>NC_138980.1:118590515-119221637 GCF_964341445.2 Mesoplodon mirus | reverse complement strand
TCCAATAACAGAAGGGCTATTTGTGCTACCATAACGCTGTCTGCAATGGCATTAACTGGCTGGTACTCGTCTGGCCTGGGATATTTATGTTTCCCTAAATCTGTAATTGTACCATTGACATACATCCTTCATTACTAGTGGAAAACAATTCTACATGGATACGGTTAGCCCACAGTATTATTTTTATATAAAAACCATAGCAGGGGCTTCCCTGGTGGCGCAGTGGTTGAGAGTCCGCCTGCCGATGCAGGGGACACGGGTTCGTGCCCCGATCCCGGAAGATCTCACATGCCGCGGAGCGGCTGGGCCCGCGAGCCATGGCCGCGGAGCCTGTGTGTCCGGAGCCTGTGCTCCGCAACGGGAGAGGCCACAGCAGTGAGAGGCCCGCGTACAGCAAAAAAAAAAAAAAAAAAAAAAAAAAAAAACCATAGCAGGGCTTCCTTGGTGGCGCAGTGGTTGAGAGTCCGCCTGCCTATGCAGGGGACATGGGTTCGTGCCCCGGTCCGGGAAGATCCCACATGCCGCGGAGAGGCTAGGACCGTGAGCCATGGCCACTGAGCCTGTGCATCCAGAGCCTGTGCTCCGCAACGGGAGAGGCCACAACAGTGAGAGGCCCGCGTACCACAAAAAATATAAATAAAAATTTTAAAAAATAAAAATAAAAACCATAGCACATTTTGTCTATTTTTTCAAAAATCCACATCTTAAAAAGATAGTGCCATAGTGCCTACACTGCAAATAAAACACTTTAAATGTGAAAAGATTAATAAGAGAAGCAAAAAAGAATTAGATTTTACCAAATGTGAGTGGGATCACTAAAACAAGGAAGCAACATGAGTACCTACACTTCTACCTCTACCTGACAAGAAAAGACAATGTTAGAAGGTAATGGAATTGTGGGGGGCTTGAGTGTTACCCTCTGGAAGGATATTTTTCTGGGTATATGCTATACATGCTCATGAAGGAAAGAATTAAACATGTGTAGGCTCTATTTCACAATCATTTCTTTCATCATTGGAAGTGGAGAAAACATCTAAATAGAAAGGAATATGCTTATAATTCATATTAATGAACTCACGTTAATATGCAAACGAAAGTGACCTGAAGAGTAGAGCACGGCACACAGAATTCTGGACTGTTTTGCACCAGCAACTTATTTAAAGGTAAATAGATATTAGGGAAAAGTTTTGTTTTTCCCTCAGGTATATGTATTTGGACAAGTCGGAATCACTAGGTCTAGTGGTGATGGTTGTACAACCTTGAGAATACATTAATAACCATGAAATTGTACACCTGGAATGATTAATTTTATGGAATGTGAACTATATCTAAAAAAGAGGGAATCACCAAGTCTTTTAGGTCATCTGAGTCCCACTGTGCCTGGGCAGGAGTAATCACCAGTTCCACAGATTGCCAGGGAGGGAGGTCTGGCTGATCCTGAGAGAAGCCTTGTGTTGTAAAAATCATAAACCAACAAATGAGGGGATAAACTTGTCATTTGTCTGAGTTCAAATGTGTGTTATATTCAGATCCTTGGCATTGTGCCTAAAAACCAACCAGCTTCCTGATCTGTAAAGGCAGATATCACTGTTAAGTCTGTGGCACGGGTTCAAGCAACAGTGAACTGACTGAGGCCTCCAGGATTCTGGCAAATGACATACTACTAAAAAACCACCTAGTTCTGAGCATGAAACAGAGCCAAGTGGGCATCTGATTCTGATAGACACATTTTATAGGTGGCAGTTGGAGCCAGTAAACCCTACCCTCTAATCATCACTACCAGAATCACTTGTCATCCTTTTAATCAAACCTTTTCAGAAAGGTTTCATATATAATACTATGTAAGAAAGAAGAAATATTTGTGAACAAACTCTGCCAGAGCCGAGAAACCTATTGCAATAGTTTAACCTGTTGTAGCATTAGAGAAAGCAGATTTCACTATAAGTAAAGCTGTTCTTGGCAAATGCTTAACAGGTGCCTGCAGATGTTAAGTAATCAAATCCTTAAGAACATTGCAAGGTAGGTCTTATGGTCCACGTTTCACAGATGAAGCAACTGGAGCACTGGGAAGTTTAATTTATCTAGGGATATACAGCTAGTAAATGATAGAGCTAGAATTCAAAGTCAGAGCCGCTTTTCACCACGTCCTATACTCCTTGCACTATAGAAAACTATCTTCCCAACAAATGAAAGCAATTCACGTTGGGAGAAGTATTCAGTCCTGCTTAGTTAATAATGGCCCACAGGTTGATGAGAATGGAAAATAACTCAATAGGATAGAATTGTAAATCTAGGACAAATAAGTAATTTTGGGCCATAGCCCACAGGTTTTGATAAAGATGATGGTGATCTTGAGAGAATGGAAGGCTCTGGAAGTTAACATTAAAATTAAATTATTGGATTGCTGATGGAATTATAGGCTTATTAAATACAAGTTATCCTTTCTGTACTAGTCTTCTTCTACACATGTGCTTACACTCTAGCCTTTTGCCAAGCTGGGTATCCAATATCTAGCCCAAAGAGAGGAGCTAAGATCTCCAAGATCTCTAAGAAGAGGGACTGTGGTAACAAGAAATAAAACATCACCTCTGGAGAGAGACTTAGGTCAAATCCCAGCTCTCCTGCTTAATAACTATATGGCTTTAGGCAAGTTGCATAGTCTTTCTGAACCTCTGCTTCCTTGTTAGTGAAATGGGGATGATGGTACTACTAGTATGTAGTTCATAGGACTATTCTGAATATTAAATCACAAAATGCAAAAATAGCATTTGGCACATAGCAAGTGTTCAACATTATTTAGCTATTATTTTTCACAGTTCTTTTGTTGACAAATTAAAATCTGACATCTATTTCTATCAAATTATTTTCCTTTTCTACATGCTCAAATCTCTCGTACTAGATTCACGTTTTTTGTTATATTGCTCTCATTAGAGAAGAGAAGCTATTTTCTTTTGAAAAAAGAAATTAATGATCATGCAAACTCATTCTTCAACCTTTTTGTAGGATTTGAGGATTTTGTAGATCAGTCAGGAAATAACACTAAAATTAGATTAAGACTCCTAACATTATTATTGTAGTTGGTGATTTTCCTCGAAGTTGAAAATGTTATAATAATTTATTCAAGGAAGTTATCTTCTGGGCTCTAATATTCCTCAGATTCATATCCCTGACAAGAAAGAAAGCCACCAGGAGCTTCAGATAAATAATAAATGGGACTGGGACCTTAGAAGATATTTGAGTAATACTGTCTTCAAAGTTCTCAAGAATTAAAGGATGTGCTTTGGAATAAAACCAATACATTTAGGAGGCAGGGTATTTGCACTGCTGAAGTGTCTCCTCACTCCCCAGACCACCTGTTCTAGAAGGACTTCCTGAGCCCACCTCAGCCACGGGAGTTACCCAGCCCCTCACAGCACTTTCAAAGCACTTTGTACACAATTCAAACAGCAATGATCACACATATACTTTGTTTTGTCTTGTTTTGGTTTGGTTTAGCTTATATTTCATCCAATGAGATTTTTTTTTTCTAAAGAACTGAGATCTAAATATGCAGACTGCCTGCTCAAAATCTCTCCCACTAACTTCAGGCAAACAAACAAATGAACAAACCCAAACTCCTCAGTGTGGCATTACAGGCCACGTATGATCAGCCATGCTTCCTTCTCCAGCTTCATCTTTCCCTCACTTCCCCTCCTCACCCTTTGTGCACTGCAGCCACAGTGCACTCTCCCAGCCTGGGGCAGGCTGTGTTCCTTCTCCCCTCAGGGTCTTGGACCAGTTGTTTCTTAACTGGAATGCTGTCTCCACCCTCCTTCTCCTCCCCAACACTTTCTCTGCAAAGCCTTCCTAGACTTTCCTTCCTCAGGATGCGGTGGGGTGGCTCTTGAAAGTGTTCCCCTAACAACCAATATATCCCCCAATATCATTCTGAGTCAAAAGGTGTGTTTTCTTGTCCTTCTTCCCTGCTAGACTGTAAGCTCATTGAGGGCAGGTACTGGGTCTTGCTCACTGCTGTAGCCCCAGCTTCTCACCCATTGCCTGGCAGATAAAAAACCCTTAGTAATTATGTTTTGAAGAGATGAAACTGAACCTATGTGCTGAAATTCAATAAACACAATATTATCTTTCAAATAATGAAGGATAGCTAACACATGGAGAAAACACTACCTTCTTGCCTGCTGGTGTGAGAATTTCTTTGTAGGAAGAGGCTTGCTTTGCTATAAACACTCTGATAAGTCTGGTATGGGGTAGGAGCAAGGCTTCTGCTGGGGTCCAGGCTTTGTGCAGATGAAGAAGACTCTGCCTAATAAAGGAAGGAGAGCAGGCAGGTGCAAGGCCAAGGGCTTCTTGGAGGAAAGGGTCAAAGAAAAGAAGATTCCAAATGTTTGCCCACCTATAAAGGGACTTGGGAGAGAATGCACAATGGGGGCTTTATAAATTGTTTCCTGTGTGGTATGCAATTAAAACTCTTTCCTCTTTCCTCCTACTAAATATTTATTAAGTCTACTTTGATAATGCTTTTGTGTAAAAAGTTTTGTGATTTGGGAAGCTCAAGGAGGACAAGGGGAACATGTTACTACTTGTTATTACATATCTTTTTTTTTTAACATCTTTATTGGAGTATAATCGCTTTACAGTGTTGTGTTAGTTTCTGCTGTATAACAAAGTGAATCAGCTATATGCATACGTATATCCTCATATCCCCTCCTTCTTGCATCTCCCTCCCACCCTCCCTATCCCACCCCTCTAGTCGCAAAGCACAGAGCTGATCTCCCTGTGCTATGGGGCTGCTTCCCACTAGCTAGCTATATTACATTTGGTAGTGTATGTGTCCATGCCACTCTCTCACTTCGTCCCAGCTTACCCTTCCCCCTCCCCGTGTCCTCAAGTCCATTCTCTACGTCTGTTTCTTTATTCCTGTCCTCTCCCTAGATTCATCAGAACCATTTTCTTCTTTTAGATTCCATATATATGTGTTAGCATACGGTATTTGTTATTCTCTTTCTGACTCACTCTGTATGACAGACTCTGGGTCCATCCACCTCACTACAAATGACTCAATTTCGTTTCTTTTTACGGCCGAGTAATATTCCATTGTACATATGTGCCACATCTTTTTTATCCTTTCATCTGTTGATGGACACTTAGGTTGCTTCCATGTCCTGGCTATTGTAAATAGTGCTGCAATGAACATTGTGGTACATGACTCTTTTTGAAATGGTTTTCTCAGGGTATATGCCCAGTAGTGGGATTGCTGGGTCATATGGTAGTTCTATTTTTAGTTTTTTAAGGAACCTCCATACTGTTCTCCATAGTGGCTATATCAATTTACATTCCTACCAACAGTGCAAGAGGGTTCTCTTTTCTCCACACCCTCTCCAGCATTTATTGTTTGTAGATTTTTTGATGATGGCCATTCTGACTGGTGTGAGGTGATACCTCACTGTAGTTTTGATTTGCATTTCTCTAATCATTAATGATGTTGAGCATCTTTTCATGTGTTTGTTGGCAATCTGTATATCTTCTTTGGAGAAATCTCTATTTATGTCTTCTGCCCACTTTTGGATTGGGTTTGTTTTTTTGATATTGAGCTGCATGAGCTGCTTTTATATTTTGGAGATTAATCCTTTGTCAGTTGCCTCGTTTGCAAATATTTTCTCCCATTCTGAGGGTTGTCTTTTCATCTTGTTTATGGTTTCCTTTGCTGTGCAAAAGTTTTAAGTTTCATTAGATCCCATTTATTTTTGTTTTTATTTCCATTTCTCTAGGAGGTGGGTCAAAAAGGATCTTGCTGTGATTTATGTCATGGAGTGTTCTTCCTATGTTATCCTCTAAGAGCTTTATAGTGTCTGGCCTTAGATTTAGGTCTTTTATCCATTTTGAGTTTATTTTTGTGGATGGTGTTAGGAGGTGTTCTAATTTCATTCTTTTACAAGTAGCTGTCCAGTTTTCCCAGCACCACTTATTGAAGAGGCTGTCTTTTCTCCATTGTATACTCTTGCCTCCTTTATCAAAGATAAGTCCACACACATATGGTCACCTTATCTCTGGGCTTTCTATCCTGTTCCATTGATCTATATTTCTGTTTTTGTGCCAGTACCATACTGTCTTGATTAGTGTACCTTTGTAATATAGTCTGAAGTCATGAAGCCTGATTCCTCCAGCTCCGTTTTTCTTTCTCAATATTGCTTTGGCTATCTGGGGTCTTTTGTGTTTCCATACAAATTGTGAAATTTTTTGATCTAGTTCTGTGACAAATGCCATTGGTAGTTTGATAGGGATTGCATTGAATCTGTAGATTGCTTTGGGTAGTATAGGCATTTTCCCAATGTATTCTTCCAATCCAAGAACATGGTATATCTCTCCATCTGTTTGTATCATCTTTGATTTTTTCATCAGTGGCTTATAGTTTTCTGCATACAGGTCTTTTGTCTCCTTAAGCAGGTTTATTCCTAGGCATTTTATTCTTTTTGTTGCAATGGTAAATGGGAGTATTCCCTCAATTTCTCTTTCAGATTTTTCATCATTAGTGTATAGGAATGCAAGAGATTTCTGTGCATTAATTTTGTACCCTGCTACTCTACCAAATTCATTGATTAGCTCTAGTAGTTTTCTGGTAGCATCTTTAGGATTCTCTGTGTATAATATCATGTCATCTGCAAACAGTGACAGTTTTACTTCTTTTCCGATATGGATTCCTTTTATTTCTTTTTCTTCTCTGATTTCTGTGGCTAAAGCTTCCAAAACTATGTTGAATAACAGTGATGAGAGTGGGTAACCTTGTCTTTTTCCTGATCTTAGAGGAAATGGTTTCAGTTTTCCACCATTGAGAACAATGTTGGCTGTGGGTTTGTCATATATGGCCTTTATTAAGTTGAGGTAGGTTCCCTCTATGCCTACTTTCTGGAGAGCTTTTATCATAAATACGTGCTGAATTGTGTCAAAAGCTTTTTCTGCATCTATTGAGATTTTCATGTGATTTTTATCCTTCAGTTTGCTGGTATGATGTATCACATTGATTGATTTGCGTATATTGAAGAATCCTTGCATTCCTGGGATAAACCCCACTTGATCATGGTGTATGATCCTTTTAATGTGCTATTGGATTATGTTTACTAGTATTTTGTTGAGCATTTTTGCATCTATGTTCATCAGAGATATTGGCCTGTAGCTTTCTTTTTATGTGACATCTTTGTCTGGTTTTGGTATCAGGGTGATAGTGGCCTCATAGAATGGTTTTGGGAGTGTTCCTCCCTCTGCTATACTTTGGAAGATTTTGAGAAGGACAGGTGTTAGCTGTTCTCTAAATGTTTGATAGAATTCACCTGTGAAGCCATCTGGTCTTGGACTTTTGTTTGTTGGAAGATTTTTAATCACAGTTTCAATTTCAGTGCTTGTGATTGGTCTGTTTATATTTTCTATTTGTTCCTGGTTCAGTGTTGGAACGTTGTGCTTTTCTAAGAATTTGTCCATTTCTTCCAGGTTGTTCATTTTATTGACATATAGTTGCCTGTAGTAATCTCTCATGATCCTTTGTATTTCTGCAGTGTCAGTTGTTACTTCTCCTTTTTCATTTCTAATTCTGTTGATTTGAGTCTTTTCCCTTTTCTCTTGATGAGTCTGGCTAATGGTTTATCAATTTTGTTTATCTTCTCAAAGCTTTTAGTTTTATTGATCTTTGCTATTGTTTCTTTCATTTCTTTTTCATTTATTTCTGATCTGATCTTTATGATTTCTTTGCTTCTACTAACTTTGGGGTTTTTGTTTTGTTTTGTTTTCTTTTTTTCTTTGGTATGCGGGCCTCTCACTGTTGTGGCCTCTCCCATTGCGGAGCACAGGCTCTGGACGTGCAGGCTCAGCAGCCATGGCTCGTGGGCCCAGCCGCTCCCTGGCATGTGGGATCTTCCTGGACCGGGGCACGAACCCGTGTCCCCTGCATCGGCAGGCACACTCTCAACCACTGCGCCACCAGGGAAGCCCTGGGGTTTTTTTGTTCTCCTTTCTCTAGTTGCTTTAGGTGTAAGGCTAGGTTGTTTATTTGAGATGTTTTTTGTTTCTTGAGGTAGGATTGTATTGCTAGAAACTTCTATCTTAGAACTGCTTTTACTGCATCCCATAGGTTTTGGGTCATCATGTTTTTATTGTCATTTGTTTCTAGGTATTTTTTGATATCCTCTGATTTCTTCAGTGATCTCTTGGTTATTTAGTAGCATATTGTTTAGCCTCCATGTGTTTGTATTTTTTACAGTTTTTTTTCCTGTAATTGATATCTAGTCTCATAGCATTGTGGTTGGAAAAGATACTTGATACAATTTCAATTTTCTTAAATTTACCAGCGTTTGATTTGTGACCCAAGATATGGTCTATCCTGGAGCATGTTCCATGAGCACTCAAGAAGAAAGTGTATTCTGTTGTTTTTGGATGGAATGTCCTATAAATATCAATTAAGTCCATCTTGTTTAATGTGTCATTTAAAGCTTGTGTTTCCTTATTTATTTTCATTTTGGATGATCTGTACATTGATGAAAGTGGGGTGTTAAAGTTCCCTACTACGATTGTGTTACGGTTGATTTCCCCTTTTATGGCTGTTAGCATTTGCCTTATGTATTGAGGTGCTCCTATGTTGGGTGCATAAATATTTACAATTGTTATATCTTCTTCTTGGATTGATCCCTTGATCATAATGTAGTGTCCTTCTTCTTATCTTGTAATAGTCTTTATTTTAAAGTCTATTTTGTCTGATATGAGAATTGCTACTCCAGCTTTTTTTGATTTCCATTTTCATGGAATATCTTTTTCCATCCCTTCACTTTCAGTCTGTATGTGTCTCTAGGTCTGAAGTTGGTCTCTTGTAGAGAGACAAGAGCATATGTATATGGGTCTTGTTTTTGTTTCCATTCAGCCAGTCTATGTCTTTTCGTTGGAGCATTTAATCCATTTACATTTAAGGTAGTTATTGATATGTATGTTCCTATTACCATTTTCTTAATTGTTTTGGGTTTGTTATTGTAAGTCTTTTCCTTCTCTTGTGTTTCCTGCCTAGAGAAGTTCCTTTAGCATTTGTTGTTGAGCTGGTTTGGTGGTTCTGAATTCTCTTAACTTTTGCTTATCTGTAAAGGTTTTAATTTCTCTGTCAAATCTGAATGAGATCCTTGCTGGGTAGAGTAATCTTGGTTGTAGGTTTTTCCCTTTCATCACTTTAAATATGTCCTGCCACTCCCTCTGGCTTGTAGATTTTCTGCTGAAAAATCAGCTGTTAACCTTATGAGGATTCCCTTGTATGTTATTTGTTGCTTTTCCCTTGCTGTTTTTAATATTTTTTCTTTGTATTTAATTTTTGATAGTTTGTTTAATATGTGTCTTGGCGTGTTTCTCTTTGGGTTATCCTGTATGGGACTCGCTGTGCTTCCTGGACTTGATTGACTATTTCCTTTCCCATGTTAGGGAAGTTTTCAACTATAAACTCTTCAAATATTTTCTCAGACCCTTTCTTTTTCTCTTCTTCATCTGGGACCACTATAATTCGAACATTAGTGTGTTTAATGTTGTCCCAGAGGTCTCTGAGACTGTCCTCCATTTTTTTCATTCTTTTTTCTTTATTCTGTTCCCTGGCAGTTATTTCCACCATTTTATCTTCCAGGTCACTTATCCGTTCTTCTGGCTCAGTTATTCTGTTATTGGTTCCTTCTAGAGTATTTTTAACTTCAGTAGTTGTGTTGTTCATCACTATTTGTTTGCTCTTTAGTTCTTCATGATCCTTCTTAAAAGTTTCTTGTATTTTCTACATTCTGTTTCCAAGATTTTGGATCATCTTTGCTATCATTACTCTGAATTCTTTTTCAGTAGCTTGCCTATTTCATCTTCATTTGTTTGGTGTTGTAGGTTTTTACCTTGCTCCTTCGTCCTTAACAAATTCTTTTGTTGTTTCATGTTTGTTTTTTTTTTTTTTTGATGGGTGGTGCTGTATTCCTGTCTTACTGGTGGTTTGGCCTGAGACATCCAGCACTGGAATTTGCAGGCAGTTGGATAGAGCTGGGTCTTTGTGCTGAGATGAGGACATATGGGAGGCCTCACTCCAACTGATATTCCCTGGGGTCTGAGGTTCTCTGTTAGTCCAGCCATTTGGACTCGGAGCACCCACCACAGGAGCTTGGGCCCAACTTCTGGCCTGGGAACCAAGATCCCGCAAGCTGGTCACTGGGGGTTCCTCCCATCCCCCTAGGTGTCTGCGATTCTCCTCCAGTGCCTGGTAGGTGCCCTGGCCCGAGGCTCCAAGGGCGGACTGGGTTTCAGCTGGTGGGGTCCAGCCCCAGTGTGGCAGCAGCATGACTGTGTGTGAGGTTGAAGGTCACACTGCCCTCCTCTCAGGCTCTGGGGTGGCTCAGCAGTGGTGGAGAGAAGAGACACCAAGCCAGGAGTTTGGGCTCCGTGGGGACCTGGGCTCCACTCCAGGTGTCAGTGTGGAGGGGTCTGCTTGGCCCTAAGTCTCTAGGGGAGGGGGGTAGGAGCAGCGGAGAGTATGGGGAGTCGGAGGGAGGAAGCAGGCCCCAGGCGGGCAGTGGGACACCATGCCTCCGCTAAGAGTTTCCACCTTCTGGGCCTCCCTGGTGGCGCAGTGGTTGAGAGTCCGCCTGCCGATGCAGGGGATGCGGGTTCGTGCCCCGGTCTGGGAGGATCCTATATGCCGCGGAGCGGCTGGGCCCGTGAGCCATGGCCGCTGGGCCTGCGCATCCGGAGCCTGTGCTCCGCAACGGGAGAGGCCACAGCAGTGAGAGGCCCGCATACCGCGAAAAAAAAAAAAAAAAAAAAAAAAAAAGAGTTTCCACCTTCTGAAGATCCGCTGGCTACATATCTTTTTAAAGTATACATCTTCCTGTATCTTTCTTTGGACTTCTAAACAAATTAGACTCCTAAGAGCCTATTACGTGAAGGTACCAGTAACCCATATTGTCTGTAGATCTATATTCCTTCCTTGAGAGACAGGATTCAGCAAGGATCAGCTGGCTCAATTGGTCACATCTTGAGGAGATAAACCAATCCCAGCCCATCATACAAGTGTACATAACTCAGGGTTGCTTTGAAAGAGTTATTTTCCTGCATATGACTAGGCAAGTTTGGAGAAAGTGGAGATGTTTGGAGAAATGGCGATGCATAAAGCAGTTTTAAGAGATTGGGGGAGAAAGGGTGGAGTTTGGAAGGCTGAGTGTTACATTAGAGTAATACATTATTGTGGGGGAGGGGCAGAAAAGAAATGAAGGTCTGCTGTGGTGTGGGTCTAAGTGGCATGCCAGAGAGACGTGGGCAGAGAGGCACTGCTGAGTAGAAAGAGGGTTTACGAGAGTGTATCATATGCAGGATGCAGTGTAAAACATTCCTTGATCTCCCTTCCAAAAACTTCAGTAAATTTTACAAGACTGGCTAATGTTTTTGGTTTGAATGGATTATAGCTCATACCATAAGTGACTTGAGGGTGACTGTCAGGACTATACAGAAAGCTTTGTGAGGGGGCAATTGAAACAATTTACATAATTCCTTTTAGTTCTCGATGGCTTACTGCTCAAAATTCCCCACTTTTCAACTTCTTTTTAAGACTTTTTTTGGGAAGAGCTCTGATCATCATCACCCCAGACTTTGCACTGGGGCAGTTTCAGAATCAGTACTGCTCTTCCTCCCATATCTAATACAGCATGGCTGGTGGCAGCTAGCAGAGCTTTGATACTGGAGTCCCTTTAGGCACAAGAGTGTGTGGGGTAGGACTCGTCTGCTCTCGAAGAGGAAAATGATGCTGAATATTATGGCCTGACTTGGAGTCTATTGGCCATGAGCTTTCTTATACTCCAAATGCCCTCGAGAAGGAAGAAAGTAGACACTAATATGTTAAACATTTACAAGCCAGCTATCAGGCTAAACACTTCATATGAGTTATCCTCAGCGCCACGTATTTCCAAAGGTATCCACCAAGGAGACAAGGGGCTAAGGAACTTTACCTGATTATGGGCCATTCAGAGTAGTGCCTGATTCTACAGCATTCCAGACATAAAGATTTGTAGGCAGATTATTTGAGGCATGAAGACTGATTTTGTTTAGGGTGTTTAAACAACCATATTGATTTAGAGATATCCTGGAGGACCCAGTTCAAGTTTGCACCAGTCCCAGAAATTCAAGGAACAGGGGTTTTCTTATTAAGAACTTGCTAATTGACAGTTATAGACTAGGTACCTTAAGAATCATCTTGAAACCCACCCCCAGGATTTTAATCTATTTAGCATGGTATCTGGGGAACAGGAAGAGTTTCACAGAATAGCACTTCTCCCTGAATTATTTGGAACCCCTTGTTTTAGGATGGGGGAAGGATAATCTAGAATTTTTTTTGTCTTCTTGAGTCAGAAGAAATCAGCTTGGGTGTTTCCAACTGCAATAAATTATCTAGAACCAACACCAAATGGGTTCAAATTCAAAACATCCCCAAATCACCAAGTTAGTAAACAGGTCCCAGGAGGTCAGGACATACTCTGCCCTCTGTGGCTGCTAATTATATTGGTACCACTTAGGGACAAACTGATACTCCAATTTATAGAATATCATGTATATGACTTCAGTGGCAAATGCTATTTAGAAAGCAACTGAGATTTAGATTCAAGGCATATCTAGGAATGTTGAAAAAATCTTTTACCTTTCAAGAAAAAAAAAAGATTATACAAGGGTTAAAAGGCTTATAAGTCAGGAAATAGCATTAAAACATAGGTCATTATTAGAACCAGATGGACATTTACTGATGAGAAACCTAAAAGTATAAATGGTTTTGTTGCTCATTACCATTGGGGTGAGTAGTGTTCAAAATAATTTTAATTTTTAAAGAGAAGGAACATTATGCATCCAGGGTAAAAATAAAATATGATCTACTAAAATAATGGTTTAATGAAAGGTTGTTTGTGTTTATTTTAACATGTTAAAGCACATAGTAACGTTACCTTGAATAAACATTGTTATTACCCTTCAGCTATAAAGTGATTTTCAACCATCAGAAGAGGCATAATATCAAAGAAAATTTTCTAATACAAATAATAATGTTTAGAGAGACTACATACAAGGTGAAACTTCTTCATTGAAACAGGCCAAAGGAAACTTCAACTTAAGAATTTACCAAAAGTAGAGTAGGAACCCATTTTATTAGAAGTAAAGCGAAATGAAGGCTTCAGCCACCCGAAAGTCTCACACCAGTGATTAAATTGGAAAGATCATTCCTTATAAACAGGATTAATTCCAGTTAATGGAAAATTCAAATTATGTTTATAAACACTAACAAAACACTATCATTCCATAGCATATTACTCACATGGCACCTAGCCTATAAGACATTTTATAAAAGACAAAGCTTTGTTAATTTTGCTAATTCTCCATTTTATAGATGAAGAAACTGAAGCAAAAAGCATTTAGAAGACAAGCCACTGCAAGTTTCCAGAAAAGCTGAAAAAATTCCTTTTCTTCATGGTACTCCCCCAAGGAAAAAAAATGAAAAGCAAGCCCCAAGTAGCACAAAAATTGAAAAAGGGAAAATTTTATAAGGGTCTATAGCAGCAATCCAGAAGAGAGGTGGACCTGAAAGTAAGAAGTAATTATTTACAAATTTCAAAGACTTAAATTGCCTTTTCTCTGGCCCTTCTAATAAGATAGGAACCCAAGGTACTGCCTTTGTATCAAGGAAAAGCTTCTTGATAAAAAGCTCTTAGCGGGGGGCTTCCCTGGTGGCGCAGTGGTTGGGAGTCCGCCTGCCGATGCAGGGGGCGCGGGTTCGTGCCCCGGTCCGGGAGGATCCCACGTGCCGCGGAGCGGCTGGGCCCGTGGGCCATGGCCGCTGGGCCTGCGCGTCCGGAGCCTGTGCTCCGCGACGGGAGGGGCCGCAACAGTGGGAGGCCCGTGTATCGCAAAAAAAAAAAAAAAAAAAAAAAAAAAAAAAGCTCTTAGCGGGCTTCCCTGGTGGTGTAGTGGTTGAGAGTCCGCCTGCTGATGCAGGGGACACGGGTTCGTGCCCCAGTCTGGGAAGATCCCACATGCCACGAAGCGGCTGGGCCTGTGAGCCATGGCCTCTGAGCCTGCGCGTCCGGAGCCTGTGCTCCGCAACGGGAGAGGCCACAACAGTGAAAGGCCCGAGTACCACAAAAAAAAAGAAAAAAAAGCTCTTAGCTTTGTAGCTCCTGACACCCTCTTTTTTAGCACTTGGCAGACATTTAGCATCCTTGAGCAAGCACAGTTCGTGCCATTGTTGACACCACCAGCCACAATATGACCTGGCAAAGTGGGGTTCCTCTATGGAGGTCCTCCCTCGAGTCATAGGGCCAGCTCAACCCCTGGCCTGCTGCACTGGGACTGAGATCTCAATTAGAAAAAGCCCACAGTCCAGCAGGTAGGGGCAAAACCTGTCTGACCAACCAGCAGAGAAATACACCTGCTTAGATTGTCTATGAGAACCCAGAAGCCATTGTTGTAAGTGATTGACCCAGGCTGTGTGTGTGTGTGTGTGTGTGTGTGTGTGTGTGTGTGTGTGAGAGAGAGAGAGAGAGAGAGACAGAGAACAGAAAAAGCAAACCCAGGGGACCTTTGTTGTTGCTACCTGCCTGCCCTCCAGAGGACCGCCTGTTGTTAGTTACCCAGCAGAGCCTAGGGCAGGAGATGAGCACCAAAAGATGTGGCTGCAGAGGAAGGAGGAGCCAGGTAACGGGGGGCACTCACTGCTCGCCATACTGAAGAGCTCAGATTTCATCCAGAAGGCATTGGAAACTGATGAAGATTCTTAGCACAGAAATGCACTTGAGAATGATCCTTCTGGCCAGCTGCAACATGGAGTGAAGTGAGCAAGAACTGCCTTGTTCATCACTGGAGCACAGTGTCTGGTGCAGAATAACTCTGTGGATGCTCAATATATATCTGTTGACTGGATGAGTGAATGAATGAATGAATAATTTTAGTGGGGGAGAAAGAAGAGCCTGGCAAAAACTTACTTTGCTGAAGGTTGCCAACAATATCTTAATCATAAGACAAATGAGATTTCTTAATGTACAAGGCGGGGTGGGGAGCGTACACTGTCTACTTTGTAGGATTGATTTTGCCTTTTGGATGCTTTCATTGTGGTAGAGGAAGCAGAAACAAAGACAATTAAGTAAACTATTAACAAATTGTGGTTGGTATCATGAGAGAAACCAAGGGCCAAGATAGAGAAGAACAAAGGAGACCTACTTTAGAGGATATGATTGAGGAAAATCTCCCTACGAATGTGGTCTCTAAGCTGAGCCCCTTAATTCTTCTTCTACGGGAAGAATCAAGGGAAGGGCTGTACAGGAAGAGGAATGGTTTACATAATGGCTCAGAGGCAGGAAAGAACTCGTTTTGTTCCCAAAACAGCAAGAAGACCAGAGTGACTGGAGCTGAGAGCCTGAATGGGGAAATAACGGGGGCAGGGACCAGATCCTTCAGGGCTGGGACAGCTCTGTCCTGCCAACCCCCTTCCCTGGTTCAGCAGGAGAAATGAAAGAAATCTAAGAGAGGTAGCAGAGCAGACAAGCAAATGGAAACTTGAGGGGAATTTCAGACCACTTTTATTCTAGGCCTTCCCCAAAGGAATCACCACATTTTAGAAACACTCTGAAAGGAAAGGAGTGCATGTATGAAAGGAAAGGAGTGCATGTATTAAAGATAAAGACTTCAGGGGCTTCCCTGGTGGCGCAGTGGTTGAGAGTCCGCCTGCCGATGCAGGGGACACGGGTTCGTGCCCCGGTCTGGGAGGATCCCACATGCCGTGGAGTGGCTGGGCCCGTGAGCCATGGCCGCTGAGCCTGTGCGTCCGGAGCCTGTGCTCCGCAACGGGAGAGGCCACAACAGTGAGAGGCCCGCGTACCGCAAAAAAAAAAAAAAAAAAAAAAAGATAAAGACTTCAACTCGGTCAAAGGAGATGTTTGGGAAGTCTGATTCCTGGGCACCAGTCTTTCTCCAAAGGAAAAGTATCACTCACCTGCCTGGTGGAAAGAGAGGGCTTTTTTGTTTTTTGTTTTTCCTTCGATATTTTAAATAACCCCAAAGTAAAACTGACAAGAGGAAAAAGGTGAAAGAAGAAACAAGGAGGAGAAAAATCTTCCAAGGAGTTGCAAAGCGAGGGGCAGTACAGAAGCAAGTCAGCAAAGGGAGAGTTGACCTTTGCGCCCCTGACTCAGTGCTCTTCATCATCCTCATCCTGATGGAGTCTGGCCTGGCTGAGTATAGGATTAGGTGGCCCTAGGGAAGAGAAGTTTTTACCTCCTTTTCTCCCTGAACTTGGTGTATGTTGTATTTTTCTCCTGAACAAGGTACACCTGCATAGGAACTTCCCCTTACCGTGGGGAGAATGGCCTTTTCTTTTATTCTCTCTGGTAATTGCTGATTAAAGTTCTTCAGATTTTGCCTGCAGCCCCATAGTTCCATAACTTGTCTAGGAAGAAACATTTTGTAGTTGAAAGCAGATGGGATCCCAGTAGTAGGGGGAGAAAGTGTATATCCCATATGAACTGGGAAATTTTGTGAGATGAAGACTGGTTGTATCTTGGGTACCTCTGACTGATGGATGGGGCTTTTCCTTCCCGGGGCTCCTTCATGCTCAGCATAATAAGTGTGGGGTAAAACCCAGATCCACCATTTACACTACATGACCTTGAGCAAATTACTTAGGTGGGTCAAAAAATAACTTTTCTATAGGTCTGTATTTTTCCAAGATTGGTGATCATTAATGGGTCATGAAATCAATTTATAGGCTTGACAAACATTTTTTAAAAAGAAATAGAATAGGGCTTCCTGGTGGCGCAGTGGTTGGGAGTCCGTCTGCCGATGCAGGGGACGCGGGTTCGTGCCCCGGTCCGGGAGGATCCCACATGCCGCGGAGCAGCTGGGCCCGTGAGCCATGGCCACTGGGCCTGCGCGTCCGGAGCCTGTGCTTCACAGTGGGAGAGGCCACAGCAGTGAGAGGCCCGCGTACCGCAAAAAAAAAAAAAAAGAAAAAGAAAAAAAGAAATAGAACTGAATAGAAAATAATAGCATTCTTCGCAAATGGTAAGGGTTAAGTATTTTCCATGAAGGTTGTTTCAGATGTTTGTGATGTGTGTGTGTGTGTGTGTGGGGTGTATGTGTATGTGTGTGTGTGGAGGGGTGTATACACACACTCATGTGTTTACTGGTTGCAATGTCAGATGTATTGCTTATTGAGGGTAGTGATCAAATAAGTTTGAAGAATACTGATAACTTAGTTTCTATCTCCCATTCCTACTTAGAATTAGGAAAAAAGGTTAAAATTCTACATTCAACACTACTCAGCATCTTTCAGCTTCCAATCGTCTATTTGGGGAGTTTTTATGTCCATTCTCCCCTCCCCTTTTACTGCTTTCTTCTCTCACTTGTATCCCTCCCCGCTTCCTTAGGCTGGTCAGTCTCTGTCTTGGTTTCAATGGAATTAGAGCTTCAAGGAGACAAACTGACCAACAATAAACCTCTAACTTACCAAGAGGGGGAAAGACAGCAGAAAATGCTTTTAAAATAACATTCCACACTACATATAGAATGTATCCAAGACTCAGTTCCTTTATCTGTTAAGTGTGGTGAAGATCAGATAAGTTTAATATTTAACTGCCTGTCACATTTTAGGTTCTGGATAAACATGAAGTTGTTCCCTCTTGGGACACTTATTTGCTCAGAGAATTTCTCTAAGTTTCTCCAGGAACTTAGGCTGGGATATGGATGTGTATGGTACATAGGGACAGCAAAATGAAAACAAAGCAATACATCAATGGAGTGGAAGGTATTTATATCATACTCAGGTCAAGTGAATTTTATGACCCATGGCCAAGGGCCTAAGATGCCTCAACTGATGAATCCCCCAGAAAACTAGTTCAAACATATTTAGGTTTAAAGACAAATACTGAATTACAACTGCATGGATACAGGCAGAGCTAACCAATCTTAAGCAAAAATGCGAGTGGTGAAATATGTGGTCCTGAGCCCCCTGCCTGCCTGCCCTGCCCCCTCATTCAGAGCCTAGGGACAGTCTTCTCACTGGGCATGTGGTTGTCCTTATGCTCCTTTCACAACCCAACCCTCAACCACCCTGAGAAGATTCCGATAGCATGTAAAATAACTGACACTCTAACAAACCCCAGTCTCACTGAAGTGTTCCTATGGAATTGTATATATATATATATATACACACACATTTTTTTTTCTCTAAGGAAATTTCCAACAGAATCAAGGGACCTAAGGAACCTTAATTTAGCCCCTTAGTGTGGCACAGCAGGTGAGGAGTGGCGTGGAAGTGGAACAGAGCTCACAGTCTGGACTGCCCATAGCGCATGCTCTCCCCAACTAAAGACCCTCTGACCTGGCCCTGAAGCAATTGAGACAGAGTAAGATGCCTCCACCCTCCAAAGACTGAAGTCTTGCCCACCTAATAGAACTAAAAGGCCTCAACCACTGCCCCCCCACTGCCCCCCACCAGGTCTGTCCCCAACTTTACTGCTGTGTTGGTCAGGGTTCTCCAGAGGAAAAATACAACCAAACAGAACCAAAGAAGGAGGGAGGGAGAGAGAGAGAGAGAGAGATTGAATTGAGATTTATTTTAAACAATTGGCTCACATGCTTATGAAAGCTGGCAAGTCCAAAATCTGTACAGTGGGCCAGCAAGCTGGAGACCCAGAAAACAGCTGATGTTACAAATGGAGGCTGTCTGCTAGCAGAATTCCGTCTTGTTCAGGGGAGGTCAGGCTTTTGTTCTATTTAGTCCTTCAACTGATTGGATGAGGCCCACCCACATTATGGAGGGCAATCTGCTTTACTCAAAGTCCAGCAATTTAAATATAAATTTCACCCAGAAATTTACACCCTCACAAAAATATCCAGGATAATGCTTGACCAATTATCTGGGCACCTGATGGCCCAGCAAAGTTGATAAAATTAACCATCACAACTGCTAAAGCCAGAGTGGGCCTTGTCCAACACACCAACTTTAATCCAACTGTTTTTCAACTCAGGCACTCTTTCAAAATTCCCAGATTCAAAATGCTCTATTCTAGCATATTTTAAGTTATTAGTGAGTCTAAAGATTGTTCATGGTTGTAATTCCTTCCTCGTATTTGATGTACAGAAGCATTGTAAAGTATTGGAGGGCAGGATGTTTTCATATATACATACAGTTGTTCTCAAATTTTTTGGTTTCAGAATGCTTTTACACTCTTAAAAATTAAGAATGTAAAAGAGGTCTTGTTTTCGTGGGTCATATCTCTAGATACAATGCTTTAGAGAAATATATATACTAGAAATAAAAAGTGAGACATTTAAATATATGTTTATGAATTTCATTCAAAATAAGCTAACAAAAAATGTTACCCTAACATATTTTTATAAAAAAAATAGCTGTTTTCCAAAATAAAAATAATTGGTGAGAAGTGTGTCACTCATTTACATCTTTGTACATCTCCTTAATGCCTGGTTTAATAGAATATGGTAGGATTCTCACATCTGCATCTGCATTTAACCTGTTGTGCTATGTTGTTTTGGTTAAAATGTATGAAGAAAACCTAGAATCATACAAAGATGTAGCTGAAAAAGGGAAGACTTGCCCAGGACTCCTTGGACCACATGTTGAGAACCATTGGTTTTACAGAACTACACTTACTGTGAGTTCTGACTGTGGTCCCAGGTCCTGCTCTGCCAGTAACCAGCTGTGCATCCTTAAGCAAGTTCTGAACTGAAGCTTCCTTACATAAACAAGGGAAGGAATTAACATATTGTTGAACACCTACTATGTGCCAGGCACCTTTCATTTAACTAAATCTTCATAACAACCTACAATGTAAGCAGTTGTGTGGTGGTGAATGCTTAACTCTGGGGGAGGAATTAGTTCAAAATGCTCCCATGGATGTGACTTATGTTGTCGAATGGGACATTGAGCCCCATTTACCAGTTTAATCTACTGCCTGTGTGGACCAATGCCCACTCTGATTACTTCTTTCCCACAAAGGATGGTGGGGTGGGGGGGAAAGAGATGCAGTGGAAGAGAAGAACCAAAATTAAATTTGAATAATGATGTAGGGTGTGCCAGAAGGGAAGGGGAGGGGCTAGGGTTAGCCACACCATGAAGGCCAGGGGGTTAGGGTTAGCATGCTGCCTAGGGGAGCCTTGATTTGCAGTATTTGCCAATTTCCATGGTATAAATACATACACCATGGCCAATTTAAGCTACCAACCTGATATTTGAACAAAGAGAAAGACAAGTACACCACTGGCTTTCAAGAGCCAGTCCAATAAGAACCTCTGCTTCTTACAGCAGAAATGAGAAACTGAGGCTTAAGTGATTAAAGGACTTGACTGAGAACCTGCAAGCATCCCTGGTACAAAAATAAAGTAAATTTCACGTTATATTTAGTATGAACTCAGTCACATAAAAATTTTTTAAAAATACGTCTGTGTATAAATTACCTGGTTGTAAATGATAGAAAAAGTCCAGGCAGCTATACATCAAACTATACATACTGATTTATTTGGGGGAAAGAAATGAAACAGGAATGAGGATGATAAAGAATTTTTAATTTTTTACTCTCTTTATTTCTGTAGGTTTTAGTGTTTTGTTTTTTTTTTTTTACAGTGAGCCTATAATTATGTGTTCTTTGTATAATCTAAAATAAAACATTTTTCAAAGAGACTTAGGGATATGATTAGATATTTAATTATATAGCCTTAACAAAAATGATTCAAAATTTTCAACAGGCAATTTCAGAGGGGACTGGTAAGAATCAGAGAAAGAAAAAGAGATTGAGAGAGAGAGAGAGAGAGAGTATATATTTTGATGTAGTGCCTCCTCTGTCAGGTCCCTTAGCAATTCTCTTTTCAAATAATTTCTCTCCAGTGGCTAAACTTGAAGTATTGAACATAAAATGTCTTATATTCTCTGGCTAATTGGAAAGCCCAGTAGCTTTTTGTGTAGACTAATATTAAAATGAACCTTGAATCCCATATATAAGCCAGGGCTCAGGTCTCAGTTTGTCAATACTTGCTGAACCACTTAGCTCAATTGGCTAAATCTGGGGTCAGCACAAAGCAAGCTTCAAATTGTTAACCTTTTATTCTCCAGGGTGTGTGTGTGTGTGTGTGTGTGTGTGTGTGTTTTATGCATGAATATTAGCATGTGTCGGTGGGAGTGCTTTTGGTGACTTGAGCTAAGGAAGAATAGAAAGGCACCCTGCCAAGATTGTTTTCTCACATGTTCCACAAATTAATGATTATCTTGACCTGACAAATTCTTCTTCTAAGGGTAAGGGCCATCAATATCATAGCATAAATTAATTTAGTTAGGCAATTGTCTTGCTTTTTTCTTTACAACAAAAACTTAAAGAATAGGAAAATTAATTAGAGAGGAGGAAAAATGTTTTTTTGTAGTATGGGGTACTAAATTGGGGCGGGGGGGAAGGGCCCCCAGAGTGGTTTGGTAGAAAAGGCAGCCTTGATATGAATCTGGGCTTTGTCATTTGCTGGTATTACTTCCTAGGGCAAATTTCTTAACCTCTCAGATGCCAAATTTCCTCTACCATAAAATAGGGATTATATAAATTGCAGGATTATTGTAAAGACATATATGTATGTATATCTATATATAAAGCACTTGCATAGAGCCTGGAACACAGGGACTATGCAAATGAATAGTAGTTAAAATTTGGACAGCAAGAAAGGATAATCAAAAAGACTTGCGGGGAAACTCTCTGAACTTCAACTCCATAAATAACTTTTAACTTAAGCACCTACCATTTAGACTGTCATTCAGGCATCAAAAGTTGGAGCCAGCCACTTTCTGAAAATGGGGTACTTAGTAATAGGCATACCAGAAGCTGAGAGGTACAGAAAGGGCTGTAGAAAGAAGACAAAGGAAACCACTATTCTGGGGTGATGGAAGAAACGTACAATACCTGTTTCTCAACTGTATGCCTATGGACAAGAAGATGTAGGAGATCATGGGTGATGGCTCATCACCATTCTCCTTTAACTCAGAAAACAACTCCTGTGGGCAGCCTAGGAGGGTTGGTCTCCAATGCCATCTTTCTAGAGCAAGAACATGGCATTAATGTCTACTGTGCCTCACCCAGAAATTGCAATGATGGTACTGATACAGTTAGATGAGGGAGGCTAGTCTTTAGGAACTCTCGATTCAAAGAGAGGGCATTTACGCTGAGAAGAATGGAACATATGAAAGGCAGAAGCCAACAGACAGCAGGGAGAGAGATTAGTTTCTGTCATCAGTCATCGCTGACACTGGACATTTCTGAGATTGTTGATGGTTAAGGAAAAAGCCTTAAAGGAGAAAATGAATCTTTTGGAAGAGGTGAATTTGCTTAATCTGGAAGACAGAGGAGAGGTTTGAAGGAGAAGAATAAGATGGGAGTGATGGGAGAGAAAGATTACTCAGAGAGGATTTTGAACTGACTGGATCAAAGAGAGAAAGGAAAATGAGTTTGCAGTAGTTGAGGTACCATGATACTGGGGAAGGTGGCATGGTGATGGCGATGACAATGATTTCAGAGATTATAAGAGTATAACATTAAACTACCCTTATAGCTTCCAAATTACTTTCACATTCATCCTTTCACTTTTTTCTCCCCATAATGCCCTGGGGGTAAATAGAGGTGTTAAACAAATCAGAATTCATCCAAAAAGCTCTCAATATCAGAACTGGGGGAGACAGGATGTAAAATACCAAGTTTCTAACTACAGGTTTCCCTTCTATGTGAAAGAAGAGCATTCCTATGAAATCTTTCGTAAGCTGGAACAACATGAAGTGAAGAAGCAATTAATTACCTTTTTTAATAAAAGTGAAAATCCTCTCTCGGTTCATGAAAACAGGTACTAAAATAGGTCTTTCCTAAAAGAGAAGTGGTGTAAATTGAACTTTTAAAAGAAAAATGGGGGATACTTGTCTTTCAGATTCATCACAACTTTAAATGTGCTCTTTAGTGTCTGAAGAAATAAAGATTTTGCTCTTAAAAAGAGGAGTTAACTATATTCTTTTCCTAGGACTATGAGTTAGTGTCACAAAAAGTGTCCCTTAATATCGGTCCCTTAGTATTAGTATCACAAGAAGTGTCCCTTAGTATCAGTCAGGTAGAAGCTCCACATTCCAGACAGTGATGGTGAAAATCCAACCCACTCAACAATGTTCATCCAAACTAGGAAAACTGTCTCTGTACACTGGCCATTCCCCCCTCTACTAAACATTATTGTAAAATACTTGAAAATCTAACTTAAAATAGTTACTGTAAAAGCAGACATAAAGGATTAAAATAAAAATGGCAAGGACAATGACTAGCAAAAGCATTGTAGAGCTGGCAAATATTACATTTAACTCCACATGAATTCTCTGAAGGAATTTAACACCATTTTTCCCATTCTAAATCAAAAATTAATTTCTGTATATTGTCCTTGAGATTTGGATTGGGAATGAAAAGGAGAAAACTGTTGAAAGTGTGAAGATTTTATATGAATTAATCAACCAAGGGTTCCGACACTGGGGAGTGAATATTAAACTTTATAGTTTAGAAACCCAAGGACAGTACTTTTGCTTATGAGTGTACCTCACATCAAAAAAATCTCAACTGATATATATGTCTCATTTACAACATTCAAGTGAAGAGGTAATTTTTATGACATCCCAATGAGAAGATACAAAGAGGTTAAACATTTTATAGAAAAGTCAAGGGAGAGTCAAAATTAGAACAAAATGGCCCCAGTCCTGGCACTGTCTGTATTCCAGATGAAAAGATAATTTTGTTCCTCTGTCCCTTCACATTAAAGCCTAAGCAAATGAGACAATTCAGCTTTAATGAATCAGAGAAAGAGAGTTATTATCGTCCATGGGGTATTGGTATTCAGAAAGAACCTGCTATGTTATTTCAGGAGTAATGGTGGTTTCACAGCCATTGACCATCTCTGTCCACTGCTGACAGCTTGTTGAAGCTGTCAGTCACTGCTTGAAAGAATTCAGTCTGCAAGATAAGATAGGGGCAGGTGCAAGGTTTGCACATAGGTTCATCTGGCCTGGTCTTCCCCAGGCCTATTCAGAAGTACTCTATGGGACTAAGATATGGGTGAGCCTACATGCCTTACTGTGTGGTGAAGAGCTTACTTTTAAAAGTCGCCTATTCCAGATATCATAGACTATTTGAGCCTTTTCTAGAAAAAAAATCTAAAAAGAAATGTATGAGCCAATGAACCTATAGGATTGGCCAGCTTTCGTTGCTTTCCAGCACCAACTGACTTACGAAACAGTCCGGAATACCACATGCTAAAATGAGGAGTTAGGTTCTGTATTCCATAGAGTGAGCAACCTTTTCATTTCTTTCATACAAAATCAAGTTGGTGAACTTGACGTAAAAGGTATGCCAGGGTAATTCATTTTATGCCAGAATTTAAGGCCGCTAAGAACATCGTGATTTTTTTTTTCCTGCACACTTCTCTAAGATTCCCATATAGCCTGGTCTGTGGTAGATATTCTTTCTATGTATTCAATCAACAATTATTAGACACCTCCTCTGTGGTTAACCAGTTTGAAAAAAAAGTATAAGATGTGGTCTTTACCGAAGACTTCACAGTGGAACTGAGCTTACAAGAAAGAGCTAAAAATATGTGCAAAGTATAATGTATACAAGGAAATTAGGCACCTAAGGATTAAGAGAGGGTCAGAATTACTTTAGAACTGGAAACCTTAAAGAAAAGTAGCTTCCTCTGCTTTTTAGAGCTTTCCGAATAGTCTATTCCTTCATTCTTCCTGTAGGTAGAAAACCCCAAATAAAACAGAATTTGTTCACACTTAAAGATACTGAGAAATTTCCACTTCTGGGAAGATGGAGCAGACATACTTTTCACCATTCCTCCCACTAGATACAATTAAAAGCCCTGGATATTATATGTAAAACAAACATAAGAAGACTCTGAAAGGCTGAGAGAATAGGCGAACTTAATAGGGACCACAGGATCCAGGAACGTTGCAGTGGTGATTGCCCTGGCTTTCCTTTTGGTTCATTTATCCCACACTTAGAACTGAAGAAGTCAGCAACCCAGAAATGCCAATGGGCACAGGTGAAGAAATCTCCAAAAAAGTCTGCTCTCTCTAGCAAAAGGGCAAGGAGAGGGGCAGCCAGGAAAGAAAGAAAACTTGTGGACAGTAACTGCTCTACTCCAGTGAAACACCAAAGAAGAACTGTGGCCCCAGCGACTCTCACACAGGCAAAAGCCAAGAGGGACCCTAGATTTCCACCCTCAGGAGGCTGTGATAAGCAAAATTCTTGCCAGGTGGGATCAGAGAAGGCAAATAGGGAGCCAAGACTTTCATCAGGGCAGATGTTCCCCTGTATCCTGGGTAAGAGATACATGGGATTTCTGTATTATTTCTCACTGCTGCATGTGAAGCTACATGTTTCTCAAAAAGTTTAATTAAAAAAATTAAAGGAATCGAGTCATTTTTGACACTTGAAGTGTCTCTATTGGGAAAGAAAATTTCATTCATAGTGTAATCCAAAATTATAATCTAAAAGTTAGGAATGTGTATGTTTCCTGTGGCTGCTCTAACAAGTCACCACAAACTTGGGAACTCAAAGCAACAGAAATTTATTCTCTCACAGTTCTGGATGCCAGGTCTGAAATCAGTATCACTGGGTCGGCAGCTTCTGGTGGCTGCTGGCACTCCTTGGCTTGTGGCCACATCATTCTAATCTTCAAAGCTCTTTCTTTCTTTCTTTCTTTTTTTTTTTGGTGGTACACAGACCTCTGTTGTGGCTTCTCCCGTTGTGGAGTACAGGCTCCGGACGTGCAGGCTCAGTGGCCATGGCTCATGGGCCCAGCCGCTCCGCGGTATGTGGGATCTTCCCGGACCGGGGCACGAACCTGTGTCCCCTGCATCAGCAGGTGGACTCTCAACCACTGCGCCACCAGGGAAGCCCTTCAAGTCTCTTTCTGCTTCATCTTCATGTTATCTTCTCCTCCACGTGTATGTTAATTCTCACTCTGCCTCTCTCTTATAAAGATACTTTGAGTGACCCACATACCTATAGTCAATTAATCTTCTACAGAGGAGGCAAGAATATACATTGGAGAAAAGACAGTCTCTTGGGCAAGTGGTGTTGTGAAAGATGGACAGCTACATGTAAATCAATGAAGTTAGAACAGTCCCTCACACCACACACAAAAATAAACTCAAAATGGCTTAAAGATTTAAATGTAAGACATGATACCATAAAACTCCTAGAAGAGAACATAGGCAAAACATTCTCTGACATGAGTCTTACTAATATTTTCTTAGGTCAATCTCCCAAGGCAACAGAAATAAAAACAAGAATAAACAAATGTGGCCTAACCACACTTATAAGCTTTTGCACAGCAAAGGGAATTATAAACAAAATAAAAAGACAACCTATGGACTGGGAGAAAATATTTGCAGATGTGACAGACAAGGGCTTAACTTCCCAAATATACAAACAGCCCATACAACTCAACAACAACAACAAAACAACCTAATCAAAAAAATGTGCAGAAGACCTAAATAGGCATTTCTCCAAAGAAGACATACAAGGTGGCCAATACAAACACATGAAAAGATGCTCAACATCGCTAATTATCAGAGAAATGCAAATCAAAACTACAATGAGGTATCACCTCACACCAGTCAGAATGGCCATCACAAAAAATCTACAAATAATAAGTGCTGGAGAGGGTGTGGAGAAAAGGGAACCCTCCTACACTGCTGATGGGAATGCAAATTGGTGCAGCCACTATGGAAAACAGTATGGAGGTTCCTTAAAAAACTGTAAGATAGAGTTACCATACGATCCTGCAATCCCACTCCTAGACATATATCCAAAGAAAACTCTAATTCAAAAAGATACATGCACCCCAATGTTCATAGCAGCACTATTTACAATAGCCAAGACATGGAAACAACCTAAATATTCATCGACAGATGAATGGATAAAGAAGATGTGGTACATATATACAATGGAATACTACTCAGCCATAAAAAAGAATGAAATAATGCCATTTGCAGCAACATGGATGAATCTAGAGGTTATCATACTAAGTGAACTAAGTCAGACATAGAAAGACAAATATATGATACCACTTATATGTGGAATCTAAAATATGATACAAATGAACTTATTTACAAAACAGAAACAGATGCACAGATGTAGAAAACAAACATGATTACCTAAGGGAAAAGGGGGAGGAGGGATAAATTAGGAGTTTGGGATAAACAGATACAAACTACTATATATAAAACAGATAAACAATAAAGTCCTACTGTATAGCACAGGGAACTATATTCAGTATCTTTAATAAACTCTAATGGAAAAGAATATGAAAAGAATATATATATATATTATGCCTGAATCAGTTTGCTGTATACCAGAAGCTAATACAACATTGTAAATTAACTATACTTCAGTGAAAAATAAAATAAAATAAACTGCAAAAAAAAAAGATATTTTGTGTGATAGCATTTAGGGCCTACCTACTAATCTTGGATAATGTCTCCTCACATTCCTTAATTTAACTGTACCTGTAAGATCCTTTTTCCATATAAGGTTACATCTACAGGTCTGGGATTTAGGACCTGATTTTGTATTATCAGAATGTATTATTATCAGAATAAAATAATATTGTGCCTACCACAGTATGCTAAGCAGTCCATCATGTGAATGTGGTGTAATTTACCAAATCTACAACTTACAGAATACTCAGGGTGTTTTGTTTTCCTTTACTATAAAGATAACAAAGGTATTTTTGCATTGACAAATTTTTTTTGAGCATTTGTGTGTCAGCTTCTCTTCTAAGTACTGGGAATAAAGCAGTGAACAAAACAGGCAAAAATCCCTCCCTCATGAAGCTTGTAATCTAGTGGGGGAGGAGGAACATGGGCAATGAACGAATGAGGAATAAGTGTAGAATGTTAATTGATGATAAGTGCCATGGAGAAAAATAAAGCCGGGAAGAGGATAGGAAGTATTAAGGAGCTGCATGTTGCAATTTTAAATAGGATGCCCAGGGAAGATCTCACTGAGAGGGTGACGTCTCAGCAAAGACTTGAATGGGATGGGAGATAAAGCCCTATTTATTTATTTTGAATTGCAGCATGACCAGAGCAACAGCAAGGGCAAAAGCCTGGGGAACAGCAAGAAATCAGGGTGGCTAGAGTGGAGTGAGGGGGAGGTTAATAGGGGCTAAGATGTATCTCTTAGAATGCTTTTCTATTTATTTTTACATAAGATTAAAAGAAGGATTATTAATTTATGAATGTTCCTATTCTTTACCTCCCCGATAATTTCAGTCTCCCTGGGTCCTCTGCCCTTAGGGAACATACTTTCTTGGTCTTCTTGGTCCAAAAGGAGAGAGGAGAGTCACTTGAGGCTGGGGCAGAAGGAGTACTTTGGGCAGAATATTTGAGGGTCACAGCTTCCAAGTACAGGGGCAATGAATTAGGGGACAGGGTGAAAAGGGATCTAATATATAATTCTGGGAGCTCATCCTTTCCACAGTGTTTGACACAAACAAGTAAAGGGTGTGAGTTATTCTGAAACAGCTTTGAACTGTGAGTTTACTTTTCATTGCATGAACTCTATATTCTACGACACCATTCATGGGTCATAGCCTTTTTCCAGGATAAATAAATTCCTATAAGCAAAATTTCTGGGCCAAAAGGAACACTTTAAATTTTGATACACAATATCAGATCCCCCCACTAGAAAGGGTATGTCATTTTAGATGTCCAATAACAACTAGTTCCCCACAAGCTCACCACACTGAGTATCAGCATTCTTAATCTTTGTCAGTATGATATGGGAAGAATGATTTCTCAACAATATATGAGCATTTTGCATCTTGGAAATGTGAGGGCAAAGTCTTTCTCCATGTTTATTGACCAAAATATCTTTTTCTAAGTTTATTTCCTTGTTGGTGAATTGTCTGTTCATGCCCTTTGCCCTGTTTTCTATTGGGCTATGCATCTTTCCTTATTGAATTTGTTAGAACCATTTGTATTTTCAGGATATTTTGCTTCTGCCTGTAAAATGCTGTAAGTAGGTTTCCCAGTGTATTGTCAGGGGTTCTTGGGTGCATGCAACAGAAAGCTGACTGGCTCATTCCAGCAGAAAATGAATGTTTTGAAAGGATATTTGCTAGATCACAGAATCATTTGAAAAGCTAGGAAACTGGACTCTGAAAATAGAGCAGCACTAAGGGAGGCCGGGCAGAGGGCAGCCCAAACTAAACTTAGGAATGACTGGTGAGGACCCTGTCAATACTGACACTAGATGCTGAAAGCCACCCCAGCACATTTGCCTGCACTGGCCCTGGAGTGGTCTGTTCTCTGTCCCGTATTCAGAGTGTCTTATTGGGTAGCCCCTGTCATAGCCTGCATCCTAGTTGCCAGGGGGCTGAGAGAGTGAATATGGGGAGTTTTCATCTCCTGAGTTGGAAAGTAGACCCTGTGTTTCACCTAGAGTCATACAGTGGAGAATTCCGCAAACAAAAATAGGAAGTCAGAGGCTAGGCAAAGAGATAGGGAGAGACAGAGATAGAAAGAGAGAGACCCCTATAACCAGCTTGTTGTTTAACTTTTAATTTTGTTTATTGTGCTCTTAGCTTTAAAGATAATTTAATTTTTTGGTGAATATAATCTGAAAATACCTTCTTTTATGACTTCTGATCTTAACAACTCTGCTCTGACCTTCACTCTCTCCAACTTTCTACACACTCTCCCAGTTGAACCAACCAGGGCTGCGTTTTTCCTTTTAAGGACTTCCTGTGCCTGTATCCAGGGCTTTGAAGACTATACTTTGAATCTGTAGGCAGCTCTGATGTCCCAGGTCTTCCTCTCATGTCAGGGACATCCTTGACTCTGAGACATGTGTGCTCCTGCTCTGGAGGCTAATTATCTTAAGTGGTGGCCCTGTCACCTCCTACGTTGGGAATCTACCACCTCTCAAAATGTTTAACATTCTGACTTTCAGACAGGGGAATTTTTCTGACCTGTTCGTCAAATATGTGCCTTCATGGCTAAGGAGTCCCTTATTTTATTACTCAGTTAGTTTCCATTGGCCTAACAAAACGTCATGGGATATTTGACATTTCGATATCTCGGACATTAAATAGAAAAGAGTCCAGCTGATCATTTTCATACAGTAAGCCTAAGTTCCTCTTTCCTACTCCAAGGAAAATGGTGCAGTCTAAGGACACACTGAATACTTTTAACTGGTCTTTGAAGGGCTTGGTCATCTTCTCTCTTCTTATCTGTACCGTTAGAAGCCTGTCTACACATGTTGAACAGACCAGTAACCCTAACACGTACTAGTCCAGAGGAACTACTGGGAGAGTCTCTGCTCAGGCAGTGTACCTTGAGAAAGCTCAGATGCTGGCTCCCTATAAAAGCCCCTTCCAGACTCAGCTGTGGAAGGAGGGGAAAGAATTAGCGGGTGTAAAAATGATGTGGTCACTTTCTTTGTCACTCTCTTCCACGGCCAGGGCACTCCTTGCAGAGAGAAGCCCCAGCAGATCACCTTCAGGAATGGAGCTTGGGCCATTGTAGTTGGAACTATTCCTGGAGTTGCTGGAGCCCAAATGTGGAATGTCCCGTGTAGGTGAGTGAGGGGCTTGGAGACCAAAGTCCCCATGGGTGAAGAAGGGAACCCAGCCAGAAAGGCAGTATCTGGAATGTTCTGAGACAGGCATTAGGCAGCATCCTGAGTAGGGATCCAGGGCAGAGAGGCCTAAAATTGGGTGGAAGGAGCAGGGCTACTGCCCTAGGACTCAGGGTCAGCACTCCAGCTCCTGGGGACACTATGGTGAGGACCTAAGACCCCAGGCAGCTCTTCACCAGAGAACTCAGGCAGACAGAACAAGTTGGAGTCATGATATTTAGAATGGGAGAACAAGCTGCAGTCTGAGACAGAGGAACAAAGGAGAAGCTTATTAGGGGGCAAGTAGTTAAGTACGTGGCCTGTACAGCCAGCCAGCCTGGGCTCAAATCTCCATTCTGTCACTCACTACCTGTGTGACTTTGGTCAAGTTACCTAGCCTCTCTGTGCTACAGTTTCCTCATCTGTAAAATGAGAAAAATAAAAATGCCTACCTCATAGGGCTTTTGTGAGAAGCAAATGGAAAACATAAAGTGTTTAGAATAGGGCTAGCACAGAGTAGGTGTTAAAAATGTTAGTTATTATTGTTCATATTATCCTTACTAGAACTGGAACAAATAAAGCCAAAGAAACAACAGGGTGGTCCTGATGTGGAATCACCAAAGTTGTTCTTATTCTTCAGTTTCCTCTGAAAAAGAACAAGATTGGTCACAGCCCTGGGATGAGGCTAAGCTGACAGAGGAGGGTCAAGAGGTGGAAAAGAGCTGCAGAGGAAAGGAGCCCGGCAAATTCTTGCAAGGGCATTTGGGAGAGGGGCATTTTCTCCTTAGGTGGACTCTGCCACACAGTCACTGTGCCCCCTGGCCCATCCGGCATAGGCATATCGGGGCTCTCTGGGGCCTGTGCTGGAGATGTGAGTAGTGAGACAGAAGAGCCTGGAAGGTCCTCTGCTATCTCGGGGAGTCTGCCATAGACTGGCTCCCCTAAACCTCCAGGGTGTGCAGTGACCACGAGAGAGATCATGCACCTCTGGCCTCACGCTGGCCCTATCTGTGGGAGTGAACCTGGAGTTGGAGGCATTAAAGTACAGACTCTGTTTCACAAATCATGCCCTTGTGGATCCTTCCCCATACATATGTCAACAAAACAGTGCCTTAAAAAAGAGTTCCTGGGGGGAGGGGGAGGGGGAGGGATGGGGTGGGAGGTAGGGGTTAGCATATGTAAGCAATTATATATAGAATGCATAAACAATAAGGTCCTACTGTATAGCACAGAGAACTATATTCAGTAACTTTGATAAACCATAAGGGAAAAGAATATAAAAAAAAGAATGTGTATATATATGTATAACTGAATCACTTTGCTGTACAGCAGAAATTAATGCAACATTGTAAATCAACTATACTTCAATTTTAAAAAAAGGGTTACTTATAATACAGTTGACCCTTGAACAACATGGGTTTGAACTGCACAGTCTACTTATAGGCAGATTTTTTTCAACAGTAAATACTACTTTACTGCACGATCTGCGGTTGATTAAATCATTGTGGATCAGTAGGAACTATGTACTTGGAGGGCCGACTTTAAGTTCCAGCCCTTGTGTGTTTCAAGGCTCAACTGCAATAACAATGGCTACCATTGCTGGAGGGTTTAGCATGTGCCAAGGCACAGTACTTGTACCTGAGGGCCACATATCCACACCTCATTTAGTCCCCATTACACCGCTATGAGGTAAGTCCTATTATTGTTTTGCAGATGAGGAAATGGGCTCAGGAGGGTCAAGTAACTTGCTATGGTCAAACAGCCAGCAAATGGTAGAACCAGAAATCCAGCTGAAGCAGTTCAGTGCTCGAGTCTGAGCTTTTAATGAGAAGAAACAAAGAATGCTTTGGAGTTGCTATCCAAAAGGAAATACTGCATTTTTGACAGAAGTCAAATATGTGCTTTCCTTGGTGAGCTGACACCAACTTGAACCATTTGCTCCCCCCAGCAGCATCTGTTTTGGTTCTCCAAGGACATGGATTCACTCTGTGGAGACTCTCTCTGTGACAGGCCAAAGTTCCTTATAGCTTCTGGGATCACAAAATCCTTTTCAAGAAGATCCCTCAGGCCCAGCCCCCTAAAAACTATGTAATAAATTTACCATCAAAACAATCTCACTTGGTCCCTCTGAGACCATTAAGCTACAAACAAAGGTAACACGATATTACAATAAATATTTCTCCTGTGAAGTCATTAGGGTTTTTTCTCTCATACACTAAACTGTATTCTTCAAATTTAATATAATTTCATAGTTCCCCTAAATCATTCATGGATATATATGAACAACATTCAAGTGTTCCACATCCTGTCATTTGAATAAGAATGATTATTAAAGTTTAGGCTGAGTCTAAAATACAAAAGCGTTTTACTGTTTTTATTATTAAAAATGCTGTAATGAAATATTTTTAAATGTTATAGCAATTATCTTTTCATTGCACAAAACTGCATTGTCAACAATGCCACATTAAAATGTTAAATCACTATTTTAATATCAAATTACAGAAAAAGAGAGAGAGAAACTACTAAAATTCATCTTCTGTACACTGTCTTCCTCTGCAAAATTCTAGTACACGTGGTCTGTCATGGTGGAGATGTGCTGCATCATACAGCAAACACCATGGATTCTGGAGGCCCCAGAGTTGAAATAATGAGGAGGTGTAGGGAATGTGTGATTCTTCATCATTTTAAAGCACTGGGACATTAGGAGCTTGGGATTAAAATATACACACTACTATATATAAAATAGATAACCAACAAGGACCTACTGTATAGCACAGGGAACTCTACCCAATATTCTGTAATAACCTATATGGGAAAAGAATCTGAAAAAGAATGAATATATGTATATGTATAACTGAATCACTTTGCTGTACACCTGAAACTAACACAACATTTGTAAATCAACTATACTCCAACAAAATAAATAAATTTCCCCCCCCCAAATAAATAAACATTGGGATAATTAGCTATTTTTCTGAGTTCCCAAACCCAAGCCTGAAGGCATACTGGAAAGTAAGCAGAACCTGAACAGCTGGGCTTGCAAAAATGAGATGATTCACGGAACCCATTCTGCAGGTTGTGTGCTTTGGGCTTCGAGGCTGTGGTCTCCCCTCATCCAGCCAGGCCAAGGTCCTGGGCTCTCACCAGGGGAGGTAACGGCAGAACATTAGGGCAGCTCTTGATGAGAGATGCTACACTCAGGCTCTTGCCTGCGTGGTTCTCACAATATTATCTATAATACTGAGCTACCTGTCTGGATCACACAGAATATAGTCATCTCACGGAGGACTTTGACCTGGAACTTTGTCTCATTAGGTGATTAAAAAACAAAAAGTACGTTTTTAATAGATTTCATGAGGAGCTGGTTATATGTGACTCTGGTTGCTTATGGGAAACTACCAGATGAGGTCCACCCTGGGTCAATAACTCACTTTTAAGTCCTTGAATTTACATGGTCTTATTTTCTATGCAGTTTTAAAAACTGGGTTTTTTATCATCAAAACTCAAAATCATCTGAATAATACCAATAGGTTATGTTATAAACTAACTGCAGTACTAATGGAGATTTTGAGTCAGAAACTAGTTATCTTATGGGTGCTTAGTAAATACTTGACTCATTGATTCATACTGGTGTTATTTACATTAATACATCAAATCAGCCTTGAGGGATACTACAGATTCAAACCACAAAACCTAAAGGAAATTTATTAAGATAAATTCACTTGTAGTGAATTCACTTGTAGTGAAGAAGGAACTCCTTCTACATCTCTTTCCTACCCTCCCTACTCTATATTAACATCTTTGTTTAGTTCCTTTGTATAGTGTCTTAGCTTTGAAACCTCAGGAAACAGACAGAGATGAAGATATGTGTAATTTTATGAGGTAAAGCAGAATGGGCAGAAGAACAAGTTGAACTATTGGTGCGGCTGGAACAAGGCTTCAGCCAATCCCACTGCAAGTCTGAAAGTGGATGGTCCCTCAGAGAGGCCGCCAAATTGATGCGAGGGAGCCAGGACTTGGTACCACCTCATTAAGTAGTCACTGGATGTGGGCTACCCCTGTGAAAGAAACATAACTTAGGGCAAGACAGTGCCTTTTGGCTATGGGCCATTGCTGGGGAGGGACTCAGCTGTGAGCGGTAAACATGTAACACCCTGATAGCTGGGGAAGTAAGTGCCTTGGTCCTGTCCATGGAATTTGGGTGGCACACCATAGTGCCCACTATACTGGGTAATGCCATGAAGTCACCATGTGGGAACTAAACTCAGCCTCCTATTAACAAGTTAAATTTTCCTTCTTACTTTCCTCTCTTTGTTATCAGCGTCACCATTTTTCCTTACCCAAGGTAGCAGAAAAGAAATCTGAAGATTTCTAAAAATTGCCTTGGGTGATTTTTAACAGTCTGTCACATTTAATTTCCAGCATATTTATCCTTTTAAACAATTTTAAATAATTCACTACAAAGTGAAATCTGGCATAGGTCCTATCTGTCTTTTACTCCCTGAATTACTGAAGAAGCCAAGACAACAGATTTCTAGGCAGTTTCTAGGGCTTGGGTTGGGGACTGGTGGTATAACTAAGGAACAAGGAAGTGGCTGTCTCTTCTTCCTACTTCAGAGAAGAAAGCTTGAGTCATTGGTCAGGCAAATAAATTCTCCACTATTCTCTGGAAGTCCTACTCTGTCTATAAGAATGCAAATGAATGACCTTGACAAAGAATGTTATTTCATGTAAAAAAATGTTTTTTCACATGAGCTAAATGTTTTCAGAGATTGAGGTTAAAAAAGAATCTACCTAGTACTTGTGGGTACAACTTCACCTTCCACTAGTATAACTATGTGTCAAAGACCTAGCTGCCGCTCCAAACACTGTCCTCAAAGTACTTGCAGAGAAACACAAGGGATATTAAATTATCATGTAATTAAATTAAATTATCACTTTGCAATCCCACCAATAAGGCTGAGATGGCACTTCTGTTATGAATCCTTGCTTGCAAATCCTTTTACTCTGAGATGAGAACTCCTTCCTGGCAGAAGCAGTTTCAGCTTAAAGGTGAAGTTGTGGATTAGATGATTGTACAAGGGTTCTTGCACCCAGAAGATTCTAAGGACAAAAACTAAAAGTTGTTTGTTTTTAAGATTTATCATCTTTAGTTTTTGAATAATTTAACTTGTCCATAACATGGATCTATATTGTACATATCGATGACTTATTCTAAATATAAAGCTTCTTGAAATCTTCAGAATGCTATATTTTCTTTAGTAGGAAAGTGGGATATTTTAATGTTAGGAACTTTGGGATATGCAAAGAAAATATCTATTTCTGAGTAAATGGGCCAGAAACCATAACTGATGGTTTGAAGCAAGAACTATGGGAGCCATGAGAGTTTGTCATCTCCACACCTACTGTATGCACAGCCCTTACGAGATACTATAATGACAATGAGCACAGTGTGGGGGAAAAACATGATCTCAGATTTCTAACAATATAAAAAGGAAAACAGGGCAGGGAAACACTTGGGGCTCAGTTTTCCTCTTTAAACCCATGAGGTTCCTTAAGCAAGTCCCACTGGGTATGTGGGAAAGATGAGGTTCATCCAAGAACCACCTTAAAGTCTCTGGGGCCACAAGGAGCCTGTGTGGCTGACACCAAGTGCCCCCAGTACACTTTAGATGTGTGTGTGTGTGTGTGTGTGTGTGTGTGTGCCTGTACAGGAAAGTGCACATTCTCAGTGCAGGAATGCCTTGCCATGAACAAGCCATATGAAAGAACGGCTTCATCTGCCCTCCCCTTATCCTTTAGACTCTCTCTGGGATCTATCTGGGGGATGCGGGTGGCAATGGATGTATGCATGGTGGCATAGTGCATGGTGTCCACACATATTGGACACAGAGAGACATGTTGGGATGATAGGCCAACATCCTTGGACTCAACAGTCTTCCCTCAGTAATGTTTTGGAGAGATCACCCAAACAAGGGGCTACTGAAAGGAGAAATTCTCAAACTTTAACCTGCTTCAGAATCACCTAAAGGGTTTGTTAAAACAGATTCCTTGGCCCCATACCTAGAGTCTCTGATTCAGCATGTCTGGGGTAAAGCCTGAAAACATGCATTTCTAACAGATATCCAGGTGATGCTGATGTTGCTGCTCCAGGGATCCCACTCTAAGAGCCCATAGTATAAAGAAAAGAATCTCTACTGTCCTCTTCTGAGGTCCTCAAATTCATTCAAGTTGCTGAGCCTGGTGATGAGGATGACTACCAAGTGGAGGTGAGTCAATGTCCTAGGTAATGATTCTCATCCCCGCGATGAGCCAAAGATCTGAGGTGAGAGCAGGGAGTGTGCAAGAGGCCTGTATGAGGACCTTGGGAAATCAGACAAAGAGCCCATTTGCTCTTCTGCTCCTTTGTAGCAGAAGATGATACAGCCAAGTTGTAGAGCTACATCTCTTGTCACAGATGCACTTGTTCTGTCTGCACGGAGAGGCATTCCTGTTCCCTTGGAGAACTGCTCTTCCCCCTTTCCAAGCATATATTTCTGGTGGGCTTAGAATCAGAGCATTATGCTCCGCGACCACAGGGACGTGTGCCCTTCCCTTGGCAAATATTCGTTTGGCACATGACCAGAGCCCAGCCAATCAGAGTTCTTCCTTGGGAATTTGTAATTTTACTGATGGGGAAAGTTCTCATTCATTTCTGGTCACAGAGCTGTAAGAATGTGTCCAAGAGCTGCTGTCAGCCATACCCTCCACAGTGTAGAACAGGCAAGAGAATGAAGAAGACGAAAGCCAAAAAGAAGGAGCGGAAGAGAACCATGGTAGCAACAAGTCTCTGCCTCTAGTCACTAAGGGCTCAGAGCTATTTGGGTTCTGCAACAATTTCTTCAGTTCTGTGGTCTCTATCAGTATCTTTCTCACTTCCATACTTCTCCCATTTCTCCATCCCACCCCTGTTTGTTTGCTGTTTGATGGCTTGCTTGCTTAATTTTAGTTGGGTTTCTGTCACTTGCAAAGGAAAGAATCGTGACTAGTATCCCTCTTATAATCAAACCATCAAGGACAGAGGTGGAAGAAAGAAGCCTTAGAAGGGTGTTGGTGGTGGGATGCTCACATGTGCTGTCGTAGCTGCAAGAAACAGAGCCCCACTCAGGTCTCACAAGGACACATACGTGGAGACTGAAAAGTGGAAAGTCACCAAGAAAGGAGACAGGTCAGGGCCAGCTACTCTGTAGGTCTCTCTCTCTCTCCTGGCCTCTTCTCCATGTCAACTCTGCTTCTCAGAGTGTCTGTTCCATTCTCCATTTGCTCCTCTCTGATCAACACCCTCCCACTTGTCAGTTCAAATCCCAGGAGGTCAGCTAGTGACACTGCTGTTTCCACTGTGCAGAGCTCTTTTTTCCTGGTCACTGGTGGGTGAGGCACCATCTCTAGTACCATCAGGGTATCCTCTGAACAACAATAACAAAAGCTGGGGAATTTAGGATGAAGTGGGCACTCCATCACGCCCATTGTAGGAGATGTGTGTTCCAGAACACCAAGAATAAAGAGTCACAGTATGAAACATCAAGCAAATACTAAATCAAAATATTTGCACCAGAAAATCAAAAGTGTACCAGAGAGGTGGCTATGGAGAAGACACAGAGCAAGGATTTGATGAAGTGATCTGGACTAGAGCCAAGGGCCTTAGGCCCCAGAAAAAAGCAGCGAGCCCAGGGTGGGCACTTTCCAGATCAGAAGTTTGAGGCCTCCCACAGCCCCAGCAAAGTCACGGGCCTCTGCTTGGCTTGACTTCCACTACTGACTGGGGGAAACTGGAGATAGTCCCACACTGTCTACACTTTCCATCATATCTCAAAGAGAGGTCCCACCCTGAGAGCTCACACACACCTAGGATGGAGTCCTAGTAAGTGACCTTGGGCAAGTTTCTTAGCTTCTGAAGCCTCCGTTTCCTCATCTAAAGACGGCATTATCTGCTTTCATAGGGTTATTGTGAAGAGCAAATAAGACAATGCCTGTGAAACACTTAGCCTAGCTCCAGGCACAAAGTGTTCTTGATCGCCAGTTACTGTGCCATCATCATCATCATCATCATTATCCTCATTTTCATTATGATACTTTGAAGGTGAGTGAGTGTCGTATGACTCCCGGGATACATCTGTGAACAAAGCTTATCTCTTGACCTGTTTGCAGATACAAGTCATTTCTCTAACAAACACTCCCCACTTACAAATAAAATTAAAATCAGAATATATTTTAATTGCACAGCTATTTGTGTAAAGTGAACACTACTTTATACTATTTAGAAGGTCTTTATTTTAAAAAAAGAAAGAGAGGAAGGAAACAAGCAAGCAGGGAGGAAAGACGGGAAGGAAAGAGGGAGGGAAGAAAATTGCTTGTCAAAGTCCTCTTTCACTTGTGAGATTTTATACTTCATTATAAGAGATGCCTATTGTTAACTGAGGGATCAGTACAACAAGAACTACCAAAATACAGCCAGAAGAGATACCTAAAATCATTTCACTCTGTAATACAGAATATCTGGGTATATTTAGGTGATGTAAAATCATTCATCTGGTCTGACATTCCCCTAGTATTACCAACAGTTTACTTGAAAAGGATATGAAAAGGTTGGGAGGGTGTGGTTTAAATATAATCTGCAATTTTAAAATTTAACTTTACATATTGCCATGCTGTTTCATTATACATGCAGGAGAGGGAAGAGCAGTGTTCTTCAGACTTGAAAAAATTAATCCATGTTTCTTGGCATGGACAACCAATGTTATGTTTAAAATATACATGTATAATGTGAGACATTATCTAATAAAAGTCATGCAATCTAGCTTGTTCACTTTGTAACACATAATAACTGGAAGTTGATCAGAGAAAACTACTTCCATTTTTATTACTACATTGTTCTTATTTTTATGGACAAAATTTAAAATGTATGATAAAAATCCAATATACAGTAATTGAAACATACAGTCTGACCTCACATTGCTCTGATAAATCTGTTCATTTCTGGCCGTTTTCAGTGTTGCTATAGTGAACAGTGTTGACAAGTGGATGAAAAAAAGCTTATAAATGGAATTCTGATCATAGATAAAACTGAACATAAACTATCTCCCAACATTTCTGCATGTTGGGAGGCCCGGTTTGTGCCACAGATGGCCATCTCCCAATAATACATAAAACATTTCTTGCTGGGGCTCGGCTCACGTTGTTGAATTCACAGGTCATTTGAACAGAACAATAATTCAATTCACTTAATAATGACCTCACTGGGAACAAACACAGACACAGGATGATGCTGTTAGAAGAACAAAATCGTACTAGAGTTTTAAAAATGAAATTCTTAAAAAGCCTCCATGCTCTCTTATCGAAATAGCACTTAAATGTATTCAGTGTTTAGCAACCAGGCAGGCTCACTGAGTTTATTTTAGTCTCTTGAATTTTACTGCAGTGTCTCTGTGCCATGTTTTCTCCGTTTTCAGGCTGGTAGCTTTCCTGGGAAGGTCAGTGGTGCCCACTGAACCCTCTATTGGGTTATTGGCTGAGCTCATTGATGAAGAAGGCTTGAGTACATCATTTTTTTCTTCTCAAATAGCTGAGATGGCAGTCAATGAAGAATGACTGCAGAAAGTTTCAGAAGGACACATGGGAATCATTTAACCAGACCAGTAAAATCAGCTATTTATGTAAGTAACAGTTATTATAACCTTAACCATCCAGGCCATATTTCTCTAGAATAAATTTTAGGTTTAGGGCTGATTATATTTCTAGCTTATAAGGCTTAAATTCCAGGATTCCCTGCATTGGCAGAAATGAATGAACTGAGGAGAAATCGGAATCTAGAGTGACCTCTTTCTAGCATCTAGATGCTTGCTAACAAGATAGCATGTATTGATACCACTGGTATACACGAGATCAGGTCTCACCTTCTCAGAATTTTTAGCCATCATGTTCGTGTCTATATTAGAAAACTAAGCCCAAGTGCTACTGAAATTAGGCCCTTTACTGTCACAGTTTTAACTATTAATACCATGTTCTCCTTTGTCATCCACATTTACTATAAAAGCACACTTAACAAACAGCAGGGGCTTTAACTATGTTTTTGCTTAATATATTTTATTTAAAAGATTTTTAACTTTTAAGATTCAAATTATAAACTTGCAGAATAGAGGGATTTTGTTTTTAAAAAGCAGTGAATGAAGATACATTCTATTCAAATTATTACTATTTTAATGTTGGAGAACAGGGAAAAAATTTGTGTAGGACTTCGGTCAACAATCCTATAGTTGTTTATAGTTTAGTTTTATAGTTTAATTATTTTATTCTTTATCCTCCCCCACCCCCCAACTTCTATCTTAGCAGGCTTGAAAAAACTAAATCTACTTTACCACAGACTAGTGTTTTTATGCTTGGAAAACACATTTCTTTATAGGAAATAACCCATTAGCTTATTTCTGTACCTGCCTCATCAGTATCAGCTGGGAATACCCTGTAATCGTGACAATTTATTAACCTCTGTTGTAAAAGCAGGAGAAAGAAGACTCATGCTATTTTTTCTGTGAAAATGGTGGTTAGAGGAAGGGGTGTTGTAGGGGTGTGAGGGGAAAAGAGGAGAGAGTTAAAGAAACAGAGTACACTTCCAAATACACACATGTAAGTTTCTAAAGCTTACAGAGGTATCTATAATCCAAACAAGACATCCCTTTTTCCTTCCTCATCTTCCCCTCCTTCCATTTACTGATACTTCTCCCAGAAGACATAGTTCTCGTCTCTAAAAGAACTTACTGGGTGAAGGAAAGAAAACACAGTAAGTAAATAAATGGCAGCAGGTAATTTAGGGACCATGTTGATATTATAGACATTCAGAGAAATAGAGATCAGGAAAGGCTTCTTGAAGGAACTGCAAGGCATGTGACATATAATATGTTGTCTCTCAATTCCCTGTGAGGCAGAGGGGCATTTCCCTTCCTCTCCCACCCCGAGGGCTCCTTTCTCCTGCCACATCCTGACAGGCAGGAGGTTCTTCTATGTCTACGACCACAATTTTGGGGCAACAGCTCAGCTCCCCAGCTTACCTGAGGGCCAGCAGGGTTTGTAGAGACTGAGCAGGATGCTGAAGAGTCTATGTACCTTCCTCTTAAGGGAAAAGGAAGAGGGTGGGGCACAGGAAGCCACACGCCTCTCTGGGTTTAGGCACTTGGAAAGGGGGAGGAAAAATCCAGCAAATGCTACTAATAATCACAATAGTAACATTTACCCAGCACTTACTGTGCAGGGAACTGTTCAAGGAATTTACATGGGTTATCACACCAGGTGATCCTCACAACAACCCCATGAGGAAGTACTATTGATATCCCCATTTTACAGATGAGGCACAGAAAAGCTAATTAACTTGCCTAAGATCACACGATACTTAATTGGCATAGTTTGGACTGGAGCCCAGACTCAGCTGGACTCCAGTACCTCTGCCTTTACATGGTTTACAACTCAGGCTGCACTTGAAGAGCTGTTAAACATTATTTATACCTGGGCCTCCATCTCAGAAATACGGATTTAATTGATCTGTAGTGGGGACCAGGGCAGGAGGACTTTTGAAATTTCCCCAGGTGATTCTAATGTGCAGCCAGGATCGCCAGCCATGCTATTCCACCTCTCACCACCCTGCTACCTCATTATCTCTGCTCCTCTCCCCTCCTCCCTGTTACTCAGAAAATTCTGCCCTTATCTTAGACTCTGCCTTGGTCCTTTTTGTTTTTTCCCACACAAAATGGACCTTGAGGTGGTTGGAAAATATGTCCACAAGTTCTTTGACATTCCTTTCTTCAAAAGATGGAGCCTGACCCCCATACCATTGAGTGCGGGCTGGATGTAAAGACTGCCTTCTAGGGCTTCCCTGGTGGCACAGTGGTTGAGAGTCCACCTGCCGATGCAGGGGACATGGGTTCGTGCCCCGGTCCGGGAAGATCCCACATGCCGCGGAGTGGCTGGGCCCGTGAGCCATGGCCGCTGAGCCTGCGCATCCGGAGCCTGTGCTCCGCAACAGGAGAAGCCACACAGTGAGAGGCCCATGTACCCCACCCCCCCAAAAAAAAGACTGGCTTCTAATGAATGGGATTTGGTGGAAGCAATGGTCTGTGACTTCCAAGACCAGGTCATAAAAGACATTGCAACTTCCTCCTTGTTGTCCCTCGTGAATTGTAGATTGCTCACTCTGGGGAAAACTAGCTGCTATGCCATAAGAACGCCCTAACAGCTCTACGGAGCAGACCTCATGGCAAGAAACTGTGGATTCCTATCAACAGCCAACGAAAAACTGAGGCCTTCCAGCCAACAACCATTGAATGAGCCAAATCGGGAGTGAATCTTCCAACCCCAATGAACCCTCAAAATGACTGCAGCCCCAACTGACATCTTGAATGCTGCCTTCTGAGAGACCCTGAGCTGGAACCATCTTGCTAGACTGTTCCCGGATTCCTGACCCTCAGAAACCGTGAGATAATAAATGTTCGTTGTTTTGTGCTGATAAACTGTGGGGTGGTTTGTTATGTAGCAGGAGATAACTAATTCAGGGATCTCCCTCCCCACCTCACGCCACACCCTCCCAACCTTGACTTGGAGCTGGGGAAGTTGCCAGGGCTGCAAGAGAAAAGTGTGCTGACATCCCAAGGTGGAATTCTGAATGTCTTTACCATAGAAACATAGCTCCATGCATATTTATATATGTACATGTATGTATGTAAATGCATAGGAAAAGTCTGGAAGAAAGAAGCCATACTATTAACAGTGTTAGAGCCAGAGATCAGAGGGGGAGAGGGATCAGTGTTGGAGGAGAAAGCCAAGGGGAATTTTCCTTCCTGCCTTGTAGGCTGCTGTGTTGTTTGGATATTTCACACTGAGAATGTATCTATGCATCACCTGGGTAATTAAACATATTTTTCCTACATAAAAGCAAGGGAAGTAAATAAAAAAGAAGCATAATCATACCTGAGGATGGGTTCTGTTGGAAGTCGAGTATTAAGAATATAGTTCTAGGGCTTCCCTGGTGGCGCAGTGGTTGAGAGTCCGCCTGCCGATGCAGGGGACGCAGGTTCGTGCCCCGGTCCGGGAGGATCCCACATGCCGCGGAGCGGCTGGCCCGTGAGCCATGGCCGCTGAGCCTGCGCTCCGTGGCGGGAGGGGCCACAGCAGTGAGAGGCCCGCGAACCGCAAAAAAAAAAAAAAAAAAAAAAAAGGATATAGTTCTACAAGTACATTATGGATATAGTAGTATTTTACAGCCTGTTCAGACTGCCTTAGCACCAGGTAGAACACCAATCATAGGCACTATGGTGATGAAGAATTAAGAACAGCAGGGCTTGGAGCCTGATGCTCATGTGTTTTCAATTCCTGGCTCTGACACTTACCAGCTTGGCGAGTCATGCAACTATTCTGGGCCCATTCTTTCCTCATCTGTAAAGTTGGGAGAATAATGTAAAAATTTAAAAAGCTAAATATATAAGGGGCCTCAGACAGTAAATGATCCAGAGACAGCACTCATTCAACAGTAGCTATCATCCTATGGGAGAATATTTTTCTAGTTTCAAACACATAACGGAGATTTTTACACGTAAATAAGTTGAGGACCCCATGAATTATATATTTCTGTCAATTCACCTCTTTGGGGGGACACAAGAGGTTCACGACACAAAGCACGCTTTCCAGACACTTTTACTGTGTGAATTTTGCAAACATTGCAGTGGTCAAATGTTTGTTTTCTATGTAAAGTGGTAAAGACCTGAACAACTCATATTCCACATTTACAAGGGAGACACTGAGGACAGTGGGTGTGAGCATATAATCCCAAAGAGTTGAAACATTGCTAGATCTGAATTCTACTGAATTTTAGCACCAAAGAGTATTGGACTATCCCATCCTGTACACATACATTAGAGGTCACATGTGGGGAGCCAATCTATAGACCCCAGAAGTCAAAGAAGTGTTTTGTTTGACCCACACAGTATTGTTGAAAACATTTGAATTTGTTGCCTGCATTTAATTTTGGAAGATTTCACATAAAAACATGGATTTCAGACTGCTCGTAAAAAAACTGATATATCTGGCTCTCTTGGGCCAGTTGGCTAGCACTGAGTCATGGACTCCTGTTTTAGTCAGGATAAGTGTTCTCTAGGAGGTCACAATTCCTCCTTGGACTGGCCTGTGTTACTCACTGGGGTTACTTTTCTGCCCCTGTAGGCACTGAGTTTGCCCCTCTGAAACTTTGGATGTTTACTTCACTGCAATAAGAATGTTATTGGATAGGATGATCACATGCTTCTCTAATTATAAAAACTGCCTCTGCTGCAATGTAGAGATCCCAGAAATGAAGGCCATCTCTCTCTGTTTACTTTTTAATGAACTGAAGAAAAGGAATGTAGAGCTCTCTAAAATGTTTCTATGAGGAGATGAAGAGCTGCTATTTATAATCTGCTATACTTCTGCAATGAGCTAGTATTTATCAGGAGGACCTCCAGTCTCTCAAACACTGTAGAGTTGCATGTCATCATAGCCAATCTATTTATGTCATCTTTTCCATTTGACTGAATAGGTTGGGATTCTTTCCCTCTGCACATGCTCAAATCCTACAAATGGAAGAAAAAGCTGAACCATGATTCTTGCCTTTGATATACAGAGATGCTTATCAACTTTGGTGATATTGAGTTCTTTTTTTAATATCAGGGAGTCACTTGTGAATCAATACCTGTCCCATACTTGTTTAATAAATGTTTCTGTCTCACCGTTATTAAAAACAAACAAAAAAATCAGTCCTATTTCTTTAAATCTGCTTGAAGATCTCTCCGCGGCAAAATTATTCCCCATAATTAACAAAAGCAAAATGTGAATTTGTGGTGAAAAGAGTCTCTCATTTGCTAGTTATTTTTTTAGCCTAGATCATTTCCCCCAAACATTTTATTAAGAAAACTTTCACACAGAAAAGTTGGAACGGGCTTCCCTGGTGGCGCAGTGGTTGAGAGTCTGCCTGCCTATGCGGGGGACATGGGTTCGTGCCCCGGTCCGGGAAGATCCCACATGCTGCGGAGCGGCTGGGCCCGTGAGCCATGGCCGCTGAGCCTGCGTGTCCGGAGCCTGTGCTCTGCAACGGGAGAGACCACAACAGTGAGAGGCCCGCGTACCACAAAAAAAAAAAAAAAAAAAAAAAAGTTGGAAGAATGGCACAGTGAACATCCATATATTTACATTTACAATTTACATTTGCTATGTTTACTGTATCACATATTCATTCATTCCTCTATCAATCTGTCAATTCATCTTCATTTCTTGATACCTTTCAAAATAAGTTACAGACATTAGTACATTTCTCCCCCAAACACTTCAGCATGCATATCATTAGAGTTCAATGTTTGTTTTTGGATTTTAAAAACATTTTTTTAGTGTGGTAACATATCCATAACATAAAGTTACCATTTGAACCATATGTGAGTATACAGTTTGGTAGCATGAAGTACATTCACCTTGTTGTGCAATCATCACCACGTCCATCTCCAGAACTTTTCATTTTCCCCAACTGAAACTCTACACCACTAGACAATAAATCCCCACTCTCCCTTCCCACTAGCCCTTGGCAACCACCATCCTACTTTCTGTCTCTATGAATTTGACTATTTAAGGTACCCATATAAATGGAATCATATAATATTTGTCTTTTTGTGACTGGCTTATTTCACTTAGCATAGTGTCTTCAAGTTTCATCTACATTGTAGCATGTGTCAGAACTTCCTTCTTCAGGGTGAATAATATTCTGTTGTATTTACATAGCACATTTTGTTTATCATTTCATCCATCAGTGGACAGCTGGTTGCTTCCACCTTTTGCCTATTGTGAATAATGCTGCTATGAACCTGAGTGTACAGTTATCTGTTCAAGTCCCTACTTTCATTTTTTTTAGGTATATTTACAGAAGTAGAATTGCTGGATCGTAAGGTAACTCTATGCTTAATTTTTTGAGGACTCTATGGTTTCTTTCCTATGTAAAATTTGCACACAGTGAAATGCACACATCTTAATTTACCATTTGATGGGTTGTGACAAATGCACACTCTAGTGGATATTTTTTGTTTCTTTTTTAGGTCCTCCATATACCTAAGAAATTTTCACTTAGAATGCAGCCACTTTCTTTGGCCAAAATCCTAATGGAAAGAGTATGGGTTTGGATAACATCAGGCATCTAGTTTCAGGATCTACTGACCTCACCTGTTCACATATTTTAAAATCTGTAAAGGAACTCACAGTCCTGCAATCAGGAATTTGCAAAAAAAGTTATCTCCATCTTCTATTACTGACTATAAACACTTTACCCTGTGTGAGCAATGACTATAATAGTTTCAAAAAGAGATTTTTTAAACAGATGAATCCATGGTAAGCTCATTTTTTTAGCTCCTGCCCATTCATTACCAGGGCTGAGATGATCTCTCCCTGCACCTCTCATGCAGATTTTCCAGAGTCTATAATGAGGCTCTTTCTAAAGATTTTAAGCAGGCAGTAAGCAATGTTTATCTTGCAGATCAAGAATTTATATTATTGAAAATGAAAACAACAATGGACATAGCATGTTTTTGCAATCAGATTGGCAAAAAAGTGATAGTAGTCCCTTTGTGAAGGGTGTGGAGAAACAGGCATTCTCCGATACTGTAGGTGGCATTAAATGGCAGGGCAATTTGCTAATGCCTATTAACATTTTTAACGTTAAATCTTTTGCCAAGCCCTGGAATTTCACTTCTAGGAATTCTTACAGAGATGCTTATACAAGTGCACCAAGTTGTTCATTGCCACATGGGTTCTAGTAGCAAAAACTTGGAAACAACCCAAATATCAGTCAGTAGGTAACTGCTAAAAATAAATCCTGATATACCCACATTTAACTGGTATAACTTGCTTTACCAGCTTGGACACAAATAAGCTTACATCTTTTTAATTTTTTTCAAATTACATTAGGCCCAAACATCAATGTGCCAGATTAGTGCCAGAGGAAGTCCACTGCCTGTCTCCTTTCTTAAGGCCTATTCCCTCCCATGAATTATCCAACCACCCTGGGGCTTTACTTCTTGCAAAGTGGCCTGTCCTGCCTCTAAATGCCTCATGGAGAGAGAACTAGGGAATCTGATTAGTCTATTAGGAGCCTTATTTTCAGTGTCTGTTTCTTCTGTTTGCCATTATATGGCTGATGAAAGCTGCAAAAGTAATAAATAGAGTTTAGCATTGTAAAATGAAGAATGAAAAAAAAAGGTTTGATTGAGACTTTGTTTTGAAAAAATTAAAGATTATCTTATCTTTAAATATGATTTATCTTTGAAGATATACATATAACAACTCTAATTGCAACTATGCTCTAATTTTTAGAATAAACAAAGGATAAATCAAGTGTTGATTTGTTGAGGGGGTTCATTTTTCTAGCAAAATTACTTGATAGCAAATTTTGACACACTTTACTTCACACTGACTTTTACAGCAGAATCATACAAAGGTCATTTTGAAAAAAGATGTGAGGGCTTCATCAATTTTCCTGAGAGCCTCTCTTAATCCTTTGATATTCAAATAATTTTCCTTTTGAAGAACTTATCCTCTTATCATCCTTGTTGTTTTTCTCATCTTTAATTGTTAACTGGTCTAACACTGCCATATACTCATTTTGTTATGGAACAGTTCTCCAGAATCACTTTCAATGACTTCATAAAATCCTGCATCTTTTGCAAGATTAGCAATTTTACATGGCAGCTGAAATGCATTTTATTTACATTGTATTGTTGGATGTTTATAACATCTACAATCAGCAAAATTGGCTGAGTGGGGTAAATGCTGGTATTAAATCGGGAGGGCTATTTGAGTAGGGACTAATTTAGTAAGTGACCAGTTCATTAGTGGATATTTTCCTCTTATGACCTATTTCTGCTTTCCTATACAACTTAGCAACTACAGGGCTTCAGATAATGATAATGAATAGCTGGATCACAAGAAACTTGTACTATACAGCTCTAAAAAAGAATGAAGTGTGTGTTGACATGGAGGAACATTCACAATGCATTGTTAAATGAAAAAAAGCAAGTTCCAAAAGACAATGAACAGTGTAACCATGTTCCTATGAAATAATAATAAATGTTAATATATGCATCAAAAACATCAATAAATAAAACGACTTGGAAGAGTATGTTCCAAAATATTAGCAATCATTTTCTTTTTTTCTTTTTTTTTTTTGTGGTACGCAGGCCTCTCACTGTTGTGGCCTCTCCCGTTGTGGCACAGGCTCCAGACGCGTAGGCTCAGCGGCCATGGTTCACGGGCCCAGCCGCTCCGCGGCATGTGGGATCTTCCCGGACCGGGGCACGAACCCGTGTCCCCTGCATTGGCAGGCGGACTCTCAACCACTGCGCCACCAGGAAATCCCTTAGTAATCATTTTCTAACAGGTATGTGGAAAATGGGGAAAGCCCATCTATGTCGACTTTTTAAAAAATTATTATTGAAGTATAGTTGATTTACAATGTTGTGTTAGTGTCAGGTGTACCTAGTCTTATTTTTAATGAGAATTTATTGCACTTTCAAATATGATAAAAACCAGTTAAAGGTATTTTAAATAGTATAGTTGAGACAGGGCCAGAGTGAAAAAAATAAAAGGAAAAGAAAAGAAAAATGAGCTGTTACTACATTAGTGACCAAACAGAATTCTCCTTGAAAGAGCCTTTATAGGCCTGTTTTGAACCTGTTTCTTCAGTATGAACCTGTTTTGTTATAAACACCCCAGAACTCTTTCTCAAAATAACCAAACCACAAACATTTGCTGAGAATCTGTTATTTTCAAGGTACTGTGTTGCACTTAGTGCCCAGAGGGATACAAGGACCTATGAGACTGCTAGAGCCTGTAGTCAGAAAACTCATAGTCTAACTGAGAAGATGAGAAGCTGCCCAGTGAAGGAGGTTGGCAACAACACCTGGTCATCATTGACCACTGTCTAAGCAACTGCATACAGCTGTGTGATGGGACATCTGAGAAACTGGCTGTCTGACTTCTGACTCTTTGCTTAGGTTTTGATGGGTCAAACATTAGCTGAGAGTATAAGGTATTACACTGAGTGTAAGGTATTAACTTTTAGTGAGAAATGCAATCCTTTAGCTGCCATGGGAAAGGAAATTCACAGACTGTTCCAAAGGCCAGTTAGAGGTCCATCCAGATCTTATGAGAGCTTCGGGGTGCATTTGATGGGGATACTAAAGAAGCAAGATGGTGAACAATAGGTATGTACTTTTTTTAATCTTCTGCACTATTTTATGAGTGAGGAACTTAAGACTGACTCAAGGTTACACTGCTGCTAAGACAGAATCAGGATTTGAACCCAGCACTGTGACGATTGAGCCTGCATTCAATTTTTATGACCGAATCCTTCCTCATTGCAGATTATAGGCTAATCGTCACCTGGAAGGAAGAAATGTTCTGCATGGCACTAATTGATGTGTATATTTACTGTGAAGTTTACCCCAGGAGAAAAGAGGAAACCAGCTGCATGAATGGAATTTGGAGAAAGGTAATACCTCCTGGCAAACAACAGCAAGATCCATGAAATCTCTATAGTTTTCCTGAATAAGAGTTTGCCAAGATTTCTGTAGGCTTGGTCTTCCTACCCACTCCTGGAAATAGTCCTTTCATGGGAGAGTTGAAGCACATAAACACAGTAACACTTTCTCTTCTGCCTGTATTCTGCCTAAGCAGTGGATAATCAGAAGGGCTTTGCGTTCTGAATTCAGCTGCAACAAAAATCACTTTTTAAACAGTTGTTGTTGAGACATCTGAATTACAGACTCATTTTGTATGGCATCTTCAATATCTAGGATGAAAATGCCTTATATGTGCTATATAACATAACCTAGAGTGATAATGTAGTGTGCCATAATATTTACCACTTAATTACACCAACTTGTTCTTTAGAACTCTTTGAAATACAAGGAAAGTACTTAACTATCAATTAGAGTTTAGCTTGGATTTATGACCCATTTCAGAAGAGTTAAAAACTTAGAGTGTACATTGTTAAAAGAAAAAAGTCATTTGACCTTTTAGGCAAAGTTTATATGTATTAACTTGCAAAATTGTATCATAGAAGAACCAAATATAGAAAAAAAAGGTTTTAGTTCACTACTGTGGTCATTATGAAATGCAAGACAAATTGTTTAGGTCAATTCCCTTGTTGCAGAGTGAAAACAAACTGCTTCTTACATCCACTCTTGGGATAGTACATGAAATGCAAAAATACCCCTTTTATGGAAAATGGCTGGGAGTCATCACCTTGAAAAATTTCTAAAAAGTATTCTCGACATCCTGAGCTACAGGAAAATAACTTGTGGATAATGAGCTACACATTCTTTCTCTCCTTCTTTGCCTTCTTTATCTCTGAAAATGTGAGGATTTGGCATTGAACGTTGCAATGACTTATGGACAACCTCAAAGCTCTATGAAAAAAAATAATTTGCAGTTTTGCTGAGGGAAGCATCAGAATCCCAAACATGACTGTCTCAGAACAAATCACTTTACTAGTGAATGGGCCCAGCCAACCACCTGGTAGTCACATCTTAAGCAAGTTCTTATGGTTCTCTCTAATTGTCACATCTGCAATAAATCCTGCCAAGAGACAATAATTTTGTTTCTTTGTGAAAATTTTTCCTGTAAAGAAAGTCAAATGCTAGTGCAATGCTGAAAAATGATGGCATTTGTTAATTGGCATGATTATATTTAGATAATTCCATGATTATATTTATATTTAGATTATAATTAGATGCATGGTGTTGAAGGCCTCTTGATGTACTTTTAAATTTGAAGACTCTCTGTGTATTTCTCTGCAGACTGGCATGTGACTTCTTTGAAAAGAAATGGGAAGACACCTTCATAGTAATGTTATATTGCTATGATCTTTTGGGGGCAAACACATTTGGAAAACATAGGTACTGTGTAATTGCTGGGGTCTGAGATGGCTATTTGGCAACAAAAGCTCCCTTGGGTCAGTGAAGTGGTTGCTTTCCCCTAAATTTTGCTTTTCTATTTTAATGTTTTTTAAATTTTTTTCTTTTGGCCACACCATGCGGCATGTGGGATCTTAGTTTCCCGACCAGGGATTGAACCCACTCCCCCTGCATTGGAAGTGCGGAGTCTTAACCACTGGACCGGTGGGGAAGTCCCTAAATTTTGCTTTAAAAAAAAAAAAAAACCTCTGTGGTTGACCTTGTTGTTCACCATCTGCAGCTGAGAAAGGGCTCACTGTTTTCAGCTGAGAGTCCCATATAGTAATCACAATATCCCAGAATTTTACAAACCACAGAATTAAGGTGGCTCCCAGCCAGGTATCATCAGGCTGTTGACAGGTGAAGAGCTGATGCCATCTTTGATACACAGTCCCTATGCCCTCTTCTAGGGAATGTTATTAGGCATGTTAGGTTGTAACTGGGGCACTAAAACTTGAATCACTTATTATTCTGCACATGCCCCTTACTGGTAGTCAGCGAAACTCAGACGAGAATACCCTATCCAGGATCTGATTGTGATGACACATGGCAAGATGTCAAGCATCTCCAGAGGTCTTAGATGTTTGGCCTATTGCCATTTGAGAGATAGCCTCTGCTTTTGCAAAAAATTATTCTCATAACTGGTTCTAGGTGCAATTCTTTTTTTTTTTTTTTTTTTTTTATGGTACACGGGCCTCCCACTGTTGTGGCCCCTCCCGTTGCGGAGCACAGGCTCCGGACGCACAGGCTCAGCAGCCATGGCTCACGGGCCCAGCCGCTCCGCGGTATGTGGGATCCTCCCAGACCGGGGCACGAACCCGTATCCCCTGCATCGGCAGGCAGACTCTCAACCACTGCGCCACCAGGGAAGCCCCAAGGTGCAATTCTTAATGTTTATCTTGGGAAGGTGGTAGCATCATATAGTTGGGCCTATAGAGTCCGAAGAATATTTGCTGCCTCAGAAGAACTTAAGGAAACTTAATTTTCAGACTGGAAGTGATCCATTTTTTAGAATCACTTGTTTAGCCTTGTTGCCTTGAGGTACTTGGACTTCCCTGGTGGCGCAGTGGTTAAGAATCTGCCTGCCAATGCAGGGGACACAGGTTTGAGCCCTGGTCTGGGAAGATCCCACATGCCGCGGAGCAACTAAGCCTGTGCGCCACAACTACTGAGCCTGTGCTCTAGAGCCCACATGCCACAATTACTGAAGCCCGTGCGCCTAGAGCCCATGCTCCGCAGCAAGAAAAGCCACCACAATGAGAAGCGCGAGCACCGCAACGAAGAGTTGTCCCCGCTTGCCGCAACTAGAGAAAGCCTGCGCGCAAAAACGAAGACCCAATGCAGCCAAGAAAAAATAAAATAAAGTTACTCTTTATGAAGCATGAATAATGCCAGAAACACATCATTAAAATGTTAATTTAATTTGGCTGGTTGAGGTAAGAATCCAGACAGTTTGGTTCACCTACAAGTGACTGGGATTTACTATATTGTTTTTGATCTGGAATAATTCTGGTCACGTGAATGAGAGTTCTAAGGGAAGGAGATCGGGCATAGTTATGAAGAATCATCACCTTTGCTGCAGGGTTTGGGACCAAAGTATGAAGCATGCTTTCTTCAGAGTTGTTGACTTTATACTTTTGGCAAACAATAAATTCACTTTTAAGAGGAAGGTAAAAGTTAAAATCTATCTGGCTGGTAAGTTTGATTTTGTGACCATGGGTTTTTTTCATCTGTTCTTTACTTCCCCACCAGCTTCTCTGAACTGAAATGGGAAGAGCTCACTCTCAAGTGATAACGAACTTATTTCGCCAATCACCAGCAGTTCCACAGTAGAAGTTAAAACTTTGCAGGCCCAGATATCACAAGAGTATTCTTTTTCTATTTGCCAAGATAAAATTCCAACTTTTGGATTCGGATCATGCTGTAAGATGTAAATAACATTTTAATGAGTGCTGCAGAGGAAGAGTGTGCTGGGTCAGTTGCCCACCACTGAAGGGCTGGATTTAGTGTAACTTGGGGTCATAATGAAACTAGTTTGGTGGTCTTTGCCTCCCCAGTTGACATTTTCCCACATTAGAAAACCAGCACAGGAGTTCTTGCAATTCCCTACAAAGGACAATTGCAGTTCTGCCCAAAACCAGAACTGGAGTGTGGATGGGATAACTGGAGGAGAAGCTAGAGGAGAAACAACACAGACACTTTTAATCCTAAATTAAACTCTTGCCTAGATTTAGAATGAAAAGGGAAGGGGGAAAAATAATTCATGTGTATTTTTATTTCTGTCCATATTCTGTAATCTCAAATACTATGCAAAGACATCTTGTTTCCATTTCCTTCACTGTTCATGTTCTTGACTCTGTGAGAATACATTTTCAGAAACATTGACTAAAAGCATGTGTTAACCTCTCTGTACTAATAACTCCAGTTCCTGGGGCTATAGGACTGAATGCCCACATCTCAACAAGATTCCATGTGAACTGTACTTGTGACTTACTTACCTCTCCCTGATTTCAAATTCGTCTTCTCTAACCAGCTATAACTCACCTGACTCTTAATCCAGGCACAGTCCCAGTTCCTACAGGGAGTCCTCTGTCATGACAAGTGCACACCTTCATCTCTTCTTTTTTGCACCTGTCTGTATGGAACAGTTAAAACCTAATCACATACATCTGAATTTCCTATTACTGTTTCATTTGACTGATTGAAATATAAGTGAACATTTAAAAGGGAGAGAGAGAAAAAACCCTTCAAACATAAAATGCTACATTCCCGACCTCACTACCCTTCAACAAAGAGGATTCTTTAGGTCCTTTTTTTAAAAAAAAAAAAATTATTTATTTTTGGCTGCATTGGGTCTTCATTGCTGTGCGCGGGCTTTCTCTAGTTGTGGCGAGCGGGGGCCACTCTTCGTTGCACTGCGTGGGCCTCATTGAGGTGTCTTTTCTTGTTGTGGACCATGGGTTCTAGGTGCGTGGGCTTCAGTAGTTGCGGCTCGCAGGCTCTAGAGCACAGGCTCAGTAGTTGTGGCGCACGGGCTTAGTTACTCCTCGGCATGTGGGATCTTCCCGGACCAGGGCTCGAACCTGTGTCCCCTGCACTGGCAGGCGGATTCCCAACCACTGTGCCTCCAGGGAAGTCCCTAGGTCCTTTTTTTCTTTGGAAAGAGACACTAGCTCTAAATCCCTTAATAATTCTACCTGATTTAAATCTGACTTTAATCCTGCATGATAAATTAAGATTTTGTATCTTTTCACCTTTGCTTTTTGGAGTAATTTGTCTAATCCAACACCTGTATGAGTAGATCAGATCCTCTAAGTGATTCAAAGGCATTGGGAAGGGTAGCATTAGCTTTAAGAGGAGCTCCCTTACCAGGGGGCACCCTGACCTGGCCGGTGCTTGAGGGCTTCAGGAATGGTTGCACTTAGAGACCCACCACTGAAGGAAGGACATCTGATTCCTCTGATTGCATGTAGAGTTCACTGGACAGCCACTACAGGTATCCTCTTACAGTACTATTCCCAATCCACCACAGTCCCCCCACAAAAAATTCTACTTAGAGGAAGAAAGCATTGTCCCTGGGAGGATGCCAGGTAGCCAGCCAGAAGGAGGAATCCTGAGGTCTGTCCCAGCACAGTACTTCCCTGTGGCAGGATAGTGTGCCTTTCCTGGAGCTGGGCCGACTTTGCCCTAAGGTTACATTTCCACACAAAGAAGCCTTTAAGGGTGCTGTTGCAGGCCTCCACACTGGAGGTTTATGTCTGTCAATCTCAGAAAAAAAAAAGGAGGCCGTAATAAAACTGCAGGAGCCAGCAGTGGGGAATTAAAACTCCAGGATCAGCGGAGGTCTGCCTTACAGCCCTGCTAGATGCTAAGCACTGGCCTCTCCAAGGATGGAGAACAATAAAGCGGAAGGAATTTAAGTCAATTGGCTGCTGGATTGCATGAGCAGGACTCAGAAAAGGGGGCACTTGCAGAGGGTGGGCCACTGATTCTTGGCCGCTGTTATCATGCCAGTCCAGCTGGGCGATCCAGAGTCTGAGAGGACAAAAGTTTACCCAAGTCAAGCAAACCAAGGAGGACTACAGACACGCAAGTTGGAGGCTCAGTGTGTGAGGCAGCCAGGGCAACTCCAAGTGTAATTCAGGGGATTCAGTTAATAAGAACAAATGCGAATTAAGGTCTCAGTGAGTGACCACGATAGACAGAAAAACAGGAAATACATCAGAAGGTAGACTGAAATACTTTGCAAAGAGACACAAGGAAAAACAAAGGTGGTGGCATCCAGAAGCTAGGCAGAGAGAGGTGGGGAAGCCACTGAGTGTACCTGACTGGCTGGGGGGTGCGAGTGGGTTATGGAGCTGAGAATAGAGAGGGCATGACTGCCACCTGTCCAGCATCTCTGCAGCCCTCCTTTTGGCAGTATGGCCGTGATTCCTGCACGGAAGGCTGGTTGGACCGAGCTTGAGAGCTTCCTAAAATATCCTTGGGTCTGATGCAATATCACTTTGTGATGGCACTGCATTGCGATGCAGTGACAGGATAACCTCGTGGTGGAGTAGTAAGGCCTTTTATGTCTTCATATGACTGTGTCTGACAGAGGCCCATGAGAGCAGCGCGTTCCCAAAGGAGAATGGGTCAGGTGGAAGAGTGGCTAAGCTTCCTGATGTGGAAGGAAGAGTTCCCAATCACCCACTCCCACTGCAGAGACTGGCCACCTGTGGAGGGCTCAGTCAGGGGATGCAGACTCAGGAAGACAACAGGGCACCCTAAACAGCACAGTGAGCAGAGGAAGGGCTGTGCTTAAACCAACCATCACCCCGAAAAAAGCAGAAAAAAAAAAAGGTAGCTTCCCCTAGTGTACGCCCTCTGGGCCAAGGTGTTGGGTTGGGTAACAGGAGAGGGGACAGGCCTAATCTGGAGAAAGCCACCAAGAGCTGCAAAGAGCTGGCAGAAAGGTCCAGGTTGGCCTAGGTCTCCAAATGAAAACAATTTGCCTAGCTCTAGGCAAGTCCTTGTTCTGCATAATGATATGAATTTTGAAATGTGAATTAAACCTTGCAAAGGAATGCAACTCTTTTCTCCCTCCCCCAGGCCATTCTACCATTCTTAGAGGGGGAGAGGTGGGTCAGAAAGAGGAAGGTTTAACATTTTTGCCCTTTTACCAAAACATGGAAAGTGTCAACCACGTCTCCCGCCATCCCTGCCCCCAGTGCTCAAAGTGTTCAAAACTAAAAGCTGCAGCATCTTTTCAGCAAGTAATCAGCACAAGTTGAAAGGCACATGCTGTTGCATTTCTGATCAGATTGTATGTTAAGCAGGAAAATAGCCGCCCTCCCCCCCACCTTTTTTTTTTTTTTTGGCTAAATGCTTGTCTGTTTAAAGAAGCCACCAGGCAGTGCCTCTCACTTTGTCTTGGCAGGGCACAACCATCAGACGAAGTGGGAGGAAGAAACATTAACTTCAACAGCTGTTTCTTGACCCCGGCTGTCAGTCTTCCCAAGAATAAATTTTGGAGAGTCCTATTTGAAACAAAGAGGGAGTTTTGGGGGAGAGAAAAGTTGGTTGGTTCCAGGGCGGCCGCCCAAAGGAGCAGGGACCAAGATGTTGGCAGTTACGACGCGGCCTGCCAGCCTCTGCCGGGTGTAGGGATGGAGCAAAGTAACTTGAAAGCTCCCCTCTCGGCGCCCTGTGCCTGCAGCTTCCCCCCCTAACGCGCGCCCAGATCCAGCGCCGGCGGTAAGAGCTGTAGCTCGACTACAGTAATTCCCCAGCTCGGGCGGCTTGAAACTGCTGGGGCTGAATAGCATTTGCTGTTCCGTCCTGCGGCCGCCTCCCGCCGCCGCTGCTGCGCTCGCTGCAAAGCAGCTCTCATTATCCCGGAAGTTGTGCTGACACAGTCTCGCTGCCACCAGAAGTTTGTCAACATCAAACTTCTTCTGTGTGGGGTACGTTCACCTTCCACGAGTATTTAATCGAGCCAACAAGCAAACAAACAAACCCAAATAAACCTGCCCGTGATGTCATGGTCTTTTTTTTTTTCTCCTTTTGCTTTTCTGGAAGGCTGGGGCTGTTAGGAATTTGCTGGTGGGCGCTCCGAGCGCCGGTAGGTTTCGGGAGGAGATAAGGGACTGCCCTCGGGTGGGGAGTAGGGAGGGGACCGCGCAGGGCGTGCGGGAGGTTGGGGCCTGGACGCGGGGCAGGGGGCTGGGACCGGGGTTGGCAAATGGGTCCTGCTGCGGTTGGCTTGGAGGACGCACGGACGTGGGCGAAGGTTGTTGCTTTTGCGGCCCCGACTCCGCAGCAAAGGTTACCTGGACGCGGTGGCCAGGCGTATACGGCGGGGGGTGGGAGGGTTCTACGCTCCCACTGCGTTCTGCTCTCCTGCAGGACGTTTCTGCAAACACCTCTCGGGATCTTTCGGAATAAAGGGCATTAGGGTCATGAAATGTATTTTGAGGCTTCAACTGCAACCTAAAAGAAATCCTTGCTATTTGAGGGCACAGATGTACCACCTTTTCTCTTCTGATATCTTCATTAAGATATTTGGTCTAAAACTCCTTTCCCTAAGCCAGGTCTCCAGGTTTAGTTTGAGTTGCTGCTCGCCAGTTTGGGCGTTTGTGGTTTCCAGTTGCTCGTCTGCTGAGATACTCCAGGCGCAAATGGGGGTGGAGTGGGGTGACGGGGGTAGTGGGGAGAGGAGGAAGAGGAGGATTCTGATTAACCCTTTCCGTTCCGTACTTTTATCCGGGTACGTTCAATCCTGCTCAGACTGCAGAGGACAAGGCCTGACTCGCTGAGTTGTGAACCTGGACACTCATGAATTAGTGCCACTTGGGGGCCACAGGTTTTTGTGGAGGAGCTGGAAACCTCAGACACTGATATTAACTTTATATCTAGTTTGGGAGGCCACATACTGCCTTCAGACCCGGGATATCCGAGAGTGGGTTGCGGTATCCCCGTGTAATGTCAAGTCAGGTATGGGCGGCTGAGAGAGTTCAGTATCCCTAAAGCGACAGCCCAAAGTCTGCTCCCTTGAATTGGAAATGTGTCCACTTGTGGATGCAGCAAAATTTTTCTATATTCTTCAAAAATAAGTCAGAGTGAATAAATATCTCTGAAGAGAATATTACCCATTATCCCACTATGATATTGTAGGGAGGCTGATTTAATCCATTTAGGGCGCCAGGTACTGCATTTTCTCTTGTTGGTAGGCTGATATTAATCATGTTTTTAGAAAAATTATATCTACAGTCATGTATCTTTGATAACAAGAAGCAAGACGCTTTCTCCTATTTTTCAAACTACCCTAAACAGGAAAATTGTTCTAGTCCCAAGGGGCTAGCTTACCTTAAACACAAAACAAAAACAAAAAGCTAAAAATAAAATCCAAAGAAAACACACTGGCACTGGAAGTTACTTTTGACAAACACAAATCAAACTGATTCAAATACAGTTACAGAGCAGGCAGTCCTAAAAAAAATAAAAGCCACACACAAAGAAGTGTGTTTTCTTGAAAGTTTAGCTATTCACTACAGTGAATTTTCCCTTTGGCCATGCCTCAAAAAATGTCCCTGAATTATTCAGACTTCTTTTATTTGGATGGTACTTTAATTTCTATTTATTTATTTTCTTATAATCCACAAAGTACTACTCAACATTGTTGTACCTCAGTGTGGACATGAATCAAGAAGGACATGTGGAGGATTCCATTTCCAACTCCACGTGCATGAATTTTTTGCCTTGGTTGTTAATCTGTCATGGTGTAAAAAGCCTGATTTACAAAGGCTGGAGGGCTTTTGCAGAGCAAGATTTTGTATGGTTTCTATGGCTGGGCTTATATACAAATAAAACTATTTTGCATTTCCGTCCACAATTTCCTAGTTGCACAAGGATAATTTTCAGAGTTTTCAGTTTCTGGTCCCTGAATGGGAGCAGCAAGCATGAGGAAACAATTTCTTTTTACAGTGATGTGAGCTCTATGCTCATCTGGATTTAGTTACTTCATAAGGTAAATATCACTAAATGTGCACTGAGATCTTTGGGGATCTAAGGTGGTGGATGGGTGAAAATAGTCTACTGTGAAATGCTAAAGAATGTCAAACAACAGAATTCGTTTACAGAGCTAATTGGGTCAACTATGGTACTCTTTAAAGTGGAAAGTAATTCGAACATTTAAAAAAAGTATTTTCAGTTTACTTTTGGTTACACTTAGATTATGTTAGTTACTATGAGTTTTAGAATTTTACCCTAGGAATTCAATTAAAACAGACCCTTCTGAAAAATATACACCCTCCAATGAATAATGTCCGCTAGTGAAAACGTAGGTTTTAAATTTCATGCTAATTACATTTTTAAATAATGAAGTTCTTATAATTATTTTTATTTAAAGGCAAAAATATCTGATAGATAATGGCCAAAGCTAACCAAACTGCTTTAAAAATTAATGAATATTAATGAAGTTCATGAATAGCACAATACTGCCCCTGCCTGCCTCAGGAAAACAAATGTATTGACTTCAGTCTCCTAAAATAACAACCCTTAGTTATTGATGGTTAAAATAATTTTATTGCTAAAAAGACTGTACATAATGCAGTTTTTGCAGTTCATAAGCCTTGGCCCTGTTTACTGGACTTTACTGGATCTCTTCCCCCAAACTAAGCATATTTTATCTTTTTACATATCTGAATGTTATTTCTTTTTATTAATTTGCCGCCTCAAGACATTTTGTTTTCACTTTTCTAAGTTCCCCTCCTCTGTCATTTTAGTAGCTCACATGAATGACTCAGGATTTTTAGGCCTTCACTTATATTTGGTACATAGATAATGGCATCATTAGTCAGTGCCTCCATTCATCTACATTTGTCTAAGCATATTGGAAGCTACCCATGAAATTTTCTAATGAAAGTGACAAATGGATGTCAATCAAGTGACCCCATCCATTTCAACTTTATTTTGTATGGTGTGTAAATGTTTGTGTATAGTTCTTCCATAAAAATAGGCTATTTTTTGATCTGGACATCTGCCTGCTAAGGTAGGTTTCCCAGATCACTGATTGGCATTAGACTAAATTTGCAAAATTTAACACCAAATGAATGACAAAAGAAGAGAAATGGTATATAAAATTAATTAATGGCAGAATCCATTCCCTTAAGATAAATACTTTCTGATGCTCTAAATTTCAAGATTCTACAGTTCTACTTCAAATGAATTTATAATGAGAAAGGTAAAATCATTTTGAGTAAGCCAGCAAATTTGGGTCAAAATGAAAGCAGTTCTGAGAGAGAAAGAGAGAAGTTCCTACTTCCCATAGGGCTGGTTGGGATTTTCTATTTTAAAAAATGTATATATATATATATATATTTTTTTTCTGTATGTGTGTGTTTAAAAATACGCACACATGATAGTATGCTCTGGTGTCCTCCTTGTTTTCCTTTGTTTTTAATAACCAGTCCAATCTCTAGTGCTGGTAGGTGAATGCTTATTAGAACTTGATGCCAGTTTTAATCTGAGATTACTTTGCACTTGAAATCAATTGCTGTTTTATAACCTGTGACATGTTTTTACATGTTTAGAAGTGCTGCTGCTGCTACAAAAAATTCTGTGTTCATATTATAATGAGTTTATGTGTTTAGCCAAAAAGTATTAGTACAGTATGCTAAGATTAGACAGTAAAGATTCTAAAATCCTAAATGGGTTAGTAAGCCCTTGATAATAATTGTAGCTTTATGGATAAAAAATATTTTGAACATTTTAATACTGCATAAAAGTGCATTTTTTTCCTAAAGTTGTTATGGAATTTCTATGTCCATAAGGAATATTTTTTAGAAGTTTATCATTTGAAGTTATTTGATTTGGAAATGGTTTGGAGTGAAGCTAATCTTTACAGCCAGGACCACAGATTGCAATTTCACTTACCATTATCCATGGTTGGATATTTAATTTTACTCCTGTGACCTAAAGAATTTTTAGTGACTTTTTAAAAGTGGAATGTGGAAAGTAGCTCCAGCTCATTGTGAACGTGGGAATTTGATAAATAATGCTCTAAATGACCATTTACTCTGTGACGTTGTATAATGAGTAGACATGAAAAAGAAGCTATCAACTAAACTGTGGGTTTAAAGTTTAGAATATTTTTTGACTGCAGCTATAGTCAGAGTCAACACGGCAATTACATTTGCCTTGTAATTGGCAATATGTTTTTTGGTCCACCAGTGCTTTTTTCCCCAAATTTGCTGTATATTCAGGTACAAATGAGATTTTTCTAACTGCCTATTCTGCAAACTAAACTTGTTTTCTAAAAACCAGACTGGGCATCTCTTTCTGTTTACATATGGAAACAAAGAATCCTGAATTAGAAAAAAATCTGGCTCTCTTGCTTATGATTTTGGAAACAAAAGAGTTTTTAAAATATAGATTTATATTGAAGGGCTAACTGTCTTCTTTTGGGGGGAAAGAAGAAGCCTTGGTTTTGTTAATAAACAGTACAAACCCAGCTCAGAACTACTATTGGGAATTAGATACGGAAAGGTTCAAGCTGTTCTGACTTAAATTTTTAGATATGTAACATATGTGATGACCACCCACCTAGTGGCTAAATAGTATGTTTACTTTCCTACAATTTTCTGAACCCATTCAACTTTGGAGATTTAAATATGGCATAAATCTCTGTGCTCAAGAACCTGGTATGGGAATTCTGATGTAGCAGGATCCTCCAGCCTTGACTCTGGTTTGTGTCAGTCTTTTCGCCAAGTCAGTGGTTCTGTCTCCATCCCACACACTTGACTCTTCTCTCGCTCTGAGCCATCCCCCTGTAGTGTGCCCCACTGGGTCTGGCTGGAGTGCCCAGAAAGCAGCTGCTTAAAGACTGTATAACATCCTAGGGGTACAGTTAGACAGATTTAACCTCACATACAAGCTCTTTAAGGCTAAAATTAGCCATGTTTTCCTGCCTTCTTCCAAAAGGCTATATTTAACCAAAGGATCTTAAGGATGGAGAAGTTCTAGAAGAGGCCTGTAAGCTGAGGTTGTGTTCAGGTTCTGGTTCCTGAAGAATGCATAGCCCAGGGCCCACAGGCCCTTTAAAATGTTTTGTGATCACTAGAGGGCTCTGAAGGAATCCCTTAATGCCCTTAAAAAAGTCCCAGTGCCCTCCCTCATCTGGCCAGGGCTTGCAACCACACTGGGCCCATTGCCTCAACAAGGGCATAAAGAAGTTTGGAAAGCTTGGGTAGGCTTGGAAAAATGACAAGGATGGATGTTTCTCATCCCACTGTTCCAAGGAGAAGATTGGAGGACAGGCGGCTGAAGGGACAGATACCCGGAGCAGACACTTGACAACTCCTGGGCGATGAGCCAAGCACTGGGCCAAGCACTGGGCACAGCTCCAGAGCCCGGACCCATGCCCAGGGCACTCAGTGGTTTAAAGCTGGCACAAAAAGAACACTCCTGCCAGCAGGAAACTGAGTTGAACAGATTGGGAAAGAGAAAAAACAGGCTGCCCAGGAGGCTGTCTCCTGGCCTAGAGTTTCCAGTTGTCAGCAGCAACTTAGGGTAGAGCAGATTTTGGGTTTCCTCCTGCCTAGGGGGCTGGTAGAGGTGGGATTGGATCCAAGGTGGGTGCAGTGTGCCGAACCCAGCACGGGAAGGTACAGAGGTACATATCCACCTGGGGAGAAACCCTTCATCAACTTAGGATACCCAGTCCAGCTTTGTCTGTGTCCTCTGAGAGTGAGTTCTGATGCTTTAAAACTTCTGTAAGGGCTTCCCTGGTGGCGCAGTGGTTGAGAGTCTGCCTGCCGATGCAAGGGATACGGGTTCGTGCCCCAGTCCGGGAAGATCCCACATGCCGCGGGGTGGCTGGGCCTGTGAGCCATGGCCGCTGAGCCTGAGCGTCTGGAGCCTGTGCTCCGCAACGAGAGAGGCCACAGCGGTGAGAGGCCCGCGTACCACAAAAAAAAAAAAAAAAAAAAAAAAAACTTCTGTAAAATGTCAGAACTTCCTTGCCCCAGATTTATCTCAGGAAGATTTTTTGAAAGGGTAAGGAAAAGAGCGAAATTTTCTTAGCCTTTTTCATTTCTCTTATTTAGTTCTTACCCTGTACATAAGAAAAAGGAAATTATCAATCCTCCTTCTGTTGCTAGAGTAGACTCCTATTTTTGATATGTTAAACCACTGCAGCTATCTCTTAAGGGCTAAAAGTTGGTAAGTCAGTCCCACTTCCCTACACTTGGAGGAAGGCAAAATAGTTCTGAGTTTTATTAAAGAATTTTAGACTCTGGAGAATCCAGGCATTATGTTGGAGCCAAGAGAACAAGAAAGGGAATGAAGCTTTGGGTCTGCAGAAATCCAGATGGGCTTCAGGTTAATAGCAGGGGGTTGCAGCTGGTGGCTCATATAATTAGCAGAAATAAAAAAACAAAAGCAGAAAGACATTTTTTTTTCTAAGTAATACGCAACACTAACACCCAGTAGTCACCTCAGACCTCCTGAACCAGCATCCTACATAGGTGTTCCAGAATCTGAAGTTTCAATAAAACTTTCACAAGTGATTTTTATACATGCTGAATTTTGAGAGCTATAGCCATACAGCTTAAGAATAATGCCATCCTTCCATGATCCCAAATCATGAAGGTAAATAAAGACATCATCTGAAATCACTTACTTCTCTGTTTTGTTTTTTTGGGTTTTTTTTGCGGTACACGGGCCTCTCACTGTTGTGGCCTCTCCCATTGCAGAGCACAGGCTCCGGACGCGCAGGCTCAGCGGCCATGGCTCACGGGCCCAGCCGCTCCGCGGCATGTGGGATCTTCCCGGACCGGGGCATGAACCTGTGTCCCCTGCATCGGCAGGCGGACTCTCAACCACTGCGCCACCAGGGAAGCCCTTCTCTGTTGTTTTTGAAAGCATTGTAATCATTTTGCAGCACATTTTTCCTTCCCAGTTGCCTTCATCTAGGACAAATTTTTTTATTGGTTAATACTTGGCAGCAGAGGATTACTGAGAGGTTCTAATCTGGCCATTAATGATCATAACAGCAAAAAATTATGCTACCCGCTTTTCTTAAGTGCCTAGATACAGTAGCCCCACTTTACAGATGGGGAAACTTGACCATCGAGAGGTCAGACAACTTTCCCAAGGTCAAGATGGGTGGCAGAGCCAGGTTTCAAGCATAAGCTTGTGGCATTATAGTCCCTGCTCCTAATCACTCCGTCCTGGGCAAACTACTTAATCTCTATAAAATGTAGTTTTCTTGTGGCTACCATAGGGACAAAACCTACTTTAAGAAGGTGTAAGGGTTAGATATTAATGTAAGTAAAGCTCCTGACACATAATAGTCACTCAATAAATGGTTGCTCTTATTATTACCAAGTAATGGAGTAAACCAAACAGTGGATAATCCACATAGAGATAACCAGTAATTGACTGGGTCTTCTCAATCAGCTTCATGGTTACATTTTATTAGGCCTGCACACCTACTTCATCCTTATTTTGTATAAGAAAGTCATTTCCTGGTCTCTACCCAGTGCTCTAATTGGGGACCACAATAAATGGGAGGTGAACAAACCACAAGGCTAGAAATATATTGCTGGTTTATCTAATGACAATCTAATGAAATTTAAAAATCATTTCTAAACACTCAAGATGACTGAATTTTACTTGACTAATATATACAACATCTAAGGAAAATTTCTTAGAGAAGCTATAATGCCACAATGGCATCTCCAGAGCTTTGAAAACCCTTTCAGAAATTGATTTGGTTACATCATTGCTTTGTTAAGGCCATAAAGTCTGTCTACCTTGCCTGGTTCATCTCCCCAGACAGACTTGCTAACACTTTCCAACATGCCTTCCCATGTGTTCTTCTCTGTGCTGGAATATACCTTTTTTTCCTCTCTTCCTGTAATGCTCCAATTCGTTCTTCATGGTCACATCTCAAATGTTACCTTCTGTGTGAAGTCCCTCCATCCCACTTCCCCAGAGAGAATTACTCTCCTCTGTGCTTCCACAAAACACAATTACACCTCGGTTATGGCACCGTCACAAGATATTACATTGAAATGATTTGTCTTGTGAACACTTCCAGGCCAAGGACCATGATTTATGCATCTTTGTGTATGTCAGCACATCATCACAGTTGATGGCACATTTTAAGTGCTATGTAAATGCTTGTTAAATGAATGAAAAGTTTTAAGTGGTACAGGCTTTTTTTTTTTTTTAATTAAAGGGAATTTGATTGCACAAAGTCACCTGACTGGTTTTCAGTGGGCTGACCTAGGAGTTCTTGGTCATTCATTTTGATGGAGGAAATGAACTTGAAGAAATGAACCTGCCTTCATACATGTACATATGCTCTGCTCTCATTTGTAGTGGTGGAAGTCATGCTTAAGAACTTGACCTTGGGGACTTCCTTGGTGGCGCAGTGGTTAAGAATCTGCCTGCCAATGCAGGGGACACGGATTCAAGCCCTGGTCCGGGAAGATCCCACATGCCGCAGAGCAACTAAGCCCATGCGCCACAACTACTGAGCCTGTGCTCTAGAGCCCCCAAGCCACAACTACTGAGCCCACCTGCTGCAACTACAAGCTCGCATGCCTAGAGCCCATGTTCCGCAACAAGAGAAGCCACTGCAGTGAGAAGCCTGCACACCACAACGAAGAGCGGCCCCCGCTCACCGCAACTAGAGAAAGCCCGCGAGCAGCAATGAAGACCCAATGCAGCCAGAAATAAATACATAAATTAATTAATTAATTTAAAAGGAAAAAAAAAAGAACCTGACCTTGGACAGGTTAAAGAGAACAAACACCAGCAGGAATCATGGGTGCAGTTGCATTGCTAGGGGTAGAAACACAAAGTAGATGGCCTTAGTTTAGCATCCTAGGTGAGTTTGGAGTGAAAGATGACCTTGAAACATTTTAAGACCAATAGCATCTGTTATTCAATTTTCAGTTGTCCCTTTATTCTGAACTGTGCCACATTTCACCCTCTCTTACTCCCAAACTTCCTATACAAATTCTACTCTTCACAGCAGTCTTGGGCTAGTGGCGAATGAAGAATTAAGGGATAGAGTAAAGTGAAGTAAAGCCTTTTCTTCATTTCTCTTTGGCTAAGACCAGCACCTTGTCAAGAAAATGGTGTCCTGAATGATAGAATGAGTGGAGATTCTGGGCCCTGCTCCTCTTGCCATGACCTTCTTATCCAGTAGTATCCAGCACAAGACACTCTGTATCTCTCTGCTCCAACCATACAGGTCTTATTCTTGATGTGCTCCTTACAGAGACTGCATATGCTGTTCCCTTTAATTAGGGAGCTCTTCCATTCCCTTTTTATCAAATTAACTATTTCTCATCCTCAACTCCATCATCATTTACACAAGGAAACTTTCCCCGACTAGGTCAGCCTCCTCCTGATTGCCTCTCCTTAGTAGCATGTATCATAGTCACAATTTTACATTTATTTGTAAGATTATTTCATTCATGTCTGCTTCCCCTGTGGATGGAAGCTCCATGAGAGATGTTTTTGCACCATTATATCCCTAGTTCCTAGAATAGTGTCAGTTGCAAAGTGGGTCTCAGTAGATACTTGTTCAACGATATGGGAAAAAAAATATTTTTTCCCAAAGACATTAGACATAGGTGACCCCTGAAATGGAAGGCAGCAGATAACTTGGGTTCCACATCCATTCACTGAATCCCTCCAGTGTGCCAGACACTGTGCTAAGTCTTAAGGATACATGATGAATGGGACACTGAGCATTGCCCTCATGGTTTCTTTAAAGCTCCTCTTAACTATGTATAAGCTAATTATAGTGATGATGACAATGATGATAATAATGTAAAAGTGATAGTGGATATGTATAGTACATTGAGCATCTACTGTATACCAGATATACTACAAGGTAGGTGCCTTATGTTCATCAATTCACCTGATTTTTACACAATGTATGAGGTAGGCATTTATCATCTCTAGTTTATAGCTGAAGAAATAGGAGCATCAGAAAAGTTAAATTTCTTGCTCGAGATTACTCATCTAAAGCTCAAACTCATCCAGAGACTCTGGTCTAGATGACTTTTAAGACTGCATTTTTAGATATTAGAGATAGGAATGAAAGTCAAGCAGAAATGAATCTGAAATCCCCCTAAAGTCTCAAACTCCAATATCCTGCTCTCTGAGTACAATGTCTTTCCAAGTCTCACTCCCAATCAACCTCACAGAGACCCTCAGAACCTCAACTTCTTACTCTGCCCATTCACTGGCATCCCTTCAGCCCCATTTCCATCCTTAGCTTTCACAGAGGCTTGATCCCCTCATCGCCCTCTACTTTTATTACATCCATCAGTGAAATCTCAATGCCATGATCAACCTCCTCTACTCATACACAATTTGATCCCTACATCACTCACATGGAGTTGTTGTGAAGATTAAATGAGTCAGTACATGCACTCTTTAAAACAATTCCTCACACGTACTTAGTATTATTGTTTTTATTTATTCCTGAGTAGTCGAGCACTGTTTGATAAAGTCTTGTCTGTGATGATTTAGACAACTTCAGGTGGATCCTTAATGTTTCTGTCAATCTTCTTACTTGGCAAAGTTTAAGCTCCCATATATATATATATATATATATATATATTTTTTTTTTGAAGAAGAAGATGTTGGGGGTAGGAGTTTATTAATTAATTTATTTATTTTTGCTGTGTTGGGTCTTCGTTTCTGTGCGAGGGCTTTCTCTAGTTGCGGCAAGCGGGGGCCACTCTTCATCGCGGTGCGCAGGCCTCTCACTATCGCGGCCTCTCCTGTTGCGGAGCACAGGCTCCAGACGCGCAGGCTCAGCAGTTGTGGCTCACGGGCCTAGCTGCTCCACGGCATGTGGGATCCTCCCAGATCAGGGCTCGAACACATGTCCCCTGCATTAGCAGGCAGATTCTCAACCACTGCGCCACCAGGGAAGCCCAAAGCTCCCATATATTTTTAAGCAATATTCCAAATCTCTATTCTTCACAAGTCTTCGACGCAACTCCCAACAGAGTTGCCTTCAGCAAATGACCTTGGCAGTGGACATCTTTGTTGCCTGGTCAGCATCCATTCCCCTTTTATTCTGGCGATTACCACCACCCTCCTCATTCACCATTCTCATGTCCGTGGTTTGGGTGGATGACCATATCCTCTTGGCCATAGTGATCCATTCAGGATTAGGCATTTGATCCAATGTGAGCCAAACAAAAACTTTCCTAAGACCTTAGAAGCATGACTGTAAAACACATCTTTAGACCATAGGTAAATAGACTTCTCTTTTACTTTTGACGATGTCTATCACTTCACTTCTCAAGCTCTCTATCTAGGTCCCAAGATGAGACAGCTCTCTCGCCGTCCCCCTAAAACCACTCTTCTCTATTTCCCTTATAGTTTCCTCTCTGTTCACTGGTTTTCTCATGCTACATTCTCCTTGGGTGATCTAACTACTCCATGGTTTTCATTCTTACTCTATGCTGTTGACACTCAAATCTATATATACCCAATTCAGTGTCCTACCTGGAACTTCAAATGTTTGCTGTATATTTACACCTTGATGTTCCAAGGGCATCTCAAATTCAACTTACTAAAAACAGAACGTATTATCTTACTTCCAAATCTGCTTTCCCTGCTATATTCTCTGTCTCCATTTATAATACCACAGTCTCCCAGAGGTGCAAGCCCATTTTTGTCTTCTGACCTTCAACTCACCTGACCTGACCCAACACATTGTTGGTCTTCTAAAATATTTACTGAGTAGATTCCCCGCTTGTAGCAGATGCTGATGGCCACCTGCCCAACAAACATTCTCCCTGCCTCCTTGCCTGCTAACAGAATTCCAGTTTTGCTCAGGTATCCACGTGATTCTGTAAAGATATGTGCTTGAGGGAAAACTGGCATCAGTCTCCGTCCTAGCTCCAAAGGATGAGTCTTGATTTGTCTATTCTAAGCCAATCATGATAATTCTTGTCAAAGAATAACTCAGAAATATTTAGTTAGTTATCTACACAGAAATATTTGACTCATATATGAGACAAACAGTCATTAGATTGTTGTCAATGAACAAAGGCAAAACAACAGGAATTATGGGAGGAGAGGAGGAAAAAACCCAGACATTCTGGGCACATTAAATCTTGTTTTATAGTTGGATAAACTGATTAGCCAGCAGCTGCTTTTGTTCATTCTGCTGCCACTTTTTGCAAAATCCTTTTACCCTCTCCACCTTCCACTAGCTCAGCAGGTATCACATTCTCTGGAAAACCTCTCTAGTCAACTCCTAACCCCTGCTACACACCAAGTATACTAGAAACCCTTCCTTTGTTCAGGACAGACAGACACACACACACACACACACACACACACACACACACGGCATTGCATGCTAGCTGCTAGATTACTCTTTCTCTAGTTAGATGGGGGGAACTCTACAGTTTAGGGGGAAAATATGTGCTGGACAATAAATATAGATCTACTTGGGTAAGGTGGGATTTTGAAAAAGGAAAGAAAAAGCCACATTCATTGCTTCTGATTAGTTGTGACTAAGGACCCTTGGTGTTCTGCAATTCTAGAACGTGGATTATCTGATGTACATCATTTCTGAAATGTGTGGTTACTAAACTCCTAAATAACTGGAGAGAGATTCCCTTAGGAAAGACATAAAACTGGATCTGTCATTTATTGAGCATTTTTTTCAAGTGTTATAAAGTGCTTCATAATAACCTTGTTAATAGATGCTTGCCCAGGACAAGTAATAATTTACTGGACAAGGTATAAAAGTTCCTGTTTTATTCATTTCCAACTGTATATTTTGTATGAAGGGAAACAACTCACAGAACTTTCAACTTTTCCTGCTTTTTATTTTGAAAATTTTTAAGTACAGTGGAAAACTCATTATACCTTTCACCTAGAATCACCAATCATTAACATTTTGCCATATATGCTCTCTCCCTTCTTCCCTTCTACCTCTCCCCAACACGAAAACACCACACTTTTTTACGACTGAACAGTCTGAAAATAAGTTGCAGACATCACCGTGTTACCCCTTCATCCTTCAGCATGCATCTCCTAAGAAAAGGACATTCTCTTACACAGCCACAATATCATTGTCACACTCAAGAAATTTAACATTAATACAATGAAATTATCTATATTCAAATTTCCCTAATTGTCTGAAATCTGATTTAGCTTTTTTTCTCACCTGGATCTTATCAAGAATCATGCATTACATTTGGTTGTTATGTCTCTTTAGTATTCTTTTATCTAAAACAGTCCCTCAACTTCTTAAAAATCTTTCAGTTACGTTGGTATTTCTAAAGAATCCAGACCCATCATCTTTGTAAAATGTCCCACAGTACATCTGATTGTTACCTTATGGTTGGATTCAGGTTAAGCATTTGGGAGAAGAATACCACATAAGAGATGTTTCCTTCTCAGTGCAGAGCACGAGAAAGTAGTTTCATTATTGGTGATGTGCAGTTTGATCACTTTTCTCTTTTTTTTTTTTTTTGCGGTACGCGGGCCTCTCACTGTTGTGGCCTCTCCAGTTGCAGAGCACAGGCTCCAGACGCGCAGGCTCAGTGGCCATGGCTCACGGGCCTAGCCGCCCCGCGGCATGTGGGATCTTCCCGGACCGGGGCACAAACCTGTGTCCCCTGCATCTGCAGGTGGACTCTCAACCACTGCGCCACCAGGGAAGCCCTCTTTTTTTTTTTTTTTTGTACACTTCTCAAGTGAATCATTTATTATGGGAACTCATAGAGATGAGACCAATATATCCATTTATTGAGCATTTAGTAAAGTGAAATGGTGAGTAAGGTAATTATTTCAAAAAATACTTTAAAGGTAAAATGGCCAGGTTTCAATTATCTGGATATTTTCACTGAAACATTTTTAGCATCTTAGGAAACAGAATTATCTGCACAGTTGTTTTAAATCTGCAATTCTCTTTGTTCACACAGATCTGGCCAGCTAATGGCATCTATTATCTCCAATTCGCAGATCAGCACAAAATTCAAATGGCTTAAAAGCAGCCCCATATAGTGGAAAAAAGAGATTCATCTAGAGTCCAGAGTCGTCAAACTTGTCTCATACTCTTAAGCAAATCACATGCTCTTCCTGGGCCTCAATTGTCTCCTTTGTGTACTGAAGAAATAGGACTTTAAGATCTTTAAAATTCTACCATTTTAAAAGCTCATTCATATCTGTAGTTCACTACCAAATATACTGTGAATCATTGTGACTCCTAATTATAAATGCTTATGACTTGGGCAAGATCAAATTAACTGTAATATTTTTTCCCGGTGGAAATAACAGAATTTTAGGAATAAGAAGGAGTTATGGAAATTATCCCATCAACCTCCCACACGATGTGGGAATCCCATCCTATTGGGCCATCCGGACAGCACTTGAACACTTTAGGTGATGTGGGAGTGATCACGAAAAGCAACGTTTCCTATGTGGACTCAAGTTCTGCCTCAGTCATTTTATGTTCTACCTGATGATTGACGATGTCTTCACTGTCTTAGTCTGTTTGGGCTGCTCTAACAAAATACCACAGACTGGGTGGCTTATAAACAACAGAAATTTATTTCTCACAGTTCTGGAGGCTGGGAAGTCCAAGATCAGATGCTAACTTGGGCATGGCCTGATAAGAGCTCTCTTTCTGGCTCTGAGCTGGAGCATTCACTGTATTCTCACACGGTGGGAAGGGAAGGGATCTCTCTCAGGTCTTTTTTATGAGGACACTAATCTCATTCAATACCTAAGGCACTGCCTTCATGACCTAAGCACCTCCTAATACTATCACATAGAGCATTAGGATTTCAACATACGAATTTTTTTTCACTTTAAAATATAGACTTTAATTTTTTTTTTTTTTTTTTTTTTTTGCGGTACACGGGCCTCTCACTGTTGTGGCCTCTCCCGTTGCGGAGCACAGGCTCCAGACGCGCAGGCTCAGCGGCCATGGCTCACGGGCCCAGCCGCTCCGCGGCATGTGGGATCTTCCCGGATTGGCGCACAAACCCGTGTCCCCTGCATCGGCAGACGGACTCTTAACCACTGCGCCACCAGGGAAGCCCTAGACTTTAATTTTTTACAGAAGTTTTAGGTTCACAGCAAAAGTGGACAGAAAGTACAGAGTTCCCATATAACTCCTGCCCCCTCACATACATAACCGCCCCATTATCAACATCCCCCAAGAGAGTGGTATACTTGTTACAATCAATGAACCTGTACTAACACATAATAATCACCCAAAGTCCATAGTTTACATTAATTTCACTCTTGGTGTTGTACATTCTACTGTCAACATATGAATTTGAGGGCGAGACACAGATATTCAGCTTGTAAGCATTCACCTTCTCTGGACTTCAAACATCATTTCCTTCACTCTCCTTCAACAACGCACCTGCGTGTCTGTACCTGGAACTCATAGCCCAGCTCTTCTCTGCCTCTGAGATCCAGACTTCTGGTTTTCTCCCTTTGACCATCCCTTTCCCCCTTCTCATTGCTCTTGAACAACACCTGGATGTAAAATCCCTGGACACTTTCCTTCCTCCCCATCTAGTCCACCAGTTCCCTAAAAGTCTGTTTATCTTCTGCCCAGCCTGGGAAATCACTTCAGCATTGCACTTACAACTTCCTCAATACCCACAGCAATTCTAATTATACCAGGTGTACTTGAATGTTTATTTGTATGCCAAATACTGCACAACACACTTGCATAATATAGAACAGCTGTGCAGGGAAACAAAAAAATCAGCTTGTGAAGAATGCTGTAGGTTTGAGTGTACACTTTTTAGAATAAAGATATGTATTTAACTATAATGTAACCTAACCAAGCAAATACCACTGACCAAATCATAAATTATTCACATAGAGTAATAATGGCAACTTTTCCAGGTGAAAATGAGACACCTGCCAATGAAACTGAAAATATTACATATGTAATCTTTTTTGAAAAATTAATTAATTAATTAATTTTTGGCTGCATTGGGTCTTCGTTGCTGCACACAGGCTTTCTCTAGTTGCGGGAGCGGGGGCTACTCTTCGTTGCAGTGCGCAGGCTTCTCACTGTGGTGGCTTCTTTTGTTGCAGAGCACAGGCTCTAGGTGCATGAACTTCAGTAGATGTGGCACATGGGGTCAGTAGTTGTGGCGCACGGGCTTAGTTTCCCTGTGGCATGTGGGATCTTCCCAGACCAGGGCTCAAACCCACCTTCCCTACATTGGCAGGCAGATTCTCAACCACTGCGCCACCAGGAAAATTCTAGATATGTAATCTTAAGGGTCTTAAAATATTGAGGGCTGCAGACATGTGAGGTGAGAAATATTCCCTCTGATGTGTAGTGATGTGCTATGGTTTAAGTTGGAGATGGAATACAATGATTGCGGATGAAGAAATGTGACCCTGAGGGTTTGAATGGGTTTTTATTATATTTTTCAAGAGTAAATAAGTACATCATGTTTCAAAACTACATGCTTTTAATGCTAACATAACCCATGGGTGCCTTTCTTCATATTTTACTCCCAATAGATTTCTTTAAAAAGTGTTTATGTGAATAGTTATATTAGAAATCAGGATGAAATATTGGCACAAGAAGAACTCTTAGAGATCATTCAGTCTGTTAGTGAGGGAATTGAGGCCCAAAGGGGCAAAATCACTTTTCCAATGTGGTACAGCTCTGGTGATCCAGACAGATCTAGAGCCTGGTTTTGAGGTCAAGCTACTTTCCCAGTGATTTTCAAGCCTGTCTGTCTGGGGGCTTGAGGAGTCTCTCCCTTGAAAGAGAGAGTTGATTGTTTCTCACCTTCTTCAGCTAGAATCCACTACTTTTGAGGATTTTACATACTGTGGTACTTAAAAATTTGAACTAAAGAAAAGGATTCTAGTGTTAAAATATATGTATTTTAAAAAATTGGTAACCAGGCCTTATTCTTCCAAATGGTGATTGAAATTTTCCCTGTAGATAATTGAATACTAATAGTCAATATTAGTATGAAGTTCTAGATTATATGCATTTCATATATTTTAATTTAAATTGGTTCTTTAAGTAAATGCATCAAACATGTTTCTACAGATAAAGATGCAGATCAAACTGGATAAAATCTTCTCTTTTGCTCTCTTCACATTCAGCAGCCTTCTCGATTTTGCCAGTATACTACCTATCTCTTTCAAAATGAAGAGAAATAAAATAGATACCATAAGATGAAATTAAAAAAAAAAAGCAAGTTTAGGCTTCTACAAACTACCCAGAACTCACCTGGTGGGAGTCTGACATGTTATGTATAAATGGCTAGAAACCTATCAGATTCATACTACTATGTAATAAGAAATTTATTTTCACAGCTCTATTCCTTCTCAAGAATTTCTTCCCTAGGAATACAAACGTTGATTGACATCAGATTAATAACAGCACACATTTTCCTAAGTTTTTTGCATGTTACGATTAGTAGTAAGAGTTCCCTTTCTAACATTATGGTGACTGTAGCTGTGTTTTCCTGGGGTCATGGAATGGCCTATATTTTAGTTTCCCTGGGCTTTCTGGATTTCTAGTTAACTGATATTTTAGTGCCTGAAATTTTTCAGTGATCATTTCATCCTTCCTTAATCCTAAAATGTATTTGATTATGGAATTAAATTTGAATAGACTATTAAAAAATAAAATCCAAGCATGAATATTTCTTGAAGTGGTCGTTTTCCCCATTAGAACAAACTCAGTTTGCACAGTGATAATTCACAAGCATTTTGAATTCCAGTTATGAGCTTCTTTCCTTTATTAGAGCAATTCAGATCCATGAAAATCGAAGCACGTTTCAAAAATATCAGGAGCACAGATTTCCCTTAAACTTTTTCTAACATTCACAGAAAATTAAGGTTTTCTGAGTTATCATTTCACTTTTTTTGACACTCTGATAGGTGTATGGCTTTCCTCAATACAGCTGTTTTCCTTCACTACCTGTGGTGATGTGGTTGCAATATTAAAAACCAAAGGCATGCACTAGACTCCTGCAATAATATTTCTAAACTAATCCAGCATGAGGAGAAAAGTGATTAGAAAGGTGACAGTTCCCAATGGAAGATGGATAAGCTATTTCTAGAAACTACCATTACTACTGAAAAAACTAATTGCTTTCCTCCCGTTTTGGGATATTTCCACCAGTTCAGGAAGGACAAAGTGTGAAGAAACTTCAACTTGCTGCTACTTATAATGTTTCTTTCCTGAAACTGCACAGAGCTTTGGGTCTCCAAAGCAAGTTTTTGACACAATAGACTAATGTGCTTAAGAGAGAAAAGATGAAAGTGTTTCTGTGTCTATGAATGAGTAGATCAATAACTCACTGTTGATTTGATAAATATTATGGAGTGCTTACTATGTGGCAGGCACTGAGCTGGACAAAAACAAAAAATATAGAGTCTTTGCCCTGGATGGGCTTATATATTAATTCTAATGTGATGTTAAGCAGTAATAGTCAGTCGGAAAAATTACTATGGGAGTCCCAGGATAAGGAATGCCTCAAATATCACCCTGGTGCCCTTTTACGGCCTTGTAAAATTTGTTTTAAGCCAGTTCTACCAAAACTTACATTAGGCTAGCAATTAATTATGGGTGTGGCATCATGGTTAATATTACAATATGGCTAGTTAACATTTTTAAGTAATAGCTATTTGATTTCATGGGAAGAAAGATCCTATTTCTTTTCTTGAGAAGGTTACAAATTATTTAAACTTTATATAAAAACTGTACTAATAACTCAAAAGGGCAAACCAAATGAGAATCATTTCCATAATCACATGACAAAGTGATAAGAACTTATGTCCTAAAAGGAAAGGAATTGTATTGGTTGGGATGCTTTTGGTTGCAAATAACAGAAGATATAACAAACACTAGTTTAAGTCAAAAGGATATTTATTGTTTATTTAACAAGAGTCTAGTTATATGCAATCCCAGGGCTCAACAATGTTAGGGCTCTGGGTCAGCATCTTTTTTTTTTTTTTTTTTTTTTTTTTTCTTTTTGCGGTATGCGGGCCTCTCACTGTTGTGGCCTCTCCCGTTGCGGAGCACAGGCTCCGGATGCGCAAGCCCAGCGGCCATGGCTCACGGGCCCAGCCGCTCCGCGGCACATGGGATCCTCCCAGACCGGGGCACGAACCCGTATCCCCTGCATCGGCAGGCGGACTCCCAACCACTGCGCCACCAGGGAGGCCCTGGGTCAGCATCTTTGACATTATCTTCTATCATGTTGCTGTCTTATGTGCAGTCACAAGATGTATGTTTCCCTTCCAAGCATCAATCCTTTACATCAATATCTCAGACAGGAAGAATAGGAGCACTCCAAGGAAATCAAAATATTACCCAGAAAGCCCCTGGAGATTCACTCTTACATCTGATTGGCCAGAACTGGCTCACGTGACCACCACTAACTGTAGGGGAAGCTGAGAAAACAAATATCCAGCAAAAGACCTTATGGCCATACCATAAGGGCCTTAGACCAACCATGATTCATTTCTCGGGGCTAGGCACATTGTGACCAAACAAAATCAGGGTTTTAATAATTAGGGTAAAGCAGAGTGGAGAAAGACTGTTGGAAAACTCCCTGATGGTATCCATCTGAGATATTTTAAATGTGTGTCTACAACTAGTTAATGAGCTAGACCCTATACAAAAGAAATATTGTCCTTGCCTTTTAAGAGAGATTCTAAAAACCATAGCCTGAGTTGTAAGGTTCTGGTAAAGAAAGTCCAGTAAAGTAGCAAATAAAATATTATATATCATAGCAAAGAAAATCAGGCTAAAAGCCATTTGCCTCTATCCCCCCTGAAGCATGTTGAGTCTGTGACTCAGTGGTTGCTTTCTCTCTTGTGAAGTACTGATCTTCTGAAATGGTTATTTTAGTGTTTTAGCCAACAAGTTCTTACCCATCTAAGTATGAGTTCTGTGGTTAATTACAAGGTGTAGAGCTCTTTTCAACCCATCAGCCTTTTCTGTTAATTTGTTTAAAATTTTGTTTCCTAGGCGGGGCTTTGATAATACAAACAGAAACAGTTAAGAACCAACTCCCACCTGCTAACTCAAATGAGGGCTGTGCAATTTGCCCCCTTTTCATGTTACATCTCACTGATAGCTGATTTTACATCATTCCCTGTTTTGTTAAAGCTAGATCTAAGTTGTGACAAATTACTTTTTTATAAATGCTATCTCTTCAACTCCCACTGTATCTAGCCAGAGACACACAACCTTATGATTCCACTGAATATCCTCCGAGAAGGAACATTAGTTTCAGAAGGAACATTATCTAAGGACAGCCTAGAAAGGTGATGACAATGTGTATTAGTTCAAACTTTGGATCCCTACTAAATTTTAAAGTGATCAGTCTTAGGGTTTATTTCTTTTGGCACTTAAAAATGCTTGCTTTTTCCTCCCTTACAATCTTAATAAATTATAATAGCATTTTTGTCATACCAGATATCAGATGAAATGAACCCATTGGCAAAAAAATAAAATCCGAAATAATAAATTCGTACAATTACAACTTCTCTCTGCCCTCCTCCCATTCAGCTTACTCCATCTTTCAGTCTGGTTTCAGATATTAGTAAGTAATGGAATAATACACAGGAAATGAATAGCCCCTTCCCTGCCCTGTAAATCAGAAAAGTCATTTACAGGAGCTGAGTGATGGAGGGAGAGGTATGTGGCAAGGGAATTGAACCTTAATGGCCACTCAAGAGCTATAACCATCTACCTCTCTGTCAGTCAGTCTGTCTGTCTGTCTCTCTCCTTCCCTTCCCTCCCCTCCCCATCTTTCTCAATATTGCTCCCTCCCCCATTTTCTTTCTTTCAGTTTCTTTCTCTCTTTCTTTCCCAGTTTACAAATCTCTCAGGCCTGGGAACCTATTGTCTTATTGGGAGGTGGTCTGTGTGTTTTAAACATTGAATTCTCCCAAGTGCCTAAAGTCACTCCTTAGGATGAACTTTCCCTTGACGATGGGATGCTTGGTTACTGGTCCTCCCTGGTGGCCCCTGTTTTTGATCTGTGTGGTTTTCTGCAAGATGTTAATTGTGTGGTTCAACCTTATATTGTCATGAAAGAACTCAGAGTCATGAAAATAATCAAGATTTGAAAATAAAAAAGTCATCAAAACATTGTTTGAAATGTACTTCCTAGTTATATTCAAATATGGCCACTCTGGTAAACTGAGAGTTTTCAAAATTCAAGCAAGAAAATGGATAGTTGTATCAGGTTCTGAAGCAAGAGATATAAGGAGTTACCATTCTTTTTTATCTACTTTCTAATATTTATTTTCCTTCTTCCAACTTCAAGCTAGGAATGAATTCTATCACTTCTCAAGAAACCAGCAGATCATCTAAACCTTGATTATACATTTAGAATCACCTGGGAAACCTCAAAAAAATTTAATACTTGAGTCTCTCCCAGAAATTATTATATCATTGGTCTTCAGTAAGCCTTGGGCATCAAGATTTTTAAAGAAGTCCCAGGTGTTATAATACCCAACCAAAGTTGAGAACCATGGATGGTTAGGGAAGAAGTTGTAAAACAATGATGGAAAAACATGTTTGGTGGGCAAGTCACTTTGTGAAAGACTATACAAGTTATGCTATAGGTTTGGCTGCTGTGATAGAAATCCAAAATAACAGTGGCTTAAACACAACAAAAGTTATAATCTCTCTTATATTACAGACTGAGCTAGTGGGCACCTCTGCTTTGAGAAATTATTAGAGGCCCAAGGTCTCTTTATTTTGTTGCTTTGCCCTCAATCACATGGTTCAGAACTCACCACTATGTCCACATTCTAGTTAGCAAAATGGCACACTCTTTCTTTTTAAGGAAACAACCTAGAGATTGCACATGTCACTTCCATGTCCCATCCAACAAATGAGAACTTAGTCATAAGCCCACAGACTGTTGCAAGGAAAGCAAAGAAATGTAGCCTTTAATGTGAGCAGCTATATAGCCTGATAAAACATGGGCTTCTATTATTCTGAGGACAAAGGAGGAATACTGGAGGAAAACTGGCATTCTTTGCCACAAACATCTTATTGTCTTTCCAAGGTGAAGTCTTAGAGGTTCTGAAGTAGTTGAATTCAGCAGGAGAGAAGGAATGGGAGAAGAGGAGAGAACTCTGTGGTTAGAGAGAGTGAGTTCAGTGTTCAAGGTATTGGAGTAGGAGTCATCCAGGAGCTGGCTTTGGTGAGTCAAGTAGCGATAGATGAGATTCCCAGAGTAAAGGAAGTGCAGGGATGATGGGGCTACAAGTCTCACATGTGGAAGCCACTGTACAGAAGGCTGTTGTCACCTAATCCTCTGCTGTGAATGCTATTGCTTTTCCCACCCCATGTATTTAATAACGAAAACAGAATGGGGCTATTTATCAGGTCATATTCTGATCCCTGGAAGGGCTTGGAAAGAAATGATTTTTACAGCATAGGATTGCAAAAACTTATGCTGAATGAAGGATTTACACTTTTCTTTCAAACCCAGGCCACTGTTGGTGGGCATAGAACACTGGGCGTGTTGATTGCTAACATGATTTATTGCTGTCCCTGTGTACTCAGCTACATTCTATGACCTTTCTTTCACAGTGTCCTCTGCCTTGATAAAATCACTCTATTCTATGTCAAGTCTTTTTAATTCTTTTTCTGAATCAAGAAAGAAACAATTTCCAATGGATTCAACTCTAACTTTTTTCGCTCATTGTTTATTCCCTGGAGACTGAATAATACATTTAGAAGTTGAAGAATTGTAAGCTGCTGCTTTGTACACAGTGTCTTTAACTTTTTTGTCCAGGTTTTCACCCTAGCCTCAGATGAACCTTTTATTTTTTTATTTTTTACACATGAACTTTGGGTGTCCAATGTTAATCACTTGCGTCTGTGACTAATCATTTGTGTCCCCCAAATATATGGAATCATTTAACTGGGCACATGGGGGGGATAACTGTACATACAAGAAAGAATGGTAATTAAGCAGTTATGCACAAAAGTAGTATTGCAACAAAAAAAGGGGGGTGTTGGGAAAGGACCTGAAACTTTATCCTCTGGTGGTCCATCCATCTACCCATCCATCCATCATTCCATTAAAAAAATCTTGCAAAGTGTGAGTCTCTATAGAACTTACTAAGATTCAAAGATTGTTATAAAATGTTCCCAGTCTTTGAAGAGTTTATATGTCATAACTTGAGCAGACCCAGTTTTGAGAAAAGAAAGGAAGTTTGTCAGGAAGAAAGGAAGGAAAGGAGATTATGTACCAACTGTGTTCTAACTACTGTGGCAAGTTTTACATACATCATCTAATTAATCATCAGGACTAAGAAAGACAAAGGCTATATCACAATTTGGTAGAAGAATATAAATGCATAAATAACTATAACCACATGTCATTGGTACTGTAATAAGTGTAGGAGCCCAGATAAGGGACAGGCTGATTCTGCCTAGGATGGACAAAGAAAGCTTCCCAGAGGAGCCCCAATTTCATATGGGTCCTGATGAATGATCAGGAGTTGCCCAGGTAGAAAGATGGGAAGGACACTGTAAGTGAAAAGAACAATGTGCACAAAAGCATAGAGATGTGAGGAGTAGGGCAGGTTTGGACACTGTTGAGTGGTTGAGTGCTAAAAGGAGAGATTGGAGAGGTGGGTTGGGATTCTGTTTGCCAAGCTAAGGCATTTTAATTGTATTCTGTACGTAATGGGGAGCTATTGAAAGTTTATAACCATGGGAGTAACATGATCAGATTTATATTTTGGAAAGATGACTGGAAAAATAAGCAATGGAGGAAAAGACTAAATACACTCATTTTCGCCTAGCAAATATTTATTGAGTACTTACCATCTTCCAAGCATCTTCTAGGGGCTGAAGATATAGCATTGAGCTAAATAATCAAAAATTCTTGCCCCTATGCAGCTTTAAGGGGGGAAACAGTCTATAAACAAATATATGCATATAATCACTGAGGTGGTAAAGCGCTGTGGATAAAGTAAAGCAGGAAAGGAAGATAGATAAATTCTTTGCAATTGGGTGAACACTTCACCCTATATATTGTAAATCCCACTGAGAAGGAAGGGAACATTTGAGCAAAGACCTGAAGGAAGAGAGAGCAAGCCATGTGGCTATCTGTAGGAAGAGAATTTTAGGCAGAAGGAATAGTGCAAAGCCCTCTGTATTATATGAGAGCTCTGAAAACCCTAAAATGACAAAAGAGAGGGATTTAAGATTTACATTCCCATATTTGTATGAAGGAGACACTGAGCCAAGAAATACTGATCACCTCTTACATATCATTCAGAACTTCTACTCATTTGTCTAAAAGTATTTGAGTTTGACAGGATCTTTTATAGATCATTATGGGGCCTGAATTTTAGACAGAGGTAACTAAACTGTTTCCTGCTATTACTCAAGACCAGCAATTTTGCATTTAAGCGGTGAAGCCCAGTTATCATGCCAAAGTCAAGAGAATAGTTCTTTGTTTCTTTTGTAGTATTAAGCTATTCATTTCATTTTCAGATGCTCAAAATCTGTACTTGATGACCACATTTAAGGGAACTCTTCCCCAAACCTAACAGAGACACTGATTGGATGGCACATGTAGAAACCCTTCAGCAAATAAACAAGATGAGTAAAATTGGGAATGTGTCTGGCTGATCATGGTCTAGCTGAGTGCATTGCACACACGGAGTTAAAAATGAAGCCAGAGGGGGCTTCCCTGGTGGCGCAGTGGTTGAGAGTCCGCCTGCCGATGCGGGGGACACGGGTTCATGCCCCGGTCTGGGAAGATCCCACATGCCACGGAGCGGCTGGGCCCATGAGCCATGGCCACTGAGCCTGCGCGTCCGGAGCCTGTGCTCCGCAATGGGAGAGGCCACAACAGTGAGAGGCCCGTGTACCGCAAAACAAAAACAAAACAACAAAACAACAACAACAACAAAAAAAACCCCCAAAAATGAAGCCAGAATCTGGAGTGATATCATTAGTGTATACCATCCTGGAACTGTAGTCAGACCACACACATATTTAATGCACTGAACCCACCTTGAAATGCCCCTCAGCCCCTAGACAATGAAGTACTAGAAAAAAATCAAGGGGCTGGCGGGAGGATGCTGAGTGATCCATAATGCTGTCAATGTCACAATTCATCCTGAACAGCAGAATAAAGTTAATAGGGGAAGTTCTTTAGTGCTTGTTCAGCTGCCTGCCACCCAACTCTGTGGCAGAAAAGCAAGGAGGAAATAGATATATCATTATAGAATGCATCAATAATAAATTATAGAAATGTCTTATATATAAGGAGTAGTTCCCTATATTTATTTGAAGTATCAATCTTTAGGATTGTGTATTTGACCACTCAACGCCAAAAAAGAAAAAAAAATAGTCGTCTTTTTTAAGACTATTGATATTTTAATAATAAATTAATAGTGAGTCAAAAATATTGAAGACAAGAATTGAAAAGTGTCAAGAAAAAAGAAGTAATATATTTCCTAGTGTTCGATAAATAAAAAATTGGAATAAACGTATCTATTTATAGCGTACATAAAGAACATCTCTGGGAGTCAACTCTTCTATCTGAATTTTAAGTGTTATTTTTCAGCTCAGAGAATTTCATGGTTTATAGTAGAATATTTTCATTCCAAATCTATGTACCTTTACCTCCTAAAAATATTTCCTAAACCCTACCAGCATTGCACTACTTGGTTATGGAGTCAAGAACTTACACAATTCAACTAAAAGCTATCAAACATTTATTTAGAGGTTAAACATCTTCTGTGTTCAAGGTGCCGACTGGGCAACGTACTGCAGGAAATGCAAACTGAGTAAAATCTAGTGCTTCCTCCCAAAGACCATAGGAGGTAAAGTAAAAAATTATAGTAGATGACACAATATGTTCAGTGCCCTAAGGGTTCAAAGGAGAGAGAGAAGACCATGGGTTAGAGAAATCAAGGAAGGCTTCAAGGAAAAGCGACATTTGACCTAGAACCTTAATGGATGGATAGGATTTCAATAGGCAGAGATGAGGCTGGTTTGAGCAGAGTGGGGAAAACAATTCAGGGAAAGACAGAACTTATTTGAGGAGAGTTTCCTGTTTTGCTGGAGCATGATGTATGTATGTGGGAGTAGCCAGACTAAAGCTGGAAGGTGGGCAGCAGTCATGGGGTCTCTGGACTTCGATGTCAGCCTGCAGTCTGGACTCGATTCAGTCAGCAGTGGGGCTCCATCGAAGTCGATGGATGTGACATGATGTGACATGACACTACTCTGTTTATGCTCTGGTGCCCATGCTTCTGTACTCAGTCACATTCGCCTGCTGAAAGGGTGAGGCTGGTTCTTCAGCCCTGAGGGACAGATTGGTTCTGTACTACAGATTTACTTGGAGGGCAGAGCATGGTAGGGGGTATTTGGGTAAGTTCCTCCCACTCCCCCAGGGATAATCTAGCTGCTGAATGTGGACTGTGATCTGGCTATTTAAGTGTCATTTGAGCTCCTGAACATTTTCAGAAGTGAGGGAAAAAAACAGCATCATCCACAAATATTGTTTAAGTGTAAATTTAAAATAAATTAATATAAAATAAATTAATTAAATAAAAATTAAAATATTTTTAAAGATATATTTTAAATTCACCTACTAGATGAACAGCAGCAGTTTTGCCCTGTTCTAGACTGGTGGTAAAATAGCAGTCTTAGCCAGAAGCAAAATAAAAGCTTGAACTCAGAACAGGAAAGGGCTAAGGCTAAGGTTGGTGCACCCAGTAGATAGGCTATGGAATCCTTGCCTTTGCAATACTGTTCTATTATATAATAATTTCTCAGATAATTTTTTTACATTCTAATTTAGGAGAAGCAAAGATAATGTTAGGTATTTAGCAAGATACAAAAGAAGTGATAGCCATTCCAGAAATACAGAAATTCAAAAGAAACTTTAACCTATTACTAATGTGCATCATATAGGGCTCCCCTGGTGGTGTAGTGGTTAAGAAACTGCCTGCCAATGCAGGGGACATGGGTTCAAGCCCTAGTCCGGGAAGATCCCACATGCCACAGAGCAACTAAGCCCGTGCGCCACAACTACTGAGCCTGCGCTCTAGAGCCCATAAGCCACAACTACTAAGCCCGCATGCCACAACTACTGAAGCCCACGGGCCTAGAGCCTGTGCTCTGCAACAAGAGAAGTCACCACAATGAGAAGCCTGCGCACCACAACAAAGAGTAGCCCCACTCGCCGCAACTAGAGAAAGCCCGTGTACAGCAAAGAAGACCCAACGCAGCCAAAAATAAATAAATTTAAAAAAAACTCACTCAAAAAAAAATAATGTGCACCATATAACATGATATGTAGTAGCATATAAAGTTCCAGAGTGTTTTCCTCTAGGTTATGTTCAGCTCCTATAAACCCTGTTTAAACATCATCTTGCCAGGGGGCTATTTGCCCTGTTTGTCCATTCTGGGCACCAGAAGATAGGCTGCAGTGGTTAGTTGGGTTTGTATTCCACATACAGACTTTTAACAGTACCTAAAAATGGTACTTTAATCGAGATTTTTAAAAGACACAGAAACCTTAATTAAGAATGGCTGAAACCCTTGTAGGATGAGAACTTTACAGTACAAACTCTTATTTGATAAGACCGAAAGCAGTATTGTGTCAATTAATCAAAAAATTTGGTTAAAGTCCCACCTCCTAAAAAATAACAAAACATGCTTTGGCAATATTTTGATGCAGTCAAGGTCTTTTTTCCCCCTGAGTGCAGATCTGTGTTTTAAAGACTTTCTTACATAAATCACATCCACAATGCATCTATTTCTAGTTTCAGTTTATTTAAAGTAAAGCAGACATTTCTGAGGCAGTCTGAATCTAGAACCTGATGGGACTTTTATGATTCCTATTACAGTCTTTTAAACATTTTTTTGCTCACCCCTATTGCAACAATAATTTTTTTAGTGGTTTGGGGTTATTAAGACTTTCCAATGCAGTCAACTTAATTTTCAGAATAACCACTACTCTATTTTTTGCTATCCTAGTTTGTCGATTTTCATAATATTTAATTAAAATATGCTTAATTAAATTAAATAAAATACTACAATCACAATTCTAATTAACCCAAACAGGCTTGGGAACAAATACAATGAACTCTTGGTTAGTAAACCACAGCTGAAGTGGGAGCAGAAGTCCTTGGATATATTGGAGAGTAGTTACTGCCCTCATGTGCTCAGCCTGTTGTGCATATCAGAAAATTTAGTCCACAGAGGGAATAGAGAACATCTGTGAATCTGGCAAGTTAGTTAAGTGGAAGTGGTTGAGAGTTTCTACTGTATACAGTTAGTTAAGCAGTTAGTTTTTGTTAACTACCCAGAATAGCTATGTGATTCTAGATAAACATTACTAAAGAAATGGTTAAACACACACAGAGATACACATACCTAAAGCAAAGGTATTTTTCTTAGGTGTGGGGAAAGGAAATGTTGGTTCTGGCCCTATTTTGAGCTTCCGTTTATATGTTGTTGGTATTCTTAAGTGTTCTACCCTGAATGTTCATCTGTGCTGTAATTTCTGTATATCAGGGATTTTATATTAATTACAGAATTTTTAAACTCCTTAAAATATAGATAGTGATTATTTTATAGGCTTTTCTAAGAATTAGTGAAACAATGCATGTAGAGTGTTAATCACTGAGCTGATGAGCTTTACCCTCCCCTGCCATCTTCTTCCAGTTTGAATGCAATTATCCAAAATCCGGACTTTGAGTAGAGCCTTCTTCAAAAGCATATTGACCAACTTTAAGGGGTTCCCACTGGCCAAATTTGGGATAATCCGAGCATCAGAATGAACAACGACAGGAATTAATTAAACACATTAAAATTTAAACATATTTATGAATTCATACACATAGGAAATAAACTTAAAAGAGAGGGGAAGAAGGGAAAGCTCTTCTCTAGAAAAAAAAGCCAATTAGTAAATATAGAAGAAATAATAAATTACCATTTTACAATCACCACAGTAATTACAATTACTTAGTCAAAAATCGTCAGTGGATCCTAAAACAATTGGGTGAAAGAACACTGGGGAATGGGATGTTCAAACAATCTGGATTAGTAGAGATTTGTGTCATATGATTGCCATCTACCTTATTTTCTCTGGTAATTCTGGTATGAGGTACTGCCTCATAGATTCTCATTTACTACAAAGGGAAAATACACCTTTAACAATGGAGAAATCTGGTGAATACTACCTTCACCAAGAGACTATACATAGCATCACCAGTGAGGTACAAGCTGACATCATGAGGTCCCTAATTTGTTGCACACAAAGTCATCTGTGTAGTATTCCTGCTCCGACTCCCCAAGTCCCAGTTTAGCCTGAATCTAATTATGAGAAAGCAGTCAGACCAATCCAAATTGAGAAACATTCTGTAAAACAAAACAGTATCATCAACAACAAAATATGTAAATTGATGTGGCGAAAGAGAGAAAGGCTGGGAAATGATTTAGGTTAAAAGAGATTAAAGGGACAATTGGGGAAATTTGAATATGGCCTGTATAATACATAATGTTATCAAATCAATGTTAACTTTCCAGTCTTATGGTTATGTAAGAGAATGTCTTTATTCGTAGGGGTAAAGTGTCAGAAAAACAATAATAATAATAATTGTTGTGTTTATGTGTGATGTATAAAAGCATATATAATGAGAGAGACAGAAAGCAAATGTGACAAAATAATTGGGGAATCTCCATAAAGGTTATATGGATGTTCATTATACTTGGACACTTTCTGTAGGCTTGTAATTTTTCAAAGCAAAAGCTGAGAAAAATAAATATATCTCTACAGCTCTAGGTACTGTCCTTCTTAATTTGCTATTACACAGATTACTGCAATGTTGGATCATCCAGTGCAAATTGTACAATTGTCCTCTGTCTGTCACCCATTTATAGGTTTGCTCTGTTACATGCATTCTCTCCCATAGCCACCACTTATAGTAGAGCATACAGAAAGAACCAAGGATTTCCTCTTGCACGGTAAAGCAAAAGCATCTCCAATATCTTGAAGTAGATTATATGCAGATCTTAGTGAAATTTGATAGTGGAAGAAGACATAGCAAAGAGCAAACCTTCTGACAGGGCCTCAGGGGTGCTTGCTAGAATTCCCACTAACGCATAGAATATTAACCTAGTCACCAAGATGCCCTATGCAATACTTTAACTTGAAGTACACATAACTGAGACTGTTAGGAAAAATAAACAGGCCAAAAAGCTGACATGAGAATTACCAGAGAAAATAAGGTAGATGGCAATCATATGACACAAATCTCTACTAATCCAGTTAAAACTCAAAAGTTCAGCAGAAGTTTTCTGACCAAACAGGTCCAAATGGAGGCCCAAGTGGAGGAAGAGCTTGCTCCGCTGAAGGTTCCCGAGGGAGATTCCAGTGAGCAAAATCGATAGGGTTGTCCTTGCAACTCAAGCACAACAGAATCACAAGGTGTAACTCTGTGACTGGAGCAAGATAACAGCCCTGTGGAAACTTTGATCTCTTTAAGAAAGGTGTGGGCATTTTCTACATGCATGTCGCAAAACAGTCCTGTCAGCAAGATCCAAGAATAAGAAAGGGAAACTCTAAGGTACAATCCAAACAAGATGAGAATATATACACAGGCAGGAAGGTGTAACAGAGAGGTTAGGAGTGACTTTCCACCCATAGGGTTGATTAAGACATTCAACTCTTCAACAGAATAAGTGAGAGTGACTGTTTTAAAGACTGGCCAAGTTTGTGTGTAATAATTCTCTTCTTCAAACTAAGAACTTCCTTTGGTGGTAGTAGAAAAGGTCATATCTGTTTGAGCCATATGTTAGTAGCCTGGAATGGGAAGACATTTTGAACAACAACAACAACAGAAGTATTAGGAGAAATGTGAAAACCAAAGAGCTAAAGCAGACAAGCCATGGGAATTAGGGAACATACAAACTGTTGCTTCACCTACATGGATTTTCTGACCCTAGGATCAGGTGCTATAGGAATCACAAACATTCTAAAGAACATAAAACATCAGAAAATAAAAGGGGCTTTAAATATGATAATACACATGGGATAATAATGTCTGAACTTTTCAAGTTCTTGCTATGGACCAGGCGGGCAGAGTTCTAAGTATTCTATCTCATTTACTCCAATTCTCTGAGTTAGGTGCCACTATTCCCATATTACTTATGGGAAAATGAAAGCACAGGGCAGTTAAACTACGCAAGGCAAAGCCAGGGTTTGAAACCAGGCAAACTGGCCCACGTGCTCTTAACTAGTGTTCTTTGCTGAAATGTTATTAAACCACTACAATAAGCTTTTTGTAGACCCCTTAATGGCGTGGTAAAGTGTTTTAAAAAATTAAAAATGGTGGCAAATATGTATACGCAGTATGCTCCCAATTTTAAAAATATGATGATTAAAGGAGAGAGAGAGACTGAGGGAGAAAAAGCAAGCATGAGGAACACCAAGAGAGAAGATAGGAAGGCAGTATGCAAGACGTCAGTGGTAATCTCTCAATGATGGTTTCTCAGTAAATTTTATCTTCTTCTTCTTATTTTTATGAAATTTAAAATTTTTCTATGGTGAAAATTGTATCATTTTATAATTTTTTAAAAAAGCTACATATAAAATAAATATTCTGGAACTTAAAAAATAATGTCAGATATTCATAGAAGCAGACCTAGTCATTGACTCAGTGTTCCTTGAACTTCACCATGTACCTGCCTCTTTCACAATTTTTGCCATACGAGTTCTACCTCCACTCTGATTTACTTAATAATCCTTTCAATTAAAGCACTATTTTAATTTAGCATCCTAAGTAATATATATGAAATAATATTTTTGCTATTATATGGGTTTTTTAAATGTAAATAAACATGTAACTCTTACAATGTCTTGGTCCACCACAATATGAATGGCCACTTTGGGAAAGACTATGCTCCTCCAATACTGGCTTCAGAATCACTTAGGTGTACATGACAAAGAGGCAGATTCCTGGTTTATGGAAGCCTGGAAACCTGCCTTACAAACAGAATCTCTGAGAGATTTTCATCAGCCTAAAGTTAAGAACTATCATGTCATGGGTTCCCCAAGAGGATGTATAATGGTCAAGCATTTGGTACAGACTCTGAGGTAAGTAAAGAATTTAGCAAGATAACCAGGATGCCATCCAGAACTGTACCATCAGACCACCCCAGGAGACAGCTTGTGTACAGCATTAGCGATAACCTGGTGATGGTAGAGGGGAAAGACTAGTTATTGTAAACTAAATGAAATCCCTAGTTTCTTTTGTTACCAAAAACAACACGCTAGAGAGTGGCTTTGCTGTCTTGTTTTAGTGACAGTTCTTACTGCTGACAAATCTTATCTCAAAATGTATTAAGTATGTGACAGTTCAGATTGAGGTTGAGGTAGACCTATAAAAGTAGAGACAGAAAGCTGCCCCAAATCCAAATTCCAGAAAGGAGTTCCTGCAGCAGAGGGAGCAATAGAAGCTCATGTGAAGGAACCAGTTAAAGAGCTGGACACTGTGGGCAAAACAGAAGTTGGCCAACCAGTGGGAATCTGAGGTATAAGGTGATCTGAAGAACTGAATGAAGAAAGTTTTCAGTTTAATTTCCATGTTGGAAGAGACCAGGCTTTGTTGAGAAGGTGCTTTGATGATCCCTCTGCAGAGTGGAAAGAAGCCTCAGAGCCTCGAGAAGAAAGCCGCTCTGCATAACCAGGAGACAGAGCTGGAAACGGCCTGGAGGGAAGGGTAGAGTCTGAGGAGGGGCTTTGTGGCAGCTGCCAGCAGGAAGAGCTGCTTGAGGCTTGGGAAGAAGTGTCTAAAAGGGGTGTCTCTGTCGAGATGCTGTCAGTGGGTGAGGTGACCCTTCTCCATAAGTTACCAACAAAACCACACATATCACAAGGTGTGCAGACCAGACTCCTGGAAGCTAGTGAGGCAGGAGCTGACAGCTGCTATGTGGGTTATACAATTAATGGAGAATTTGCAGATGCATAAGACCAGAATAGAGAATGGAGATGACTTTGTTCAAACACATAACAGAGGTCTGTGGTGTGATGAGGCCTGAGTAAACTAGTCCAGGTAGAGGTGGGCTAGGAGAGAAGCATCATGTAAGGAGACATTCTTGGAGGGATTTCACACAGTGACAAAGCTAGAACCTTCACTGGGTTACTGCCAGGAGCACTGGGGCTAGGGAGTTTGTAGTTTGTTAGTATTACAAAAATCCAGAGGAAGAAATTTTGCCGTTAAGATGGACAAATACTTAAGCAATTGGGAGGAACATTCTCTGGTAACATGAGAAGCATGTATGAGTACAAAATCAATGTAAATGAAATCATGCTGTAATCAGAAAAGGGTTTGATAAAGATAGCAAAGAGAAAACGTGGGAAGAGGACCTGGAACACTGTCCTGTGACCTGGAAGCTGTTCTCTTTCTGTTGCAAGCATAGCCTGGGGCCCTCAGGACCCACTGACCTGGTTACCTCCAGCCTAGCAGCCCTTGGCTTATTGGTTTAACTATATTCCCTATACATTCTCTGAGTCTGTTATTCCTCTTCTGAAATTCTGAAATGTGTAATTGCTATTTATTTCTAACTTTTTTTCTATTATATACACATCATTTTGAAACCTGATTCCATTCTTAATATTGGTGGTTCTCAAGAATTTTCTGGTCCTCTTGAATTCCCTTTCCCTTAATGTTCACATTAAACCTTTCATAACTGTATCTGCCCACTCCCCTGCCCCCTTTCCCGACATGCAAAAAAAAAAAAAAAAAAAATCCAGGATAGCTGACCAGCAAGGTGATTAGAAAAGGAAGGGAAGGGAAGCTAGTATTCTGTGGAATTGGTGGCTCCAAGCATGGGTTAATGGATGGTTGGGACCATACGCTGTGTCACATAACACTCTGTAAACTGACTTTGCCCTTTCATATTTAAATGATACACGTGTCAACGAAGATATGAGATGGTATCAAGTTTGTCATGATTCAATGAATGTGCATCTATCTTCCTTCGTTCCACCAAGGGAAATGCATTAGGCTGGTGATGGTCAGCTGTCCAGCTAGGCTGGACAGCTAGGCTGAGGGAGCACCAAAAAGGGGCTTTCACTGCATTTTGTGCCCCCTACCATTTCATCCTAAGACTCCAACCAAATTACTTTACGTGGTGGCAAAAACTGCTCTGGGCTAGCTGTATCATCTGGACCTAAAATTCAGATGTCAGAAACAGTTTCCTCTAGGTTATAGAACTATGTTGCCAAGCCAGCCACAGATTATAAAATAACCTCTGGGCATGTACATGAACAGTCGCACCACAACACTGTGATGACGACCAGTCTGTGGGCACAGGCTTTCATACATCCAGTGGGCCTTGGACCCAAGGAGGCACTGAGCATAGCAGGTCTGGACTGGCCACCACTAGTAGCTAACCTGTTTGAGGAAGGCGGGGCCTGGGCTTGCAAAGGAACTTGCAGCAGTAAAGAAAAGGGAGGCGCTGGGCAATGCAGAGTGGGTGGTGTAGAGCAGTTCCAATAGGCTCTGAGACACGTTGCTGAGAGTGTGACCAATACTGCAGGGAAATAGCCTGACTCATACCCTCAGCACCTGAGCACTCACAGCCAGAAGGCCACTCTCTAGCACCCCCATGCACTCTGCTACCATCAGCTGAATTCTATACTTACTAAGACGCAGGTTATTTGTTCCTCAGCCCGTTTCATGTCAGTTAAACATGTGGTTATTAATAATAAATAAAATATATACATATAAGAAATATGAATACAAAAAGAAAAGTTGTTTCTATGAAAACTTGGTTGAATACTCTGAAAACATTCAATAAAAGTAAGTTGCTGGGCACTGGTTAAAGTGGAAAAGCAATTATAAAAATCTAGATGGACTCTGCATTCAGTTTGTCCAACAGGTGTCTTTAAGTTTTTGCTCCCTTTTAAAGAAATTATAACTGGAAATAGTACTGGATATACTATGGGTTCAGTTTATGCATGAAAGATAAGGTAGAACTCCAACCAACTGACCAACATTCAAAGAAAAAGCCTTTATATCAAAAGCTTGGCAAAAGAATGCAGTTATTTTAATTTAAAATACAAATTTGATGTGTATACCCATGATATTTTTATGATTCATCTCTTTAACATCTTCCATTAACTAACCAACTCCCTGTCCTGATTGCATTTGATTAAAGGGTCTCTGTGGAACTTCCTCATTCATTATTCTGTTGAGATCCAAGGAGTGAGGAATTCCCATGATCAGTCTCTTCTTCAAGGTACAGGGCAGTAGCATTTCATAAAGGAGGAAGTTCTAAAGATCTTGTGTAATTCAAAGCTTTAATTCCAGCCTAATCATGACCAAAAAAGGACAGGTATTCCTAGTTATCAGCTAAAAGTGGCACCATGATAGTGTTACTGACCTTCCAGAGTGAGTCCCCAACAAGAGTCCTTCTGCCTGGTGTTGTTTGCGCTGATAGAACCAAACCGAGTTTGGTTCAGAAGCGAAGGAAAGTTTTGTTCTTTGATCAAAGAATGGAGAGGTGGGAGCTCCCGCTCTGGTGTACACGCTCTCTGAGATGGGCGGTTGGCGGGACCAGTTTACAGGGTTCATCTGCGGAGGGAGGGGTAGAGTCCTTGCCCGTTGGGGCAGGTGTGTTGTGCAAGGCACACCATATCTCAGTGCCAGCATCTCTGCACTGGGAACTCCAATCCCATGTCTTAGGTGCAAGGCCTCTGCAGGGCCCCGCTACAGGCAAGTGAAACTAGACTAAGCACAAAAGAAGTGGTTAGACCTTATATCTTATCATCTAGATTCCATCTTATTTTTCCGAGGACCCCAGTGGGCTTTGCTGGTGACAATAGCAATAGCAAAACCCAATTTATAAAAATCCCTAACATACCAGCTTTGAAATTGAGATTCTTGATAAATTTAGAAGCAGTTTCAGAATTTGCATTCTTTCCATTTTGTGCACAAAGACGTTACTATTTTATACTACAACATTTCAAATTGTCCTGTATCAGAAGCAACTCTCTTTTTCTGGGACAGTAGAAGTAAGCCTCCTAAAGAAGATGGTTCCAGGCAACACCTCTCTTCTTCTTTTTTTTTTTTTTTTGTGGTACGCGGGCCTCTCACTGCTGTGGCCTCTTCCGTTGCGGAGCACAGGCTCCAGACGCGCAGGTCCAGCGCCCATGGCTCACTGGCCCAGCCGCTCCGCGGCATGTGGGATCCTCCCGGACCGGGGCACAAACCCGCATCCCCTGCATTGGCAGGTGGACTCCCAACCACTGCGCCACCAGGGAAGCCCAACACCTCTCTTCTTGATGATGCAGGTCTCTCCCCTTAAGCTTCGTTTTGGCATAGAAGCTTATGCTCATTACAAGCGTTGATCTTCTCTGAGCTTTTCTCTGGAATAGGTCACTTTTTTAAGCTCTTCTCTTTCCTCAGATGCTATGAGTCTGTAGCAATATCAGTGGGCTTCAGCTCATTTAAGTTCTTCTTGAAGCTTGTGAACGACTTTGCAGGTTGTTTTATTTTAAAGTATAGGACCGAGATATTTATCTACAAATAAGTTTAACATATCTAGGCAATTTGATTTCTTCAACATGTCTTTCTCCATCGCTAGGTCTCTGACCAGAATGTCAACTCTAGTCCTTTAATAATACTGTCAGGTGACCTGTTAGAGTCCTTCAGGTTAAATATGAGGTACTGATACACATTATCTTGGCTTTACCAAATGGCTTTGACCAGAGCTTCTCAAACTGAATTCTAGGACCTGGAAAGGTCAAGAGGCAGTTCTGAGGGCATTACAGGAATCAGAGGAGCAGAGACAAGGACTCCAGCAAAAGGAACTGTTGTTCTCTTCCTCTGTGCCTTCTGTCTGAATTTCCCAATTTTATTCTGAAATAGCTCCTTTACCTGGAGCCCCCTTATGCAGTTACATCAATCAAATGACCTATGTGTAATGCCCAGAAATTGAGCAGAGAAAAGGCCCTAGCCCCTAAACTCCCAAACTTGTTAAAAGCACATGCACGATGTTTAGGCCCTTGATTATTTTTTATAACAGCTTTTCTGAAAAGTAATTCACATGTCATGAAATTCAATTTTTAGATGTACAATTCAGTGGTTTTTAGTGTATATATATACTGTTGTGCAACCATCACCACTATGTAATTTCACAGCATTTTCATCACCCCAAAAAGAAACCCCAAACTCACTAGAGTCACTCTTCATACCAGCATCCTTTCAGCTCTAGACAACTACTACTTTTTGTCTCTATGAAGCTGTTTATTCTGGATATTTCATATAAATGGAATCATACAATATGTGACCTTTTTTGTTTATTTATTTATCTGGTTTATTTCACATAGCATAATGTTTTCAAGGTTTACCCATGTTGTACAATGTATTAGTATATCTTTTTTTATAGCTGAATAATATTCCATTGTATGGATATATCACATTTGTTTATACATTCATCTTTTGTTTTTTTTAACATCTTTATTGGAGTATAATTGCTTTACAATGGTGTGTTAACTTTCTGCTGTATAACAAAGTGAATCAGCTATACATATACATATATCCCCAAATCTCCTCCCTCTTGTGTCTCCCTCCCACCCTCCCTATCCCACCCCTCTAGGTGGACACAAAGCACCGAGCTGATCTCCCTGTGCTATGTGGCTGCTTCCCACTAGCTATCTATTTTACATTTGGTAGTGTATATATATATGTGTATATATATTCATCTTTTGATGGACGTTTGGGTCTTTTCCACCTATCTGCTATTGTGAATAGAGCTGCTATGAACATTTGTGTACAGATTTTTATTTGAACACCTGTTTTCAATTCTTTTAGGTATGTGTCTAGAAGCAGATTTGCTAGGTTATATGGTGATTTTATGTATAACTTATTGAGAAATTGCCAAACTGTTTTTCATAGCAGCTGCACCATTTTGCATTCCCAACAGCATTGTATAAGCGTTCCAGTTTATCCATATCCTCTCTAATACTTGCTGTTTTCTATTTCAAAAAATTATTATTATAATGGCCATCCTCATAGATATGAAGTGTCATAAGGTCAGTCACCTTATTGGTGTTTTTATTTGCATTCCTGGATGACTGACAATATTGAGCATCTTTTCATGTTCCTATTGGACATTTGTATACCTTCTTTGAAGAAATGTGTTTTCAAGAAGTTTGTCCTTTTAAAAATTGCATAGTCTGTTGTTTTGTTCTTGAGTTGTGTGATGGTGAATTTTATGTGTCAACTTGGCTAGGCTATGGTACCCAACTGTTTAGTCAAACACTAGTCTATGTGTTGATATGAAGGTATTTTGTACATGTGATTACCATTTATAGTTGACTTTAAGTAAAAGAGATTACCCTTGATAATGTGGGTGGGCCTTAATTCCATCAGCCTTAAGAGCAAAATCTAAGGTTTCCTGAAGAAGAAAGAATTCTGCCTCAAGACTAGAAATCCTGCCTGAGTGTCCAGCCTTTAGGCCAGATCCCATAATATTGTGAGCCAATTCCTTAAAATAAATATCTTCATATGCATGTGTGTGTCTGTGTGTGTGTTTGTGTATAACTACATATATAATATATATAATACATAGTATATATGCTTATATATATTATATATTTATAAATAAATATTGTATATTTATATATGTATATATATGTGTATACACATATATAATACTCAAACACACTCACACAGTATACATATACATCCTACTGGTTCTGTTTCTCTGAAGAACTCTGACAGATAAAAATTGCTAAAGTTCTTTATATATTTATATATTCTGGATACTAGACCCTTATCAAATATATGAAAATAGAATCCATGTTTGGTTAAGCCACTTTAGCTGAGTTTGTTACATGCAGCCATAAAATCCTAAATGAATCTCATAAGGGTTTTTGAGAATCAGATAGGATAATGCATGTAGAACAATTAAAACAGTGCTTAATACATAACTCAATTAATGTTATTATTATTATTTCACACATCTGAATTCATTTAGAGAAATGAGCCCTGCTCACTGGGGCTTAAAGATATTATTCATTATTCAGTAAATGCTTATGAATTCCTATTATGTATAAGACAATATATGATGCAGGGTCAGCTTCATAGCGTGAGGTCTGTGCAGTCATACAGGGCCCTGTGCCTGGTTTAATGTTCTGCTGTCATCATCTTAAGATTCTTATCAAGTCTTGAACAAGAGGCTCTGCATTTTAATTTTGCACTGGGCCCTACAGATTATGTAGCCACTCCTGTTATAATGAATAGAAAATTCTTTTTGCTCAGAACAGTAACTGATGTTTCTAAAAATTACCATGTGTTATTCAGAAATTTTTTTTTTTTGCTGAATATACTCTGTTTCAGAAGACTGAGAAATATACAGAAATACCTTACCAAACATAATGTAAATAAATGAAGTTTTGACATGTAACAGGTAAACTTACATTATCTGAAAAATTCAGTTATTTAGAACAGTCAAGTGCCTGATAAATGAAATATCAATATATTTTGCAATAACAAGAAAGAGAAACTGTAGGTTTTGTTATGGTAGTAGTTATTAGGGGTTGGGGAGTTTACACTGCTGAGGTTTTGGGGGTTATGAAATAAAATTTTTGAATTAGGTATCTTCTCCCCAGTTATTATTGGTCACATACAGGAGCTCACTGTGAGACGTTGGACAAGTTGCTTAACTTCTCTAAATCTTAGTTTCTCTTTCTGTAAAAATGAGGATAACATACAGCTGACAAGTCTATGCAGAGAATCAGATATTTAGCACTGTGTCATATGAGGTACAATAAATGTGCTTTTCTTTGAATTTTCTCTTTCAAAGATGTATTGAGCACATACTATGTGCTATGCCTCATTCTAACTATTGTGGACGTGTAGCTGGGTAAAGGTCCTTGTTCTCAAGGAGATTATATTCTAGTAAAGAAGGACATGATAAGTATGCAGAGAGATAAATATAATCACTTCAGGCTGCAATAAGTGTTAATGAGGGTTAACTGGGTGGGGGGCTGCTCTAGCTAAATGGGGGGGTCAGGGAAAAACTCTCTGGGAAGGTGATGTGTGAATTGAGATCTGAAAGATGAAAACTAGGAAGTCAGGTGAGGATCCCAGACAAGCACCTTCTTAGCAAAAGGCACGGCAAGAACAAAGGTCCCGAGAGTGAAATGAGCTTGGCTTTTGTGGAGACAGTGACCAGAGCACAGGAGTCAGGGAGCGGGGTGGCCTGTGAGAGCAAGAGGACAGACAGATGCCAGGTCAGGAAGGGCTTTGAGGACCAAGGGCAGCAATTTGAATTTTATTCTGGTTCACAGAGAAGCCTTTGGAGGGTTTCAAGCAGGGGAACTCTATAATCCAAATTTATGCTTCAGGAAGATTCCTATAGCTGGCTGCTCTGTGGAGGACTCAGAAGGACTGAAGGTTGGTAAGAGTGGTGGCAGTGACCACTTACTGGGGGTGTTGCATTAATCCAGGAAAAGGAAGATGGGGGCTTCGACTATGGTTGTGGTCTTAGGAGATGGTAAGAAGTTGGATTCAGGATATACTTCGGAAGCAGAACTGACAGGACTTACAGTTGGACTGAATATAAGGGTTAGGAAAGGAGAGAGCTTTTCGTTTTTCCCTGATGAAACATTTAATGCATGTTCACTATAGAGAACTTGGAAAATTCAGGAAAGTATTCAGCAGGCTACCTGTTTTAATATGTAAACTTAGCTTTTTCTTGCACAAGAAGAAATCTATTATTATTGTTACCCTTTTGAGGATTTCGGTGTACCTTAGCTTATTAGAGGCATGGGGGATTATTCAAGTTAGAAAACAGAGAGAGAGAGGGAGAAGGAGAGGGGAGAAAAAAACCTGTTTCACCCTGTTTAATACAGAGTTTCCTAACCTTAGTTGAACTTTTAATTTTTTTGGTGGTTGTTTTGTATAACATCTACTATCAGCTCTATCAATGATCACCAGAAAACAAGATCTAATACTGCACTGGATCTTTTCCTCTCATTTCTCACTGTTTCCCTTACGTATAGAGTTAGATTTGCAGGTTCTAAACTCAGGACCATTTACTGAGTGCACCAACACAGTTCTTGCACTGGCTTTATTCCTTCTCTTAATATTCTAGGAGGCAGGGACTTCCCTGGTGACACAGTGGTTAAGAACCCACCTGCCAATGCAGGGGACACGGGTTCGAGCCCTGGTCCAGGAAGATTCCATATGTCTCGGAGCAACTAAGCCTATGCACTCTAGAGCCTGTGCTCTAGAGCCCGCGAGCCACAACTACTGAGCCTGCGTGCCACAACTACTGAAGCCCACGTGCCTAGAGCCTGCACTCCGCAACAAGAGAAGCCACCATGAATAAGAAGCCCGTGCACTGCAACGAAGAGTGAACCCCACTCACCACAACTAGAGAAAGCCAGTGAGCAGCAACAAAGACCCAATGCAGCCAAAACTAAATAAAATTTAGAAAATATATATTCTAGGAGGCACATGATGTCTGCATTACATTGTTCTATAGTATTTTCAACTGTCTTGCTAATCCACTGCTGTTTCTTCTAACAGTTATTCTTACAAAAGCGGTAGGGAACTTGTATAAAATTATGTTTAAAATTGACATTGCCTCCCAAATATCTTATTTTTCTCTTAATGGAGAAAGTGACAGCCAGTGGAATATGAACTACATTGATAACACACAACTAGTAGTGATGAAAGAAACTGAGTTTTAAACTTGAGAATGCACATCTAAGGTGTTTATAAATTTATACAATCAAATGTCCTTAATTTAAATCTCCATTTAATTTGTAATTTGGGAGCAACAACACTGGGTATTTAGTGAGGTTCCAAGTATCCAGGGCAGGGGTTGGGGGAGAGGGAGATGGTAGAACAAAAATATTTCCTTTGTCTTTTATGACTTGAAATTGTCTAAAATGTCATGAAGAAAAAATATCTCATTTAAAATATATATTTTGGGATAGGTATTGGTAATAATAATTAATAACAAGTGCTTTAATGCCCCAGAAGCAATTGGTGCTGCTTGTCCCATTAAGGTGGACATGGTGAGCCTTATACTCAGCTTAATTTGAAGATTTTAATAAAGGAAAAAATTTGTAGGAAGTGTGGTATATTATCATACTTAAAACAGCCAATTAAATTAGTCTCCTGATACTGGCTACTTTATAAATTCATTTATCACACAAGTTATTATGACTTTTCTACCTCTTCCTGGATAAGGATGGTAGCAATTTCTCAGTAGCAAAATTATTGACTTTTTTTTTTTTTTGACAGAGCTTCTTTTCCAGTTTGAATTTCCTTTCTTTCTGCACTTCTATTCTTGAATCCCCTTCTGAGAGACTGGAGTCCCGTTTACACACTGGCAAGAAAAATGCTGTTTGGAAGGATATGGGAAGCTGCACCTTAACGTCCAAGCTAATTAGCCACACCTAAACAGTTTACGAAGGCATTTTGCTCAATATGGAGTATTTCCCTTATTCAATAAACAGAAGAAAGTGTTGATCATCTATTGAAGCTTGGCATACTCGCCAAGCAAATGTCAATCCTTTTTTACACCATTCAGTCTCATGGGCTCTAATACCTTTTTCCTAAATTTTAATGTTGATTCCTACATGTTAAATGATGATCCATTTCTCACATGCAATATTGACATAGATCATTCGCTCAGCTAATTGAGAATGTTTCCCTTTATCAACAGTTTTTCATGGTTCAGGGGCATGACATCTCTTTCCAAGAAATAATTAGAAGGTGACTCTAGCCTTTTACCAGATTTGAGAGATTTGAAGAAAATAACTATCTTTGCAAAAATTGCATTTGAAGTCAGTCTTTCTAAAAGATAAAGAATTTTCCAGAGAAATAAGGGGGGCAGGGGTCACGGATGGAAGAGAACTTCCATTTACTGAGTACCCATTATAAGCCAGAAACTGTGCTTGGAGTTTTACATGTGTTTTTTCCTTTAACACCATGAGGCGTTTATTTATTTGCATTCTGTGGTGAAACTGAGGCCTGGAGAGGTCAAGTAACTCATGCAATCAGCTGATGGATGCTTGGCCTGGGCTCTAACACCAAGTCTGTTGGACTAGATGCCATGCTCCTTCCATTTCACTGTACTTTGCTGCTTCAGTTGGCAAGATCAATGGGGTCCCCACACCCTGAAGGTTGCAGCAACTCAGTGATCACAGCTGGTTCAGATTCAGAGTTCCCTTGACTGCTTTCTCGGTTGTGTTGATAGAGGGGTGGGAGGCTCTTATCCCATGTAACTTTGATCTCTCACCCATGGTCAAAAGCAGGCAGTCTCCTAGTGTGAGGCTGAGATACTGAAAAGCTCCGTGTGCTCTTACACAAAGAAGCAAGACTATCACTGCTTCCTATCAATGTTGCTCTTTGTTTTCTCTTGGTAGCTGGGATTTTGTTCTAAGGAAGGATACTATTATACATTTTCCTCTGTGCTACTCACACATTTGCTGATAGCCACTCAACCAAGTGCATGAATTACTGAAACGTTCAATAACCTAGTATTTTAGACTATTACTCATAGTAATAAACTGTTGGGATATCTACTGAAGAGAAACCAACAAAGCATCATAAGAGCAGCATTCCTGTGCTTATACACATTCATAAAGATCAGCGCTAAGAAGAATTTCCATATTGCTTTGGATGTTAAATTTCCCTAAACATACATAGTCCAATTTTCTCAGGCCACCCTTCAAAGGACTATCTAGTTCTAAAACAAATAAAAAATGTGTAGATCAGTATTGAGAGGGAAGACTGGTCTCAGGGATTCTTCTGTTTTTACAAAATGACAAAATGCCAAATATATTGGCATTTCCCCCTACCAAAATACCTATGACTTGTCCAGGAAGAAGCATCTTGATCCAGAGCTATCTGAATTATTTTTCTAGCTTCAGTTAGCACTCTTCAGGAAGAAGTCAGCCTCTTGAGCTCCAGCCTTCATATCTTGGGGCACTGTCTGAGATGACCCAGATAACCTGAGTGAGGCAGGATGGACTAGAAAAGGCAGGTTAAGGAGTTACATCTCCTACAAGGGTGAAGCAGGCAGTGGGGGCACAGGCCCAGCTGCAGGCGCTGGAAGTGAGTCCAGTCCAAGAGCAAAGGAAGTCTGCATCTGACCTGGTTGTTGTCTAGCCAGAAGGCTGCCAGCTTGGGGCTTGATGCCGAAGGAAGAATCCAGAAGCTGTCCGAGATTGAGAGTTCCAGACCTTTGCCTGAGGTTCAGGAGCAGCCTGGGGACTGAAAAATAGGATCAAGGTGAGCTTTAGTTCTAGAAGAACCCATAATAGTTAAATTACCAAGGAGAAGAAACACAAAAGGGCAGCAGTTACAAGACCAATGAATATGGTGGGAACAGGTCTTCCAAGCCTGGGTGTCAGACCTAAAGCAGACACTGAATTCCAGGCTTAATTTCCTTAAGTCATTCCTGAATAATGTTGGGCCTGGGGAACTCGGTTGTAGGGAAGGGGTTGTCAGAATAGCTGCATTTGGAGCCCAGGGACCCCCTAGGAGGACAACTTAGGGACTGGGAAAAAGGCCATGGGGACAGGCTGTATTCACTGAGGTTGTGCATCTGTGTGTCAGGAAGTCAGGCTGGAAAGAAAGGGCACAGGTACTCCAGATGAGGGCTCTGGGAAAAACGTGCCTTCTTTCTATTGCTGTTGGCTCTTCTGAGGCTGTGGAGATCTACCTCTTTTGTTCTCCCTGGGACCCTATTAAAGGGTTTCTTGTGTTCAATTTGTATGTGGTTTCCCCATTCCTATGGGTTTCCTGAAAATTCGAATACAGGTTTCAGATGCCCCAGTAATAATTTATAGATACCATGACTCAATGACTTTGCCCTGGAGACTCCTACCTCTTAGAGAGTCTGCTACTTGTTGAATGTTGAAGGATCCGGCAGAGCAACACAGAGCCAAAACCACATATGGAGTTGGAGCCCCATATGGCACTAGAGTGGAATTAATTGGAGTAGCAATTGCCATTCTATTTCACATAATTTTGTGTTTTTATTCCATGGAATTTTAGCCACAAGAACGTTATTCACAGGATGTGTCTGTGGCATGTTTTGCACTGACGAACAAAAGGGAACAGTGCATTGACCACGATGCAATTATACTTCCTTCTGCACAACTTTATCCATGCCTGACATGTGGAGTCTGCCCAGGACTGGCTGTGAACCCTGCAAAACCTCTGTATGATAAATTATTGTCATCATGCCTCAGAAGGCTGTGTCACATTTGCCTGCAACCATTGGATGGACCTACCTTTTAAAAATAGATGTGTTTTTGCACTCTTGAAACTACTTATTTTCTTACTCTTTGTCACAACCAGCCTAGTTTAAGCTGACGGTAAAAAAGAGGTTTTGGAGGTTTTCCACCACAAGGTTATTTAAAGTTCTTTGAGCTGCCGCCAGACCTTCATTTAGCATTTTAATAAACTTCCTGGGCCAAGGAGTAATTTTCCTGTATCCTCTCTGTCCTCAGCATGAAGTAATAGTACAAAAGAGGGTCATCATTTTTAGGCCAGTCATCTGCGTGAATTATAAAATTATCCTTACGAATAACCAGATATAAGGTCTGGGATAGAGAAAAGGGGATCAGACTTCTTTCTGTGGTTAACATTAAAATGGAGTGGTCATAGACACATCAAGGGTTTAAGAAAGTGCCAACAGAAATATTTTTCACACAGATAGTTAGAAAGGACTTTAAAAGAAACTGAACATACAGTCAAGTTACAGGAAGATAACTAGAATTAAATTGCCTAAACTTTTGCTTGCTGGTGGTGTCCTTATCTGGAGCCTCTCTAAAGGCAGAAGTACCAATAGACTCCCATGTTTAAATGGTGATATGGAAATCGGCCTCCAAGACAGTTGTAAGGCTCCCCAGAGAATTTTTTGGAAACTGCATCTCTGGGTGCGGTTTGATGTCACTTTTCAGTGTTTCTAGGCATTGTGCCAAAACTCAGTTTCAGGAAAATAATTGCAAAAATGTTTAAATAATTTGCATGATGTTTCTGAAAGCAAAGGAAAAGCTGCCTGCTCCATTCCCAAAGGAGATTTCAAGACACAATCAATGTTGGGCCACAAAAACACTGTTTAAACAGAATAATTATCAGCCCCTTCCCTTCTCTTTCATTATTAAACTGAGGTCTATTCCCTCTGAGGGTTTCACCTGGCATATGGAAAGACTGTTTTGCTAAGTCCCCTTTATGGATGTTCAAACAGGCTAAGTAAATTCAGTTTACTGAATTGGCTCTTTCATGTACATCATTTGACATGAAGTTGTTTCTACGTCATGATTAGCTTTTTTGTTTCTATTTCATGTTATAATCAAGTATGATGGAATTACATAGGATGGTTTCAAACTACCAGAATTCTTGAAAATGAATCCCAATGCTGAGTTCATTTCATTCATTATTGACACCTTTAAACTGAGCTCAAAGAACCCTAAGTGACAGGGTCATCAAAACAACACACAGAAGGATGCAGTGGGTGGAATCGTATTAAGAGAAAAAAGTGAAGTCGTGTTTAAATTGTGTTACAGCTATCAATGCCCAAATTACAGTACAGTTATTTCTTTAGGGATCTACTTACAGTACTGTTTGAATTGAATCAAAGTTATTTTTACAGAGATTCTTGAAATGACATTTTGTGATTTAAAAAGACATGGCTACTCTTCATATTGTAGTTTATTGATTTTGATAGTTTAGGAATGAATACATTGAAAAGTGGCACTGTTAAGAGTGCACACCAATACAATTTTACTCTCTCCCCTCCCCCCATACTGCCTATACAAACCCACTCTGTGCAACCAGTTTTACCCCTGCCTTGTAGAAGGTACTACAGTATTAGGATAGATAGATAGATAGATAGATAGATAGATAGATAGATGTATATACATACTTAGCTAACAAAATGTCTTTGGACACTTTTAATCTAAAGAGACTAATGTTACTAATTTTTTTTTTTTTTTTTTGGTACGCGGGCCTCTCACTGTTGTGGCCTCTCCCGTTGCGGAGCACAGGCTCCAGACGCGCAGGCTCAGCAGCCATGGCTCACGGGCCCAGCCGCTCCGCGGCATGTAGGATCTTCCCGGACCGGGGCACGAACCTGTGTCCCCTGCATCGGCAGGCGGACTCTCAACCACTGCGCCACCAGGGAAGCCCTAATGTTACTAATTAATGCCTAGTTCTGTGTAACTGTTAAAGCTTAAGACATTAACTTGAAGTTAAGCACCTTTTCTTACTTCGGGCCTTTAGCGGAAAACAGGGAGAAGTTAGCTTCTTCTCTTTTGACTCTGCCTTCTCTTCCTTGCCACTCACTAACTGTGATTTCTGACCCCACCAGAGTTGGGATGTGAGTGAGGGAAAGACGTAAGGAAACAGGCAAAGATTTACTTGACTGGTACACTTATTTGTTTGTTTGTTTGTTTGTTTATGGCTGTGTTGAGTCTTCGTTGCTGTGTGCAGGCTTTCCCTAGTTGCAGCAAGTGGGGGCTACTCTTTGTGTGGTGCGTGGGCTTCTCATTGAGGTGGCTTCTCTTGTTGCAGAGCATGGGCTTTAGGCGTGCAGGCTTCAGTAGTTGTGGCTCATGGGCTCAGTAGTTGTGGCATGCGGGCTCTAGAGTGCAGGCTCAGTAGTTGTGGCGCACGGGCTTAGTTGCTCCGTGGCATGTGGAGTCTTCCCAGACCAGGGATCGAACCTATGTCCCCTGCACTGGCAGGCAGATTCTTAACCACTGCACCACCAGGGAAGTCCCTTGACTGGTACACTCTTGATGTGTTGACACTCTTCAGACTTGGTGAATGTTTACACCTGACTTTCTCCCTCATGAGCTCATCTATAATTTTTTTTTTTGAGACTCCCACATCATTGGGTATCTCTTACCTGGAATGTCCTTTGAAAAGCAGAAATGTATCTCCTCAAAGTGGTCTTTTCTGATGCCTCCATTAGCTCTTGAGTATCTAGCAGAAAACTTGTACCTCTTTATGCTGAGGTCTCCTCACCCTCCTGGTGATCATTCTGGGCAGAACCTTAGACAACTCTGGCCTGTTTTGCTCATCCATAGCTTAGTCTGGTCCACAAAACACTGACCTGATGTCAGTTATACTATAGTTATTCCCCTCTGCATTGTGGCTAAAGGTAGCTTAAAGCTTGAGCCAGTTTATATTTTTTCAGGCCTGTATCAGACATGCAGTCCAAATACTAGGAAACACATAGGATACTTTCTGTGTGGTCCCAAAAGAGGTCCTCTCACATTTGAGGTGAAGAAGTATCTCCCATCCTACCTAGTTTTTAGACTGTTAGATTCTCAGCACAACTCTCTCCAAACACATCCTCTCTCTTGACCTCTCTAATCTCTTTTTTCAGGGTAGAGTTGGTAGTTTTTACCAACTCTTTTGGAAGTTCTTCTTAGGTGGCCTCAAAACTCACTTTGGAATGTTGCTGTAGAAGGAATCCAAAACTACCGCAAATGACTATGCAGTTTGTACCCCACACAAAGATATCAAGCTACAGGGATGAGTGAGTGCTGAATTACAGCCATTCCTCCTCTAGCAGCACAGGGTGCCAGAGGGGCACTTTACTGCAATTCACCTACCCAGTGGGATTGCTTTTCTGCTAATTTGCACAAAGGCACCTATTGCCTTGGAGCCCTGGTTGAAACTGAGACAGTGTCCCATGTGAAATCCCATTTCATTTAGATGAGTTACAGGGATAGCATTTTCTCTACATGAAAACCATCTACAGATATTGATGACACCTGTGACAACTGTTCAACAGCATATCAAAAACTTACCAGGAGGCCAAAGATGTCATCCTGCCACTTTTCATTTGAACAAAATATCATATTTTTAGAGTTTTTTTCAACAAGAGTTCCAAGATACTTCAATGAGGAAAGAAAAGTCTTTTCAGCAAAAGGTGCTTAGACAACTGGATATCCACATGGAAAAAAATATGACCCCTACCTCACACTGTGTACAAAAATTAACTCCAAATGGGTTATAGATCTACATGTAAGAGCAAAAACTATACAGGTTTTAGAAAAAACATAGGAGCAAATTTTGTGGCCTTGGATTAGGTAATGGTTTCGCAGATATGACACCAAAAGCACAATCTACCAAAGAAAACATAGATCAAATGGACTTAATCAAACTTCAAAAGTTTTGTGCTCCAAAGGACACCATCAAGGAAGTGAAAAAGCAATCTACAGAATGGGAGAAAATGTTAACAGGTCATAAACCTGATAAGGATATATGAAGAACTCAAAATAAAAAAAAGAGACAACCTAAAAATGGACAAAGGATCTGAATAGATATTTCTCAAAAGAAGACATTCAGGTGACCAATAAGCACATGAAAAGTTGCTCAACATCATTAACCATCAGGAAATGTAATCAAAACCACAATGAGATACCACTTCACACTCACTAGAATGGCCAATAAAAACAAAAACAGAGATAATAACAAGTGTTGTGAGGATATAGAAAAATTCGAACCCTCATACACTGCTAGTGGAAATGTAAAATGGTGCAGCCACTTTGGAAAACAGGTTGACAGTTCTTCACAAAGTTACATATAAAGTTACCATAGATCCAGAAATTCCACTTCCAGGTATAAATACAAGAGAGTTGAAAACATATCCACACAAAAACTTGTACCTGAGTGTTCATAACAGCATTATTAGTAATAGCCCCAAAGTGGGAAAGAACCCAAATAACTATCACTTGATAAACAAAATATGGCATATCCATACAATGGAGTATTATTCAGCAATAAAAAGGAATGAAGAAATGATTCATGCTACAAGATTGAAGAATCTTGAAAACATTATGCCAAGTCACAGAAGTCAGTCACAAAAAACCACATACAGTATAATTCCATTTATATGAAATGTCCAGAGTAGGCAAATCCATAGAGACATAAAGTAGATTAGTAGTTGCCTAGGCAATTTTATTTTTGGACAGTTCATTGCTAATGTATAAACAAAAAATTGATTTTTGTATATTGATCTTGTATCCTGCAACTTTGCTGCACTTTTTTTGTTTGTTTGTTAGTCTTTTAGTGGATTTCTTAGGATTTTCTTGAATACAAGAATATTTCATCTGCAATAAAGATAGTTTCACTTCCTCCTTTTCAGTCTGGATGCCTTGTATTCCTTTTGCTTGCCTGACTTCACTGGTTAGAACCTCCAGAACTATGTTAAATAGAAGAGGTAAAAGCAGGCATCCTTGCCTTCTTCCTGACCATGGGGGAAAAGTGTTCAGTCTTCCACTATAAAGAATTATTTTGCTGTGAACTTTTTGTAGATATTCTTTTGTCAGGTTGAGGAAATTTTCTTCTATCCCTAGTTTGTTAATAGGTTTTTTAAAAAAATCATGAATGTATGCAGGATTTTGTCAAACACTTTTCTATGTCTATTGCATTGAATATATGGTTTTTGTCCTTTATTCTATTAATATACTGTGTTACATTGAATAATTTTCATATATTAAACCAATCTTGTATTCCAATGGTAAATTCCATTTGTTTATGGCATATAATCCTTCTTATATATTGCTGGATTTGGTTTCTAGTATTTTGTTGAAGATTTTTGTATCTACATTTATAAGGCCTTTTAAATTTTAGATACTTTCTCTTGGCCTGTTTGTCCACTTAACTAACCATTGTGTCTTTAGCTGTGCAAAATTTTCCAGCTTTTATGCAACAAAACTAGTGAATTTTTTCCTCTATGGCTTCACAGTATTTTTTTCTTGCTGAGAAAGATTATTCCTACTCCAAGACCATAAAACTAATTATCTGTGTTTTTCTTTAATATGGTCATTATTTTATTTTTTTTAATATTTAGAGTGCTAATCATTGGGAGTTTACAATTATATAAGCTTTAAGTTGAGGACCCAATGGCCTGGTTTTTTTTTAATCATTCTTTTTTTAAAATTTTTTAATTTATTTTTTTATACAGCTGGTTCTTATTAGTCATCAATTTTATACACATCAGTGTATACATGTCAATCCCAATTGCCCAATTCATCACACCATCATCCCCACCCCACCGAGACTTTCCCACCCTGGTGTCCATACATTTGTTCTCTACATCTGTGTCTCAACTTCTGCCCTGCAAACCGGTTCATCTGTAACATCTTGCTAGGTTCCACATATATGCGTTAATATACGATATTTGTTTCTCTCTTTCTGATTTACTTCACTCTGTATGACAGTCGCTAGATCCATCCACGTCTCAACAAATGACCCAATTTCGTTCCCTTTTAGGGCTGAGTAATATTCCATTGTATATATGTACCATATCTTCTTTATCCAGTCTGTTGGGCATTTAGGTTGCTTCCATCACCTGGCTATTGTAAATAGTGCTGCAATGAACATTGGGGTGCATGTGTCTTTTTGAATTATGGTTTTCTCTGGGTATATGCCCAGTAGTGGGATTGCTGGATCATATGGTAATTCTATTTTTAGTTTTTTAAGGAACCTCCATACTGTTCTCCATAGTGGCTGTATCAATGTACATTCCCACAAACAGTGCAAGAGGGTTCCCTTTTCTCCACACCCTCGCCAGCATTTGTTGTTTGTAGATTTTCTGATGATGCCCAGTCTGACTGGTGTGAGGTGATACCTCATTGTAGTTTTGACTTGCAATTCTTTAGTAATTAGTGATGTTGAGTAGCTTTTCCTGTGCTCTTGGCCATCTGTATGTCTTCTTTGGAGAAATGTCTATTTAGATCTTCTGCCCATTTTTTGATTGGGCTGTTTGTTTTTTTAATATTGAGCAGCATGAGCTGTTTGTATATTTTGGTGATTAACCCTTTGTCCATTGATTCGTTAGCAAATATTTTCTCCCATTCTGAGGGTTGTCTTTTTGTCTTGTTTATGGTTTCCTTTGCTGTGCAAAAGCTTTTAAATTTCATTAGGTCCCATTTATTTATTTTTGTTTTTATTTCCATTACTCTAGGAGGTGGATCAAAAAAGATCTTGCTGTGATTTATGTCAAATAGTGTTCTTCATATGTTTTCCTCTAAGAGTTTTATAGTGTCTGCTCTTACGTTTAGATCTCTAATCCATTTTGAGTTTATTTTTGTGTATGGTGTTAGGGAGTGTTCTAATTTCATTCTTTTTACACAGTTTTCCCAGCACACTTATTGAAGAGACTGTCTTTTCTCCATTGTATATCCTTGCCTCCTTTGTTGTAGAATACTTGACCATAGGTGCGTGGGTTTATCTCTGGGCTTTCTATCTTGTTCCATTGATCTATGTTTCTGTTTTTCTGCCAGTACCATACTGTCTTGATTACTGTAGCTTTGTAGTATAGTCTGAAGTCAGGGAGTCTGATTCCTACAACTCTGTTTTTTTCCCTCAAGACTGTTTTGGCTATTCGGGGACTTTTGTGTCTCCATACAAATTTTAAGATATTTTTGTTCCAGTTCTGTAAAAAATGCCATTGGTAATTTGATAGAGATTGCATTGAATCTGTAGATTGCTTTGGGTAGTATAGTCATTTTCACAATATTGATTCTTCCAATCCAAGAACATGGTATATCTCTCCAACTGTTGGTATCATCTCTAATTTCTTTCATCAGTGTCTTATAGTTTTCTGAGTACAGGTCTTTTGTCTCCCTAGGTAGGCTTATTCATAGGTATTTTATTCTTTTTGTTGCAGTGGTAAATGGAAGTGTTTCCTTAATTTCTCTTTGAGATTTTGCACCATTAGTGTATAGGAATGCAAGAGATTTCTGTGCATTAATTTTGTAACCTGCAACTTTACCAAATTCATTGATTAGCTCTAGTAGTTTTCTGGTGGCATCATTAGGATTCTCTATGTACAGTATCATGTCATCTGCAAACAGTGACAGTTTTACTTCTTCTTTTCCAATTTATATTCCATTTTCTTCTCTGATTGCCATGGCTAGGACGTCCAAAACTATGTTGAATAATAGTGGTGAGAGTGGACATCCTTGTCTCATTCCTGATCTTAGAGGAAATGCTTTCAGTTTTTCTCCATTGAGAATGATGTTTGCTGTGGGTTTGTTGTATATGGCCTTTATTATGTTGAGGTAGGTTCCCTCTATGCCCACTTTCTGGAGAATTTTTATCCTAAATGGGTGTTGAATTTTGTCAAAAGCTTTTTCTGCATCTATTGAGATGATCATATGGTTTTTATTCTTCAATTTGTTAATATGGTTAATATGGTGTATCACATTGATTGATTTGTGTATATTGAAGAATCCTTGCATCCCTGGGATAAATCCCACTTGATCATGGTGTATGATCCTTTTAATGTGTTGTCAGATTCTGTTTGCTAGTATTTTGTTGAGGATTTTTTGCATCTATATTCATCAGTGATATTGGTCTGTAATTTTCTTTTTTGGTAGTAACTCTCCTTGGTTTTGGTAACAGGGTGATGGTGGCCTCATAGAATGCGTTCGGGAGTGTTCTTCCTCTGCAATTTTTTGGAAGAGTTTGAGAAGGATGGGTGTTAGCTCTTCTCTAAATGTTTGATAGAATTCACCTGTGAAGCCATCTGGTCCTGGACTTTTGTTTGTTGGAAGATTTTTAATCATAGTTTCAATTTCATTCCTTGGGATTGGTCTGTTCATGTTTTCTATTTCTTCCTGGTTCAGTCTTAGAAGGTTATACCTTTCTAAGAATTTGTCCATTTCTTCCAGGTTGTCCACTTTATTGGCATAGAGTTGCTTATAGTAGTCTCTTAGGATGCTTTGTATTTCCACAGTGTCTGTTGTAGCCTCTCCTATTTCATTTCTAATTTTATTGATTTGAGTCCTCTACCTCTTTTTCTTGATGAGTCTGGCTAATGGTTTATCAATTTTGTTTATCTTCTCAAAGAACCAGCTTTCAGTTTTATTGATCTTTGCTATTGTTCTCTTTGTTTCTATTTCATCTATTTCTGCTCTGATCTTTATGACTTCTTTCTTTCTGCTAACTTTGGGTTTTGTTTGCTCTTCTTTCTCTAGTTCCTTTAGGTGTAAGGTTAGATTGTTTATTTGAGATTTTTCTTGTTTCTTGAGGTAGGCTTGTATAGCTATAAACTTCCCTCTTAGAACTACTTTTGCTGCATCCCATAGGTTTTGGATCATTGTGTTTTCATTGATATTTGTCTCTGGGTATTTTTTTATTTCCTCTTTGATTTCATCAGTGATCTCTTGGTTATTTAGTAACGTATTGTTTGGCCTCCATGTGTTTTTGTTTTTTACGTTTTTTTCCCTGTAATTGATTTCTAATCTCATAGCATGGTGGTCAGAAAAGATGCTTGATATGATTTCAGTTTTCTTAAATTTACTGAGGCTTGATTTGTGACCCAAGATGTGATCTATCCTGGAGAATGTTCCGTGCGCACTTGAGAAGAAAGTGTAATCTGCTGTTTTTGGGTGGAATGTCATATAAATATCAATTAAATCTATCTGGTCTATTGTGTCATTTAAAGCTTGTCTTCCCTTATTTATTTTCATTTTGGATGATCTGTCCATTGGTGTAAGTGAGGTGTTAAACTCCCCCACTATTATTGTGTTACTGTCAATTTCCTCTTTTATAGCTGTTAGCATTTGCCTTATGTATGGAGGTGCTCCTATGTTGGGTGCATATATATTTATAATTGTTATATCTTCTGCTTGGATTGATTCCTTGATCATTATGTAGTGACCTTCCTTGTGTCTTATAATATTCTTCATTTTAAAGTCTATTTTATCTGATATGAGTATTGCTACTCCAGCTTTCTTTTGATTTCCATTTTCATGGAATATCTTTTTCCATCCCCTCACTTTCAGTCTGTATGTGTCCCTAGGTCTGAAGTGGGTCTCTTGTAGACAGCATATATGTGGGTCTTGTTTTTGTATCCATTCAGCAAACGTCTGTCTTTTGGTTGGATCATTTAATCCATTCACGTTTAAGGTAATTATCAATATGTATGTTCCTATGACCATTTTCTTAATTGTTTTGGGTTTGTTTTTGTAGGTCCTTTTCTTCTCTTGTGTTTCCCACTGAAGAAAGTTCCTTTAGCATTTGTTGTAGAGCTTGTTTGGTGGGGCTGAATTCTCTTAGCTTTTGCTTGTCTGTAAAGCTTTTGATTTCTCCATCGAATCTGAATGAGGTCCTTGCCGGGTAGAGTAATCTTGGTTGTACGTTCCTCCCTTTCATCACTTTAAGTATATCATGCCACTCCCTCCTGGCTTGTAGAGTTTCTGCTGGGAAATCAGCTGTTAACTTTATGGGAGTTCCCTTGTATGTTATTTGTCATTCTTCCCTTGCTTCTTTCAATAATTTTCCTTTGTCTTTAATTTTTGCCAATTTGATTACTGTGTGTTTCGGCATGTTTCTCCTTGGGTTTATCCTGTATGGGACTCGCTGTGCTTCCTGAACTTGGGTGGCTGTTTCCTTTCCCATGTTAGAGAAGTTTTTGACTATGATCTCTTCAAATATTTTCTCGGGTCCTTTCTCTCTCTCTTCTCCTTCTGGGACCCCTATAATGTGAATGTTGTTGCATTTAATGTTGTCCCAGAGGTCTGTTAGGGTGTCTTCATTTCTTTTCATTCTTTTTTCTTTATTCTGTTCCACAGCAGTGAATTCCACCATTCTGTCTTCCAGGTCACTTATTTGTTCTTCTGCCTCAGTTATTCTGCTATTGATTCCTTCTAGTGTAGTTTCCATTTCAGTTATTGTATCGTTCATCTTTGTTTGTTCTTTAATTCTTCTAGGTCTTTGTTAAACATTTGTTGCATCTTCTTGATCTTTGCCTCCATTCTTTTTCCGACATCCTGGATTATCTTCACTATCATTATTCTGAATTCTTTTTCTGGAAGTTTGCTTACCTCCATTTCATCTAGTTTTTTTTTCCTGGGGTTTTATCTTGTTCCTTCATCTGGTACATAGCCCTCTGCCTTTTCATCTTGTCTATCTTTCTGTGAAGTTGTGTTTTGTTCCACAGGTGGCAGGATTGTAGTTCTTGCTTCTGCTGTCTGCTCTCTGGTGGATGAGGCTATCTAAGAGGCTTGTGCAAGTATCCTGATGGGAGGGACTGGTCCCAATGGCCTGTTTTTTAAAATTCATTCAGGAATTCAACAATTCATTTAAGTTTATTCAATAAAATTATTAAACACCTGAGAAGTGCTATACACCATTCTAAGCATTGTAAATACAACCGTAAAAACAAAAAACAAGGAAACAAACAAAAAAAAACCAAGGTCTCTGTTCTCATACAGTTTACATGGAGAAGAGATTCAACAAAAAATTATACAGGTAAACAAGGTAATTTCACATAGCTAGAACTGCTACGAAGGAAATAGAACAGGATGATATGATGGAGAATAATAGAGCTTTGTTAGACATTACGGTCAAGGAAACCTCCTCTAAGGTGGTACATTTACCACTTTAATGATGAAGATCTAGTCATTGGAAGAGCCAAGAAAAGAATGTTCTAGTCAGTGGGGAAAGCACAGGCAAAGGCTCTGGGGCCAAAGCAAAGTAGATGTATTCAATCAACAGAATGAAACCCCTGTGGATGGAGTGAAGGATGTGAGATGAAGAATATTACCAAATGATTCTCAATGGTGAAAAACTGAAAGCATTTCCTCTAAGATCAGGAAAAAGACAAGGTTGTCCACTCTCGCCACTATTATTCAACATAGGTTTGGAAGTCCTAGCCACAGCATTCAGAGAAGAAAAAGAAATAAAAGGAATAGATATTGGAAAAGAAGAAGTAAAACTGTCACTGTTTGCAGATGACATGATACTATACATAGAGAATCCTAAAGATGCCACCAGAAAACTACTAGAGGTAATCAATGAATTTGGTAAAGTTGCAGGTTACAAAATTAATGCACAGAAATCTCTTGCATTCCTATACACTAATGATGAAAAATCTAAAAGATAAATTAAGGAAACAATCCCATTCACCACTGCAACAAAAAGAATAAAATACCTAGGAATAAACCTACCTAAGGAGGTAAAAGACCTGTACTCAGAAAACTATAAGACACTTTTGAAAGAAATCAAAGATGACAGAAGAAATCAAATATGACGGAGAGGGCTTTCCTGGTGGTGCAGTGGTTGAGAATCTGCCTGCTAATGCAGGGGACACGGGTTCGAGCCCTGGTCTGGGGGGATCCCAAGTGCCGCGGAGCAACTAGTTCCGTGAGCCACAACTACTGAGCCTGCGCGTCTGGAGCCTGTGCTCCACAACAAGAAAGGCCGTGAAAGTGAGAGGCCCGCGCACCACGATGAAGAGTTGCCACAACTAGAGAAAGCCCTTGCACAGAAACAAAGACCCAACACAGCAAAAATTAATTAATAAACTCCTACCCCCAACATCTAAAATAAAATAAAAATAAGCTGAATGTTTAAAAAAAAGATGACGGAGAGATATACCATGTTCTTCAATTGGATGAATCAATATTATGAAAATGACTACACTATCCAAAGCAATCTACAGATTCAATTCAATCCCTATCAAATTACCAGTGGCATTTTTTATAGAACTAGAACAAAAAATCTTAAAATTTGTCTGGAGACACAAAAGACCCCGAATAGCCAAAACAGTCTTGAGGGAAAAAAACAGAACTGGAGGAATCAGACTCCCTGACTTCAGACTATACTACAAAGCTATAGTAATCAAGACAATATGGTACTGGCACAAAAACAGAAATATAGATCACTGGAACAGGCTAGAAAGCCCAGAGATAAACCCACGCACCTATGGTCAACTAATCTATGACAAAGGAGGCAAGGATATACAATGGGGAAAAGACAGTTTCTTCAATAAGTGGTGCTGGGAAAACTGGACAGCTACATGTAAAAGAATGAAATTAGAACACTCCCTAACACCATACACAAAAATAAACTCAAAATGGATTAGAGATCTAAACGTAAGAGCAGACACTATAAAACTCTTAGAGGAAAACATATGAAGAACACTATTTGACATAAATCACAGCAAGATCTTTTTTGATCCACCTCCTAGAGTAATGGAAATAAAAACAAAAATAAATAAATGGGACCTAATGAAATTTAAAAGCTTTTGCACAGCAAAGGAAACCATAAACAAGACAAAAAGACAACCCTCAGAATGGGAGAAAATATTTGCTAACGAATCAATGGACAAAGGGTTAATCACCAAAATATACAAACAGCTCATGCTGCTCAATATTAAAAAAACAAACAGCCCAATCAAAAAATGAGCAGAAGATCTAAATAGACATTTCTCCAAAGAAGACATACAGATGGCCAAGAGCACAGGAAAAGCTACTCAACATCACTAATTACTAAAGAATTGCAAGTCAAAACTACAATGAGGTATCACCTCACACCAGTCAGACTGGGCATCATCAGAAAATCTACAAACAACAAATGCTGGCGAGGGTGTGGAGAAAAGGGAACCCTCTTGCACTGTTTGTGGGAATGTACATTGATACAGCCACTATGGAGAACAGTATGGAGGTTCCTTAAAAAACTAAAAATAGAATTACCATATGATCCAGCAATCCCACTACTGGGCATATACCCAGAGAAAACCATAATTCAAAAAGACACATGCACCCCAATGTTCATTGCAGCACTATTTACAATAGCCAGGTGATGGAAGCAACCTAAATGCCCGTCAACAGACTGGATAAAGAAGATGTGGTACATATGTACAATCGAATGTTACTCAGCCATAAAAGGGAACAAATTTGGGTCATTTGTAGAGACATGGATGGATCTAGAGACTGTCATACATAATGAAGTAAGTCAGAAATAGAAAAACAAATAACGTATATGAATGTATATATGTGGAACCTAGAAAAATGGTACAGATGAACTGGTTTGCAGGGTAGAAATAGAGGCACAGATGTAGAGAACAAACGTATGGACATCAAGGGGGGAAAGTGGGGGTGGTGGTGGTGGTATGAATTGGGCAATTGGGATTGACATATATGCACTAATATGTATAAAATAGATAATCTGCTATATAAAAAATAAAATAAAATTCAAAAATTAAAAGAAAAAAAAAGAATATTACCAGATGAGGCAGAGAGTTGGGTTGGGGCTAATTCATGCAGGGGACTTCAGACCACGTTCAAGAAGGCAGTGAGAATTATTAAAAAGTAGAACATCTGATTCTTATGTTTTTAAAGGGTCCCTTTACTCCTGTGTGGAGAACTAATTGTAGTGGGAGAATAAAGTGGTGGGATCAGTTAGAAGGGATGATGGTGGCTTGAAGTCAGGAGGTACACATGTATACGGAGAGAATTAGAAGATTTGAGATATATTTCAAAGACAATAATAATAACTGATGTTTATTGAGCACATAATGGGCATCAGCTACTGGTCTAATTTCTTAACAATTTATTAATCCCTACCATTACCCTATGAATCCGATAATGTCATCATCCTTGTTTTACATATGACAACTTGACCGAATATAGGTAGGGTACCCAAGGTGATATAACTGGTCAATGATAGAACCGGGATCTGAACCCAGATAGCTTGTTTCCAGGGCTTATGCTCTTAAGCACCCATTTTTAATTCCTCTTGAGTAGAGTCCATGGACGTGCTGGTAGAGTGAATGTTGGAGGTTGAAGGAAAAGCAGAAATCAGAGATGATTTAGGTTTTGGGATTATGAACTTGGTGGATAGTGGTGTTATTTACTAGGATAGGAAATATGAGGGAAGCTATAATCTAGGGATGGGTATATATGTTTGGTGGTGGTGGTGGAAGGGTGGTAGCAGAGGAATTACCTGTTCTGATTTAGAAATATTGTGGGTTTTAAAAACATTTTTATTGGAGTATAATTGCTCTACAATGGTGTGTTCGTTTCTGCTTTATAACAAAGTGAATCAGCTATACATATACATATGTCTCCATATCTCCTCCCTCTTGCGTCTCCCTCCCACCCTCCCTATCCCACCCCTCTAGGTGGACACAGAGCACCGAGCTGATCTCCCTGTGCTATGCGGCTGCTTCCCACTAGCTATCTATTTTACATTTGGTAGTGTATATATGTCCATGCCACGCTCTCACTTTGTCCTAGCTTACCCTTCCCCCTCCCCGTGTCCTCAAGTCCATTTTCTATGTCTGTGTCTTTATTCCTGTCCTGCCCCTATGTTCCTGAGAACAATTTTTTTTTTAGATTCCATAAGTATGCGTTAGCATACGATATTTGTTTTTCTCTTTCTGACTTACTTCACTCTGCATGACAGACTCTAGGTCCATCCACCTCATTACAAATAACTCAGTTTCGTTTCTTTTTATAGCTGAGTAATATTCCATTGTATATATGTGCCACATCTTCTTTATCCATTCATCTGTCGATGGACACTTAGGTTGCTTCCATGTCCTGGCTGTTGTAAATAGAGTTGCAATGAACATTGTGGTACATATCTCTTTTGGAATTATGGTTTTCTCAGGGTATATGCCCAGTAGTGGGATTGCTGGGTCGTATGGTAGTTCTATTTTTAGTTTTTTAAGGAACCTCCATGCTGTTCTCCATAGTGGCTGTATCAATTTACATTCCCACCAACAGTGCAAGAGGGTTCCTTAAGGGTTATATTAAGTAGGCAGTTTAATGTATGATGCTAAGGTTTAGGAGCTAGGTAAGGGCTAGAGAGAGTAATTTAGGACTCATTGGTAGAGAGCTGGTATTTAAAGCCAGATTCCTAGATAATGTAGATCTAAAAAAGAAAATGATAAGTCTATGTTCAAGTTTTGGTGCACTTAGATGTAGAAATAGAAGCCAAGAAGTGAAACAGAAAAGGAGCAGCCAGCAATGTAGGGGGAAATATAGTAGGGTGAGGTGTCTTGGGAGTCACGAGGCAACTATTCCAAAATACGATTTATTGAACAACCCATGCCTTTCCTCATTGATCTGAAATGCCACTTTTATCCAATTTTTCCCCATGTTTACCCAGGTTTATCTCCAGACTCTTCCACTCTACTTGTCTATTCTGCCCTAAGCACAAACAAGGTGCTGAATCAATCACTACCTTACCTTACGCTGTAATTTTCAAAAAGATTCCGGCTGCTCTCACATATTATTTTTTCTTCATTTGCACCAAATTGTCATACTCCAAATAATCCCATTGGAATGGCTTTGAATTTATACAACCATGTGGAGGAATATTGACATCTTCATAACAGTCAGTTCTTCTCACCAGGAAAAATTCTTCCATTCAGGTTTTTTCCTATATCCTTAGCAACGATTTATAGTTTTCTCCCTGGAGGTCTAGCTTGCTTGCTCGTAAGTTCATTCCTAGATAGTTTATGGTTCTGGTTGCTAACATATATCAGCTTCTTTTTATTGCACTCCTTAATTGACTATTGCCGGGCTTTATTAGAATTCTTTGTTGTAGCCCACAGACAGCAACTCTGACCAACTTAAGCCGAAAGGGAACTGAGTGGAAGTGGATGGGGGAGTTTATTTGATTAAAAGGAGATTAAAGAACCAGCCTCAGAATACATAGTATTTTTTATAATAATAAGAAAAGTTATTTTGATTAATACATTTTATAAAACTAATAAAGTTAAAATGTAATAAAGAAGTTTAAAATGGGAACATATTAATATCTTTATTATATAAATAACTCCTAAAACTATAAAACACTATGAACCCAAAAAGTAAATGTATAAAAGACAAAAATAAACACTTTACAAAGTAGAAAAAACAACTAACAAATATATGAAAAATTATTCAGGTCTCACTAGTAGTAGAAGAAATGTCAATATAAGGTATTACTTTTTGATCTGTCAAATTAACAAAGTTCTGTGTGGTCTTTTTTTTTTGTAAATGATTAATTCTGGCAAGGGTTTAGGAAAATTGTATCCTTATCCATTACTGGTAAATGTAAAATGGTGTAAGAAGTGTCAAAAGCCTTAAAGATGTTCACAATTATACTGTCATCGAATTAATGGTTATAGTTTCAGTGTTCTATCTTTTGAAAGTGATTCTGAATGTAGAATACATTTTATGTGTGAAGATGTTCAGTTCAGCTTTATTTATGAGATAGCAAAAAATTGGAAGCAGCTCAAATGCAGGAAATGGTTAAGGATATTCTAGCACATCCACTTGGTAGAATGTTAAATGAAATTTAAATGTGAGGTTTATGAAACCTAAATAATAACTAGAAATGCTAATGTTAACATGTGGAGGGAAAAAACCACCCAGTTGTCTGAAAGGAATACACTCTACTAGTTATCTTCGTTTCCTAGGACTTAGGTGCATTTTTTTCTACTTTTCCAAAATTTTTCCAGATTTTCTATTGTGAGTTCATTTTATAATATAACAAAAATACAAAAAAGTTTCCGTTGGGGCCTGTGTCTACTTTGATGTGATTGCTCTTTTAATTCGTATTTCCTAGTGGCCAGGAGCTCATACACGAATTTTTCCATTTTTCCTACTCCTTGCCTCTAAACGTCAGTCTCTCTGCACCCTCTTGGGTGTCTCTCCCTTTTCAAGGCTAACTTCTCTTCTCTGGAATCATGCTCTGTCAATTTCCCTCAGTCTTCAGCATTTTCAATCTCTTCTTCTTCATTGGCTCCTTCCCCTCAAGCAACACTATACACAGGTCTTATCTTTATTTGAAACAATCGTTACTTGACCCTTTTGCTTTTAATGCTCACAATCCTTTTTCTTTTTTACCATCACACTTTCTTTCATTATAATCGTGTTTTTGCTTTTCTCACTTCTATTCAAAACACATCCTGGAGGGTCACTATCAATTTGCTACTTTGTATATATTGAAATGACAGAGGTAGAGTTTCTCTTCTGCCCTTACATTTCCCCCAAAGTGCAATCCTAGCTCTGTGCTCCCCTGGTTTGCTCTCTCCCTTTAGTCTTACTGTGTTCTGACTTCATCTATTTCCTCCATGTGCTAATTCCCTGCCCTGACCAAGACTGAAGCTTTATACAACTCCAGGGTCGTCAAGTACCTCCTAGTCCATGTGAATGCCACCCACTGCAATTATGCAGTACACGGCCTGTGTGTCTATATGCTGTGACTCTGGCCTTGGCCTCTCTCCTTAGTTGCTACCCAACATGTTAGACTGCACATCAGACATTTCCACTCAGATGTCCCACTGTCACCTCTAATTTGTGTGTGAAAAGTGATTGCCTCACCTTACCTTCCAGACTAGTGGCTTTTCCACCTTTCTATCTCCATACAGTGAAACTCCATTCAACCAATCCTCAACTCCAGGTCCTAAACCCCAGGATCATATCCTCCCTCCTAATGTCTTATCTTTCATCTCCACCAAACTGTCAGGCAACTGAGTTCTGTTTTTGAAATCAGTACAGACCTAGAGAGAATTCTGGTTGCAGTAGCCTTAGCTGGTCCTAGAGAAGATGCTCCACTGGGTGTGAGGCAAGGGGACTGGTGTGAATGGTAGTGATGGAGAGAGTCAGAGGTCAGAATGAGAGCAGTAGTGTCAGGGGGTCAAATCCAAAGTGAGAGGGATAGGTGTACAAAGGCAAGGGATTGGTGTTGAAGACATCAGGAACAAGTGATGAGAACACAGAATGTAAAACTAAGTGAAAACTCAGGCTGTGAGGGGTTGGGGTCTAACCCTGAAAGGTACTTCTTAAGTGGCATGGGGACTCATCCTTTTAAAAGTGGCTAGCCATTCCCACTGCCACTATCTTAATTCACTGCTTCAGTGCTTTCACAGCCTATTGGATCTTCTCTACGCCTTCTCCCACATTAGGTTAATTTTCTCTATTCCTTGTTTTGAGCACCTGTCTTAGTCTGTTTGGACTGCTATCACAACAGCACCATAGCCTGGGTAGCTTATAAACAACAGACATTTATTTCTCACAGTTCTGGAGCCTGGTAAGTCCTAGATCAAGGTGCCTGCAGATTTGGTTTCTGGTGGAGACTACTTCCTGGTTCAGAGACAGCATCCAAACCTCATATCCTGGAGCAAATAAACCCAGAAGGAATGGGGCCTGCTAAGTAGATAAGAGTGGTGTGTTTGTCTAGAGGATTTGTTTGAGATTTGGGCAGCAGCAGCCTGGACAGGCAGTGGGGTCCTTGGTGGGTGCTCACATAAGAAGGCCTACCAAGTCATTCTAGATGGGGGTCCACCAACGGGGGAAACCAAGTAGAGAGCCAGAGGGTTTATCCAAAGAGAAGCCAGTCAGAAGAAACTATATCCCAGATGAGATCAGTGTGTGAGCAAAAGTGGGAGGGAGGAGGGTCAGGCACCCTTAGTGAGGGATTTCAGGCCACTGCTGCTGTCTCAGCTGCCTTGTACAGTCACTACAAGACACACAGTGACCTTCAATGTGAATAACACCTAAGTCTGCATCTCCTTGTAAAGCAAGGGTCAAAAACACCTGGCTTTAGGCTTTTTGTGCTCTGCTTTAGGCCACCCCCACAAAAAAAAACAGGACATCAATATCCACATGCCATTAGATGAATGCTCATGGAGGTCAGGATCTGAATCATTTAAGGAATCATGAGGCATATGGGAGAAGCAGCATCATCACTGTCCAGATGATGCTTTGTTAAATGCTTCCCTTTCACCAGGTCCCTGCAGTGCAGTCTACTGCCTTAGACATTCCCGGCTAAACCGTGGACTTGGATGGAAGCCAAGCAGCTGAGGGTGAGTCTAGGTAAGATGGAAGGTGATGCTGCTCAGGGGAAAACAGCTGGCTAATGGTGTTCAATTTATCTTGGCTCTTCTACCTTAGTAATTTTCCATTTTTATCAAATCTCAATATCTGATATTTCAGTATCTGGGATTGTTTTTGAGGTCTCAAATGATAGCTCAAAAGGTCAGGAGTGTGATACCATGATGAGAAATGATATTAGAAGCATCACATACAAGGTCTTACGTTTCTGAGAAAGCTGGTATATATGTATATATACAGACAACTGTGTATATTTCAGGCCACCAAACCTTAAAAAAGACAACATGGATTAAAAACAAAAAAGATCCTTACAAGGACAACTAAAAAGACTAAAAGGTGATGGCAGTTCTTGTTATGAGAACAGACTGAAAAGATTAAGGCTCTTCATTCTGCAAGGGGCATAGACTGCAGCCTGTAAATCAAGAAGCAATGGGAAGGCTAGTGAAAACACCACTTTGTCCATCAGATCCCATGATGCAGCCGCTGAGAGGGCCACTTAAAGCTCAGCAAAGCTTCTGTCTCCTTTCAGGACACAGAAAGGTAGGTGAAAATTTACACGTTAGGTAATAAGAACTGTGTTATTTCATGGGTTGTGCAGACTGATAATATAAATATGTATGCTTGATGAGAGTTTATAAGCATTGATCAATGATTCATAATGTGCAAACTAGGGATGTGTGAAAAATACTCCTGTTGTAGACATTTGAGGTTGTAGAGAAGGATAAATCTGACATTTTGGCTTGGGCAGATCAAACATATGACCTAGTACAGCATTTCCTACACTATTTTGAGGCACCTAACTTATCATCATCTATATCTGTATTTTTATTCCTATATTTTTATTCTATTGATAAAACTGGTGTGCTGTCTCTTTTTTTTATAGTAAAATGGTTTAAAATGTATACACTTTTTTATGCCATTATGATGGCTTGGGTGAAAATGAGGTCATCTGCCAAGTAATTGAAAAGTTGTGTTTAAATAGAACGTGGGAATTGCCTGGTGGGAGTTGGTTTAAAAAATACAGATTCCAAGGCCTGCCTCAGTAGTCTGAAGTGAGATCCAAAAATCTATATTTTTAAGTCAATTCAGAAAGGAACTGTGAAAAAGTAGTTAGTCCCAAGACCATGATTTGAGACACAATGAAGGAAGAGCATTTCCTTCAGCAATGTTTCTAGCCTATACAGTGCCTTAGTGATTGAATCAAACACTTGATTTCCATCTGCCAGAAATTAAATATACAAACTACAGAGGTAAACAGCACTCCAGAGCTGTGCAGTACACAACCTGCACACACGTATGCAGCCTTGTTTTCTTTCAAGCCTTCAGTTTAAAGCTTAAATGTCCTTTGTGCACAGGAAGCACGAGAGAGCAAGTGCATCTGTCCCTGGCAGGAGGCCCTGGCAAGAGGCTTCTTATTGTCTTTTCACCCTTGTTATCATAATTGACTTCCAGCCAAAGCACGGACATGATGAGAGACACCTCAATAAAGCAAAGGGTAGGTGAACAGAGAGGTAGTTTTAGTATGAGAAAGGTAGTTTTTTCATGAAAAAAAAAGCTATAAATAGTAAAATTTATACTGATAATTTAAAAATAAAATAGTAACAAGACCACAGATTTGTTATGTTATGGACTTTATAAATTTATCTATCTATCTATCTATCTATCTATCTATTTATTTATTTATTTTTGGCTGCGTTGGGTCTTCCTTGCTGCGCACAGGCTTTCTCTAGTTGTGGAGAGCGGGGGCTACTCTTCGTTGTGGTGCGCAGGCTTCTCATTGCGGTGACTTCTCTTGTTGCGGAGCATGGGCTCTAGGCGCACAGGCTCAGTAGTTGTGGCTCGCGGGCTCTAGAGCGCAAGCTCAGTAGTTGTGGCGCACGGGCTTAGTTGCTCCACAGCATGTGGGATCTTCCCGGACCAGGGATCGAACCCATGTCCCCTGCATTGGCAGGCAGAATCTTAACCACTGCACCACTAGGGAAGCCCACGTTACGTATTTTAAAAAATAATTCCAATAAAGAACTTCAAGTCTGAGTCACAAAACAAGTTGCTACTTTTACTTGACATTTCAGAATATTTGTCATTTTACATTTAAGATTTCCATCTACAAAATAGCAACTTTCAGTACGATTTCAAATACCTTATATTCTAGGCTCCACACAAACAACCAGCAGTTCACATCTCTAGATGCAACTATCTCTTCTTACAATGCAAATTTCATCATTATCTCATCCACTTTCTCTCTCTTGCCTTGTTTCCTTCTACTCTTTGTGTTTTTCTCCTTTCTCACTAGTGACATGTTACAGGCCATGTGGCAGTTTCCCAACACTGTCACTCAGTTTCACCCACTTTTCTCCATCCCTCCAGTTGTCACCTCAGCCATCTGCCATAATCCTATGCTGGGATTATGATGTTCAGCTTCTTTTTGGTGTCTCTGCCTCCAGTTTCTTCTTCTAATCTATTCTGGACATCACAGACAAAACAATTTCCTAAAATAAATTTTTCAGAGTATCTTTTCCTTGTTTAAGAATTAAGTGACCCAATCAGTTGACCCACACCTCACCTGTCCAGGTTTTCTGTTGCTATTTCTTTCCTATTGATTTCAGCACCATTTACCATGTTAGTGATTTTATCACTAGCTCAGTTCCTTTGCTCAAATGCTCTCCCTGTGAAGACACCTTAGGGCAAAGAGTTTTTCATATATATGCATTTAAGTACACCCTTCAATGGCGGTTGCCTAACTTGGCTATGCTTCGGAATCACTGGGAGAGATTTGAAATGACGAAGTACCGTTCACCAGCCCTACAGGTTCTAATTGGGCAGGGCTAGGTGGGGCCTGGACTCAGAGATGGTTTAAAAGTTCTGCAGGTGACTCTGGTCAGCAGTTTTACTCAGTGCTGGATACACAGCAAGTGTTTAGTAATTAGGGACAGAGTGAATGCATTCCACTTCTTGCCTTAAAATCTACTAACGTTCCCCATAGCTCTCAGGATAAATATCAAACCCTAGTTCAGCACACAAGACTCTTCATGATCTGGCCCTTTCCTACCTCTGTTGATTCATCTTCTGCCGTTTCCCCCATTCAGCTTTTGCCACACTCATACTGAATATTCCCTCTCCTCAATTCTTACCATGTTCAATTTGTGCTTCCTATGGTATAGCACATCTTATTTTCTGCATCAGTGTCTGTGCCCATGCCTTATCTCTCCTACTGGATTGTAAACCTCTTGAGGACACTTCTCTCCCTAACGCATCTTTGTCTCTCCCGCTGTGCCAACACAGTATCTCGCACATATGTTTGTTGCTTAAATTAATACATTTCACTAAAGTCATTGCTAATAAAGACTTGTTGTATGAATGAATGCATTTCTATTTTCCTTTCATTGTTCATTTTAGATCAAAAGTTATTGTGGAATGCAAATGTTCTTTACACCTTTTAAAAAATGTCCCTTCAGATGGAGTGTTGACATGATTTTTAGCACATAGTTTGTGTGTGAAACAGTAAATGAAGTTAACACATATAAACTTTTCATTAAAATTGCCATTGTGGAGGATATAACTGAGAGTGAAAAAAGGAGGGCCCACATTCGTCTCAAAGTATAATTATACTCATGGTAACATGTGAACAACCTTAAGTATGTTTCCATTTAAATTTAGGATAAATTATTCTTCATATCTGCTTGAAATCTAGAATAATGTTCCTCCAAGTGTGGTCTAGGGACTGCCTAGTCACGATCCCCTGGGGTATATTTTAAATATAAAAGGGGTAGCCCCACTCCAGATACCTCCCAGGTCAAAATTCCCAGGGTATGGGAACCTAGAATCTGTATTTGTAACAAGCTCCATGCATGATTCTTAATGCCAGAACAGTTTGATACCAACCTGTCTAGACTTAAAATAAATGCTCCATTGCATTTATTTAGTATAGATAATGGCTTGGTTTTAGAGCATATTCTTTTTTTAAAAATTTTTTAAAAAATAAATTTATTTTATTTATTTATTATTTTTGGCTGTGTTGGGTCTTTGGTGCTGCACACGAGCTTTCTCCAGTTGCGGTGAGCGGGGGCTACTCTTTGTTGCGGTGCGCGGGCCTCTCATTGCGTGGCTTCTCTTGTTGTGGAGCACAGGCTCTAGGCGCACAGGCTTCAGTAGTTGTGGTGCACGGGCTTAGTAGCTCCACGGAATGTGGGATGTTCCCGGACCAGGGCTCCAATCCGTGTTCCCTGCATTGGCAGGTGGATTCTTAACCACTGCATCACCAGGGAAGCCCCTGGAGCACATTCTTATTAATGAAAACTACTTAGGTGAAGATGTATTAAATTAAGGGCTAGTTTGAATACAAGATAAAAGAACAAGATAAAAAAATCTCTTTGGTATTCATTAGAATGATATCTACAGCTAAAACTTTCTCTTTCTCTTGACATTTCTGAGGTACTTTCTCAGCAAGAAAAATTTTAGAAAGATCCCATGGAACGTATAGATACAACAGTATGGATACAACAGTATAGATACAAATTCTGCAAGTCTTTTTGCAGAATATGAAATTTTCAAAATATTCTCAGGAATGAGAAATTTACAATTCTTGAGTCTTTGACTGTGTTGTTGACTTCTTTAGTTCTGTGTCACTGCTAAGACATCAGGATACAGTCTCCATTATGTGATGTCACAACAGCAGCAGAAGAAGGCAGTTAAAGACCCACTAAAGTGGTTTTATAAACTCTTTCTCCAGAATCCTTTTTAAGGGTTGGACTAGTCTGCCTGGACTGCCACAATAAAACACAGTCTGTGGTACTATTAAGCAACAGGTTTAAACAACAGACATTTTGTTTTATCACAGTTTTGGAAGCTCATCCATGAGCAAGGTGCTGGCAAATTCAGTTCCTGGTGAGGACCCTCTTCCTGGCTTGAAGATTGCCACCTTCTTGCTGCATCTTCACATGGCCTTTCCTTGTGCTCACTGAGGGGTCATGGTGAAGAGAGAGGTCTGGTCTGATGTCTCATCCTCTTCTTATAAGGACACCAGTCCTATCCATTAGGGCCCCTTCTTATGACCTTGTTTAACTTTAATTACCTCCTTAAAGATCCTATCTTCATATACAGTCACACTAAGAGTGAAGGCTCAACATATGAATTTGCGGGGGACATAATTCAGTCTATAACAAAGGTGTTTTCAGTGCCATTGACCTTGTTATTCAGTCTTCCAACTCTAGGCATTCACAAATATATTCTATTCGTTTCCACAGGACTTTTCTTTCAAATATCAGTTCTCAGTGACCAGAGGATCTTGTTGGGATCAGCTCTAGCCTTTACCTAACTTAGCTGTTTATGCTAGGTCTCATAGCTGAAGCCACTGTAGGATAAGGTCTGTTGTTAGTGGGCTGTAAAACTGTTTTTAAGTGGCCTTGCATTGTAGGCTTCTTCATGGTGAGCCTTGTTTTGAAGTCAGTGCAATGATAAAATGTTGGCCTTATCTATGGTGCAAGTTACTACATATTTGCCTCATAGAACACTAAGCCCAGTGACATTTGCTTATGAGAATAACCCTGTTGGAGGTGGTATTAGTGGACATCTTATCTAAACAAAAAAGGGCCAGCTCCAGGTTGTTATCTCTAAATACAATAAATACAGTTATATCTAAAACAGTGCTATCCAACAGAATTATAATGCAACCTGTAAATGTAATTTAAAATTTTCTAATAGCCACATTTAAAAATGAAAAAGAAACAGGTAAATTTATTTTTTAAAACATATTTTATTTAACCCAGAATATCAAAAAACGTTCTGATTTCAACATGTGATTAATATTTTTAAAAATTGATGAGAACTTTTACATTGTTTATTTTATTTTATTTATTTATTTATTTATTTACGGTACGCGGGCCTCTACCTGTTGTGGCCTCTCCCGTTGCGGAGCACAGGCTCCAGACACGCAGGCTCAGCGGCCATGGCTCACAGGCCCAGCCGCTCCGCGGCATGTGGGATCTTCCTGGACTGGGGCACAAACCTGTGTCCCCTGCATCGGCAGGGGAACTCTCAACCACTGAGCCACCAGGGAAGCCCATACATTGTTTATTTTTAACAAGCTTTTGAAATATGATGCACGTTTTACACTTACAGCACATCTCAATTCAGACTAGCCACATTTCCAGTGCTCAGTGGTCACATGTGGCTAGTGGCTACTGTGTTGGACAGCACAGGTCTAAAGTATCCAAATCTGGATATAAACCCCACAGTTTCAGAGCTGGAAGAGAAATCCAGGATGTAGAAGATTTCATTTTTTTGTCATGTTAAATGTATCCATCTGGTATACATTTCCACACAGTAGGAAACTTCCATCATGTTTTTTCTCCCTGTGGTAGTAAGTGTCTCTCTTTTAGGTGTCAGCATTATGACTTAAGTTCCTCTTGACAATCAGTTGGTCAGGTGTCCATTCTGATATGAATCATTTGTTTGTCTACAGTGATGCAGACCTCTTGTCATCTTCCATCACAGGACATCTATCTTGTCATCTGCCATCACAGGACAAGGTGATAAGGTATGCTCATTAGGGGAGCCATGTTCTTTCAGTCCTAGCCATTTAGTGCTCGAGGAAGGAACTTATTGAAAGAATTAACACAGCTTCCAAAAGTTTCTATTGACTTGGTAGTAGCTTAGGCACCAGGAGATTATGGCTCCTCATGTACAGACATGTATTTGATTTAAACTGCTTTGAATTTTTATTCATCTTTCTGAATAATAAACCTCAGCATCATTCATTAACCTTTGGAAGCAATGTAGGCTTTTCTTTATTTGGCTTAGCCTCCCATTGTCCTAAGTCAGATTTTTAAAGGTCAAATTTCAAAATGTAATGGGGTTGATATTAGGATTGGTGAGATTCTTTAAAAGAAGATACTGACACTTCCCTGGTGGTGCAGTGGTTAAGAATCTGCCTGCCAATGCAGGGGACACAGGTTCAATCCCTGGTCCGGGAAGATCCCACATGCCGCAGAGCAACTAAGCCTGTGTGCCACAACTACTGAGCCTGCGCTCTAGACCCCGTGAGCCACAACTACTGAGCCACAACCACTGAAGTCCGCCCACCTAGAGCCTGTGCTCTGCAACAAGAGAAGCCACCGCAATGAGAAGGCTGCGCACCACAATGAAGAGTAGCCCCAGCTCGCTGCAACCAGAGAAAGCTGACACGCAGCAACAAAGACCCAACGCAGCCATAAATAAATAAATAAATAAATAAATAAATAAATAAATAAACAAACAAACAAACTACAACTGAACTCCCTGGCCATCGGTTTCAGGTGGAAACATGTCAATCTGATACCCGAGTAGCTGCCTCTAACTCCCCGTTGTATTTGTCACAGCTTCTAACGTAGCACCCTGCATGTAACAGATGCTCCACAGATGTTTTTTGAATAAATAAGGAAATGTTTTATAGCTAGATATTCCAGTTTAGCCTAAACTGGAATGCATGCATCACTTTACCAAGTGATACGAGTGGAGAGTAAAGAAGTCCTTTCTATGTTTCGGGCCAGGGACCAAAGCAACAATGAGATGGAGGGGACAAGGAGACATCTGATCATCTAGGCCTACTCAGTACTCAGGGGCCAAGACTAAAGCCTGTGGAAAGGTCATTCTCCCCATTTCTACATCTAAAGAGCCTGGGTCCAGTGTAGAGAGGATAGAAGGTATCACTGAGCAAGTAGGCTGGCAACTATTGAATTCTAAAAGGAATTCAATTTTAGCACTAATGATATATTGAGCTGCTTGAATATTGAAGTTCCATAATAGTTATCAGAAGAGCTATTAACTTACATCAATAAAACACACACACACACATATATATATACATATATATATATATTTTAATAGTAGAACTGAGCATGGCTAACCTGAATTGAAGGTACATTTTTCTAGTGAGGATTTGCCTTTGCTTCTGCCAGATGCCCTGGGGCATTATCGAGCTAGAAGCATTTGGCACAAATTTTCCTAGACCACACAAATTAATGTAAATACCAAACCCAGTGTGGGCAGGTCTGTGTTTTTGAATTCATTATGTAAAAAATTTTTTCTCCCTCAGCCCATAAAAAGACCTGTGAGAGACAGCTTTTCTTTATGGTTCTTTTTCTAAGCAGACCCTTTTCTCTCTCATCCTCTCACTGTAGCCCTTCGAAGCATCTTGGCTGATGTTTGTAAAGGCCTCAATTCGAACTCTCCATTTCTTGGTGAAGGTTTCTTCTCCAGTCTCCTACATTGCTTTCAATCATGAGGCTCTAGGTTCCTTTTATTGGCAAATCCCTCAGAGTAGCCTGTGGTATTTCCTTACCACTCTGGTTTCAGCTCTCTTTTCCACTTTGGTTATGGTGGATTTCCCTTTGTTATACAAAGAGGCTCAAGGTGAACACCAGCCACAGTACCTGACAAAGGCAATCACAAGTACATAGGTCCCCTGTCTCTCGCTATCTGGTGAAAAGGTAAACTTGGTCTGGGGTGTGGCAGGATGCACCATGAGGCTGGGCCACAGGCAGGGATGTGGCCTTCCTTTATACCAGTTAGTGTGAAAATAGCCTTTCATAGGGTGGGGTGGGGGTGCTGCTTTAACTTGAGAATTATTTTTATCTAAGTACAGAATTCTTGGTGGCAAGTTTTTTCATCTCAGGCCTTTAAAATTATTATTATATTGTCTTTTGCCTAATATTTGTACTATCTCCTGCCAGTCTACATTTTATTCCTTTGTAAGTCATCTGTTTGTTCTCTATGGTAACTCTGAGTAGTTACCCTTTGTTTTCGATGCTCTGTAGTTTCATTATGATGTGTCTGGGTATATTTATTTTTATTTATTTTTCTTAGTGTCTATGATTCCTGAATCTTAAAATTCTTATTCTGTTATTCTTAGAACGCATATCCATCAATTCTGGAAAATTCACATTGGTGTCTTTTCAAGCATTTCTTCTCTCCCGTTCATAATATTCTTTTATCTTGGAATTCCTATATTGGCCCTCTTCTTCTAGTCTTCATATCTATTAACCACGGTGACCAATCATTCAGTTTGTTCAGGACTGAAGCGTTCCCCAGGATGTGGGATTTTCAGTACTAAAACCAAGAAAGTCCTAGGCAAAACAGGATGTGTAATTGTAATTGTTTCAGAGCTATCTTCCAGTTCATAATCTCTCTTTAGCCATGACTGTTAAAAATTTTAGTGAGTATATTTTTCACTTCTTGAAATTTTATTTTTCAAATAACTTTTTCTTCTTTTCAGAGTTTCTCAATTTTTAAAATAGAATTTGGATTTTAAAATATCTTTAGTATGATTATAATTTTATATGATAGTCTCTATTAGAATTTCTGTTATATAAAATTCTTAGGACAATATCTTACTATTTAGTGTGTCTGCTGACTCTAATTCATGGTGGATTATTTTCATCCATGTTTTGTAATTTTATATTTTTAAGCTCATTTTCAGAGAGGTTTATTCTGTATAATCCTGGACAGTCTAGTTAAAGTGTATTTCTTCAGAGAAGTTTTGTATTTTCCTCTTTGAGATACCCTAGGTATATCAATAGCCTAGGATTAATTTTATTATAATTTCTTAATTTGAAGGGCTCCAGGAGCAGGCAATAGTATAAATTTGAACTCTATAATCATGGGAGTTAAAGACCTATGGTTATACATTTTTGAGGGAGACTTTTCTACCCAGAACTCAGCCCAAAGTAAACAAACTTTCCTATCCAGTAAGTGGAAATTCTGTTGATTCTTTTACAGGGGATAAAGTTTTAGGTAGATCTTTCTTCACAGGCATAAAAACCCAAGTCCTTAGATTGCTAAGACCAGCAAAGCACAGTGCCTGGTCTGGTTTTCTATTCTATTTTAGTTTGAACACCTGTATATTTCCCATATTTTCTTGGCAGATAACAATGATAATAACAACAATAATAAAAGCTAACACTTCTATAGAGCATATATAATGGGCCAGATATTTTCTAAGCATTCTACATTTGGTCCTCATATAACCCTTTATATAATATGTAATAATATCTTTCCAACCTTCCAGATGAGGATACTGAGCCACAGATAAGTTAATTAACTTGCTTAAGGTCACACAGCTATTAAGCGGCGGACCTAGGATTCAAATCCAAACATTGTGACTCCAAGTTCTGTATTTTAATCATTAAAAACACTACCTCTCGGGGGCTTCCCTGGTGGCGCAGTGGTTGAGAGTCCGCCTGCCGATGCAGGGAACACGGGTTCGTGCCCCGGTCCGCGAAGATCCCACATGCCGCGGAGCAGCTGGGCCCGTGAGCCATGGCCGCTGAGCCTGCGCGTCCGGAGCCTGTGCTCTGCAACGGGAGAGGCCACAACAGTGAGAGGCCCGCGTACTGCAACAAAACAAAAGAAAAACACTACCTCTCAATTATGGATTTAAAGTAATATTTTTTCCAGTATTTCTTACATAGTAGTAGCAGAGTTTTCAGTTTATTTCAACTGTCATATTTCCAGGAAAGGAAATCCCGAATCTTGATTTTAACATTTCATCGTTGTGCTGGTTAATTTTATGTGTCAACTTGATTGGGCCACAGGGTGCTTAGATTAAACCTTATTTTTGTCTGTGAGGATATTTCTGGGTGAGATTAGCATTTGAACCAGTGGACTCAGTAGATTGTCCTCCCCACTGTGGGTGAACATCATCATCCAATCTGTTGAAGGCTTGAATAGAACAAAAAGGCAGAGGAGGGAGGAATTTACCCCTTTTGCTTTCTGCCTGCTTCCTGAGCTGAGACATTGGTCTTCTCTTATCTTTGGACTAGAATTTACACCATCAGCTCCCCTGATTCTCAGGCCTTCAAACTCAGACTGGAATTACACCACTGACTTTCCTGGATCTCCAGCTTGTAGATGGCAGATCGTGGGACTTCTCAGCCCCCATAATCTGTGAGCCAGCTCATCATAATAAATCTCCTCATATATATCTCCTATTGGTTCTGTTTCTGTGAAGAACCCTGACCAGTACATTCATACTCTATTTTTTTAAAAATAAACTTATTTATTTATTTATTTATGGCTACATTGGGTCTTTGTTGCACTGTATGGGCTTCTCATTGCGGTGGCTTCTCTCGTTGCGGAGCATGGGCTCTAGGCACGTGGGCTGCAGTAGTTGTGGCTCACAGGCTCTGGAGCACAGGCTCTGTAGTTGTGGTGCACGGGCTTAGTTTCTCCGTGGCATGTGGGATCTTCCCGGACCAGGGATCGAATCCATATCCCCTGCATTGGCAGGCGGATTCTTAACCAATTCGCCACCAGGGAAGTCCCAACAATTATACTCTAATTTTCCTGATCTTTCAGCTTCCTATTAAGAAATTTCAATAAAAATGTATGTTTATTGCAATGGTCCATGCTATTTGTATTTCAGCATTTCTAAAGGATTCCCAAAAAGAGAAGTTTATAAAAGAATATCTTGAATTTTTTAAGATGAGGAGAGATGTTTAAATCTGAATGAAGAGTTAAGGGATATAATAATAATAAGTGACATCACTAAAGCTATGGTAAAAGGTAAATGATTGCTGTAGTCCAGTTCTTTTCAATGTGCAGCCCCCCAAAAGCAGCATCAGCACACTTGGGAACTTGCTAGAGCTACAGATTCTTGGCCTCACCCCAATTTTACTAAATCAGAAACTTTGGGAGAAGGGGTAAAGGCCAGAAATCTGTGTTTAAACAATCTGGGTAATTCTGATGCACCCTAATGTTTGAGAACCATTGGTATCACCTATTTAGGATTTAATTTATTGCAAACACCAATTTTTTTTCATAGTCGGATGTTGTTTTCCATATGATCATGTAAGTTTCTGTGCATCATAAAGTATTAACCCTCAAGCTGAAGTTTACTGCCTCTCCAGCTAAAATAGGGATATTAGATTCCTTTTCAACTTCTCCTTCCTATTATATTGCAGCATTGTAGTACTACTTCCCTTTAAACATGTGTTTTGTTTTTGTTTTTTTTAAAGAAGTCTTGTCATTAGATGGAAAAGTAAAAAGTTTGGAAGTTAATCCTTTTTTTAAAATGTAAAAAAATATATGAACACCACTACTCTTTTGCATTGCTATTTAGTAAGCAGTAGGTGAGTCTTTGGGTCTTTTACAACAGATCAAAGATATAACCCTAGTTTTATGACTTGACTATCCTAAGTACTGACTAAAAGTAAGCTATAGTAAAGCTGCCTCTGAAGTTTACCAGTATTTTAACTAATTGTCAAGATTGGTTCTCCAGGGACTTCCCTGGTGGTCCAGTGGTTAAGACTCTGCGCTCCCACTGCAGGGGGCGCTGGTTTGATCCCTGGTCAGGGATCCTACATGCCATGCGGCCAAAAAAACAAAAAGATTGATTCTCCAGCAATTATTTCTATGTCCATGTTTAAAATGTTTTGATGTTGTTCTTTCCTTTAGCAAACATTTATTTGTCACCCTGTGCTAGGTACTGTGCTAGATGCTGAGAATACAACCATAACCAGGACTGACATGGTCCCTATCACCACAGAGCTTAAAGGTTGGTGGAAAGATAGACAAGAGCACAGGTGATTACAATACAGCAATGATAAGTGTTATGATAGGTGAAGTACAGGGTGCTATTGGAACTGTTCTCAATAAAAATGCAACATTACTACTGTCTGAGTGACTTATTGCTCTTGATTATAAAATATGCTCACAAGACAGAAGCTAACTCCTACTCATCCTTTAGAAGACAGCTCAGATTGTCATATCCTCACATTCTCTACCCTGCCCCCACATTTGAGATCAGGGTCATTCCTACATGCTTCCATCAAACTCTGTATATGTTTCTTACAGTACTTCTCACAATATATTCCAACAGGCTATTCAAATGAGTCACTCTATTATACTCTAAGCCCTTGGAAGGCAAGGGCTCTGTCTTATTTGTCTTTGCAATTCTAACACAGTGCTCGCACCCGTATCCTTTTGTACTTTTTATTGCGTGATTTAGGCTTGCCTTCCGCTATGGATCGTTGTTATATTCTTTATCATCTTGGAGAAATAATGCACTTTTTAAAAATTGATATTTTCATTGCTAGGAATATGAGCTCATTATAATCCCTTCCTCCTAATACTGATTGTTGTATAGAAGGTATACCTTAATATTACCCCAAAACTGATGTTTTGAGGTAATAAGGGTAGAGGGAGTGAATAATGAGAATATTATGTGGTACATCATCCCCACCCCTCCTTAATAAATATGGCATACTGAAAAGATGCAACAGTGATGGCCACAGAATCTCTTTGGGGAAGTATGGGGAAAAGAGTATATGTTGGATGGTTGGAGTTATGGACTGAAGTCACCATTTATAATTTCTTTGGCCATTGAGAATCCAAATGCTCCCCCTACTTGAAAGAAATTCCCCATTGTGTGAGTCTTGGTGAGCATTATGGTTCCAACTCCCTCTCCAAAAGCCCAGTTAGCTAGATATCCCCTCTTCCCAACTCCAGCAGTGAGGGCATGAGCAAAACCAGGGCATGAAACCTGGTTTTGGCCAATCAGACTTGGGCATTTGAATCTGAAGTGAATCATGTGAAGGGTAAGGATGGTTATGTTCCCAGGAGCCAGTGGTTCCAGCATGGTGTCTAGCAGTATCTTTACTTTGGCGGGGTCAGCAGAAGTATCCTAACCAGACTTGACTATAACCCTGTTGTGGTTCCTACTGTCTGACTGCCCTTGGCTCCTGCCTGTTTTTTCAACCTCTTTTTTCAACCAAGGTTCTTCAGTCTTCTTGTTGATTCTATGAGCTATTTGGTATTCTGCCAATAAATTCCCTTCCTGCTAAAATTAGCCAGTCAGTTTCTATTGCTTGTGACCAAGAACTTCATCTTTATACTGCTTTCTCAAAGTGCTTTGTGTTTACTGAATAAGTAGTTGTTGAATGACCAAGTGGCTGTCATTTTTTACTCCTTGACCAAGTACGTTTTCTGTGGGACCATATTTCTGATTCTAACATAAGTCAGAAGAACTTTTATGAAATATTAATAAACACTTTCTGGAACACATAAGTTCTATAAGACAAGTGATACCAATGACAAATTCGCAGTGCAGCAGGAAGGTAGGGGGCCTCTGGCACAATCCTGTGGAAGTTGAGGAGGCAAACACAGGACTGAAATCCCTGAACCCATTCTAAGCCAAATCCCTCCTCCTAAGGGAAGGTCAGCTTGTGTTTCAGCCTGGTATTTGTTCACTGAGCCTTATCCACAGTGAAACCCAAGGTGGCAAGCCTCCCACAGGCTTTACTCAGCCCTAAAAGCTTATGCTCAAGCCTCAGGTTGTGAGGATGTGCTGGGAAGGCTAAAGGGAATGGTTGGCTTCAGGATTTGAGGCTTGAACAGTTTGGTACTCTAGGAATATGGGTGTATCGTGAAAGTTTTTGTTGCTTAATATTCTTCTTCCTTTTTACTCTCTCTCCTCTCCCACGGCACAAGTTACAATTGATTTTTAAAGGTTTTGATGGTTTTTTTTGTTTCTAATATTATATCTTATCATTTCATTACATTTATTTATGGAAAATTTTACCTCTGATAACTTGACATTTTTAGTTTATATTTTATCTTCCCGATACTATTTTTATAGAAAATTATTAATATATTGATTGTATTTATAGATTTGGTGATGTAAGAAAACTTTTTCAAAATGAATCTAAAAAAATTGAATGTTAAAAAAATTAGATGGTTGAATGTTTATCTCTGAAATTTACTGATTATAATTGAAAAAACTATTATTGGGTAAAGCTTGCCAAGTGTCAGGGGAATAATGATCTTACATGTCATTTACATGTCACATGTTATCTACTTATAATTCATTTATAGTTCTTTTCACTGCTCTTATCATTTGGTACTCAGAGTAGCAATCCACAATAATGTTTCTAAAAACATCTAGGAAATTTTCCATCGCGCACGCATATAACATTTAGATTTAACTTTCATGTGGATCTTAGGTATTATGTTTTAGAACAACATACAGCTCTGCAGTTGTTTTGCTACTAGAGCATTCTTAACTGATTTCCATATCAATTGATTCTATGCCTTGTTGTGATGTAAATAAGCCCTAAAGATACCGTAAACTAGTGTTTGCTCTTTAGTAAACAGCTCTATCAGTGACTTTCTCAAATACACAGGAAGGCTTATCAACATTATCAATATCAATGCCTGCCAGACTGTGTACATATCTTTTTTCATGTGAAAGCTTCGTTGATTTAGCCTTTAACATTCCTCCAACAACAGATCTACACAGCCTCACAACATGCTCAGGCTGAAAAGTTTTTTTCTGCTTATCTGTCTAGGCTCTTGCTGACTAAAGACTCAACTCTATTAAGGCAAGGGGCAGTGCTTTGTCTTCACTGTATTTCCAGCACCTACCACAGGACCTGGCATATAATAGATTCTTTTTTTTTTTTTTTTTTTTTTTTGCGGTATGCGGGCCTCTCACTGTTGTGGTCTCTCCCGTTGCGGAGCACAGGCTCCGGACGCGCAGGCTCAGTGGCCATGGCTCACGGACCCAGCCGCTCCGCGGCATGTGGGATCCTCCCGGACCGGGGCACGAACCCGTGTCCCCTGCATTGTCAGGCGGACTCTCAACCACTGCACCACCAGGGAAGCCCAATAGATTCTTGATAAATTTATGAAAAGAATGGATGAATGTTAATAGGCTTAACAGTTTCCATTTTTCATAGAAAGAGCCAGTATGAGGTAGACCTACTTGTGAAGGTTAATTTTATGTGAACTTGATTGGATTAGAGGTGCTTAGATTGCTGATAAAGCATTATTTCTGGGTGTGTCTGTGAGGGTGTTTCTGGAAGAGATTAGCACTTAAATCTACAGACTGTGTAAAGATCACCCTCACCAATGTGGGTGGGCATCATTCAATCCTTTGAGGGCCCCTGAATAGAACAAAAAGGTGGAGGAAAGGTGAATTTGTTTTCCTTGCTTGAGCTGGGACATTCATCTTGGCGTCAGCCTTTAGACTCCTACTGGGACTTACACCATTGGCTCCCCTGGTTCCCAGGCTTCGGATTTGGACTAGAACTACACCACAGGTTTCCTGAGCCTCCAGCTTGCAGACAGTATATCATGGGAGTTCTCAGCCTCCAAAATCCTGTGAGCCAATCTGTCACAGGAACGGGGACCCCTTCCAGGGCCCAAGAGTGAGCTCTTGTCTAACACATGGAAATGAACTGTCCGAGGAGACACATGTGCTGACAAAGCAAGAGACCTTATTGGGAAGGGGTGCCCGGGTGGAGAGCAGCAGGGTGACGAAACCCAGGAGAACTGCTCTGCCACGTGGCTCACAGTCTCAGGTTTTATGGTAATGGGGTTAGTTTCGGGGTTGTCTCTGGCCAATCATTCTGACTCAGGGTGCTTCCTAGTGGCGCGCATCACTCAGCCAAGATGGATTCCAGCAAGAAGGATTCTGGGAGGTTGTTAGGACATATGGACTGGCATCTCCTCTCTCCTTTTGACCTTTCCCAAATTATTCTGGTTGGTGGTAGCTTGTTAGTTCCACATTCCTTACCAGGACCTCCTGTCGTATGATAACTCATGCAAGTGGTTACTATCGTGCCTGGCCATAGTGGGCAGTTTCGGTCAGTGGTTCCCCTAACAAATCCCTGATAATAAATGTGTTTTCTACATATCTATATATATTCTATTGGTTGTTTCTCTGGAGAACCATGACTGATATACCCACTTGTTTGAAACACAGGTCTCTTTGAGGTCCCCACTTTATTTTAGCCTGGCTCCTTTACTCACAGCCTAGAAGTACTGCTTGCATTCTCCTAGCTACAGAATGCCAATTCCAGATCATTTTACTTTCCTATCAAGCAAAATTTCTCTTGAGTTGGTTCTATACCACCCCATCTGTACCATTTCCCATCCTCTTCATCACCATTTTTTTCTTAATCCTCCATATTCATCTAGGTTTTTGGTACCAGGCTCACTGTCTTTCTCTTCAACCCAACTACTGCAAAAATTTCAAGGCCTTCATGAATGACCCATCAACTACCACACTCTCATAGTTCTGTGGTGTATTCAATGCTAATGGCTTCACTTCAGTCTACTTCAGCAACCTACATTGCAATGACCTTTTGGTCTTGTCTTCACCTGGAACTAACTGATATACCTGGATTCTCACACATCAATTTCTTCCTCTCCAAACATATCCTCCTATTCTGCCAGTCCTCTCCTGTTTCTGTAAACCTACTCTCTTATTGACACCATGATGATCTTTAGTTCCTTGATTCCTCTTCTTTTCCAACTCTGTTGTTCCCCTCTCAGCATCACTTCCTTACCACCCAGTTCAGACCCCAGGGAATCTCACTTTTATCACTCTCCTACTAGCAACTTTATTTAACCCTGCTCTTTCAATTCTCTTCAGCAACTGGCAAGCCTGCAATTCTGGACTCATTCACTCATCTGTGTTTTATACTTCTTCACCCAAGCAGGATGAGTGGTACTGAGAAAAAAAAAAAAATCACAAAATGTAGTGTAGGAACTAGTATCTCCACAAATATAGGAATCTAGTCTGAGCTATACTCTCAAATCCTATACATCCTTTCTCAGCTTCTCTTTTTTCCTTTAAAGACTATTACAAACTTTTACTTGTTTTTTAAGCCCTTTTCCTCACTTTCGAAAACTGGCTCTGCTAACTTCCCATTTCACAGAGGAAGTAGAAGCTACCAGAAATACTTTCCTCAGGGCTTCTCTGGTGGCGCAGTGGTTAAGAACTCACCTGCCAATGCAAGGGACACGGGTTCAACCCCTGGTCCGGGAAGATCCCACATGCCGTGGAGGAACTAAGCCCGCAAGTCATAACTACTGAAGCCTGCGCGCCTAGAGCCCGTGCTCCACGACAAGAGAAGCCATCGCAATGAGAAGCCCGTGCACTGCAACAAAGACCCAATGCAGCCAAAAATAAATAATAAATAAATTAAAAAAAAAAAAAAAGAAATACTTTCCTCAACTTGGCCTCCACAGCACTTCTTTCCTCCCAGATACAAAAGCATCTGTTTCCACTCCTAGCACTACATCTTTCTCCTTTGCCCTCCTTCTAGTTAATGCATATTATTATTTGGAACTCAACCCCCTTCCTTTCTCCTCAGGGGCTGTGTTGCCTCAGTTATCTCTTTTCCTTTTAGTTCTTGGCCTATAGACTGGATCAAGTCATACGCACTTAAAAAGTGAAATACCAAAGTACCTTCCTTTGGCTCTGATTCTCTGCTGCCTGCCACCCTATCTTTGCCTGCTCTTCATAGAAAAGCTTGACATCTCCACTTCCTTGCTGCTTCCCTTTGCTGTAGTTGTTTTAAAAGACCCATCTACTTTGTAATTCATCAGAAACTGACTTAGACCACCACCATAACAACCAAAGTGCTTTGCTAAGTGATCAATGTCTTCTTAATTTCCAAATCCAGCCGTCACTTTTCAGTATTTATCTTCCTTGATTTCTTTGCTTTATTTTTGATACAGTTAACCACTCTCTGGAACCTCTCTTCTTGTTTTTTCCTGTCCCCCTCCTAATTCTTTCAGAATCCTTGTGGACCCTTCTACCTATTTTAAAAATATTGATGTTCTCTAAGATTTCACCCTCAGATCTCTTCTCACTGTATATACTCTCCCTTGAATAGTGCCTTTTGTTACCATAGCTGCAACTATCACCTGTATATCAGCGACATCCAAATATAGGGGAGTGATTTTTTTTTCCAGTGGGAATTAGGATTTAAAGACAGCATGAAAGGCAAAAATAGAGTAGAGTTAAAATTACCTTTGAAAAATCTCCTAAAATACTGTATACATGATTTTAAATATATATACTACCCACCAAGAAATCCTACACAGCCAGTTTTCCTCTGCTATTGGAACAGAAGGTTGTTTCTTTAGTTGAACACCAGATGAAGTTGTTGGCTTGCATTTAAGGGGCCATGTTATAAGGAAAATATGTTTTTGTCTTTTTGCCAAGCACGTAGAGTAGAGCTAATATGTTAAGTAAGTGTAGGAGATAACTCCACTGTATATATTTTCAGCCTGACTTCTTTCATGAGCCCTGGACTTATACACCAAACTACCTACTGAATATCACCTTTTGGACATGCCAATCCAGCTTGTTTTAGTTAGAGTTCTAAAAGCTGAAGAAGTGAGATAAGTCACATTCAACTTAGCAAAGGCATTTATTAAAATGATAATAGTGATGTGACAAGGATTTAACTCACATGTGGAGTGCTTTCCTATCTTCTGGGTTGATGTTCTCATTCCAGGCAGGTGTCCTTTAGCACTACACAGCTGCCACAAGCCAGTCTGCCTGGCTGGAGCCATAGGCAGCTCCAGATTGGTGGAATCTCTAGGCCAAGCATCACACAAGCCAGTAACCTCTGGCTGAACACCTTTATTAAGACTAGTGGAATTCATAAGCATCAAGGAAGGCATTTCAATTCTTTACTGGCCCTTTCAAGTGCTGTGCTTCACCCATTGGCTGTTATATCACCTTAAAGACCATCCTCAGGAAGCCATCATGACCTATCAGCCAAGCGAAATTCCAGCATTTCCCTATTGACTGGACTGAAGATTTATTACAAGTTGTATGTATTAAGAGCCAATTTTAGAGACAAGTCTATATATAGGGCAATAAGCATCACCTCCTCGAAAAGGGAACCCTCCTAAACTGTTGTGGGAATGTAAATTAGTGCAGCCACTATGCAGAACAGTATGGAGTTCCTTAGAAAACTAAAAATAGAGTTACCGTATGATCCAGCATCCCACTCCTGGGCATATAACCAGAGAAAACTCTAATTAGAAAAGATACATGCACCCCAATGTTCATAGCAGCACTGTTTACAATAGCCAAGACATGGTAGCAAACTAAATGTCCATCGACAGATGAATGGATAAAGAAGATGTGGTATATATATACACTGGAATATTCCTCAGCCATAAAAAAAAGAATGAAATATTGCCATTTGCAGCAACATGGATGGACCTAGAGACTATCATACTAAGTGATGTAAGTCAGACAAAGACAAATAACATATAATATCATATGGGAAATCTAAAAAAATGATACAAATGAACTTACTTAACAAAACAGAAATAGACTCATAGACATAGAAAACAAACTTATGGTTACCAAAGGGGAAAGGAGGGGAAAAGGGATAAATCTGTTCATCTGGGATGAACAGATACACACTACTATATTTAAAATAAACAACAAGGATCTACTATATGGAACAGGGAACTATATTCAATATCTTGTAATAACCTATAATGGAAAAGAATCTGAAAAAGAATATATAACTGCATCACTTTGCTGAACACCAGAAACCAACACAACACTGTAAATCAGCTATACGTCAATAAAAAGTTGTTTTGAAGAAAAAAAAAGCTTCACCTCCCCTTCATCATACACATCAAACAATATAAAGAATTAAAAGCATCATAATACAAAGCAGTCAGATATTACATCAAAAATGTAGCAACAACTTTGGCCTGTTTCAATCCATATTTAGCATTCTAACAGCACGTCGCTTCAATGGGACTGGACAGCTTTCATGGTGTCCTCCTTCTTCCTGTCATCATTCATGTTCCATTATATGCTTTGTATTAGCATGCCTTGAGTATATATAGCATAAGTATGTCTCTTTACATCCTTCTACTATCTATGCCTACTTCTTTATATTATCAGTACCTTAATTTGAGGAAGACTGAACCATGCAGGGACATTCAACACAGTCAACTCTGGGTTGCAGAAGGTGGGGAACTGCACATTTGGAATGTCCCATTATTATCCTTTGCTGGCCATCACATTTTAGCTTTCCTCCCTTTGAAGCTGACCTCTTTACCTCCATTGTTATTCTCTTTAAGAACAACAGGATATAATCTATATCCAGATAACATTCCTTTCTTTGTGTCAAATAAATAATTCAGTAAAGATTATAAATAATTTGCTCCCATCTAAAATCACAGACATCAATTTTAATTTTTTATATTGGAGATCGCATTCTTTATTTTTATTATAAAAAGTAACATATAGATAATACATTACTTTTTCTTAAATCTGAAATAACACAAAAGTATGAAGAATAAAAGTCATCCATAATACACTTACCTAGGGATATCCATTATTAATTTTTGGTTATAATTTACCAGTTTTCATTAGGACCATAAATGAAGTCATACTTTAACACACTGATTTGTACCTGGTCATTTTTCCATTTTAGAAAACACAGATTATATGATTATATTAATGATTGCATTATTCCATTGCTTCTATGTATCAATCTCATAAATTTGAAAATGTATATCTTTTTGTTCTCCACAGCCCTGCAAAGCTGGGATTATTACTAATTCCCTTATATAGAAATACAGATCCTGAGGTTCAGAGTGGGTAAGTGACTGCTGAAAATTTACATACCAAGTAAGTGGCAGAAATAAAGGTTGCTCTAGGACTTCCTGACTCCAAATTGGTGCCCTTTCCACACAGTGTGTCTCCTGTCTCTCTAATGAGATAATGCAGATGAAGGGGCTGGGCAAGTGCACCCTATTGTTATTTATTTAAAGAGACAGCCTAAAGCGAGTCATTGCCTCATAACTCCTGATTTGGTCTGAATCTAGGGTAACTTCCCGAATTAAAACTGCACAAAGGATTCGAGGGCTGCAGATTGAATTCTTCTTCATGCAAAACATCATTATAACACAACAGTATCAATATGCAATTGAATCCTACAATAAGAATTAATTCCGGATCAGTGAACATAGCCATACAACATTAAAGAAAACAGGTCATTATTGAACAAGGACATTCAAATCTGCAAGCTTAACAGCAGACCCTAGGTATGTACATTGATCTTGTCTCATTACCCTTTTCCCCCCTTATTTTCTTCACCAAATGACAAGTGGAATGTCTAGCAGGGGAGGGCATCTTGCTACATTGGTCTAAGGAATCTAACCTGGGGCCTAGAAGGCAAAGGAGGTTGAACCAAAAATTTTGAAGAGTTTATGAGATTCTATAGTTACTTCTCTATTCTCTATTCATTGCTTGCCAAATCAATGGATTCTGGAGACAGAGTACTGCAAATATCCTCTTGAAGTCTTTTTTCCCCACATAGTCCAAAGGTGTTGCGCATTCTTTTATCACAGATAATTTGCTATTGATCTACTTTCTCATTTATGTCTTCTTGTCCCTCACACTACGCGTTGGTCAAGATTTTGGTTTCCCTGGGGCAGCTGTCCTCTTATGCCTCCAAAGACTCTGGATAGACTTTCCCTTCAGGGTCCTGGACACTTCATTGAGACTTGGGACTAAAAGTCCACAGTGAGAACTTATTCCTATGAAGTTTTTGGGTGCAAATTGCCAGGCCCTATTAAAATATAATTTTCAGAAAAAGATAAAATCATGACTTTCATACAGATATAAAAAAAGGGGGGCTTCCCTGGTGGCGCAGTGGTTGAGAGTCCGCCTGCCGATGCAGGGGATACGGGTTCGTGCCCCGGTCCGGGAAAATCCCACATGCCGCGGAGCGGCTGGGCCCGTGAGCCATGGCCGCTGAGCCTGCGCGTCCGGAGCCTGTGCTCCGCAATGGGAGAGGCCACAACAGTGAGAGGCCCGCCTACCGCAGAAAAAAAAAAAAAAAAGGGCACATGTTAAAGAATTCATTTTACTCATATAATATGAGAGAACCAGGCAAAATGGGACAGCACTGATTTTTCCATGGGTAGGATGGGACAAATAAAATCACTACCGGAAGCACAGAAGTTACACATTTATCAATTACCCATGACTTACAAAGAACAGCAAAATAGCTCAAAGACAATGAATAAGGCTAGAATCTAATAACCCAGAAGAAAATGTTATAGACGTGCATAGTTTTTTTAATACCCCCCCTTCAAAAATGAAAGAACATAGGGCCATCCCAACCAATTCCAGTGGAATAAGACAAGTAACCTGGATAATATCAGACCACTGCCAGAGTGATCCCTTTAGAACACTGAATTTCCCTGACAAATTTAAAACACAAGTTATAATTCCCAAATGTCCTCAAATGTTTAAAAGATAAAAATGTCCAACCAAGAATATTAGAAAATGGAGTAAATATCAAAATTCACTAAAATATTCCATAATTATTCATACCAGATTTATAATAGCCAAAAGCTGAAAATAACCTAAATGTCCTTCCCAGATGAATGGATAGATAAACTGTGGCAACCATCAATTTTTTTACTGTCTCTATAGTTTTGCCAACTATAGTATTTTTCCTCTCATTCTTTAAGGTAAGTGCTATGTACACAGAGCTTCAAGATAAGTTTCTTATCTCTGTCGTCCAATCAGATTAGCTCCTCTTTCTTTTATGTAATTTACCTTTTCCTGAGGACCTCCTGGAAGGTGGTAGAGGACATCTGCCTACTACAGGCTGCAGCAGAGATAGCTATTCTCGCCCTGTATCTACTTTCCCCTTCTTCATTTTAATAAAACAATCCCACTTTGTCAAGGTTTGACTGAGCCCTTGGCTACCTAGCTAGAGACTGCATTTCCTACTTTCCTTGTATCTTGGTATGGCTCAGAGGATATGAGCAGAAAGAATATGTATAAAAGTATTCATTGATTAAAGGAAAACACTAAATATAATAGTTTGTATAAACCTATTTTGGATTCTTTTTTTTTTCTCCCACTTTACAGTGTCTCAGCAAAATAAAATAAACGAAAAGCCAGAAGTCTCAAGTTCTATGAGGCCCTGTGGGAAACATGGACATTTAAAGTGGAATGGACAAACAGAAACCTGTGAGGGTGAAAAAAAGAATGGTCAGGGAGCTAGAAGGAGAATCAAGGGATTCTGGTTTTATGGAAGCTAAGGGAAGCAAGACATTTTTTAGAAGTGATCAACATGTCTAAATGAAACAGGGAAATCCAATAAAATAAGGAATGAAAATGATTAATGATTCATAGATCATTACTCTTAGTCTCAGTTTCATATCAATAAAATGGGTAGCTCATGTGGTTATTACAAGATTAAACTAAACATAAGCTTCTGGTTTGTGGTAGGTGCTCAAAAAATTTTATACCTTCCTTTCTCTCTTTTTGTGATTAACTCATTGTTTTATTCTAATACTCATTACTAGTGAGGAGCCCTGCTCGAGGCTGGGTAGGCACTGATGACAGACTCTGTACTAATGTAGTGCACAGCCTGCCAGTACTATCCCTTGCCTGGAAGTTACCTGATTTACTTTTAGTTTCTTTGGTTTTGGCAGGTGAATTATGAAACTTAAAAACATCTCAAATGCAAAAAAAATTTTTGTTAACATGGTGTGGTGTTGTTAATGCACGAAAAGTATTTGTAAATTACTGAATACAATGTAAAGCAACACATTCTTATCTTTGTATTAAAGCTTTATGTTTTTACTTATTTTTATTTTTTGGCCCTGCCACACAGCTTGCGGGATCTTATTTCCCTGAACCTGGGTAAGGGCAGTGAAAGCACGGAGTCCTAACCACTGGACTGCCAGGGAATTCCCATAAAGCTGTATGTTTTAAAGATAACTGCTTAAAGTTGGAGACACCCACCCACTGAAATTCTCATTGCCCTGTGATTTTTAAAAAAGCAAGCGGATAATTTTAATTGTCAGCTGATTAATTTATATCTATAGTTGCTCAAACATGTTAGGACAGTTGATCTTTACTAGCAGAATCTTTTTTAAAATTGAGTTTTAAACTTTTTTACATTTAGTAAAATCTATCCCTTTTATGAGTTTTGGCAAACAAAGATATAGAACAGTTCCATTACCCCTCAAAATTTCCTCAAGCCCCTTTTTAGTCATTCCCTTCCCTTGGTCACTACTGATCAGTGTTGTCCCTTTTTCAGACCCTTTTACTTTTAAATAATTATAGGCTCACAGGAAATTGCAAAAATAGCACCTAGAGTCCTGAGTACCCAACACCTTTCTCCAGTGGTGACATCTTACATAACTGTCGTACAAGATCAAAACCATGCCCTGCATGTTTGAAGGCAGATTTTCCTTTCACTTCTTTGCCTGTGTTTACTCTTTTCTTTTGACACAAATTTAATTCTGTTGTGTTAAAAGCAGATGCTAGTTTTCCCTTAGATGTCTGCAGTTGCATTTTCAGTATTTCAGTTGGATCACCCGTTACTCCTACATCTTTCTCTAGTCTTTTCATTGTCCCACCTTTTCCCAATTTAATTCTCCTGCTAGATTTTTTTTTCCCTGAGCTTTGTGACACAGATGGTACTATTGCCAATTCCCGAATCCCTAACTTTTACCTCGGTCCTTAAGTTTCAAAGGGGATGGTGCTTGTGCCTAATTGTTGTGTTCACAGTAATTTTGCAGCTTGCGTTATGAGAGCCGGCACGGTTCTCCAACCCCCGAGAGACGTTCTAGGGGCACTAAACGGTTCAGCTCCGTTCTTGCCCTACCTTTCACCATTGGTCATCCTTTTATTTTCCAGAGACTTGGCTGTTTGTTAGAGGAGAGTATGCAGTGTCTCTCGAAACCGCTGGCAACCCCTCCTCTCCCTCAATGCGCCGCCTCTGTGATGCGCTGAGGGAACGGCCGCAGTTCGGTTCTTTAGGCCGTTGAGGTGCGGGGCGGAGCCTCGGCGGCTGCCGTAGCAAACTGCAGGGAGGTCACGCCTTCCGGCCCCCGCCCCACGCACGAGGCTCAGGACGTCAGCCGCCCGCGCGAGCCTAGTCCTAGGGTGTGCGGGAGGTACAGTGCGCATGCTCCGACTGGGTCGCCTCCGGCTACGGAACCTGAGGGAGGGGTAGAGAGTGGTATTACTAGTGGGCGTCTCTGCTAGCTGGCTCTGCTCCTCTGCCACCGCCCTCTTGGCCCCCGGGGCCCGTTGCTCCCCTCCCCGCTACCCCTGGCTTGGCTGTAGCTCGCAGGGTGAAGGGTCCCTCTCCCCGGCTCCCCTTCCCCTGACCCCGTCGCCCCGCCCACTCTGGGCTAGGCGGCAGGGTCAGGGGCCGAGCGGAGCAGGGTGAGTATTCCCACAACCTTTGCCGGCCGCCTCTTTCCGGCTCTGTTTCCCGCACGGTCCTCACCCAACTGCCGGGATAGAGAGGAAGGGCGGGCGCGGGTGGGCGGGAAACAGCCCAGCCCCGAACAAAAGGCCGGGGAAGCGGGGCTCCCGCCGGTGAAATGCAGGCCGGGTCGCGCTGGAGCCGCTGCGCGGGGGCGAGCCGCTGGCGGGTGTGGATCGTACTCCTGGGCCACCATGGAGACCTCACCCTCGATTTAGGTAGTTACAGACCTGTGTTTAAAGCCTGTACCGAGACAGTAATTCTTTACCTCGTAACCTTGAAACAGAGGATATGAAGTTACTGGTGATTCCAGTGGTTAAGTGCCACTTAACTTGAAGGAGTTTCTAATCATTAAGAATTAGGAGTTTTTCTTCCAAATAACGTATCTACTCAGCATTTGAAATCACGAATGGGGGTTGGGTGGGATAAAGGAATAGTTAACTGATATGTAGAAACAAACTTTTATGATGGTAGAAATTATAAACATCTCTGACAAGGCGAAAGGATAGTTACATGTCTTTTCAAAGTCAAAATAGAGCCTTGTCTAATAGGCCCACCTGAGAATCAATTAATTATCTAGGGGACTATACTTTTGCTTGACATAGTATAGATTAGGGCCCAGGCTTTGCAGTTACTTTTTTTTTTTTTTTTTTTGTCTAATGGAGCAAATTGTTTCTGACTGGGAGAAAAAAATACTACTGATGATTACAGTTTTATTGCCCTATTTCCAAGATTTTTATAATTTTTACCATTGAGCTTGCTCCTTCATTATGAATTTAGTAAATCTTTGCCACAGGCTCACTTTGTATGAATCATGTTTATAACGTTTCAAAAATTACACTTCGACAGTGGCCTCACTCTTAAGTGGCAAAAGCTTAGTTTACACTTTTCAGAAGTGGAAGGCATAGGCCCTATGTAGTGTTCAATTACATTATTAGAATCCTGCGTAGAATCCTCCTTGCTTCTGAAGGGTCAAATATGGACAAGAGGAGACATTTACAAAATGAAAACTTGGCCAAAAAAAAAGTTGAGTATTGAGAAAGTCTTGCAATTACAAGGTTTAAAAATTGATATTTTAATTGAAACTAGTGGAAACAGTCTTTTCACTGGTTCTAAACTGGATTCATTGGATATACAATAGAATGATACAAGATTATGCTTTTAAGTTTCTGAGAATGATAAGCAACCCCTTAGGAAAAACAAGTAGGGTAAAGTTTATGTAAGTAGTTTCCTTAAGACTGGGCTTTATTTGGTTATTAATATCTTTGAAGCCTAGAGACAAGTTTGGGACCCTAGAGGCAGTGTTTGAAACATAAACATGCTCAGGGAACCATAACAACAACAAAATGCCCTAGAGATTATTTGGTGATTAACAAATGTCTTCAGGGGCCAAGTGCAGCTGGGTATAAAACAACTGGAAACTAGGGAAACAGAGAAGAAACCCTATGTAAAAGCATCCAGATTAGGGAGAAGCAGCTGAAAACGATGTAGAACCAGAGGCTCCTCTAATGTACCTGGCACCCCAGGCCTTAAAGTGCTTGATCTTGTAGGTTTATAGGACCCAGAAAGAGTATTTACTAATATGAATTTAGCTTTGAAGTTAGGGTTATTTCATATCACTGTCATGTAATGGCTTTTCGAGAAAAACTTTTTAATCATCTCTTCTGAGTTCAAGAACTTACAGTAGTTTCCTGTTGTCCTCTGTTTTAAATAGAATCTCTTTAGAGTTTTAAGGTGATTTAGAAACTGCTCCACCCCCCCCTTTCCCACCCCCAGTATTCCTATATTCCTTAATATTCCTAACACTCTCTAGTTAGGCTCTTTACCTGTCTACTCTGCCTCATTTCAACCTGTTCCTAGATTCGCTGACTGCCCCCACTCCTCATCATTTTTTGTAGCATCTCTGCCTTTCAGTATCCTTTTATACTTCTAGGATTATCTGAACTGTAACTCTTCTAGAGCAGAGGCTCTGATTCCAGACTGACTGCCTTAGGTCAAACTGCCACATTTAACAGCTGTTACCTTGGACAAATTGCTTAACCTCTCTGTCCCAATTTCCTCATCTGTAAAATGGAGAAAATCACAGTGACTACCTCATAGGGTTGCTGTGAGGATTTAACAAGTTACTATAGTTTTGGTACATAGTAAGAGCTGAATACATGCTATTGTAATGATTATTTAATCCATAGTAATTCTTTAGACAGTGGTGGTACAATTTATCACTATTTTCTACTGTCTTTTATTCTCTAATGTTCTTTTCCGTTTGAATCTTTTCTTATAAATTTGATTACAAACTGTTGAAGGCAAAGATCATATATTATAATCTTTTTAAAAAGTCTCTTAAAGTTATCCCAGGATGATTCTGGGGGCTCGATATGTTTTTTCCCTATCTTACTATCTAGTTTTCTATTTTCTGTTTTCCATTTTACTTCTGTTGCTTATATTTTAAAATTTATACCCTATTTTGTTCTAAAAGTACTTACAGTAGATTATAAACTATATATAATATAAAACATACAAAATAAAGGTAAATCAGTCATGAAAATATGAAGCTTGAATAGAAAGGTGAGGTTGGGGTGCATTATACTGAAATATATACTGTGACCAGTTGTATAATTGTTAGTGGTGGGATACAGACTGAGTTCTGAGCTTCATGATGGTCAGAGGAAAGAAGGAAACGTATCACTTGCTGAGGAAAAACATAGCTTCCTTGGAAGTATTTAGTGAGTGAAATGCACATTGTGATCACAGACTTCAAAGATATGCATGCAAAGTCATACTAAGAAACGCTAGGGTTAAGTTCTCCAACCTTGTTAAGCCTACTTCTTATTTTTTCTCAAAGGGGGCTCAACTGCCATTTTTATGGAACTCTTCCATACATTGCAGGATGCTTATCATACTTGGTCCCTGAGCACTAAATGGCAATAGCAAACTACAACCTCCACCTCCCCTTTGTGACAACCCAGTGTGATCCTACTCATTTCCAAACAACCCCTTCAAGGGTGGTTCCTCCTGATGTTGGGAACCATTGGACCTTATCTGCCCATACGTTATACAACCTATGCTTCAACTACTGCCCTTTTTTTTTTTTTCCTTTTAACGTAGCATATTCTTTTCAGGCCCTGTCTTGCTGGAGCACTTCCATCTTTTTGACATGCTTTTGTCTCCACTTGGTAGGCCCTTATTCAAATTTCAAAATTCAGTTCTGCGTTCTCCAGACTCCCTGTTTTTTTGGAGTCTTCTCTGATTTTCCCAGAAAAAGTTTGACACTTCTTCCTCTGAGGACACACACATAGCAAGTGCTAGGATATTGTAGGTGCTGAGTGAATGAAAAGCTTGTGGAAATAAGAAGGCACATTAATCTAGCCTTTAATGGAGACTTTGCAAGAAAAAAAATTTAAAGGGACTGTCTCTTCCGTTACAAAAAAGTCCAACAGCTTTTTTTTTTCCAAAAAATACTGACACTTGATAATATATTTTAAAAACACATTGCTCTATCATATATTCAGACTATTTAGACCAGCACTGAGTCCATAACCTCTGATACAGTGCTGATCTTTTTGTACCTCTTGTTTGTTGAATGTCTTTGGCCAAGTTCATAAGCCTTTAGTTCCTGGTTCTGGTCTAATTAGCATACGTACTGACTAGAGTTAGTTCTACAAGTCCCACTGTTCAAAGGCAGCAAAAGAGTTTGAGCTGGTGGATCAGTTCAAATCATCACTGTCGGAGGAACAATTTCTCTCATGTGCATGCAGAGAAGTCTTGGTTTATGTAAAAAAATGATAATCATCTTATAAAAGTAATGACACTGGTATCAGAAAGATTAGATGTCATATAAATCTGTTGTTTGAATGGGAAAAGATCCAATTGATGAATAGGCTTAAAAGTTTAGTTGCAGAAAGGTGCTATAAAGAGGTAGAGATATGTAAAATAAATTCATTTAAAATTTTGAATTTTTCTTTTGTTCCTTACAATTTTTACTTAATATTTACTGTGTGCTTAACTCTGTTATAGGTGCTAAGATATAAAATTATAAGTCACAGGTCCTCAGCTGTTTAGACATTGCTCTATCATCTTCCAGTTTTCCTTGCTGTGGAAGAGATGGCTGAGGCTACTCTGATTTTTGTTCCTTTGTAGGTAAACTGTTTTTTTCTGCCTGCATTTTTGTTTTCCTTTTTGTTCTTTAAATAAAGATATTCCATAGACTACCTGTAGGCATAGGTTTCCTTCTAGCAGTTTTCTCAAACATAGTGAGTCCACTCAATTTATAGAAGTAAATCTCTTTAATTTTTCTTTTACCCAGATCAGGAAAAATTTTTCAATGGTATGTTTGCTTATGATTTCAATTCAGAAATGCCAGTTATTTGTAGGTTGGATCTCTGTTTTTTGTCCTTTCTATCAATCAGTATACATTGTTTTCATCTTGGTTCTTTTCCTTCCGTGTTTGGAGATCACCTCATGTGTATATGCTAAAATGTTAATGAGATTCTTTTCCAGGTTCTGTACTTCTCTCTTTTGCCTCTTATATAGAGTTTGTCTAATATTGGGTTGGCCCAAGTTCATTCCGGTTTTTGCATAACATCTTATGGAAAAATCCGAACGAACCTTTTGGCCAACCCAATATTATATGTTTGAATTCCCTTCCAGTTTTTTCTTCTTCAGTTTCCTTTTTAATCTTAGCTGTTTTTTTCCTTCTCATCTCCTGCTTTCAGAGGCTGTTTTTATTTTTCCTTTTTCTTTTTCAATTGGTAAATTAGATAATTTCTAAGTTTTTCTCCCGATTCCCAGCGTAAGCCCATTATAGGAGCAAGCTTTCTCTCTTCCTCTTTATGGCAGTGCTCCTCTTTCTTATGGTGCACAAGCTTCATCTTGGCCCTGTGCTATTATTGAGGTTTCAGGTTTTCTTACCTTGACAGAAGAGGGACTCGTGTAGGGATAGTGTTGCTCATTCTTGTCAGAGTGAGTAAGCTACCTTCATCCTCCTCACTGCACTTAGATGCTGGAGGACTCTTCTCAGTGTTAGGTTGGAGAGCATGTTGATAGATACAACCCAATTTATGAAGAATAGATCTTTCTGTACTCAGGAGAGGTCTTATTTTCCTATTGTCTAATCTTTCAGTCCAATGTCTCTAATGAGGGGAGTATTTTTCTGTAATTTGAAGTGGTTTATAGTTTGTTTTTTTTAATAAATTTATTTTATTTTTATTTTTTTTGGCTGTTTTGGGTCTTTGTTGCTGCACGTGGGCTTTCTCTAGTTGCAGTGAGTGGGGGCTACTTTTTGTTGCAGTGTGCGGGCTTCTCATTGCTGTGGCTTCTCTTGTTGCAGAGCATGGGCTCTAGGCATGCAGGCTTCAGTAGTTGTGGCACACGCACTTCAGTAGTTGTGGCTCGTGGGCTCTAGAGTGCAGGCTCAGTAGTTGTGGTGCACGGGTTTAGTTGCTCCACGTCATGTAGGATCTTCCTGGACCAGGGCGCGAACCCATGTCCCCTGCGTTGGCAGGCAGATTCTTAACCACTGCGCCACCAGGGAAGCCTGGTTTATACTTTTTTGAGTGTAGTGGTGAGACTGTATTCTTCTGAGGGCTCATACTGTTCCCACAGCTACCTATTGCTGACACCTTCCACTCTGGCCATGAATATTATATCACTGGTAAAGAATGTTCTTGAAAGAGAATTACTAATGGGTATTAGAAGCCAGTTGTGGCATTTGCCAGTTTCTGTGGTGTAAATATTCCCACTGTGGTCAATTTCAGGCTGTCAACATTATGTCAACTGGCTCCCCAAATTCCTGAAAACTTAACTATTGACTTTTTGATACAATCCAGCTCCAGCATGCCACTGCATAAAGTTCCACTGAAGGAGATGTTCCCTAAGCTCTTGGAAGATGGTGGGGGTTGAGGAAAGGAAACGGTCTCATGAACTCTGTCCTCAGCCCCAAGCTGCGGGGCCACTGCAGGCTCTTTTTTTCTGAAGGAAATACAGAATTGAGGAGAGTGAGACGCCTTCTTACCCTCTTCCTAACTGGACCTTTTGCCGCAGAGGCCATAGCAAGCATAAGCTACCAATAAAGCTACCCCAAATCCCTCAATTCCAGTTTAGGTACAATGTTGTATCCTGTTTAAAGTTTGATTTCAGATGTGTGTTTCAGTGGGAAGGCAAGGAAGGAGTGTTGAGCCTGCTGGCCAGCTGCTGCCAAGCCTGAACCAGCTTCTTTTCTTTTGCTGCTTCCTGTGCTATTTATTGGATTACTGGGGTCACATCTGCTGTGCCCTACCCAGGCTGCCAAATGCCTTGAAATCCAGGCCCATTAATACCCCTATTAAAATGATTTTTTTCTTTTTCTGTGGTACGCGGGCCTCTCACTGTTGTGTCCTCTCCCGTTGCGGAGCACAGGCTCCGGACGTGCAGGCTCAGTGGCCATGGCTCACGGGCCCACCTGCTCCGCGGCATGTGGGATCTTCCCGGACCGGGGCACGAACCCGTGTCCCCTGCATCGGCAGGCGGACTCTCAACCACTGCGCCACCAGGGAAGCCCAAAATGATCTATCTTTTGTCTCCGTGTTCTAGCATGAATCCTCCTCAAAAGTATCTCTGGTGCTAATTACAAATGCTTATTTTGGGGCCTTCAGAATCAGGTAATGTTTCTGGTCTGAGCCTAGGATTCCACATTTAAATTTGTACCCTGGGTGCTTCTTTACTCTCTAAAATCTGAGGACCACTGCCTGAGGATCCTGCTAGGTAAGTGATTAACTAATGTAAATTAATTCAAGCCAAATTCTCATAAAGATAATAGGTTGAATTCACTTCCCTAGCTAGTAACTGCATTTTTTTTAGGAAAGAGTCTAAATCTACAGTTAAAATGTAGAATTGCTGCAGGGAGGGACAAGTACAGAGGAAGTTGCCTAATTTTATTAGTTAAAAATGATCTTTAATGTTTAAAGGTGTGCAGAGTACAATATGTTCTGTGATAATCACATTTTTGTAAATGATCTTAAGTTCTGGGGAAATTTAGTTATATGTCTTAAAGTGTTTTAGTCTTGTTATGACTCTGATATATATTGATTTATAGATTCATCAAAAGAAATGTCTCTGACCAAAAACACAAAACAAACAAAAACAAAGAATCAGTTCCCCACACATTAGATTAAAAATCCTATAAAAAAATGTGGAGAGCTGTAGTGAAAAAAATTGTTTTTAAAATTAAGAAGGATCATTTGAACAATGATTATATACACAGTGTTAGAATTCGTTGGGGCCGCTTTTCTGAAAAGATATATTTAATAGCAGCAGAATAAGCTTCTTCACACTGTCTACTTTAGGGCTAACCTATAGTTTAGAAAGACTTCTTTCACTTGGTGAGGAGAAAAAATTATTCTACCTTTCCAATCTTTAGCCTCTGTTGGAGCACTTAAAATAAGGTTTTGAGGACTTCCCTGGTGGCGCAGTGGTTGAGAGTCCGCCTGCCGATGCAGGGGACACGGGTTCGTGCCCCGGTCCGGGAAGATCCCACATGCCGTGGAGCAGCTGGACCCGTGAGCCATGGCCTCTGAGCCTGCACGTCCAGAGCCCATGCTCCGCAACGGGAGAGGCCACAACAGTGAGAGGCTCGCGTATGGCAAAATAATAATAATAATAATAAGGTTTTGATTGTTTGAACTTAAAAGAAACAAACAAGCTGTTCAGCAAGTGTGAAAACTCAAGCAAAATAGATGTATTAACAACTTACACTTTATGACACAAAAGAGCTCTGACTCATTTCTGACTTTTCCTTATAATAAGAGATGAGAGGTTCATTGTTTAGGATAAGATGAGAATTAGAGAATTAGTCTTTTACTGTGAGTTCATCTGTGTTCTGTTGTCACCTCTGGTCTGAAGATAGCTTAAGTCTGGAAACATAGGCAGTTCACATGTCTCAGGTTTTCCATGTGCAAAATAAGGATTATTCTTGCCATTATTGCTTAATAAGCTGCAGTTGTGGTTATTTCCATTTTTGACCATAATTTCAGCCATCTCATACTAGAAAGTTCTTAAGATTCTAATTTCTGTCTCTACTAGTCTAGGAACCTGGTAAAGGACCAGAGTATTACAACTTGAAAAGTACATATAAAAATGTTAATTGAATTATATTTTCATTTTTAATGAGTTGAAATATTCTAACTTGAGCAAAGAGGCAATAATTACTCAGTGATATTTCATTATACCATATTATGATGATTTGAATTGAGATGGATATCATTTTAATATAATATAATTCCTAATTTTGTAATCAAGCCATAAGTGTTTTTATTATTGTATGTAACATCCTTCAGCAAAGCCCAGTCCTTAGATAATTTTAAAAGTATTCAGCCAAATATTAATTAGTGCTTTGATGTTCAGTCATCTTGCTAGTGGCACAGTGCTGTTAATTAGATAAACTATGGCTATTGAGTGAAATTTTATGTTTCGACTAACATTTTGAAGAGTTCAGTAAACCTCAAGTAACTGGAGGGCTTAGGGAATGGAGTGTTTTCACTTAGTTCAATTTTATTATTAAGTGAGGGTTTGTTTGGAATTTATAGAATGTTCCAAAATGTATTAGTATTCTTTATGAATTAAATTCAATTTTTCTTTGATTTAGTATCTCTCAGTATACGTAACGGTCATCATATAGTTGGAAAAATTATTTCTCTAACCACTTTGTTTTGGTCTTTCTATTCTGGTTCTGTATCCTCTCCCTGAGTGATCAAATGTGTTCTGTTATCTATGAAATGCTGATTTAGAATCAATATTTCTAGCTCAGATTCTCTTTCCTCTTGAGTTTCAGATCCATCTCAGAATTCCTGCTAGATCTCTTTGCTGGGTATTCCATAGGCATTTCAAACTCAAACTCCGTAGTGCTACATTAAACCCATCTCGCTCCCCAGACCTGCTTTTCCTAGAGGGATCTGTTTCAGTCAGTAGACTACCACTTAAGGCAAAGAGCTAGGACTCTTTCTTGAACCTTTTCTCCCATCAATCCCTTACATACCAAGGTCAGCCAGTTGTTGTAATGAGTATACTACACTATCAAAATATCTTTTGAATCCGTCTCTCTTCTACCCTACTGCCAATCTTTGGCTTTGTTTAGCATTATTTTGTCTCTCCTAAATGATTGTAAGGACCTTTTAACTGGTCTTCAGTCTGGTTAGATCTGTAGTCCCCTTTGGAAACCAGAATGCAAATCTGATCTGTTTACTACCATTTCAAAACCCTTTTGAGCCCTCAGGCTACAAGGCTGTCTTGACTTCATCAACTGTGGTTTTCTCAATACCCTTCCTCTACCTCTGTATTTCAGTCAAACAAGAGTTCTTCAATTACCAGACCTTCTCTTACATTCTTAGGCTTTTGCACAGTCTGTTCCCTTTACCTCCTCCTTTTGCTAAGTTAGCTTCTGTTCTTCCTTTTACAGACTTCTTAGATGTCACTTTCTCAACTTGTATCTGCACTGAAGCACCTTGTTAACCAAACTTCTTTGTGTAAACTTGAGATCTCACTTACACCCTTGAAACATTTGACTGCCTTTGTAGAAGCCCCTGGAGTTTATCGACTCTTCTGTACTTGGTTCCTGTACTTGGTGCTTTCTCTTCCCAAACTTGTTCTCCAACTGTTCCCCTATTCCTCCATTGTGATCTCAGGAGCACACATCCACAGTAAAAAAAAACTTGTCTAAACCCTTAATTCATTATTTCCTTTACTACATTCTGTGGAGTAAGATGTTAAAACGTGTTCCCAGGAAAAAGAATTTTGTGGTCAAAAGAGTTGGGAAACCCTGAGTTAATAGTTTCCCCATATAAATGTGCATTGTGAATCTCCAGGGTGGGAGTGGTGAGTGGATGTAGTGTGGATGTTTCCACACGTATCTTACATGATGTTAACATCTGCACAGGTTAGTGCTTCCACTAACTCATTTTAAAGGAAACTTGACTTAAAAAACAAACAAAACCCAAAAACTCTTTGAATGGAGGCTTTTTCCTCCACTCTACAAAGCTCAGGGTACTGAGATTGCTGGTAACCCCCACTTCTGAAGAGCCAACTTTAGGTTACTGCTTCTCCAGCCTCATGTAAATATTCCTGCTCCTTTGAGGCTCATGAAATTCAGCTCTACCAGGTATGGCAAGGTAGACTTTTTTCTCACATGCTGTCCCTAATCACTGGTAGTTGCTGCCTTGAGCGCCATCTTGAGAAGGAATCCGAGTCTGTGTTTGGCTATCATGAACACAGGTATTGGTTTATTAGTGATTATTCTTGATGGACTTGGCATTATATACCACATATTACTTACCACCTCTGTGCTCTATTGTCTTCTACTGTTTGCCCCTTGTCATTTCTAAATCTCCTAGTTTCACTTACATATTATTTAAAGAGCTCTCCATTCCCAGTAGCTCTCAGAATAATCCTAAATGACTTCAGTGTCCATGTGGAAGACAGCAAACATTACACGTCTTATAGTTGTTTAAACTTCCTGAGCTCCAGTGACCTTCATCTCCAAGCTACCTTATATACTTATTTCCATGGCCACAGCTGAGACCTTCTCAATTTCTAAATCTCATAGTCTTCCCATCTTCCATTTCCCTCCTTTCACTGCAGTTGTCCTTTACCCTCTTTCATATGCAGTATTTCTTGATACTGCCATATTTTTCCAGCCCCTTTAACCTTCTCTTGGCATCTTTTCTTTTTCTACATAATCTGGACCTCTGAGCTGTTCTCACTAGCATATTCTGTTTCCTCTTTCACCCTTATCCTTCCACTGACTCAACCCAGCAAAACCTCAACTTGCATGCATAGTCATTGCAGTCCTCTCTGCTGGTTCTGACGCTTGGGGAGCTGAGCACTTCCGAAGGCAACCACAATACCTCACAGAGTGTGGCACTGCAAATTCAGGCTCCTAGCCTGTGCTGGGCCTTCACTTGTATCTGCTCATCTTAAAATGCTGTCCTTTCTTCTTCTTCACCATCAATTCCTAATCTATACTCGCTTTCTCAAACACTCTCCTTTTATCATTAATCTCTACCCCTGCATCTGAAAATCTTGTGATCATTAGACTTTGTCTTCCTTAATTTGGGGTGCTATTTGAAAAACTTCTCTAATTTTTATATTCATCCTCAAATGCCTTTCCTCTGATTGCAAGGGACAAGGTGTTAATTGTGTTGTTCAAATCCATCCTGTGCTGATGACCACATCTCCTCCCAGCCCCTTTAGGATATTGCTTCATCAGTCACTTTCTCTCTTTGGTATTTTCAACGTTTACCTCTCTCCAACCCCCTTTGCTCAGCTTAAACATATATTCATATCTCCCTTTCTTAGGAAAAACAGTATCCTCCCTTAAGCCTATGTGCTGCTTCTGTTACCAATTTGTATCACTTTTCAATCAAATTTTTTGAAAAGTAGTCTACAAAGTTTTTACTTATTTCCTCACTTGTAGTTTTCTCCTCAGTCCACCACAACCTGGCTTCTCTCTCCACCATTGCTGAAACTGCTCATTAAGGCATCAATGACTGCTTCATTTTCAAGCTCCATGGATGTTTTCAGTCCATTTCTTAACGAGCCTCTCTTTTCTTTTGACATTGTTGGTTCTTTGTTAGCTATTCTCTACTCCCTGGGCTCTGTGGCACTGTTCTTGCTAGGATCTCCTAATGCCTGACTCATTCTCTAGCTCTTTTGTTCATTCCTCTTCCTCAATAGGTCCCTTAAATGCTGCTGCTCTGAAGGTTTCTTTCTCAACCCACTGCTCTTCTCACTATGCATAGAGGTTCCTAACTTTTTGGTTAAAACCCCTCAAACAATCTGTTGAAAATTATAGAATCTTTCCTTTCCAAAATATAGATAGGCATATACATACAAAATTTAGTGTAAAAATCATGACCCACCAGAAGGCTTATTAAAAATTTGCTATATGCATTCCAGCTGGGCAGTATTCACCCTCATGGTTTCATTTGTCTCTTTTAAACAGATGACTTCCAAATCTCTTAAGTTCATTTTAGCTTGCCTCCATAACTTAAGATGCATATTCTTTCTGCTCCATTTCATTGCCTGGCTTTAGATCCTCATGACCTCTCATCCAGCAACAGCTTCTAACTCTCCTCCCTACCCTCAGGCTGTACCCTTCAGATCCATCTTCCACAGAACCACCGATGATTTACTATTCTGACCTTTACAGCTCCAACGTCTGATTCTCTGTTTCCTGTGGAGACAGTCCAAACTCTGTCATGGCACACAAGTGACCTTTCAGGAAGTTCATTACTATCCTATCTGGTATCTTTGAGGCCCTTCCTATCCATTTCTCCTCCACTAGTGAGGGCAGACAGATTTAACTTGCATGGGATTTGACTATCTCTGTCTTACTATACTCTCTTTATCATGGTGACATCAAACTTGCGGTTCTGTACACCCTTACTTACCTTGGTTCACACTGTCCTCCCCGCTTGGACCGCTGTTCTAACCCCTGTGCTTCACTCACTGACAATTTGCCCTACAAAAACTCCTACTTAACCTTAAAGGTTCATCTCCACCCCTACCCCAGACACTTTCCCACACCATCCCCTCTTTGTAAGGAACTCTTCTTGTGCCTACCATAATCTGTGCATCGCTCCATTGTATATACTTTAACTCGAAGTCCTCTTTTCCATTGCTATCAGAATTAAGAGTTGAGCTGTTAACTGAGAAATTTGACTAAAGCTAGAGTTAAAAAAATACATATGTACTTAAAACATTTTATTTCAACTTAAAACATATAAACATTCATTTGCAAATTTTCTCGTGTATGACCAAGACATTTTCTTTGAGTATGGGTACTTGATTGGAATTCATTGTTCATTCTTAATTATACCGAACCTGGAATGCATCCTGTAAATTTCTAGTTTTGGTTTAAAAGAAAGAACTCAAGCCACTTGTGCCACAATCTGAGTGCATAATCCTTGATTTGTATGATATTTTTTCCCCTCAGCCAATCTTTTCAGTTGTATTGTCTATAACTAGTTCAATAGTAGTTTGTTTTTTCTTATGAGGACTTACCTTTATAGTCTTTCCAAGTCTTTATAAAGTCTACATCATAGAAATAACAGTTGTGTTTCTTTTTTACTTACATTTTATTGGTTTGGTTTGTGTTGCATTTAATTAAAGTATGTATTTATGATACATGAATATGGTTTGTGAAAGTACACTCAACTGATAGGAGCAGAGATGCTACATAAAAAGCATGCTGTAGAGTTTAGTCATTGTTTTACAGAGGGTATAGACACTGTCAGTTAATCTGGCAAGTTGAATGGAGGTTGGTCTTATAAGAGAGTTTCTGCTGTAATTATTGTCACTGGTTATCTCCCTTCATTGCAAGATAAGTTCTTTTTTTTTTTTTTTTACAGTTCATACTTCATTTACTTATTCATTCATCCAACAAATGTTTATCAGGTTCAGTCTAGAGCCAGGCACTAAGCTGGGTGCTGGGGGTGCCAAGATGAATTAGACTTGGATCTTGTCCTCGAGATATTCATGGTCTAGTGGGGGAAATAAGGTACATTTTGATGGAAGCATCCTGGAGGGACACCTGTAGAATGTGTATGAGTTTGCCAGGTGGGTAAACGCTTCTGCAACCACGAAGGGCAGAGAAGTAAGCAGCTATAGAGTGACTGTCCCCCGGGGAACCTTTGGCAATGTCTGGAGACATTTTTGGTTGTCACACCTGGGGAAAGGGATGCTACTGGCATCCCGGTGGATAGAGACCAGGAATGCTGCTCAACATCCTACAATGTTTCATTCAAGATAAGTTCTTACAAGGAAAGGACTATGCATATTTTCATTTTTGTGTATCTAACCTTTACCTATGCACAGTGCCTACTACTTACATACAATACGTATTTGTTGGATGAGTGAACAAATTCTTATGTAGGTCATACTAAATTTGAATAATCAGAAAGAACACTGGACTGGGAATCATCTAGTATAGACAGATCATTGGCCCTGGAGCCAAACTGGGGTTTGAACTTTTCCTCATTTGTATTCTTGAGCAGATTACTTACTCTTTTTCATTTGAGGAATGAGGATAACAGCAGCCTTTGGGTTGTGCGAGGATTAAATGGGAATGTGAAGTGTCTAGCATTAAGTACCTGACATAGTAAGCAGTTAACAAGTGCTAATTGTCCTGATGATGCTTATCACTAATGAGGAGAATGTGGGAATTCACTTGGTCCAACTTTTCTCATCAAGAGACTTGAAGTATATAATCTGAGTTTCCTTCCAGCTGCTCTAAAATTTTCTTTCTATAAACAATGTTTCATATTTTAGGTAGATTTATATAACAAATATATGGGTAATCCTTGATTTTGGCACATTTGTAGACTCAATAAAGTAGGTAATTAATTAGGTGATCATCACCTTACACCTTGCAGAACAAATACTTTCAGGCTTTAGAACATCTTTTGTTAGTGAGTTGAACTCTAATATAAGGTGTGAAGAACAGCCCAGCTCCACTAATCATTGTGATGCTGTCTATATAAGAGCTAAGGTAGGAGATAGAGAAGGAAGTGTGAGGAGGTTGTTTGGAAACATTAGCTTAGAAGAAGTGAGATAATGAACACTTGAAAGTTAATTTATGGACAAACTAAACTTTTTGAACCATAGATACATAATTGTTATCAATACAAAGCTAGGTTTTGGGTTTTCATGTTTTTTTTAAAAAATAAATTTATTTATTTATTTATTTTTGGATACATTGGGTCTTCGTTGCTGTGCACGGGCTTTCTCTAGTTGCGCGAGCAGGGGCTACTCTTCGTTGCGGTGCGTGGGCTTCTCTTTGCGGTGGCTTCTCTTGTTGCGGAGCACGGGCTCTAGGCACGTGGGCTTCAGTAGTGCGGGCTCTAGATCGCAGGCTCAGTAGTTGTGGTGCACGGGCTTAGTTGGTCTGCTGCATGTGGGATCCTCCCAGACCAGGGCTTGAACCCGTGTCCCCTGCACTGGCAGGCGGATTCCCAACCCCTGCACCACCAAGGACGTCCCTGAGTTTTCATGTTGAGCACATTTTCTTCCTGATTAAAAAAGGGGGATAGTGTGGGAAAGATGGAAACAAAACACTTTTTTTTTTTGGAGTGACTCTGAGGTTATTTTCCAATGTACATCCCAAATTTTTGTTTGTTTAAAGAAATAAGTGAATTAGCTGAATTCTTTTCAGTATTCATTCCACAGCTGATGCTAATAGTTTTTATATTTCAGTTGTTATTTAGTATGGAAGAAGATGAGTTCTTTGGAGAAGAAACGTTCCAGCATTATTGTGCAGAATTCATTAAACATTCACAGAAGATAGGCGATGGCTGGGAATGGAGAATTTCAAAGGTAAGAAAATTTTATTTTCTATTTCAATGGGGTTTTTTTGTTTCACCCCCCACAAAAACCTCAGTAATTGAAAGTAATGTATGAAAGCTAGTTTGATTTAGTAGAAGGCTTAAATTGAAGAATGTTTTAAAACAGATGTCCATTTTATTACTTCAGCTATATATACTCATTATAATTAGGCTAATGAAGTATTATCTACAAAAGTCCTTAGGTGAACTGCTTTAATTTAATAATAAGAGTTGTTAGCATATTAATTATCTGAATGTAAACAGATGCTTCTGTAGTGCTTCAAACCATTTGCTTACACTATTAATTGTCTTAGGAGACTACTTTTGTCCAGAGAGTGGAAAGATAATCCAGAAACCAAACCATAGTCAAATAATCACAAATTCTGAAATATTGAGGACTGTATTCACTGGGAATTTCTTAATAATATAAATACTTCCAAAACATTATTTCTTTTGATTCTATTCAGTAGTAATAATGTAAAAGGTCTATGTACTCATTTATTTCCACACATACATTTAGTAAGGTTCTCTGCCAAAAGCTCTTTAAGAGTTCTTTGAAATCCTGTTCTTAGAGAATAAGTAAGTTTTCTCTACTTGACATTTTATCTGATCCATGAAAAAGTGGTGAATCCTGATTCTCTGCTGATTAGCTCTGTTTCCTATATGAAATCTGAGAAATGAGAACAGTTTTGAACTTATTCCTATGATTCAGATCTAGAGGCTAGGGAAATGCAGGCCTTGATCAGATCTAGATTGTCACTGGGAGGAGAAGCCATGATTCCTCTTGGGTCGTATATCAGCTAAGCTTTGACAGGGGAGCTCATGTGAGGGTTCAGAGGTATAGAGTCAATTTCTTGTGGTGGATTCTAGCCCCACTCTCTAAGCTAGTGATGGGACAGTTCATAAACTTTTAAGGCATCTCTTGCTCTAGGGTAACATGACCTTACAACATCTTTTATTAATTTTGTTCCTGAGTATTTAATAATTTTGTTTGCTATTGTGTTTGAATTTTTATTCATCTTATTTCTTCTATGATTATTATTGACATATAAAAGAACTGCTAATTTTTGTATATTAATTTTGTAACCATTCAGTCATCTTACTGAATTCTCCTGTTAATTTTCATAATTTTTCAGTGATTTCTCTTGTGTCTTCTAGGTAGAGTGAGGTTATCTGCAAATGAGGAATTTTTTGTTGCCTTCTTTGTAATATTTCTCCCTACTATTTTATGAACTGAGTAGAAAAATGTTAATAGTAATAACAGCTCTCTTTGTCTTCTTCCTGACTTTAATATTAATGCTTCTGATATGTAATGATTAAAATGTTGGTTGTTTATTCATTGAATGAGAATAGGTTTCTGACCCCTTTTGTCCTGTAATAATTTGTGTGATTATTCCTTGGGAACTTTCCCTTTTTACCAGGTTAAAAAAAAAAAAAGAATTTTTCTTTTATCTTAAGTTGGAGGCAGGATAATAGAGATTCCTGTTACCATTTCGGTGACCTAGCAGAGTTGGGGAGCAGAAAGGTAGGGAGGAAGTTAGGTCTGTGTGTGTGTGTGTGTGTGTGTGTGTGTGTGTGTGTATGTGTGTGTGTTGGGGGACTCTGGGGAAGATCTCCAGGAGACAAATTATATGTCAGAAGTTTCTTCACTGAATTTGTTGAAACTAGTGCCATAAGAACCAGTTTCCAGGATTTGTTTTTATTCTGGCCTGGCCTCTACTTCACGGATGGGTATGGCTAAGTCTAGTTTCTTGTTTGCTGCCACTTTCTGCTGAGTTCCCTACCCTTTGTAGTAAGAATTGCACCTCTAATTAAGGACTGTTCTCTTTAACGTGGGGGTAAGCCTGTAGATAGTATCAAAACAAAACAAAACATTCATCAGAGAAAATCTTTATAGCCTTAGGGTAAGGACTGCAAACTCAAAAGTCTGTGAAGACCTGGTTGGGTAATGTAAGTGGGTCACGCTGCCAGGGACAAGACAGAATGGACACTGAGTCTTGGGGCCTGTGGCTGACCAGAGTGCTTGGCCTGAGGCCAGGTTGGAAACATGGACCCAGGGGTTTACCAGATCTTCCAAGAAAAGTAAAAAAGATTTGGAGGTAAAATCTAAATTTTTAAAGGTTGGCAACTAATTAAAAAAGATATTTTTTAAACACAGTGAGGATCAAACCCAACATGCCAGTGATGTATAATATGTGGGCTCTGTGTGGCCAGTGGGTGACTTCTGGGACTGGGTGTCTGCATGGTGTTGACTGCAGTTTCTCACGCAGCCCTGCCTCAGTGCATGCTGTTTTTCTGAATTAGGAAAAGGGGCTCCAGCAAGGAGATCCCTCTCTTCTGTATTTTGGAATATTAGTATTTTTACTACTTAATTTCTGCAGTTCTATACCCAGTTTAAGAAGGAAATTGTGAATCAGTCACTTGTTTATTTCCTTTAACCTTCCATCTGTATTACATCTCAGGCTTTGTGGGACTGTTTGGAGACAATACTTAGAATATTCTTTTACTTTTTAGGCTCCAGAAATTAATTTTTATATTAAAAATAGTTGTATTGATGTATAATTGACAAACAATAAACTGCACATATTTAAAGTGTATAATTTGATAAGTTTTTGACATATGTACGGACCTTGAACCTTCACTACAATCATGAGAGTGAACATATCCGTCATCCCCAAAAGTTTCCTAATACAACTTTTTAATGCCTCTCTCTGCCCCTTTTTGCCGCTTATTTTTAAAAAAACCTTTGTTTATCCCTGTATGTAGAGGCTCCTTTAAAGAGTACATATATTGTCACTCATACCTTCAGGTTTGTTCATAAATCACTTTGGTACCATCCATTTTATTTTTTAATTTTAAAGTAATTGTGACAATGTTTAGAGAATTGGTATAATTCAACTTTTTATATAAGGCAAAGCATCATTTTTCCTGCAAAGTTGATGAGAAAAGCAATGTGAATTAATGAAACACGTAAATAATTTAAAAGTTTTAAAAGGAAGAAGTTTCTTAAAATAATCAAAATAGTCCTAATTTTTATATCTGGAGGTATGCAGATTAAGGAGAATACTTCTAAATCAATATTTTTTCAGTGGGGCTTAATTCTGTTGGCATCTGGGCAGGATAGTTCTTCTTGTTCTCCTACCCCCATCATCTCCAAACCCTTCAGGAAGGCAGTACACTTTTGTTGAGAGCCATTGTTTAACATGATGGTCTGTCAGATATTAAAGATAGTGGTTAATAGCATGGGCTTCAGAGTTAGATAGACCTGAGTACAAATCCTGACTCTACCATTTACTAGCTGGATTTTAGACAAATTACTTAATGTCTCCAAACTTCATTTTCTTTACCTATAAAATAGGAATAATAATAATACTCACCTAACATGGCTATTGTATACGTTAAATGAGATTTGCATTCAAAAAGTTTAGCAAAGTTTCTGGCACGTGGACAGTTATATTGTGGTTATAATTTTTAATTGGTTGTTTGAAATTTTCAGCATCTTTTGTTATAGAAATAAAACTATGAATGAAATTGTAGTTAGCTTTTCAGAAACCTTTATGAAAATCTATTAGCACCAAATATACCGTAATGGTCTGTAGTGTATTGTTCTGAATTCTCTACAATAAGAAAGGGGAGCAGAAGATGGTAAATAACAATGAATGCAATTGTTTGAAACACATTATAGGGTTATGTTGTTTTATTGCACTTTGCTTTATTGCACTTTATGGATATTGCATGTTTTACAAATTGAAGTTTTGTGGTAACCCTGCCTCGAGCAAGTCTATTGGTGCCACTTTTCCAACAATATTTGCTCACTCGTGTCTCTGTGTCATATTTTGATAATTCTCACAGTATTTCAAACTTTTTCATTATTTTATTTGTTATGGTGATCTGTGACCAGATCAGTGATCTTTCATGTTAGTATTGTGATTGTTTTGCAGTGCCAGGAATCCTGCCCATTAAGACAGCGAACTTAATAAATGTGTGTGTTCTGACTGCTCCACTGACTGGCCATTGCCCCATCTCTGTCCCTCTCCTCGGGCCTCCCTATTTCCTGAGACACAACAATATTGAAATTAGGCCAATTAATAACCCTACAATGGCCTCTAAGTGCTCAAGTGAAAGTAAGCATTGCCTATCTTCACTTTGAATCAGAAACTGGAAATGATTAAGCTTAGTGAGGAAGGCATGTCAAAAGCTGAGTAGATCAAAACCTAGGCCTCTTGCACCAAACAGTTAGCCAAGTTGTAGATGCAAAGCAGAAGCTCTTGGAGGAAGTTAAGTGTGCTACTCCAGTGAATATGTGAATGATAAGAAAGTGAAACAGCCTTACTGCTGATAAGAAGAAAGTTTTAGTGGTTGGGATAGAAGATCAAACCAGGACAACTTCCCATAAGCCAAAGCCTAATCCAGAGGAAGGCCCTATCTCTTCAATTCTATGACAGCTGAGAAAGGTGAGGGAGTTACAGAAGAAAAGTTTGAAGCTAGCAGAGTTTGGCTCATGAGGTTTCAGGAAAGAAACTATCTCCATAACATAGAAGTGTGAGGTGAAGCAGCAGGGGCTGAATGTAGAAGCTGCAGTAAATTATCCAGAAGATCTAGCTAAGATCACCAATTAAGGTACCTACACTAAACAACAAATTTTCAGTGTAGACAAAACAGCCTTCTATTGGAAGAAGATGCCATCTAGGCCTTTCACAGCTAGAGAGGAGAAGTCAATGCCTGGCTTCAAAACTTCAAAGACATAAAGGCTGACTGTCTTGTTAGGGGCTAATACAGCTGGTGACTTTGACTTTAAGTTGAAGCCAGTGCTCATTTATGATTCTGAAAATTTTAGGGCCCTTTAGGTTATGCTAAATCTACTCTGCCTGTGTTCTATAAATGGAGCAAAAAAGCCTGGATGATAGCACATCTATTTATAAGTGGTTTACTGAATATATTAAGCCCACTGTTGAGACATACTGTTCAGAAAAAAAGATTCATTTCAAAATAGTACTGGTCATTGACAATGTACCTAGTCACCCGAGAGCTCTGATGGAGATGTACAACAAGATTAATATTGTTTTCATGCTTACTAACACAACATCCATTCTGCAGCCCATGGTTCGAGTAATTTCAACTTTCAAGTCACATTTTGTAAGAGATACATTTCATAAGGTTATAGCTGCCAAAGATAGTGATTCCTCAGTTGGATCTGGGCAAAGTCAGTTGAAAGCCGCCTGGAAAGGACTCACCATTCTAGGTGCCATTAGGAACACTGTGATTCATGGGAAGAAGTCAAAATGTCAACATTAACAGGAGTTTGGAAGAAGTTGACCAATCCTCATGGATGACTTTGTGGGGTTCAATACTTCAGTGGAGGAAGTCACTGCAGATGTAGTAGAAATAGCAAGAGAACTAGGATTAGAAGTGGAGCCTGAAGATGTGACTGACTTACAGCAATCTCATGATAAAACTTGAACAGATGAGGAGTTGCTTCTTACGGATGAGCAAAGAAAGTGGTTTCATGAGATAGAATCTACTCCTGGTGAAGATGCTGTGACGAACTGACAACAAAGGATTTAGAATATGACATAAACTTAGTTGATAAAGCAGAAACAGGGTTTGAGAGGACTGACTCCAGTTTAGAAAGAAATTCAAAATGGGTAAAATGCTATCAAACAGCATTGCATGCTACAGAGACATCGTTGGTGAAAGAAGTGGTCAGTCGATGTTGCAAACTTCACTGTTGTCTTATTTTAAGAAATTGTCCCAACCTTCAGTGGCTACCACCCTGATGAGTCAGCAGCCATCAACATCGAGACAAGACACTCCACCAGCAAAATGATTATGACTCACTGGAGGCTCAGATGATGGTTAACATTTTTTTTTTTTTTTTTTTTGCTGTACGCGGGCCTCTCACTGCTGTGGCCTCTCCCGTTGCGGAGCACAGGCTCCGGACACACAGGCTCCGCGGCCATGGCTCGCGGGCCCAGCCGCTCCGCGGCATGTGGGATCTTCCGGGATCGGGGCACGAACCCGTGTCCCCTGCATCGGCAGGCGGACTCTCAACCACTGCGCCACCAGGGAAGCCCGATGGTTAACATTTTTTAGCAATAAAGTATTTTTTGTTCATACAATGTGTTTTTAGACCTAATGCTATTGCACACTTAATATAGTATATACATAACTTTTATATGCATTGGGAAACATAACTTAGTATAGTGTAAACATAACTTTTTTTTTTTTTTTTTTTTTTGCGTTACGCGGGCCTCTCACTGTCGTGGCCTCTCCCGTTGCGGAGCACAGGCTCCGGACGCGCAGGCTCAGCGGCCATGGCTCACGGGCCCAGCCGCTCCGCGGCATGTGGGATCTTCCCGGACCGGGGCACGAACCCGTGTCCCCTGCATCGGCAGGCGGATTCTCAACCACTGCGCCACCAGGGAAGCCCTAAACATAACTTTTATATGCATTGGGAAACCAAAAAATTCATGTGACTCGCTGTATTGTGTTATTTGCTTTATTGTGGAGGTCTGAAACCTAGCCCTTTATATCTCCAGTATATGTCTGTATATATCTTAAAAACCCATGGGCTCATAATGTTAGAGAAGGAGGGAGGGATGGGGGGGTGGGGACAAAGAGAGAGAGAGAGAGAGAGGGAGTGGAGCAGAAGAGACTCCAAACCTAACTCACTGAACACCATTGGGAGTATCTAGGGCAACTCATCAACTCCTTGGTCTGAAAATTGTTAGTCAAAAGGAAAGAAATAAGCATTTATCCTGTCTTTCCTGTATGAATTATATCTCATAGTAACCAAATAGCCTAATTTGATAAGGAAAATTTTTTTTCCCTGAGAATTCCATCTAATAAATATAGAAAGGATGATAGAATTAGAAAGTCATCACTTTTCAATCCCTAATGAAATGAATTAGTCAACAATAATCAGTAGATGAAAATATAAGGTGAAAAATTGATGTGAAGTTTACAAAAGAGGGATTGATCTATCATTACCTGAACCTAGCATTCAATCTTATCATTACGAAAAATAGGATATCCAGATATTATGTACTTTCTGAAGTTTTATAACCTGAATCACAGAGCACAGTCCATGGGATATTCTTGCCCCCAAAGATGAACCTGAATAGAGCCAATTAAGGAAGACAAGTGATAGAAGACCAAGTTAATTGACACCACAGGACAAATAGAAAAATCCAGAAATCTAAAGGATATTTGACCCAGTTTCCTTAAAAAGTTAATGGTAGGATAAAGAAGTGAGGAGGAGGACTGCACTTCTAACTATTTAGAATTAAGGACCAGTTTTTTGTTTTGTTTTGTTTTTAAAATATCCTTGGGGCAGCAACCAGTAAGCTGTCCCGGTGCGCAAAACTAGTGTGCAGCTCAGATCATGTGAGACTCAATCATGGGAGGGTGAGATTACCAGCCTGGTTCACTAGATGGGTCCACTGACCATGCACTTGGGTGTGTTGACAGTGTCAACTTGCTATGAAAGTTTCTAAGTCCTTACTTTCCTTTTCTGAATTTATCTTATTGACCCATAACAAAGAATTTGCGGATTAAGAACAGTTTTGGGACTGGTAATTTACAATTAGTCCTTGAATTGGCACCAGTTCAGACCACATTTTGAGTAGCACTACTCTAAACTAATAGAAATCAGGAGGCATAGCCTAATGTAATGTGTGAACCTTCTTTGGACCCTGACTCAAATCAACTGTTTTTACAGGACCTTTTTTGAGACAGTTGGGGATATTTGATTATGGACCAAGGTATAAAATGATACTAATGAGGTTAGCAAAGAAAAAAATACACCAGGGATAGATGAAGCAAATGTGGCAAAATCATGACATATATTGAATATAAGTAATGTGTATATAGGTTTAATTTTGGTACTGTTCTCTCTACTTTTTTGTATATTACATATATGCTTCCTTTTCTTCAGTATCATCACAATTTATTCTTCACCCTAAACTTTATTCATCATTACAAATGTTCTTAGCCTTGTCTTAGATTCAGAGCCCTTTTGGGAATTTGTGCAGTTTAAAACTTCAAAGCAACTTGCCTTCTAAAATTTTTTCTTTTGTTTTTGTGTTTTTACTCACTGGATATGAGTACATTAGTTCTGTGATATCACCTTTTACAGGTTATTGATAAAATAATTTCCCATAGCTTTTCAACTATATTCTCTCACTTTTGTATAGCAGAAACAGGAAGAGAGACCATTCAGATACTGAAAAAAAAATATTCTATTAATACTAATTTTGAGATTAAATTTTATACAAATAACACTAGATTATTTTGTATGTTACTCTTTTTTAAAAAAAAATTTAAATTGAAGTATAGTTGATTTACTTTGATTTACAATGATATGCAGAAGAATTGTTTATTTTATTTTATTTTATTTATTTTGGCCTCATTGCATGGCATGCAGGTGGCATGAGGGACCTTACAAGACCAGGGATCAAGCCCATGCCCTCTGCAATGGAAGCACAGAGTCTTAACCACTGGAATACCATGGAAGTCCTGTTATTCTTAAAGAAGAATTAAAAGGCCTCTGCTCCCCACCCCCTATTAATCCCTGTCTCTTCAGTTAAACCTACTTGATTATATCTTGAAATTTCATAGCAGCACACTAGAAATATTTTGATTATTTCCCTGACAGCTTAGGAACCCTTATTGAAAGGGCTTATTTCCTAATTTATATAGAGTAAAAATTTTAACTTTTATTTTATTCTTAGAAATTTAAACAATTTAAATTTCTTTTTGATTCCTGATTTTTTTTTTTTGGTACGCGGGCCTCTCACTGTTGTGGCCTCTCCCGTTGCGGAACACAGGCTCCGGACGCGCCGGCTCAGCGGCCATGGCTCACGGGCCCAGCCTCTCTGTGGCATGTGGGATTTTCCTGGACCGGGGCACGAACCCGTGTCCCCTTCATCGGCAGGCGGACTCAACCACTGCGCCACCAGGGAAGTCTTTGATTCCTGATTTTTCATTCTGTTTTAATTCCTTCCTTTCAGAAGTCTTTCTCTCCGATTAATTCACATTGATTTTCTTAAAACCCTTCAACATTATCCTAATTACATCAAATTCATATTTTTAAAATAAATTCTAAAATATTTCCATATCTTACTTCATTCCATCTTTTAACACTATCTTGTTAGAAAACCCACCCTACCCTTCCCATCAATCCTGCTGCCATGCTGAATTTCTCACCTTGTTTATTTGCACAGATATCTTTATTTTTAACGTCTTACTATGAAAAATTTTAAGCATACAAAAGCAAAGAGAATAGTATAATGAATTCCCATGTACCTATCACTTAACTCCCACAATTACCAACTCACAGCCAGGAATATACTGTTTCAAAGCATATATCATGAAGTGACATCATATATCTCAATTTAATTAAGTTGGTTTTCTTTTTTCCCCTTCCCCCATATGTCTTAAAATTATGGGTTTTTCAAGTGCACTCTAAATTTATTTATCATTAATATTAAAATTAATGATCTCAGAAAAAGACTCTAGAGACATAAAATATTATTTCTACAAATTTTTATTTATTTTAAAAATTATGGTAAAATACATATACATAACATAAAATTTATCATCTTAACCATTTTTTTTTTTCGCGGTACTTGGGCCTCTCAGTGTTGTGGCCTCTCCCGTTGTGGAGCACAGGCTCTGGACGCGCAGGCCCAGCGGCCATGGCTCACGGGCCCAGCCGCTTCGTGGCACGCGGGATTCTACCGGACCGGGGCACGAACCCGCGTCCCCTGCCGCGGCAGGCGGACTCTCAATCACTGCGCCACCAGGGAAGCCCAATCATAACCATTTTTAAGTCTATAGTTCAGTAGCCTTAAGTACATTCACATTGTTGTGCAACCAAGTTCCAGAACTGTTTTCATCTGGCAAAATCAAAACTCTATACCCCTTAAACACTAACTCCTCATTCCTCCCTTCCCCAGCCCCTGGCAACTACCCTTCTACTTTATATGAATTTGACTACTCTAGGTAGTTCATATAAGGGGAATCATACAGTATTTATCTTTTTGTGACTGGCTTATTTCACTTAGCATGACGTCTTCGAAGTTCACCCATTATTTCTACAAATTTTGACTTAGGGATTTATAAAGTGAGAAGTAAACAGAGAATTGGGGGTGAATTTCCATTAGATGATGGCATCTTGAATTACATAGCCTCATTCTGTTAAGAGATTTCATTTCTTTTATTTTGAAGCACGACATTATTAAAGAGAGTTAAAAATGCTTTCTGTGTGTGTCTGGTAAGACTAATTTTTCATCATGTCTCCAATTTGCTGATACTATATAAATCCTACTGGCTAGTTCTATCAGAAACATAATCAAATTCGAGAGTAAATAATGGAATTAATATCTTAAATACAGTTATTTTACTTTGCCTATGCATTCATTTTTGTGGTATTTATACACTGAGTTGTTGGAAGTAAGGCTTTCTATTTTAAAGGTGAAATATTAACTATCCTCTTATACTTTTTGATCTCTATGTACACAATATCCTTAGATTCTTTGCTAAAATTTAGTGACAATTCTAAGGTTTACGAAAAGAATAGATGTTTCCCACAGGTTTCTTAGTATAATATTGCTTTACGTGAGTAACAAATAAATACATTTGTTGGTTTGAAATACTTAATTTTGCTTAACTTTTATTTTTCTTCCTCCAGCTTATTAAAAACATTTTTTATATATCCCAGTATTAATCCTTTTTAGGGTGGCTGTGGGCATGTTATTACTATTAGTTTTAGTGTAATGCTGTATTTGTTTAAGTCATCTACTGTGAGTTAATGAAATATCATTTCTGGCCCCAAATGTCACTAGATAAAGATTAAATATATTGCATTCACATAGTCTCTTGATTAGACTAAAGTAGAGTTTTTTTTAGTTTATCTTTGGAGATTAGGAGAAAAATGCACTTGGAGCAGCATGCTGTGTTTTTGTAACAAACATTGACTCATAGTTACACTAGGTTTTTCATTCATAATTTATTGTGTGTTATGATATGATCTGTCACTTAAGCATATGCAAATCTTAAGCAATCACTTCAAGAAGAACAAGTTGTATTACTTGTGAATTAAATATTTTTGAACACCATTTTTAAAGACTATCAAGAGTATCAGAAAGGAAAGCTGTAATACTTTACAAATTTATCAATTAAACTTAAACAGTGATAGTAATTGTGCACATTTAACAATTAAAAGCACATTCTTGGCTAACAGTGATGTTTGAGTTCATTGGGCAGGCTGGCAGGCTCTATTTCAAAAAGCCTCCTAGGGAGTGAACACTGGTAAATTTATCAAGCCCAGGATCTGACCCTCAGATTCAGATAGAATGGAATGGAGCTGTCTCTCAAAGAGGGATCCACATCGAGCAATGTCAAATTATATATATATCCTTTGACATTTGTATCCTGATATATATATATATCAGAATGTAATTTATTAATTTATAATGAATAGAATTGTCAAATGAACTGGAATGCTCCTGTCATTGTGATGATTCATTTTGTTTTGTAAGTGGGCAAATCACAATTGCGTGAACACAGAATGAGTACAGATTCTCATGTATAGCTATATGAATGAAATATTTAGTGGCATAATCTAAGAGTGGCATCATACATCTGGCTCTGCAGTAGGGATAATCTTACCATTTGAGGCCAAGTTGTTTAAAGTAATGATATGTAGGGTAGGAAATCTCTTTCTTGAATAGTGTAGTGGGCAATGCTAATGTTTCCTCCACTGATCTCATTTTTTTTTTTAAGTTTTAATGACTGACCAGTCTCTTTTAGTTGCCATTTGATTATAGCCAAATCTTGCAGACTGGGGAGTTATTCTGTCTCTTTAGGGTAATTTGCCCATCTGCTCTGATCTATTATGAGTTAATTTCATGCTTGAACTTGAAAAATGCTTATTTCCAAAGCCTTGGATTGGGCCTCCAGTTACAGACATTACCCTGATCTTGAATGTTTGTAGAAATAGAAAAAAAAAACCATAAAAGAATCACATTACCCTAATACAATTGTGGTTGTTTTGGTGAATTTCCTTCATGTGTAGGCTTTCATTTTTAGGTCCTCTTAAACACGTTTTGCTAAATTTCCCAAATGGGATTTTAATGGTGGTTCTTTTAAATTTAAAATATTGGAGTGAAATTACATATCTAAAACATTATCTTCCCTTTTAGGAACAGAACAGGTGTTCACTTTAAAGATTGATTCTGCTAGGTATATTTTGTAACTGGTTTCCTAAATGAACTGTCATACTACTTCTAGTGCTTTCAAAAATAATTATTTGGTGCTTTCCATGTCATCTGACATAGCAAAAATATGGTTTCTTTTCCAATATATATGGCTTCATTTTGGTCATATTGTTTTAGTGACAACTTCCAGAACTAATTGCATGCTATAGCAGCAATCACATGTAGTCTTGCTTTACAGCATCCTTCTTTAGGCTCACAACACCTTTTTTTCTTCATTTTGTGTCAAGATAACTTAAATAAACGAATAAACTTGAGATAACAATTGACCTGCCCAAATCTGAGCTACCACTGGAGCAAGGACCCAGGTCTTTGGACCACTACAGTCCCGAATTTCCATTTATTTATCTTCTTCTAAATACTAGCCTTTGTACAAAGTTTAATCACATAAGTGATCTCACAGATTAGAGTTCGGTAACCTCAAGCTCCGAAAATTGAGCTCCTCATCTTTCAACCTCCTGTCAGTTGAATTCTTTGTTTTAGTAGATGGCTCTACCATCCTTCTGGCTCAGGCCATAAAGCTGAAGCCTTTTACATTCCTCTGTCTCCTCAATACATAGACCTGATGGATCATTATATCAGTTATTCCACCTTTAAAAATCTCTCACATTGGCTTACCTCTGCCTCCTCTGCCCTCCTTTCCCATTGCCACTGTGGCTCAGGCCATTGTTTCTGCTTTCTGTCTCTGATCTTGCCCTCTGCCAATCTGACTTCCACCCTGACAAAGTGATGTTATAAAACACATTTCCAATCCATTACTCCCTGGTTAAGATCCTTTAGTGATTCTCCATTATTTCAGGATATAGTTTAGGGTCTTTAGCTAAGCATACACAGCTCATGCCTAAAAAAGATGCACTATTTTAAGTCTGGCTTTGTTTGCTCAACATTCAGTTATGCATAACTTTATGGTCAGTGATTGGTCAGAGGTTATGCTTGGACACCTGAGCATGATGGATGGAGTAAGACTTCCACCCTTCCCAAAGGATCTATATGTGGGCTGGGGAGCACATTTAAAGTTCAGGCAGGTTTCTACTCTGCCCTGCCTTTTAGTTTCTCCCATGTCCTCTGTTCATGTGAGCAGCTCCACCATCAGCCCAGGACTTGAAGCCAGTATGGTTTTCTTGAGGCATGTGGGTGGAGGCAGCCAGGGTTGTTTGCAGAGTTCAAGCCCCTCTGTGGTCTCTCATTTCCAGGATCTACCTATTACCTTTATGGTTTTGTTGTCGGGAGGTTGCTTGTCCCAACTGGGATGGCTACCTCAGACTTGCTCCTGAAATTGCTACATTTGCTGGCGATGCTGCTGGACTGCGTATTTTCATCTTTGGCGCCAGATCAGTTGAGCCTCTCTGGCCTTGAAGCTGCCCTAGCCTACGGTCCAGGGAGAACCCTATCCCTGACCACCTGACCACAGGGGAGGGATGGCAGCAGCCCCAGGCAGGAGTGTCACAGAGTCCCACTGTTCTTACCCTAATTTCAACAGTGTTTCATGAATAAGTACTTCTTACTAAGTTATTTGACTTTGGTTGATTACCAGAATCCTGAATAATTTTTTTTTTTTTTTTAACAATTTTGAACAGTTTCCAAGTTGTTTTTTGGAGAAGATTTGAAGTCCTGCCTCCTGACGCCACAGGGTGATTTTAATTTGCATTATCCTAAAAACTAGTTCATTTGAGCACCTTTTCATATGTTTATTGTACCTTCCTTTGTGATTTGTTTGGTTAAGTCTTTTGCCCATAATCACTACATATTTTTTTGAGATTAAATGTAAGCAGATAGGTAACCCCACCCTCAGGTTTGGCTTAGAAGCCTGCCCCTTCTCTGTAGTTTCATATAATTGACACACAGTTTTGTATGGTGGTTATCTGTATACTTGCCTGATTCCCCACAGTAGTGTGAAAGCTCCTTGACTGCAGGAATTTTGTTTCTGTATCCTCACTTCTATATCCTTGGTGCTTAGTGTAGTAAGCACTCTATATGCATTTCTTTTTAAAAAAAAATTAATTAATTAATTTATTTATTTATTTTTGGCTGCATTGGGTCTTTGTTGCTGCGCATGGGCTTTCTCTAGTTGAGGCGAGCAGGGGCTACTCTTCAATGCGGTGCACGAGCTTCTCATTGCAGTGGTTTCTCTTTGTTTGCAGAACACAGGCAGTAGGCGTGCAGGCTTCAGTAGTTGTGGCATGCAGGCTCAGTAGTTGTGGCTTGCGGGTCAGTAGTTGGGGTGCACGGGCTTAGTTGCTCAGCGGCATGTGGGATCTTCCCGGACCAGGGCTCAAACCTGTGTCCCCTGCATTGGCAGGCGGATTCTTAACCACTGCACCACCAGGGAAGCCCTCTGCCAGGTTTTTTATTTGTGTAAATGCATCTCATTGTATTTCATTTCATTGTATAATATATTGTTTGAAATAAATGGGTCATTGACTAGTATTTAAAAACCTATTTGTTTTATAAGAATTTTCATTAAATAGTAAAATTCCTTTTTAGTAGAATGAATCATTGGGTCCAATGTTATTATGTAATGTTATCGGCGACCTCTAAATTTATTGCTGCTAAGCTCACTGGTAAATTCTTTGATCTTTTAGTAGTATTTGACAAGGATTGATCATTCTTCTTGAAATACTTTTTTCGTTTGGTGTCCTTACTCTCTTGGTTTACCGCCTATATTACTCTTCACTCCTTTTCAGTCCTCTTTGCTGTCTTTTCTTTTTTCCATAACCTCATAATATTAGGGCACACAGGCACACTGACTTTCTTGCTGTTCCTCCAACACATCAGACAAACACTGCCTCCTGGGGGCCTCTGAATTGGCTGGGCCCTCTGTTTAGAACCCTCTTCTTCCAGATATGACTAACTGCCCCCATCCCTCTGTCCTCCCATCCCATGTGTTTCCTCACATGTCACCTTCTTTCTGAGGCTTCCCTGACCACCCTATTCAATATTTCAAACTACTTGGTCCACCTACCTACAGCCTCACTCCTGATTTCCCTTATCCTCTTCTACATTTTCTTTTTCTCATACTATTATTCAGCTTCTAACATGCTCAGTAATTTACTTATTTATTATATTTATTGTTTAATGTCTCTCTTTCCCTGCTCAGGCTATGAGGACAGAGGTCTTTATTTTGTTTGCTGATATGCCCAAAGTAACTAGAATATCACTGGGTATAAAGTAGGTACACAAACAGATATTTGCTAAATGAATGATTGAATATCTGATTTTCTGGAAAGAAGAAAAATCTACACTTTGTCTGAAGAATTTTATTAGACAAAAAGTTTTATTTGAAAAAATATGAGAAATTTAAAAAAATGCCAATGTTCTTCTTTTATACCTTAATTGATGAATTAGGATCCATGAAAACACCATAAAATTTACATAGAAAGTTAATAAGTAGCATTCAAATAACCTCTTCAGGGCAGTCTTTTTAATAAAACTGGCATTTTTGTAAAAATGGAATTCTTCTATAATGATATGCAGTATAGCAGAATTTAATGCATACTTTAGATTTTAAAATAACCGTATAACAGTGTGTTGAGTGGGACCTTTTTATCTTGCTTCTGAATTGCAGCTAAGGCCCCAAGCTGAGGACAAAAGACTTTTGAGTAACTGATTTTCTATATTTGGATTGCTATGAATAATCTACTAGCCACTGGGGTCAGAAACCTGCCTGCAGAGACTGCTCAGAGGAACCATTCCTGAAGAACTGGGATCCCCCACCCCACCCCAATATGAGAATAGGACTCAGCGAGCAGAAGTGCAGAGTCGTACTGAGAAACGATTCCCTCCCTCACAAACCTCTCTTCGTTCTCCAAAGAACCACTTGTAAAGTATGGGGTACTTTACAGTTGGGAGAGTGGACACTTCATTGCCTAGTTGAGCATTGCCTTATCCATGGACTTGCTGATCTGCTGTTTTCTGCTGGAGCAAGGCTAAAGGGAGTTGAGAGTAAGAGTGGAAAGCAGAGGAAACTGTTCAATCTGTTTAATATGGTCACTTCAGAGAATAGCTGTGCTGGACCTATTTTTCCATTGTCCTGCTCAAGCCAGGAGGTGTAAAGGGACCTCAGCAGTGGTAGAGGGTGGATGGTTACTGTCTAGATCAGATAAATGTCCCTGCAGGATATTCTGAAGAGCCCATTTAATTACTCACGAGGGAGCCAGCAGCTGCATGCCTGCCACATGCAGGAGCAGTCAGTGTCAGCCAGAGAAGCAACAGCAAACAACGGGAGGACTGTGACTTCAACCAGTTAAGCAAGGGGATGATTCTCCTTCCTGCTTCCAGTTCTCAAGTCATGGGCTCCTGGAAGAAGTAGTGAGGGGCAGAAGGTTTATCTGAGCAAGAGAGTGCTTCATTTCTCCATTCTAAGCAGCAGAGAGTGTGGGTTGAACTACAGGGAAAAAAAAACTTCAAATTGATTTTGAGTCTGAAATCTTCAGAATAACAAAAGGGGCTTCCCCGGTGGTGCAGTGGTTGAGAGTCTGCCTGCCGATGCAGGGGCACGGGTTCGTGCCGGGAAGATCCCACGTGCCGCGGAGCTGCTGGGCCCGTGAGCCATGGCCGCTGGGCCTGCGCATCCGGAGCCTGCGCGTCCGGAGCCTGTGCTCCGCAACGGGAGAGGCCACAACAGTGAGAGGCCCGCATACTGCAAAAAAGCAAAAAAAAACAAAAATAATATAAGATTGAGTTGTAATTTTCTGAAGTCTCGAGTTCTAAAAACGGAAAGCATCTAAAAAGTTATAGATTGGGACCAAGTTGTTGTTTAAGGATCCCTAATATATCAGTTAGGAATTGCAGCATAATAAATCATTATAAAACTTAGTGGTTTAAAACAATAACCATTTATTATTTCTCAGAAATCTACAAATTGGCTGGACAGTTCTGCTGATCTGTGGCAGGCTCAGTTGATCTCCATAGGGCTTACTTATATATCTACAATCCAGCCCAGTATTGGCTGGGAGCTGGCTAGTCTAAGAGGGCCTCATCTAAGAGGGGTGATTCAGCCTGCTTCCGTGTTCCAGCAGGCTAGCCTGAGCCTGTTCTCATAGCAGTGGTTAGGGTCCAAAGGAAGAAAGTAGAAACACTCAAGCACTCTTTCAGACCTTTACTTGAGCTTTTCTTGGGGGGCCAAGCTCAGAGTCAGTGTGGAAAGGCACTACCAAAGGACAAGATATTGGGAGGTGTGAAAAATTGGGGTCACTAATGCAATCAATCTGCCACACCTATCAGGTGGGAAAGGAGATTCCACACAGGAAAGCTAAGAGCAGTTATTGGAAAAAATAAATCCATTTCATATTTCTGCTCTGAGGAGTAGACCCCTTAATCACAGGTTACAATTGATTTGGACTACATAGGCTCTTAAAACAGAGACTGTTTGTTCTATATATTCTTTCTAGTATGAATTTACCCCAGAAGTCATTGTTTAAAGATCCTGGTGTTTTAATTTGGGGGTCACACTGAATTTGAATATATATAATCTACATAATATATCAATAGATGGTATCTAAATTTTATGTATCAGGGGAAAGCTGTATACAGAAAACTTGGAATTTGGAGATGAATGGTAGAAGATATAGCAAGGAAAGTTACAAGAGGTTGCCTCTGGGTAGGGTGAACAAAGTATGGGGAGAGGTAAGAAAGGGGCTGCTGATTTTTGTTATAACTGCATTCTAGTGCAGTTTGACTTTTTAAATTGTGTACTAAATTACTTTGATTAAAATCAGTAAAAATTTTTTTCTATAGAGGAAAGTCTATTTTCAAAGCACCATCACTGTGCTGTTATTTACGTATAATACCTCATTTAATTTAATCCTTACAATGTCTCTATGAGTTAGCTGTTATATCTACTTCAGATGAAGCATGTGGGACTAGAGAAATTAAGTGACTTGTCCAAGGTTACCTGGTCTTTATGTAAGAGGCAGGGTCAAGATTGGAACCAACGTGTGTCTGCTTTCAAAGACTGTGGACTTAACCCCCAACTTGTAGTTTAATATTGAATCCATCTACTTAGAAGCTGAAGTTTAATTTTCTCTATACCAGAGACCCATGCTATTTTGTAGCCAACACAAAAGAACTGGAATATATGTATTTTTTTCCTGCTATCAAATTTTAGTTGCTTCTTAACAGCATCTAGGCTTGAAATGGAAAAATAGCAATTGAGTAAATTCTTCCAGTGGGAATATGATGAATATCCAGCATGTATAAATTTGCTCTGAGGAAAAAACATTTATTTTTATTTAATAATTTGAGTATTATATTAGATGCTTAGATTTTAGATATTGGATTATAATAACACCTATATTTAGATTTTTCTTAAAAGGTGTATTTATAGTATAAGAAAAGCATTTATAATTAGGAGTTTGAGTAAGATGAACTGTTCTGTTTTCATGAATTTTCCAAGTTATCAATATCCAGCTGTATTATCTTTAGGTGTTAAATTTGGTACAAACGTCATATACTAATTGCCCTTAACAGTTGCTGTAGATAATTATTGCAAAATGTCATTGAAAAGACAGATTTAATATATTAGTTTTGTGCACATGGTGATTTAAAGATTAGAATATGTTAAATAAACTGTGTCAGAAATTATAAATAAACTAAAATGAGTAAAATTATCCTTAAATTGCTAGACAAGTCTTCACATTTAATGTTACATTAATGAGTTTTGTACAGAGACTGTTTAGAATAAAATCCCTTTTTCATCAGATGTTGCACATATGCCTTCACTGTTTGTTTTTCTTCAAAGTAAAACTTAATGAAACAGCTAATAAAACCCAGTTTTACTCCTGATCCTCAAAAGAAGCAAGCCCTTGAAGTGTGTCCACTGTTTATTCTTTTGCACTGGTTTTTGCTACTTTGCAGCATGTAAATTTTCCAGTAATAGAAAACAGTCAAAGGCCATTAAACCGTTTCTTCCAAGTCTTATAAACCCAGCGTTTATTTCTTATTTGTAAAGCAGTTGCACAATGGAAACATGCTTTGCACACATACAGAGAAGTTTGGTCTCAGATCTTCATGTTCACCCTCTGCTGACTTCAGGAGGGTATAGTGCATGTGCATTTAAATGGATCTTTATTATGTAAATAATCAAGAACCATAATAGGGATTTTAACTACTCTAAAAAAATGAGAGGTTTCAAAATGAAAGGTGTATATGAGACACCTAGACTGTGTTACTCTCATAAACCTGAAAGTGTATTCAATTGGTGAATGGCTTATGAAAAAGGATCATCTTGCATGAATTAGAAATCTATAGATGGCAAATGTGTGTATACCCCAAGTAGCTTTTTCACTAACCATAGCATGTGGCATCCTCTATCTTCCTGCTTCTTTATGGAGAGGATTGTTTGGTGATAGGATGGAGGTAGATATTTGGGTTGGGATGAGAGCAGTGCTACTCAGTGTGGTCCTAGATTGGCACCAATGCAAGGAGATAAGTAAAGAAATTGAAAACAAGTACTTAGAAACTTGTTAGTAATTTGACAGAGTAATTTTATGTCTGTCAAATATAAATTAAAAAAAGATACTGACAATGGGGGAGGCTATGCATGTGTGGAGGCAGGGGATATATGGGATATCTCTGTACCTTCCTATCAAATTTGCTGTGAACCTAAAACTACTCTAAAAAAAGTTCTTTTTTTTTTTTTAATTGGGGCTTGTATTTTGTATGTTTTGGATTTTTTAATTTAATTTTTATTTTTTTCTAGTAATCCATTTTTAGTGTTTTTCACAAAAGTATGTCTATGACAGATTGGAAATAAAAATCCTGATATTTCGCCACAGATGGCTTGAAAAGCATTTGGTCTAAGATGAAATTTTCAAATGTTGATTTATGTCCTTTTGCCCCATTACATAACATTAGATATTAAAATTTGAATAAAAAGGAAAGACCATCATTTATAATTCCCATACCCTAACAGAACAGCTTGATGGTATTGAATGGTTAATGAGCTAAGGGCTGGATAGTAGAACCTGAAGTGGAGATATTCTGATTCCCATTAAGTGCAGGTCCATATGCTCTAGTGACCACTGAGTGAGAGTTGGTGTTGACATTCTCATAAGAAAATCTCATAAGAAAAGCCTGACTAGGATCTTGTGTCCAAATGGAAGTGGGCCATTGCCAAATAGATATTTTTTAAAATGAGGGTAGGTTTTAGGTGGAGGAAAGGAAAGAACAGAGAAAGCTAAATTATGTACTTTGTGGCACTTTTGAAGAATCAGGAATTTTGGACCACAATGGGACATTATGTGGGCCTTGACAACAAAGGGGAAGTAGAAATGGGAGAGCATCAGTTGACAAATTTCATTTACTTTTCAGTTTTACCTAGCGTATCTAAGTGCTACTAAAAATCATCACAAGGCATGCCTCTTTGGTATGCATTTTATTCATTGCTGATACATGGACAAGCAATCAGAGTATAAAGCTGAGATTTATATGTTATATAACCTCAAGTCATAAAAATGTTCATAAGTCATAGAAATAGAAGTTTACAGTTAGGAGGTCATATAATTCACCTTGTTCTGAATACTGCTTCTACTAAGGCTGCTTATGATGCATTAGTTTTTTTGTAGCCACTCTATGGGTTCTGCCCTTGAGGGTGGGGTGTGCCAGAAGGGAGATATCCTGGGCGTAGCATGCAAGAAGCACAGGTCTCAAGCCCTGGTTGAGCTGGAATGAGACTTACCCAGAGGATTGTCCAAGAATATGCTGAGCTTGGGAGAGAGATAAGCTGATCCAGGAGAAAGCTGAAAGTTGACTACTGGATCAGAGCTTCCTAATTGCCATGCCATGCACATTGCTGTGCCACACTGCTGTGCCGTGAACAGGCTACAAGGGGCCTCAAGATACTGTGGTCAGAATTCATTAACAGTGTTTTGTACCAGCATTCAGAAATTTATAGTAGTTGAAATGATATTTGAATATTATTTGAATGGCTCCCTATGTAAGCTAAATTCAGTAATTATTTTGGACCGAAAAGCTCTAGGTGTGGTACTTGTGGCCTGGAGTTTCTCTGTAGTATCCACGTCACATTGCACCTACCCTTGACACTAGACCTTGAATCATTCCAGTATGTCTGATTACACACTTGTGATATACTTATTAGTAAGCTTTTTTTATTCTTAAAATTGTGATAAAATATATACAACAAAAAATATATGTAAAACATAAAGTATACCATTTTAAGCATTTAAATTAAAATATTTTAAAATTATGGGAAAAATACATAAGATTTACCATCTTAACCCATTTTTAAGTGGTTCAGTTCAGTAGTACAGTTTAGTAGTATTCACTACATTCATATTGTTATACAGCCATTACTAGCACCCTTCTCCAGAAGTTTTTCATCTTAGTAAACTGAAACTCTTTACTCACAAAACAACTCCTTCCGCCCAGTCCAGGCAACCACCGTTGCACTTTCGTTTCTATGAACTTGACTGCTACCTCATATAAGTGGAATCATATATTTGTCCTTTGCAACTGGTTTATTCTACTTAGCATAATGGCTTCAAGGTTCATTCATATTATAGAATGTATCATAATTTCCTTCCTTCTTAAGGCTGAATAATATTCTATTGTATATATATTACATTTTATTTATTCATTCATCTTTTGATGGATATTTGGGTTGCTTTCATCTTTTAAAATTTTGTTTTTTAATGCATGTAAAATATTTGTATTTTAATTTCAATTTAATTTTGCTATCACCATCATCATTTTATAATTTTTCTGACAGAACTTATGTATGATTGTTTTTATTACTTTTATTATCATTTTCTGATACTAAGTTTTGCTAAATAAAACATTGAATTTTGTTGCCTTTTGATTTATTTACTTACTTATACTTAGTTTTTGCTTTTGGTGTTAACAATTAGCCAAAGTCACATTCTTGTTAGAATTTTGTAATGAATTATTGTTTTTGGAAATTATTTGTTTCTAAAAATCAAATAATCATTGAATGTAATTTAATTAAGTTGATTAGTTAAAAGCCTTTCTAGTTTCAGGAAATAAATTGTCAAAATATTTTAATCATATATCTACCAGTTTATGCATTATATATATTCTGTGAATATTTCAAAGTTTTAATTTTTAGAGTGATAAATGACTATTTGTTTGAATTTTCATGAAATTTGTTTTTAAAACATTTTAATGAACACAGATTTCTCGTTCCTGTAAACAGGTTCTATGTGGTTGTAAAAGCCTATTGGCCCTATTCTTCATATTTAATAAATATTTAAAATTTACATATATTGTACTTACTTTTCAATCTTAATGGATAACTTTTTATTAGAACTGGAAAGCCATCAGTTTCATAAAGAAACACAGTATCAAAAGAAGTTGAAGTCACTAGTTAGGTAATGAAATGAGAATCATCTCAAACTTTGATGTACGTGCCTGTGACTTTTTTCCCCTTAGCCTAAATGCCTTCCTGACAGGAGAAGTTATCAGATGAAGACACAGTACCAAGCAAACTGCACTGGCACCTCATCCCCAACTATTTCAGTTTATTTAGATTAAGCTAAATAAACCAGTTACATGATCACATCATTAAAAGCTGAAGCCAAACTGCCTCCCACAAGGATGGAAGCCCTCATTTTACCAGCCAGGCTAGAAACTTAGGCCAGTAAAGCAAAAGAGATGGAGAAGGTGGCACTCTCAAATAATACTTGTAAATGTATTGATGATATGTCAGATGGCATAAAGACAAAATCCAGATTATTATTAAATCAAACAAGCTTTTATTTCACATTGGTGAATCTACACATGTTAGAAGCTGCCAAATTCTGGCAAAGGTAGAATTCCTAAAGAGAAACGCTAGGAGGAATATTGGTTCTCTGTAAAGAAGTACCAAAACAAATTACCAGGGATGAAATATTGAAGGTGGTAAATTCATACTTTGAAATAAATAAGGTATTATGGAAACATGCTTGAATTTGTATTACTGGTAGAGTGACTGCAGTGACAGGACGGCATAACGGCTACACATCAAGAGCCGTGAAAACACTGAGATTCAAATAATACGATGTTTTATTCACAGAGAAACTCTGTTGTGTAAAAGTTTGCCTGTATATGAATTTCACATAGTCTCATATATCAAAGTGGAGAATCTAATGTAACTGAAGCTGCTTCACTCACATTTGTTTTTGGCTTCATGTGAAGAAATGGGATTGGAATATAACTTTCCACTGAAGGGCAGAGGATGTCCAACAAAGAGTTTTGTCAAAAGTTTATGAAAGAATTAGAAGTTGTTTTGGTAAGCAATTCTTACTTTGAAGATTTGTTAAAAGGTAGTTACTTGGCTTTAAAAAATAGCTTAGGGCTTCCCTGGTGGCGCAGTGGTTAAGAATCCGCCTGCCAACGCAGGGGACAAGGGTTCGAGCCCTGGGCTGGGAAGACCCCACATGCCACGGAGCAACTAAGCCCATGCGCCACAACTACTGAGCCTGTGCTCTAGAGCCCTCGAGCCACAACTACTGAAGCCCGCACGCCTAGAGCCCATGCTCCACAACAAGGGAAGCCACCACAATGAGAAGCTTGCACACCACAACGAAGAGTAGCCCCAGCTCGCCACAACTAGAGAAAGCCCACGTGCAGCAATGAAGACCCAATGCAGCCAAAATAAATAAATATATGAAAAAAAAAAAAGCTTAGAGAACTCCTTGGTGGTCCAGTGGTTAGGACTCTGTACTCTCACTAGCCACGCGGTGTAGCAAAAAAAAAAAAAAAAAACTTAATTAGCTGAATGAATGAACCTAATTAATAGAAAATTGCCAGGACCTCATGATAATGTATTCACATGTACTGATAAAATTTATGGATTCAAGTCAAAAATTCAGCCTTGGAAATAAGGAGTTAAAAAAGATTCACTTGTGGTATTTAATCTGTGTCACAGTTTGAATAGTAAAGAATGATTATTAAGACAAGTAGAGCAACATCTTGTATACTTAAGGAAGAGCTGCTTCACTGGTTAAAGTAGCTTTTCAGTTGTATTTAAATTTATTCATACTATCATAAGAAATTTTCACATTTCATTTGTTGATGAAAGTAAAGGAAAATCTATTTGTTTTACTGAATGATGTCACTTTTGAAGTACAGTTTAGATTTGAATTATCCAAGTTGTGGTTAGTGATGAGAAAGGAGTTTCCATCATTTGGAGAAAAGTGATAAATACTCCTTGCTGTAGAGACAGAAAGTAGATTAGCCTGGGGCTGGGAGTAGGAATGGGAATTGACTGTAATAATTGTATAGTATAAAGAAAATATATTTAGGATTTTTTTCACCAGCTTTCATATAGACACCACCAAATACCCTACAGTGTACTCCATTATACTGCTGTTCAAATATGAATTTTTATGTGTCATGATGTGAAAAGGGTTAGGAAGCACTGGACTGAATCATATGACAATCTGGAAGGCTGAGGCAGGAATGCTAACTGTGATGGGTCCCAAATTCAATAACTAAGAGATATCAGAAAATGGAGTAAAAAGCAAGGACTCGGACAGGATAAAGTTTCAGGAAATATATTTACCAACTGGGCATGTGTGGTGTCTTATATCTTACTGATACGGGGGATAAGGGCCAGCGGTAGTGGGATGCATAGATGGCAGGAGGGTGATGAACCAGACTAAGCTGGATTAAGCCAGATAGCTGTACAGATGGTTTCTGAACTCAGTCAGCGTGGTTTTCAAGTCTGTGTGCTTGACTCCATGCCATACTGCTTCTCAAGTCTGTAGTAATACTAACCACCCATCTCCTTCTAAACTCCCACCCCTGGTCTCAGGCAGATTGTTCTTATGGCTTGGGCCTTCTCCTGTAGAGAATGTGGCCTACAGTGGATGCTATAGTAGGGCCTCCTCCTAGACTGTGACTTGGATGTTGCTGGGTCCCACTTCAGTTGCTTGTTTGGGGGAAAGCTAAAGAATATAGTCTGATCTTAAAATGTTATCAGAACATTTACTCTGCAGCAGCCCATCATTTATGTGCTGTGCCGTAGAATATGGTGGCCACTAGCCACATGTGGCTATTCAAGTTGAAATTTAAATTAAGTAAAGTTAAATAAAATGAAAAATGTGGTTTCCTGGTTGCACTTGCTGCATTTTAAGTGGCTACTGCCTACCATTTTGGACAAAACAAAAAACATTACCGTCATCGCTGCTGGGTTTGTTGGACAATAGCAGTCTCACTGGTCCCCTTCTTCTCGTCTGCTCCATCAGAAGTGAGAGCTCAATTCCTATTGGCTTCTAACTCCTCAGGCTGCCTTACTTCAGTGGCTGGCCCCACTATTTCTGTCTTTCCTCATATTGTGAAAGACAGTGATACCAGAAAATAATAAATTTCTGTGGTCATTAATTACTGGTTCATACAAGATTTACTTTCTTAAAACAGTTCTGCAATACTGTTGACCTTGTTCTCCTTACTTTATCCTGCAAGTATAACAATTACAAACTGAGTTCTAAGAAATCCCTTCATGACAGCCTGTCACACTTTGGCTCCTATTGAACTTGAAGGCATGTATATCTTGTGGCTTAAAGGTGTGCTTTACTGTTAAGCAGAGCTCCTGTATTCGTGTAGCTGGATTTTTGAGCCTAGTTTTAGGATTTTGCTTTTATTCATGCCAAATATCATCTCATTTTTTCCTGACTGAGATTTTTCTTAAATTAAATCTTGATTTGATCATCTGATAAACCATTATTATTATTATTATTATTATTATTATTATTATTATTATTATTATTACACCTAGCTTTTATAAGCATACCTTTGTAGGCTGGCTAAAAAAAAGTCATGTCAAACTAATCTATTTCCTTTTGAGAAGGCTACCAGATTGGCAGGATGCTATAGAAGGAGTGAGCTTGGTCTCAACCAGATAATTTAGAATGTTTTCAGGGGTGGGCCGTTAGGTGAATAAGGACTGCAAAAAACATATCGAATTTGAAAAACCTGAGAATATTTAGTCTGGAGAAAAATAAACTATTTTAGATATTCAAAGGACTGTGTTGAGTGAGCACTGTTGATCAGAAGGAGAATTTATTGTTATCAGAGGAAGTTTTCAAGGTTAGCTATGGGAAATATAAAGTGTTGTTAGTATGTTCAGGGGAACACAAAGGTTCCCAAGACCTTGGAGCAGCACCACATAAGAAGGGGTAACTGCAGGATATTTCCATTCTTGCGACCACAAAAGTGAAGTGAGCCAAAAAACACAGTGGGAATTAAACGAAGTAGGGTTAAGTTTTCATTAAAGGCTGTGCTGTGCATTCACCACTCCTGGTTGCCCTGGCAACCAGGCTCCCTCACATGCTAATGACATTATAATGAGAAAAAACACATGCAAATGCAGTAAATAGTAATTAGAGGCACAGCCTTACATGGAGTAGTGAGCTCTACCTTGGGAAGGTCTGAGAAGGAGCTGGTGAAGGGTTTGTACTGAAGACAAAGAACGAAGTGATGAAAAACATTGAGTTATGTACAGAAGAGTTAAGTTGAGCCTGCATAGAGTATGCTTTAGTATTTGTCTCCTGCAAATACGTGTTGTTTCTCCAAGCAGAATTTAGTCAAAGTCAGAAGTCATGCAATTGTACATCCACATTGTCTTAACAATTCTACCTGTTGGCGTCATTAAATGGAAAGAATCTTAGCTGTATTTGCTTTAGATTTGGAGCAGCTGTAGCAGCCTGCTGCTTGGAGTGCTCTCTCTGCCCACACTGGGCAGGGCTGGGCTCGCCCAGACAAGGTAGTGGAGTCAGAATATGTAGCCAAGAGTCAGTCTTGGTGAAGAGAGAGTCTTAAATGTGTTACTTCGGATGAGACAAGTAGGACCAGTGAGGGACTATATTTGGTTAATATAAGGTGACACATGCTGTCTATGTCACTGGAAATGTGTCAGGAGACACTGGGTGACTGCCTCTCTCAGGTGTGATAGGTAGGGCTTTTGTTTGCCTGAATGGTTAGACTCAGAGTCTGTGAATCTGTGCTTGATTTCATTCTCTTCCCTTTATTTCATTATTCAGGCTTTTCTTTACTGTCTTTTCTATTTTTATTGCCACAAGTCTGTCTGTGTATCTTTCTTGGAAATGGCTAGAAAATGTTACATTACCTGCTTCACATTATCCCAGTTCTTTGATTTATCTTTTTTGGTGTCAGCTGAATAGAAATTGCAATAGCTTTTGAGGTCCATAAATGTTTACTGTTCTTTTCTCTTCTCTAACTTAAAAAAAAAGTTTAAAAATTTCATAAGAAATGCACGTATACTTTTGTAAAAATCTGCACTAGTATATTATTAAAAATGAAAGTAATTTAGACATATATGTCAAAATGTTTTAAGTGCCTTTCAGCTACCTCTCACCCCCCTGCCAATTCCCAGTCCCAAACTTCTCAGAGAAAACCAGTGGTAACAGTTTGGAGAGTAAACTTCAAAATCTCTTCCTATGCACTCATATATATGGTTATTATATATTATAATGTACACTATTAAGACATTATTCATATCTAACACTTATTGAGGGATTACTATATACCAGACACTGATCTTTTTTGTATATTAATTCATTTAATCCTTAGAACCACCATTTGAGGGATTTTATAGGAGAGAGGAAGGTCAGAAAAGTTAAGAAATTTGTTCACGGTAATAAGCCAAATTTATATCTGAGGAAGTCTGATTTGGAGCTCATGCTTTCTCTCATCACACTATCTTGCCTGCCCTGCAGGTAACATATATGTATATGTTTTCTTTTTCCATATATGTGGAATCAATCATTTCATATGATTGTTCTTAAAGTAGTTTTTTAACTTAATATCCAGAGGTTATTCCATATCAATAACTTCCATCTGCCAGGTTTTTTTTTAATTGTTATATTTTGTTCTCTTGTTCAGATGCACTATAATTTAAGCTTTCCTCTATTGATGGGCATTTAATTTTCTATGGCAAATGATACTTTAATAAATGTCCATGCAAAACAATTTTTGTGTGTACTTATTCTTATTTCTGTAGAATAGATAAATAGCGTTACTGAATGAGAGGGTATGCTCACTTGACATTTTGACAGATGCTGCAAAATTGGCACAGCTATCACTCCCTTCTTGAACTCCTCCGTGCCTGAGACGCTGACCTTGTGGTTTCCTTCTACCTCTCAACTATTCTTAGTGGCTTCCTCTGCTGCTTCCTCTTCATCTCCCAATAGCTCAACTCTGGAGTGCCCCAGGAGTCAATCTTTGGACTTCTCTTCTCCAATTAGACACTTTCTCTAGGAGATCTTACCCAGCTCCTTGGCTGTAAATACTATATATGCACTGATGACTCTTGAAATTGTATTTTTAACACCTATTATATCCCTGAACTTCAGGCTTTTATATCTAGCAACTTGACATACATTTGAGTGTCCATGAGGCAGCACATTTAACTCACTTTTACTTAACCTTCCCCCTCTCCCTCACAACCTACTTTTTCCACATATTTCCCTATTTCAGTAAATATTAGCTTCTAGTTACTAGGGACAAGAACCTGGCGTTCCCCTTGACTTCTCTCTTTCTCTTACATCCCATGTTTAATCCATTAATAAATCCTACTAACTCTATCTTCAAAATATGTCCATAATCAACCACTTCTCACCACCTCCACTGCACCACTGTAGCCCAGGCTGCCATTATTTCTCGCCTGGCCTATTGCAATAGCTTCCTAACTAATGCCCATTAGGAATCTGGTCTCTAAACAGCAGCTACAGTGATCTTTTAAAAATGTGAGTACAATCATAACAGTCTGTGCCTCAGAATCCTCCAATGACTTCCAGTCTTTGTCAGGGTAAAATCCAAAGCTCTGATCATGACTTCCATGGCCTAAATTGTTCGCACCCCTTTCCTCTCTAGTCTTAAATTCCATCATTTTCATGCTCCTTCACTCTGCTCCAGCCATATACTATCCCTGCTGTTTCCACTATGGAGTCTAAGTGCAGCTCATTCCCACTGTCTAGTGTGTTCATAAAGGTAGCTTTATGACTTATTCCCTACTTCAGTCAGATCATCCCTCACCTTATCAGCAAGGTCCTCCTGTCTGTCCACCCTATGTAAAATAGCATCTTCCTAACCCTATCACTTCAGTCCCCCTCACTCTAATTTATTTATTTTTATTGCACTAAAACCATCTACTGTACATATTCAGTTGTTATCTTCTCCACCCTGCATCTGTTCCTCCAGAGTGCAAGCTGCCTGAGGGCAAGAACTTCTGTCTGTTTGGTTCACTGCTGTATTCCTAGGGCCTAGCACACCATGTTATATGAACTAAGTGCTAATATTTGTTGAATGAATAAATGAGTGAAAGAGAAAGGCAAAATTTCTCTCCTGACTGGAGCAATTTATATTCTTAAATAGTATATGAGTATGCCCATTTTCTCATACTCTCTAGACTATGAGATATTACTGATCTTTAAAAATTTTCATTCTAAAAGATGAAAAATGATATATTGTTTCAATTTGCATTTTCCTCATTACATTGGTGTTGAGCATATTTTTATATGCTTATTGGTCACTGGTATTTCTTCTAGGTATTTCTTGTTTATGCCCTTTGTCTCTTTTACTGTAGTTGTTTATCTTTGTAATAGTGATTTGTAGAAGTAACTTATATATTACGACTATCAATCCTTCATTTCCTATATGTATTGCAAATATTTTTTCCCAGACTGTCACTTCTCTTTTAACTTTGTTAATAGTATCATTTGTCAAACAGGAGTTTTTTAATATTTAATAAATCTGCCAGTCTTTTGCTTTATGGCTTCTGGGTTGGTGTTTTGCTCAGGAAATCTTTCCTAACTTCAAATTAAGAAAATATTCTCTTATATTTTCCTCTAGACCTTTATTAGTTTATTTTTTATGTTTAGGGCTTTAATCCATCTGGAATTTATTTTAGAGATTGTGAGATGTGGTAATGTAGTTTGTTTATTTTATTTAATGGTGAACCGCTTGACTTCATTTCATTATTGACTCATCCATTCTTCCATCTGTGATCTAAATTCTCTTTTTATCATATATTAAATTCCAAAATGTAAATGTTTCTATTTCTAGACTCCATACTCTAATCCCTGATCTATTTTTCTTTTCTGTCATAATAACATAGATTTTAATTATTACTAGTGCTCTTTAGTTGGTTTCAATATCTAATAATCCTATCATTCATTGTTTTTTTTAAATTAATTACCCCATGCATTTTCTTTTAAAAGTGATTTTAGAATCATTTTACAAGTTTCATAAAAAACTTGTTGGGATTATTTTCATGTCCTACAGTACAGTTATAGAGTTTCCTTGACATAATGATAGGTATTTTCCTGTATATTTGACAATTTGTGTTCGTACCAGAAATAGTGTATTTTATCTTTATGATTTTAACTGATTATTTCTACAGTTGTAAAGTTACCGATTTTTATATGTTGATCTTTTTCCTGGCCACTCTCTGAAACTCTCTTATTTTATTACTTTTTCTGTTGATTCTCTTAGATTATTTAAACAAACAATGAAATCATTTGCCATTTTAATCTTTTTCTTTGAGAACTTTCTTCAGGCAGTGAGCTGGGACACTTGTAGAGCTTACCTTGTTTATTTCCTTTTCCTCAGAGATCACTGTCCTACACTGCCTGTGTCCAACATCTGCAAACCCCAATTTCATATATTTTTTGTTTGGTTTTCTAGTTGCTTAAGATGGGAGAGTAGATCTAGTCTCTGTTATTCTATCATGGCTAGAAGACCAAAGAAACACTTAGACGAATGCAAAAATTCTTGAAGGATACTAATCTATCGCCTTATTATATGAAATGTAAATTTAATGAATACTGGTTTTAAACTAAGATTCTGTTAGATACATGACCATCAGTTCAGCTGGTCTGTTTCTAAACCTATGGTTGGGAACACAGCATGGGGAGAACATGATTAATTCATGGAAATGAGGGAAGACTCTCTAAGATTTGTAGCATAAGTGTGGGGTGGGGTGGTGAGCTTCTACTCCTTCTCTATTGCATTGTGTCCACCCGGCTTTCACACAACTCCTGCCTTGATGCAGAGGCAACCTGCTAATGTCAAGCTATGGGAAGCAGGAGTTCTGATGGAAGATACAGAAAGAGAGGGCATCAGTATAAGAGCTTTAAACACGCACAGGCTTGGAATGGAAATGACTATGAGGGCAGAGATTGTGACTCATTCTGGAAAATATGTCAGGAAACTTTTGTTACATCAATAAAAAAGGCTGAGTGGACAACATCCTCCCTCTCTCCTTCCTCCTCTTCACTCTTCTCTGCCAGCAGTGTGAGTTTGCCACGTTTCTGGTTTTGATCCAAGTAGTGGATATTGAATGCTCTTTTTGGCACGTAGGATGACTCCAGTAAAGTCTTCAATCTCACATTATCCAGGTCCCGTGAATAAAAACAGTGAGTGTACTACTGTGCAGCCTTCTCTAAAAGCTGTCAGTACTTTCATCCCCGTTATTGGTCAAAGCCCTTTTGTTTTCCCGCAACAGCCATGAGAATCTGGCTTAGTATCTTCAGGTTGGAACAGCTTCTGAAACACTGGCCTCCCTCAGCTGTTCTGGGCAACTACCCCTGTGTTAGGTGCAGGAGCTGTGGGACTGCCTTTCTCCCACCTCTTCCTGCCTCTTCACCTGTACTGGGCTGAATAGTGTCCCCCAAAATTCATGTCCATCCAGAACCTGTGAATGTGACTTTATTTGAAAATAGGGTCTTTGCAGATTAATCAAGTTAAGACGAGGCCATACTGGATTAGCATGTGTCCTAAATGCAATCTGACTGATGTCCTTCTAAGAAGAGGGAAATCTGGACACAGAGATACAGACACACAGGAAAGAAGGCATGTGAATACAGAGGCAGAAATGGGAATGATGTGTCTATAAGTAGGCAACAACCAGTACCTAGAAGGAGACAAGGAAAGATTCTCCCTTAGAGCCTGAAGAGAGAGCATGGCCCTGTTGATACCTTGATTTCAGACTTCTAGCTTCCAGATCTAGACCTGTGAGAGAATTAATCTTTGTTGTTTTAAGCCACCCATTTTGCTCTGTATGCACCCATGCCAGGAAGGCCTTTCTCACCTTCCTTTCCTTCTTCCCACCCGCACAGCAGGATCCTTCTCCCAGTAAAACTGCTTAAGATCAGGCATCCTTCATTTCATGAAAAAATAGGAAACTTAATAAATTATTTGTATGGTTTTGCAAGGACAGTGCTTTGAAATGAAAGTGACAATTGGCTACCCTGATAATTTGCTACTGTCTATAAAATTTCTTTCAGTTTATTTTATTAAGTACAAAATTACTTTAATACTCTTAATTTTCTTGAATAATTCCCTTATAACAGGTAATTTTATAAAAATATTATTTATGAGAGGAATAAGATTTGGAGTAACTTTAAATTTAGAAATTAAGATGGAGACGGTCAGAACTTGGGTCATCTTTGTTTTCTTATTTTATCTATGATATTAGAAAAGCAGTGATAAACCTTTGAGAACATTTCATCTAGAGCAAACAAAATATGGTAAAATCTCTACAAACTTAAATTGAAATTAGAAACAGAGAGAAAAAATTTTTTTCTATGGCAGGCCCCCATCTCCCCTCCAATCCTTATAGCATTTGTTGGCCAATCCTTGGGCACAAATAAGCAGGAATGCTCTTGGAAGCAGAACCAAATTGTTTAATATAATAAAAAGTATGAGGGTACACATGGAGGTCCCACATTTATGAACTGAAAGTTGAAAAATCAAAATGGGCAGTTTGGAAAACCTGAAAAAAATTATTAAAAAGTGAAAGAGGGAAAAGAGAATGAAATTCCACAAAAATGCTTAATAGTGAAACAACATTGTAGAGATATCTGTTGAAAGTGTTAATAAAGAAAATGGGACCAATGTGATCTAAACTTAATTTTGATGCTTTGGCTCCAAGAAAGAGAAGGGATTTAGCATTATTTAAACTATAACCATTTTTTAAAAATTTGCATGAAATAAGCAGGCTGTGCAAGTACATATCAACAGATATGCGTGTGTGCTCATCCCTGCCCCCTCTCCCCAATAAGGTCATCAAATTGGTCCAGTAACCTCCTTTTCTGGGCTGACAAGTGGCTGATTTTCTTCTGCTCTTTATTCCCTGGGGTCACTGCACTTGCTGTGCTTTTTTTTTTTTTAATTTTTAAATTTTATTTTATTTATCTTTTTATACAGCAGGTGCTTGCTGTGCTTTGACCTGCCTTTGGGGAAGGGGAGAGCAGTGTGTTCTACTGCTCATCTAGGAAGTCAGAAGGGGTTAGAGGTAAAAAGCAGAGGGACTTGGTAGAGTCCTGTCAGGGAAAGGGAGTAGGACTATTGTAGGAAAACTAACTAAAATGAGCACAGTGCTGGGGTTCTCAATATGTCTTTATTGAATGGAATTGAAAATTGAAGGCCCTAAGTGGTGTAAAACAATGTCTACTTGAGAAGCAAAGTGAAGGTATACCATAATTAGGTAGTGACCTAGGAAAGAAATATTGGCCTTATTTTGGTTTAGCAACTAGAGGGTAAGTTTAAAAAGAGAGAAAATAAAAGTTAATATTGTATGCAAGAACATTTTATGGTTCTTAGAGTATTATTGATTGCAGAGAGTGGAAGGAAAGCACAGTATTACATTTTTCTTTCATGGATTGGATTTTTATATTTAATTAAATAACTTTTACAAGGAAAAACAGTACATGATCATTGTAAAAATTCTAATAATATATAGATATATAAAATACAGATGAAAATACTTCCTTCCCTCTCCTCTGACTCAATTCTGTAGTTTGTTTTCTATGCACATGTAAATATATGTACGTTTATAACATATTTATGAAAGTGGGATCATTGTTTTGTAACTTACTTTTTCCACCTAACAGTATGTAATGGACATCTTTCTTTGTGAGCATATATAGAACTATCTCATTATTACTGATAGCTACATAGTATTCCATCATATGGATGATTTAAATTTGTTTAAAGGAACCCCTATTGGTGAAGAATAACTCAGTTATTCTCACAGTGATCCCTGTAACCTTTAACAATATATCAATACTTTTAATTCTTGATTTTTCATTTTTGGATAGTAACTATTGATTCCTGCTGTGATAGATGAGGAATTTAGAGTACTTACACTATATCCCACATTCCTTTCTGTTCCTCCTTCTGATTTTTAAATTAATTATATTATTATTTTTACATCATCAAGATTTATAATATTTAGATTCTGTTCAGGAACTATAATTAGTCCTCTGTGCTTTGTTTATAGGTTGATTAGAACTTTAAACCTAATAAGAGTCTGTAATGAGTATGCTAATGTAAACAAGAGTAACTGCTGAACTAAGTATTATAAGAGAAGGCAGTATAACCCTCTGACACACGGCTGCCTTAGAGAGAATATTTCAAGTTAAAATCCCACAGATTCTCTTTTAGTTTCTTACCATGACCATGCTAAGAAAAAGCTCTTTTAAACTGGGCAGAGCCAGAGAACCTCCAATCAAGGACCAATGGTCACCATGTTTTGTGGTTTAATTCCCAGTTAGTGAACCAATGTGTTCAGTAGTCATTCACACCTTAGGTCACACAGATAAAGGCAATAATCATAATGGGTTATGTTGTGCAAATGGTGAAGCAAGGGGGTATGGTCCTCTATTGGATGCGACCACGCATCCAGAAGAAGATTTAATGCTTTCCCAGAAGGACAGCCTCAGCTCCCTCAGCTGGAATTTATTATTATCTGAGGTGTATCTCTAACCCTCTCCCCCAGAAAGTATGGAGAAAGTATTGGTGGACTATTCAATAAACGGCTGTGTCATGTTTAATAAACTCCAAAATACTACAAGACCGAGGAGAAGACCAAGGTCTTTTTCAAAGGTGAAATATGTTATATACCTACTTTTACTTTTGGGTTTTTGGTTTCTTGAGTTTTTGGTCTTCTGAATTTTTGCCTGAGTCAAAGGCTGGCAGTTACCCATGAATCACTTTGACTGGATCTGGTCACTCTTGATACTGACTCAGAGGCATCAGAGTCAGCCATGGTCAACACCCACACACATATTGGGAAGGTGTAGCAGTATCGGTTAGCGAGATTGGGTGGGGGTTGGGGCATGAGGAGACATTTTAATATATTCAAATTTGTGTTCTGGAGGATCTCTAAATCCTTAACAGTTACCTTCATACACCATCTAACTTTCAGGCTTTAAAAAAAATGAACAGATACTAGTTTAGTGTCTGACTTACCCAGTGTAAGCTTTGCTTTTCAGCAGCAGTTTTTCTTTTTTTTTTTTTTGACCCCAAGATTAATTAGCTCTGGGCAGTTACTGGTAGTATTGGTTTGATCTCTTACAGAGGAAAGAGCAACCACTTGAGATATGTGGCTTAGGTTTGGCCTGTTCCTCAGGGTTCCATTGGCCTTGAAGGTCCTGTTGTTTGTTCAGTGCCAGCAGTGACCTAGAAACTTCCTCTTGTCTTAATTCCTCCCCAGTGGCCTTGACAAGCCCTTCCTGCAGCTGATCATTATGGGCAGTTAACTTGAGTTTACATCCTATATGCAATCCTTTATTCCAAAGCAGGGCTGAGGCTCTTAGATAACCACCTAATTTTTTAGACAGCAGTGTTTTCCTAGAGTAGATTGTTAAAAGCTTATTAAAATTCAGCTACAAGAACCCCATAGTTATTTGGATAGCTCGATTCTAACAGGCATAACATAACTGTCTGGGTGGCATAGCTTTTGACAGCTTGTAGGAAAGCAGACCTAAACATGTTCTGTTAGGACATCCTCAGTATGCAGTCAGTACTACACTAGAAAACTTGGTTGTCTCTCTAAGGTTCTATAAGCCCTCCAGAACATTTTCTCCTGAAAAGTTCAAGTTGGAATCCATTGCAGCATTGCGCTGGCCTGGAAGCATATGTTCAAAAGGCAATCAATGAAGTATTTGTTTAACATAAAGTGTTTTTTGTATATAGGCACAAAAGGCTTTGTACACTAAAAAAGTAAGTTTCCTTCCTAACCTTCCCACCCTCCTTACCCAAACCTCAGAGGTCATTACTCATACCAGTGTCTTCGGTGTCCTTTCAGATATCTTCAATGTACACAAGCATATGCGTTTATATTTAAACAAATGGTAGGATAATATACATATATACATGCTGTTCTGCATATTTTTAACTTAATGATCTATTTTGGTTATTATTCCATATGAATACTTACAGTCACTTTTTTTATGACTGCATAGCATTCTATTATTTGGATATACTATAATTTATTTAACCAATCCTCACCTATGAGCATTTAGGTTATTTCCAATACTGTGCTATTAAAACAATACTTTAATACATATCATTGCATGAATTTTACTTTCTACATGTGCAATTGTATCTGCACGATAAATTCCTGGAAGTAGCATTTCTGGATGGAAGGTATGTGCATTTTAAGTTTAGATAGTTATTGTCAACTTGCTCTACAGGGAGGTTATACTAATTTAAATTACCCTGCCCTTGACAATGTATGAGAGTGCCTGCCTGTTTTATCCACATCTTTGCCTACAGAGTGTATTTCACGCTTTCTGATCTTTGCCACTCTGATAGGTAAAAAATGGTATCACATAGTTTTAATTTGCATTTTTCTTATGGGTAACATTGAACATATTTTTATATGATTAAAATCCACGTATACTTCCTGTTTAGTGAACTATCTATTTATATTGTTTGCTTATTTTTCTATTGGGCTGTTCGTCTTATTGGTTTGTGAGAACTATTAATATACTGAGGAAATTAAAGCTATTTATATATTGAAAAAATTAGTCCTTTTCTATGATTTGAGCTACAGATCTTTTTTTCACATTTTAATATTTGCCTTTTGACTTTATGGTGTTAAGAATTTTTTCCATGCAGTAGAATTTATCATTATTTTACATGACTTCAAGATTTTTATTTACTTTTTAAATATCCTTTAAAAGCTTTTAGGGAATTCCTTGGTAGTCCAGTGGTTAAGACTCTTTGCTTCCACTGCAGGGGGCACGGGTTTGATCCCTGGTTGGAGAAATAAGATGCTGCAAGCCTCGTAGCCAAAAATAAATAAATAAATAAATAAATAGATAGATAAAAGAGTTTATAATCTTCCAGTGTTTTCATTGAACACATTTACGGTATTTTTTTCCTCATTTAAATCTTTATTCCTTGTTTTGGCATAAGGTGAAGGGCATTCCATGTAGATGACCTGAGGAGTTTTGACTGTGAGGAAATGTTCTCTTTTTATTAGTGGTGTCTGGGTTACATACAGCACCTGCATTTCCTATTAGTTTCTCTTCTACAGTGACATTGTGTAGCAACCTGCTTTGTGGCAGTGGGCATCAGGGCATCCTGATGGCAGAAGTGTAGTTGGACATGGGAAGGTTTTAAGTTATGAGATTACTGGCTGTTACAGATGACCAGGTCAAGGCTGGGCAAGTTGCCAGAGAGTAGGGTTTGAGGTGGTAGTGAAGACCATACAAAAAGCAGTCTCAGCACAGTCGAAGCTCCAAGATGAGCATCCACAGAGGCAAGTTTAGTATCTGGAGTGCTCCGAGTGAGCCCTGGAATTCCTGAAAGTTGGGAGCTGTTTGTGGCCTTTTCTGCTGAGGTAGCTGCAGAGTCTGTGGTTGGCTCTGTTCTCAGAGTTCAGAAGGGGACTCCAGTGAATTTAGTGCTGTGGTTCTCTACCCTGGCTTTTCATTAGAGGCTACTGGGAAGATTCTCACTTCACCAGTCTGAGGGTGGACCCCAGCAACAGCATTTTGAAAACTCCTCAGGTGATTCAGATATGCAGCTAGGGTTGAGAACCACTGTTTAATGCAGTCAGTTTGCTGTCCCGCAGGGACTGCAGTGCTCCCTACCTCAGTGCTTCCAAATGTGCACACAAATCACCTGGGATCCTGTTAAATACAGATTCCAATTCAGAAGGTCTGAAGTGGGGCTTGGGATTCTGCATGTCTAACAAGCTCCCAGGTGACCCTGAGGCTGCTGGTCCCCAGACCACACTCTGAGTGGCTTGAGCTTGTTATTCCATGTGCAGAGCCTGGCGTATACCAGTCCATGAGCATCAGTAAAGATCTTTCTGCCATGATCCTGCTCTCTGGCAGAACTTGCTTAGTGTAGTAGAAAGAACACAGGCCAAGAGGCTTGCCTTCTACTTCTAGCTCTGCCCCTAATTAGCTGTAAGACAAGTCTCTTAAAAGTGCTTCAGTCCTTCACCTTCTTATCGCTAAAGCAGGAGGGTTGAACTCGGTAAGCTGTAAGGTTCCTTTTGTTCCACCTCCTCCCATGCAGGTCTGGGATGTTTTTAGACTCTGTGGGGATGAGGTTTTTATGTGGAGGACAGTCTAGATTCTACAGTAAGGACCCTGGCTTCCCTTTGCAGCCTTTTTTTCTCTAGGGATGGGGCCTAGGCCCTGATCTTAGGATCAACTGGAGGAAGTAAAACTAATCAATGTTAAAAAATTAAAGGAGGTTAATGTTAAATTGTAAGTACAAAAAGAATGCAGGGAAGCTAGAGCAGAACGTCCACTGGAATTTTCAGGGGGAGGTTTGAATTCAACTTTGTTTACTGGCCTTGATTGACTGTAGTGCCAGTTCAGAGGGCAATTTTCATATCTTTATGTTTGTTGTCTCTAAGAAAGCATCCTTCAACAGTGAAGAATAAAACATTTTCTGCCTTAAATTAAAATGACGTGGGAGAAAGGCCTACTTCTGTGGAAATAAATGTTTGAAAGGCTATAAAACTCTGCTTTTTCTGTATTTAATTTTTCAAGGCTAATCTTGACTATTAAGAGATTGATACTGAAAAGAAAATCACCATGACCAAATATAGGCTGAGTCAAAAACTCTTTTGCACCTCCCTATAGACACTAATAAATAGTATCAGAAATTGCCTAAAACAGAGATTTAAATTGCTTAAATTATAAGTAATACTGAAAATAATGTCTCTATCTTAAAAGATACCAGATAATTTATTTAGATTTTATAACATAGGTATACAGGAATTTCTGACTCACCTCTTTGATGTCAAAGGAGGTGTATTTTGCACTGTAATTAGAGTTTTACTAAATTGTAACTTCCCTTAGGAAGAGGTTGTATGACCAGCACTCAGGTATAGGAAATATGAAATAGAACATTTATCCTCATTCGATGAATTATACTCAGTACACACAGTTTAGCTCTGACTTTTCTCTGAATATCCTATGATTTTTTTTCTCTGTTGCTAGATTATTTTTATTAAAAAAATTTTTTTTTGGAAAAGAAGTGAAACCATCTTTATTAATAGATGATACAAATATTATAATTATAAAATAAAAAATAGTCTATAAACAAACTTAGCAAAGTTGCTGGCTACAAAGTTGCTAGATTATTTTTAAATTGCAGACTGTGAGTACTTTTTCTCAGAAACACATACAATTATGGTTTTATTGTATTTGGTAAATCTTTTATATAATCAGGTATTGATTATCATAATGAGAGTGATAATACAATACAGTAGAAAGTCTCGTTTTAAACTAGTAAATGCAATATAGGTCACTTTATAAAAAGATTATTTTGGTTACAAGTGACAGAAAATCCAACTTAAGTTGGGTGAAGCAAAGAAGGGACTTTTGGGGTCCATGTAATTGAAAAATTTGAGGGTAGAGCTAGCTTCAGGTATGGTTGGTATAAATAGTGTAATCAGGATCTGGTCTCTGCATATTATGGCCTTGCTTTCCTCTGCATTGGCTTTATTCTCAGGCTCCGTTTAATCACACGATAGCTGCCGACACTACCAGGGTTTTATCTTTCTGGTTCAAATCTAGTAGAAAAGAGAATAGCTTTCACTAGAATTTAAAACAATAATTCCATCTACAAAATGTAGAACCTTAGTGAAATAATAAAAGATGATAGTGTTCGATGCCTAATAGCTTACTTTACAGGCAGGAAGGATATTCAAAATATTTAACAACCTATGGTAGTGGTATCAACCAGTCTGAATGAGTTGGCTGCAGTCAATCAGAACTAGTGTTGATCATGACCAAACAGCAGGGCAGCCCCTGTGTGAGTCCTGGCGGGATGACAGCCTAACTAACTGGGAGGTATTATAAAGGTGCCACCAGATTTCTCAGAAAATATAGTTTCTGTGTTAGTTTCCTAGGGCTGCCATAACAATGTACCACAAACTGGGTGGCCTAAAGCACAGAAATGTATTCTCTCACAGTTCTGGAAGTTGGAAGTTGGAAATCAGGGTGTCAGCAGGGCCATGCTCCCTCCAAAGTCTCTAGAGAAGAATCTTCCTGTGCCTTTTCTAGCTTCTGGGTAGTTGATGGCAATCCTTGGCATTCTTTGGCTTGTAGATGCACCACTCCAATCTTTGCCTCTTTCTTCCCATGACTTTCTCCCATGTGTCTGTCTCTGTAGCCAAATTTCCCTCTTCTTATAACTACACCAGTCATATTGGATTTAGGGTCTAGTCTATTCCAGTATGATCTCATCTTAACTTGATTACATCTGCACAGACCCTATTTCCAAATAAGGTCACCAACAAAGTTCCTGGTGGACATGAAATTTGGGAGGATACAATTCAACCCAGGATAGTTACCTAATATCAAATGCTCTTACATAGTTGTCATGACACAAATTTTAAAAAATCTCAATATTAAATAGCTCACAAACACTCTAAAATTGTCTTATTTTATAGTTAAAAACTGGATATTTGAAACTTAGTAAAAGTATTTAAGTGAATTATGAATTTTTTAGTTTGGATGCTATTTTTTTTTTTACTACGTCAGATTAAGTAACCATGTTTTTCTTAATTATAATTATTTTAATTCTGTTAAAATATGAATGTTAGTGTGACATTTTAGTGGAGAATTAATAATATTCATTGATATGTGAGTATGTTTGTGCATGGCAAGTTATTACATTTTTACACGACTTCATTAAGTTCAAACAAGTTTTGCCTTAAAAAAAATGAAACTTAACACAATTAGATGAACATCATCCATTAGTGTATTTAACAGCAAATATAAAAAACAGAAGAGAAATGCAACTGGTGAAGGGCTTGGAAATCAAATCTTACAACAAACATTTGAAAATGGTGGTAATTGTCTTCAACTCTTTGAATAATGGCTCTGTGGAAAAGAGTTTAGACTCCAGAGGGCAGAACTAGAACCAGTGAATTAAGGTTAAAGGGGAATATTTTAGTGCAATGTGGAACTAAACTTTCTCAATGAACAATGTGTCATATGCCAAAATGGAGGTGGTAGTCATGTAAGGGAGTGAAGTGCAGGTTTCTGGAAGTGCTTAGGAAGGTGCTGAATGATTACCTCTCTGGGACCTTTTAATGGAGATCTTCCCATGAACAAGAAATTGAAATAGAGGGTCCCTTCTAGCTTCAAGATGCATGTCCTCCTAAAATTTCTATTTCTGTATATGCCATGAACATCAGTATTAATTATGTGACAAGATATTTCTATAAGTTTAGATATTTTTAAACAGCTGCCAATCCATTGTGTTCTATGAATTCTATGCTTTGAAATGCTTGGGGCATAAAAGGGATTTAATCTAAGAGAAGAGGAAACATCATTAATAGGTGTGAAAAGTAGGGGATTAAAATTTCTATTTATTGAGTACCTACTATGTACAGGGGTATTGGATGAGTTTCTTTATCCATATTATCTCATTTAATATACTTAGTTTTTTATTGCTCGGTTTGGAACTTACGAGATGCTGTAGATCTTAGAATGATGAGTTCTTACAATAATTGACATTTTCTTATGTATTGTTTGGTGATGGAACACAGGACTGTTCTGATGGCTACATGTGCAAAACACAGTTTCAAATTAAAAATGGGACTGCAGTGTCACATCGAGAAACATCTGCCCATGTACAAACATGTCTTCCCATGGAGGTGAGTGATTTAACATGTCATGTTTTCCTTTTCAGTGTTTGTAAAGTATAAAGTAAAAACTTAAATCTGATAAATAATATATTTTAAAAATTAACTGCCATCAGATACTGGACGTGCTGTAGTGGGAGAAGTGAACATCATTTGTAGGAGGTTATTTTCTATAATATTGAGAGTAGGAACTGTGGTAAAGTTAAGATTCACTCCGGGTCTATACAGATTGTAGTAAGCCTTCACCCTTTTGGTTTCTCTTGCATCTAAAGACCACAGATGCCTTCAGTTGCCTGTTGATTTTTTCCCAGTGAAATCCCCCCAGGATAATACAGGCCTATACCTCAGTTGCTTAATACATGGATGGAGATCTCTTTACCTAGTCTGCCTTTAATTTTTCTCCTATGTCCTTTAAAATATGCTGGATCTGGGTCTCATTCCTTAGGCAACTTTAACCTTGACTTGAAAATCTTGCTAAATTAAAATTTAATAAGGTGCTAATAATGGCTTAATGGTTTTCTGGGATATTTTCAATTTTCTTTTTATCAAAATGCAAATAGCCTTATTGTACTTTATATTGTTAATAAAATTGTTTATATATCTATCGTAAAAATAAACAATAGAGAAATATATTAAAAGAGTAAAGAAACTCCCATATGTCCTTCAACTGGAGGTAACCACTATTATTATTTTAGTAAGTATCCTTATACATATTTCTGTCATACACACACATACATACTTGTGTTCTGCAATGAACAAGCATAGCATGAATATCTTTTCATGTCAGTAAATGTAGATATCCATAGTTCTTTTTTAATAGCTCCATTGCATTCCATCCTACGGATGCACCATAATTATGTGGAACCCATATTGAAGTAAAATACTTGAATTTTAAAATTGAGGGGCTTCCCTGGTGGCGCAGTGGTTGAGAGTCCGCCTGCCGATGCAGGGGACACGGGTTCGTGCCCCGGTCCGGGAAGATCCCACATGCCGCGGAGCAGCTGGACCCGTGAGCCATGGCCGCTGAGCCTGCGCGTCCAGAGCCTGTGCTCCGCAACGGGAGAGGCCACAACAGTGAGTCGCCCGCGTACCGCAAAAAAAAAAAAAAAAAAAAAAAAATTGAATCGGTGGGAATCTAATTGCTTCAACATAAAGAAAGAACTCTAATGCTTAGAATTCTGAGTATCCTGGTAAAATGGGAAAGGAGACTTTTTTGTGAAGGAAGAGTCCTTTCTTAGGACCTGTTAAATCAGTCCCCTTGAGCAGTCCAGCACTAACCCCCTCTGCCTGTGTATGATGCTGGCCTGGAAGTTACTCTCGCCTGTACAGTTTAGTTTGCAAGTTATTCTTGAGGATAGTGTGCTTGGTAATAAGGTAAGTGCCCCCGAGTAGGTGTTCAAATCTTGATTACTGTTTCCTGGTTCAAATAACCAACATCCTATCTGAAGCCAAGCATGTTGGGAAGCTTTTCAGTTCATTATATATTAGCTTTAAAAAATGCACATGGAGATGATGATTTAAAAGATAAATCACTAGTTTTTGCCTAACAAGTTGTCAGACATTTGAAAAGCACTTAAAAGTGGTGTTGACAGTGTGAGGGAACTGACACTTTCTGGTTGATGTTTTAACTTTACAAAGTTTGAAGATGTGCACATACTATGAACAGTCTATTCCAATTCTAGGAATTTAGCTTCATAAAATATATTTTTTCAACATTTTTTATTTTCAACATTTCCCAACAAATTTCAAACACATATGAAAAAGTTGAAAGAATTTTGCAATGAACATCCACGTACTCATCTCCTGGATTCTACCATTAACATTTTGCTGTGCTTGCTGTATTACATATCCATCCCTGATTCATGTATCAATACATCTTCTTTTTTGATGCAGTACTTTTATATCAAAGTAAATTGCAGACAAATACTTATAAAATAATCAGAAATGTACACAAAGTTTTACATGCAAGTATATTCATTTTACCGGTATTTATAATAGGAAAAATAGAAACTAAAATGTTCAACAGTAGTGGATTAGTTACTTACAGCACATCTCTGTGATGGAGTTTGTGATTCAGTAGGTTTGGACTGGGGCCTGAGAATCTGCAATTCTAAGTTCCCATGTTATGTTGATGCTGCTGGTACAGGGACCACCACACTTTGAGAACCACTGCAGTACATTATAATACAATTCTTAGCATATTTGAGATGGAGTACAGCTGAGATGGTTAGCTAATATGATGTATGGTAGAGTTGATATTGCAATAATCTTGATGAGATAAAAAATGTCTTAGGTTGGGCCTGATATGGAGATTCCTATTAAAGTGACTTATTAGGGATGTGTTCTTAGAAGAAAAATAGTGCCAGAAGCAGGACAGAACAAGGGATAAAAGCTAAGGAAGATTGTGGTCTCACTAGAGACTAACTTTAGTCTGATCTCCTTGAAGCTCTGGAGCACAGATACCCAGAATTAATCCTACTTTGTGTCCTTGAGGCTGACCTTTTGTACTCTGTAAGTTATTGGTTTGTCAGTCAGTCATTGGCTGACGTAGAGATAGACATAGCTTCCCAAGCAAGATGGCTCCAGTATTACTGAGAAATTCTTCAGAGAAGGGGGCTGCTGTGTGTTATCAGCCAGCACTTACACTGGCCTTAAGGGGACCTGGGTAGGGCACCAACAGCATCTACTACCAAAGGGTAACCTGAAGCCAACAAAATGGCATCTGTAGGGAAATTTATGTATAAGGTCTGCATTGACATGACAGCAATTTGTTTGAGAAAGAGCGAGTGATTTTAGTTGACCATAAGCTCAAATAAGTGAAAAGAATGCCATTGATGCTAGAGAAAATAACTGGAACCTAAGCTACACTAATGAAAGCATTTATAAATGGATTCCAAATATTGTCTGGGGACCCCTGGAGGGTCCCTGAAAGAGACCCTTTCAAGGGGTCCACAAGGTCAAAACTATTTAACAATATTAAAGTATTATTTACATTTTTTACTTCCATTCTCCCCGAGTTTTCCAGAGGCTACCTATGTGTGATATTGTAACAGAATGAATGCAGAAATAGTTATAGGAATCCAGCTGTCTTTAATTGAGTCAGACATTAAAAATATTTGCAAAATGTAAAACAATACTGCTTTACTTACTCATTTATGTTATTTTGGAAAACATTTATTTTTCATAGAAATTTGCTGTTATATTACTATGTATTTTTAAAGTGAATTAACAAATTTTTTTAAAAATTCAATTTTAATTTCTAATAGAGTAAATATCCATAAACATAACTCTCAAACAAAAGTTCATTGGAATCCTCAATGAATTTTAAAAGTATAAAGGAGTATTGAGACCAGAAAGTTTAAAAATCACTGATCTAAAGGAAATATTACATTATTACATGTGAAGAGCAACATTGATAGCTAGAATGCATAATGAATGAATCCATAAATAATAGTTGAAAATAAATCATAAGTAGGGTTTATCCATTCAAAGAAGTATGCCATGGGTGGGCTTGAAAATATATTACTATGAGGACTATTTGGGAGCTCTGAAGACCTAGGAAGGTTAGTTGTCTTAAGATATCTAGAAGGCTTTCCTGTGGAAGACAGAGTAGACTCATTTTGTTTCTGAGGATAGAATTAGTTTGTGTCTGGAAATTATTCTAGACAAGTCTCTCTACTGTTTAGAGTTGCCTACAGTGAAATTGGTCAACTTGCAAAGTTGTGAGTTCCCTTCCCTTTCATGGAGATGTTCAGCCACAGAGTAGATGACCCTTTCTCCAGAACAGTAGTCACTGACGGAAATGTTCAGATGCTTAAAGCACCAGGCAGATGATGAGTGAGTGAAGTGGGGTGATGGGAAGTGGTGGGAGCTGTGGAGAAGTGGAGAGGGAATGGCTCATCCAAAGGGGCAGTAGAAATGCAGCTCCAGGTGGGTTTAATTGAAAAACAAACAAACTGTGCAGGCCAAATAAACTATGTGTATGGGCTTCAAATGGTCCTTAGGCCACCAGTTTATAACCTAGCCTCTAATATTATAGAAAGGAGTCCTGCATTGTGTAGAAGACTGAGCCAGGGGACCTCTGAATTCTCTTTAGAATTTAAAGCCTGATCCATATCTGTATATCACATTTCCTATTTATTTGAAAAAATGCCTCTACTAATAGTTGCTTTAAATAGATTTTTTTAAAAAATTGGCCATTTATGAAGTGGGAAGTCAACTCACTTCTTTGTTCTAACCAGAACTGGCAGTCTTGACTGTAGAAGGGTAGCTGGATTCATGATTTTTATGCCTGTGAGTTTAATCCTTTAATAAACAGCATTTTAAAAATCAAAGTGAAATATAATGGAATATATAAGTGAAGTAATTTGTGAAAATCATAAACTATGTCTTTTTTGAATTTTTAAAATATAATTTAAAATGATACTTAAAAGAGAGATGATATTCAGAAATCTACTAAATATTGGGGTAACTTAGTTCTGGTTTTGGGGAACAGGAGTTCTTATAGGTTAATCATTAGATAAGACATTTATTGTTGAGAGTAGTTTATATGATTTGCTTGTGACATTTCTGAGTTTGTGAAATAACAAGACTGTGGCAATTTTTGAACAAGATCTTTTCTTTACCAGTGACCAAGAGAAATTCATTGCCTCAATTTAAAACCTTATAAATGTAAGTGAATATTTTCAACAGGAGCCAACATAATTAACACTGGTTCTTGAATATCTTATTATATGGAACACTAATTTCTTTTTTTTTTAATTTTTATTTATTTATTCATGGCTGTGTTGGGTCTTCATTGCTGCACACGGGCTTTCTCTAATTGTGGCGAGCAGGGGCTATTCTTTGTTGTGGTGCACGGGCTTCTCACTGCAATGGCTTCTCTTGTTGCGGAGTACAGGCTCTAGGCGCACGGGCTTCAGTAGTTGTGGCATACAGGCTCAGTAGTTGTGGCTCGTGGACGCTAGAGTGCAGGCTCAGTAGTTGTGGCACACGGGCTTCGTTGCTCTGCGGCATGTGGGATCTTCCCCGACCACGGCTCAAACCCGTGTCTCCTGCATTGGCAGGCGGATTCTTAATCACTGCGACACCAGGGAAGTCCGTAACACTAATTTCTGTAAATGGATGTTGGTGCTAATACTTCACTTTATCAACTTAGGACTTTTTGGATTTAACTGAAGACTTTTCTTAGAGAAATTAAGATATCATTTAACACTAGTGAAAAACATGATTTAACATGTTAAATGCTTTAACAAATATGAGCTTATTGTGGAAAGTCTTATCAAAGCCTTATTTACATAAATAAAACAATAGTTTGAGAATGGAAGTGGGAGCAAAGGCTCTATATTCATGTTAGACAATTTTTTGAGGAAAATTAGTCATTATTAACCTTTAAAACTCATGTGAATATTATTGCAAAATAACTACGAAACTTTAAAAATATTTTGTGGGCTTCCCTGGTGGCGCAGTGGTTGAGAACCCACCTGCCAATGCAGGGGACACGGTTTCAAGCCCTGTTCCGGGAAGATCCCACATGCCACAGAGCAGCTAAGCCCATGTGCCACAGCTACTGAGCCTGCGCTCTAGAGCCTGCGAGCCACAACTACTGAGCCCGCATGCCTAGAGCCCGTGCTTCACAACAAGAAAAGCCACCACAATGAGAAGCCTGCGTACCTCAATGAAGAGTAGCCCCCACTCGCCACAACTGGAGAAAAGCCTGCGTGCAGCAACAAAGACCCAACGCAGCCAAAAATAAATAAATAAGTAAATGTAAAAAATATATTTTGTAAGGTTCTAAATTAACTCACTGGCCAATAAAGACTACAATGACTAGAATGAAAAAACAAGGTGTAAGTTTTTTTTATCATGTTTAACATTAAACCACTCTAAATAAAAGGAAACAATGAGATGAATATTCAGCATGGATGTTGATTGTTAATAATAAGTAGTAAAAATTATTAATGAATGCTTAGAAAAGGGAAATGCCTGAAAGTCCTTCCTGTAGAACTAGCTTTTGTCTGACATTGCTTTGCATTTTATTTTTATCTCTAACTTCTTCATTTATGAACTTCTGAATCATTTTCATAGAATAGAGATGGCCCAGATTTTGCCCTTTGATTCATTCAATTTAGATACCCATAAATATTTATTTTAGGTTGGTCAGTTATTTTTTTTATATTATTGAAGTTTGGATTCTTCTGTCTGAAGTTCCATTTCTTCCTTTTGATGAGGTATCAGAGATGGGTATTGAGAATATTTTATTTATTCATTTACTATCTTCATTACTTTAAAGCCTGAGGTTACACCTTCAGATTAAATTTTTTAAAACTATGAAAATGATAGATTCATAAAAATAGTAATAGTATGCTACTGGAAAAAAGGATTTTTGTCCTAGGGCCTTGTAGTCCACTAACTGGGACTCTCCTTAGTCCAGGGCAGGTAGAATATTATAGGGAGCCCTGAACAAAAACCAACCTATCATAAATTCCCTGAAGCGTAAAGCTGAGAATCAGTAACAGGAGATGATCTCAATTGCCAAAAGAACATATTCAGAGATTGATGATCTTCTGATGTAACCAGGTCTTCAAATATACACATTTGCCCTAAGGATGTTATTAAGTGGCTTCTAGGATGAGTTCTATTTTGTATGTCTGAAATAGACTCATATGTCAGAATATTGTGGGGTTTTCTTTAGTATATAATGGATAAATGACAAGCTACTGTTCTCAGTGTTAACAGTTTCTCTGTAAAGCAACTGCTATTTTTAGACTGACGTATGCACATGTTGATAAATGTAAATGATGAGTAATAAGCATGATTACCACTAGTATTTGAAACTGTAATTATTAAAGCAATGCTAACATACCAGAAAGTCTGTTATATTTAATGTGTGTAGATGCAAATAAAAGTACCTGTAATAGTCAGTCAGTATTTATTTATTGATTTAATGAATCTAATGCTGATAGATAAGTGGATTTTTAAAGTAAATAACTATTAATACAGCAGACCCCAATCCCACAATACCATTTTTGTGTTTTTCTTGAGGTATTATGAAAATATTCAAAGGCAAAATAAATTTTAATTTTGTCTAATTTAGAGTGTAAATATATGCCACAGAGTACTGTGGTGTTTGATAGGAGATAGTATAGGATATTCTGAAAACTAGTCAGGTCTGATTAGGATTTTCAGTTCTAACAAAATTGTGGGTTATTGCACTAGATATAATATTTATTACACAAACTATATTTCTTTAACTACTGTATGACAGAAGTGTGTGTTTACTTACTCATAGAACTCATCAGAAACCACATATAGAGATGTGGCACTAAAATTATTTGAATTACCTAATAAAATCTCAGGGGGTTTTAAAGCAACTTAGCGTTTGGCTGTGAAACCAAGAAGTCTTATATAGAGGCAGAGACATGCTCCATATTCTCCCGAATCTTCTTTCTTCTCTAGGCTCTTGGTACCTGAGTAATATCACTTTGCAAAAAGCAGGGAGAGTATTAGGTGTAGTGAGAACCTATAACTTAATCGGCTTCCTTTTTTTTTTTTTTGAATTTTTGAATTTTATTTATTTGCCATACAGCAAGTTCTTATTAGTTATCTATTTTATACATATTAGTGTATATATGTCAATCCCAATCTCTGGATTCTTCCCACCCCCACCCCCACCACTTTCCCCCCTTGGAGTCCATACATTTGTTCTCTACATCTGTGTCTTCATTTCTGCCCTGCAAACCAGTTCATTTGTACCATTTTTCTAGGTTCCATATATATGCATTAATATACGATATATTTTTTTCTCTTTCTGACTTACTTCACTCTGTATGACAGTCTCTAGATCCATCCACATCTCTACAAATGACCCAATTTCGTTCCTTTTTATGGCTGAGTATTATTCCATTGTATATATGTACCACATCTTTATCCATTCGTCTGTTGATGGGCATTTAAGTTGCTTCCATGACCTGGCTATTGTAAATAGTGCTGCAGTGAACATTGGGGTGCATGTGTCTTTTGTTTTTTTTTTTTTTTTTGCTGTATGCGGGCCTCTCACTGCTGTGGCTTCTCCCGTTGTGGAGCACAGGCTCCAGACGCGCAGGCTCAGCGGCCATGGCTCACAGGCCCAGCCACTCCGCGGCATGTGGGATCTTCCCGGACCCAGGCACGAACCTGCATCCCCTGCATCTGCGGGTGCACTCTCAACCACTGTGCCACCAGGGAAGCCCGCATGTGTCTTTTTGAATCATGGTTTTCTATGGGTATATGCCCAGTAGTGGGATTGCTGGGTCATATGGTAATTCTATTTTTAGTATTTTTAAGGAACCTCCATACTGTTCTCCATAGTGCCTATATCAATTTACATTCCCACGAACAGTGTAGGAGGGTTCCGTTTTCTCCACACCCTCTCCAGCATTTGTTGTTTGTAGATTTTCTGATGATGACCATTCTAACTTGTGTGAGGTGATAACTCATTGTAGTTTTGATTTGCATTTCTCTAATAATTAATGATGTTGAGCAGCTTTTCCTGTGCTTCTTGGCCATCTGTGTGTCTTCTTTGGAGAAATGTCTATATAGGTCTTCTGCCCAGTTTTTGATTGGGTTGTTTTTTTAATATTGAGCTGCATGAGCTGTTTATGTATTTTGGAGATTAATCCTTTGTCTGTTGTTTTGTTTGCAAAATTTTCTCCCATTCTGAGGGTTGTCTTTTTGTCTTGTTTGTAGTTTGCTTTGCAAAAGCTTTTAAGTTTCATTAGGTCCCATTTGTTTATTTTTCTTTTTATTTCCATTACTCTAGGAGGTAAATCAAAAAAGATCTTGGTGATTTATGTCAAGGAGTGTTTTTCCTATATTTTCCTCTAAGAATTTTATAGTGTCTGGTCTTACATTTAGGTCTCAAATCCATTTTGAGTTTATTTCTGTGTATGGTGTTAGGGAGTGTTCTAATTTCATTCTTTTACGTGTAGCTGTCCAGTTTTCCAAGCACCACTTATTGAAGAGACTGTCTTTTCTCCATTGTGTATCCTTGCCTCCTTTGTCATAGATTAGTTGACCATAGGTGCGTGGGTTTATCTCTGGGCTTTCTATCCTGTTCCATTGATCTATATTTCTGTTTTTGTGCCAGTACCATATTTTCTTGATTACTATAGCTTTCTAGTATAGTCTGAAGTCAGGGAGTCTGATTCCTCCAGCTCCATTTTTTTCCCCTCAAGACTCCTTTGGCTATTCAGGGTCTTTTGTGTCTCCATGCAAATTTTAAGATTTTTTGTTCTCATTCTGTAAAAGATGCCACTGGTAATTTGATAGAGATTGCATTGAATCTGTAGATTGCTTTGGGTAGTATAGTCATTTTTACAATATTGATTTTTCCAATCCAAGAACAGGGTATATCTCTCCATCTGTTTGTGTAATCTTTGATTTCTTTCATCAGTGTCTTATCATTTTCTGAGTACAGTTGTTTTACCTCCTGAGGTAGGTTTATTCCAAGGTATTTTATTCGTTTTTGTTGCAGTGGTGAATGGGATTGTTTCCTTAATTTCTCTTTCTGATCTTTCGTTGTTAGTGTATAGGAATGCAAGAGATTTCTGTGCATTAATTTTGTATCCTACAACTTTACCAAATTCATTGCTTAGCTCTAGTAGTTTTCTGGTGACATCTTTAGGATTCTCTATGTATAGTATCATGTCATCTGCAAACAGTGACAGTTTTGCTTCTTATTTTCCAATTTGTACTCCTTTTATTTCTTTTTCTTCTCTGATTGCCATGGCTAGGACTTCCAAAACTATGTTGAATAATAGTGGGGAGAGTGGACATCCTTGTCTTGTTCCTGATCTTAGAGGAAATACTTTCAGTTTTTCACCATTGAGAATGATGTTTGCTGTGGGTTTGTTGTATATGGCCTTTATTATGTTGAGGTAAGTTCCTTCTATGCCCACGTTCTGGAGATTTTTTATCATAAATGGGTGTTGAATTTTGTCAAAAGCTTTTTCTGCATCTATTGAGATGATCATATGGTTTTTCTTCTTCAGTTTGTTAATATGGTGTATCACATTGATTGATTTGCATATATTGAAGAATCCTTGCATCCCTGGGATACATCCCACTTTATCATGGTGTATGATCCTTTTAATGTGTTGTTGGATTCTGTTTGCTAGTATTTTGTTGAGGATTTTTGCATCTGTATTCATCAGTGATATTGGTCTGTAATTTTCTTTTCTTGTAGTATCTGTCTCTGGTTTTGGTATCAGGGTGATGGTGGCCTCATAGAATGAGTTTGGGAGTGTTCCTTCCTCTGCAATTTTTTGGAAGAGTTTGAGAAGGATGTGTGTTAGCTCTTCTCTGAATGTTTGATAGAATTCATCTGTGAAGCCATCTGATCCTGGACTTTTGTTTGTTGGAAGATTTTTAATCACAGTTTCAATTTCATTACTTGTGATTGGTCTGTTCATATTTTGTATTTCTTCCTGATTCAGTCTTGGAAGATCATACCTTTCTAAGAATTTGTCCATTTCTTCCAGGTTGTCCGTTTTATTGGCATAGAGCTGCTTGTAGTAGTCTCTTAGGATGCTTTTTATTTCTGTGGTGTCCATTGTAACTTCTCCTTTTTCATTTCTGATTTTTTGATTTAGTATTCTCCCTCTTTTTCTTGATGAGTCTGGCTAAAGGTTTATCAATTTTATCTTCTCAAATAACCGGCTTTTAGTTTTATTGATCTTTGCTATTGTTTTCTTTGTTTCTATTTCATTTATTTCTGCTCTGATCTTTATGATTTCTTTCCTTCTACTAACTTTGGGTTTTGTTTGTTCTTCTTTCTCTAGTTCCTTTAGGTGTAAGGTTAGATTGTTTATTTGAGACTTTTCTTTTTTCTTGAGGTAGGATTGTATTGCTATAAACTTCCGTCTTAGAACTGCTTTTGCTGCAACCCATAGGTTTTGGATCATCGTGTATTCATTATCATTTGTCTCTAGGTATTTTTTGATTTCCTCTTTGATTTCTTCAGTGATCTCTTGGTTATTTAGTAGCATATTGTTTAACCTCCATGTGTTTGTGTTTTTAACGTTTTTCTCCCTGTAATTTACTTCTAATCTTATAGTGTTGTGGCCAGAAAAGATACTTGATATGATTTCAATTTTCTTAAATTTACCAAAGCTTGATTTGTGACCCAAGGTGTGATTTTTCCTGCAGAATGTTCCACCTGCCCTTGAGAAGAAAGTGTAATCTGCTGCTTTTGGATGCAATGTCGTATAAATATCAATTACATCTATCTGGTCTATTGTGTCATTTAAAGGTTGTGTTTCCTTATTAATTTTCTGTCTGGATGATCTGTCCATTGGTGTAAGTGAGGTGTTAAAAAAAATCTCCCACTGTTAATGTGTCACTGTCAATTTCTTCTTTTATAGCTGCTAGCAGTTGCCTTATGTATTGAGGTGCTCCTATGTTGGGTGCATATATATTTATAATTGTTATGTCTTCTTCTTGGATTGATCCCTTGAGCATTATGTAGTGTCCTTTCTTGTCTCTTGTAACATTCGTTATTTTAAAGTCTATTTTATCTGATATGAGTATTACTACTCCAGCTTTCGTTTTATTCCCATTTGCATGGAATATCTTTTTCCATCTGCTCACTTTCAGTCTTTATGTGTCCCTAGATCTGAAGTGGGTCTCTTGTAGACAGCATATATATGGGTCTTGTTTTTGTATCCATTCAGCAAACGTCTGTCTTTTGGTTGGAGCATTTAATCCATTTACATTTAAGGTAATTATCAATATATATGTTTCTATTACCATTTTCTTAATTTTGGGTTTGTTTTTGTAGGTCCTTTTCTTCTCTTGTGTTTCCCACTTAGAGAAGTTCCTTTAGCATTTGTTGTAGAGCCGGTTTGGTGGTGCTGAATTCTCTTAGCTTTTGCTTGTCTGTACAGCTTCTGATTTCTCTGTCGACTCGGAATGAGGTCCTTGCCGGGTAATCTTGGTTGTAGGTTCTTCCCTTTCATCACTTTAAATATATCGTGCCACTCCCTTCTGGCTTGTATAGTTTCTGCTGAGAAGTCAGCTGTTAACCTTATGGGAGTTCCCTTTTATGTTATTTGTCATTTTTCCCGTGTCGCTTTCAATAATTTTTCTTTATCTTTAATTTTTGTCAATTTGATTACTATGTGTCTTGGCGTGTTTGTCCTTAGATTTATCCTGCCTGGGACTCTGTGCACTTCCTCTACTTGGGTGGCTATTTCCTCTCCCATGTTAGGGCAGTTTTCAACTCTAATTTGTTGAAATATTTTCTCGAGTCCTTTCACTCTCTCTTCTCCTTCTGGGACCCCTATAATGCAAATGTTGTTGCGTTTTATGTTGTCCCAGAGGTCTCTTAGGCTGTCTTCATTTCTTTTCATTCTGTTTTCTTTATTCTGTTCCATGGCAGTGAATTCCACCATTCTGTCTGCCAGGTCACTTATCTGTTCTTCTGCCTCAGTTATTCTGCTACTGATTCCTTCTAGTGTATTTTTCATTTCAGTTATTGTATTGTCCATCTTTGTTTGTTTGTTCTTTTGTTTGTTTGTTTTTCTAGGTGTTCTTTAATTCTTCTAGGTCTTTGTGAAACATTTCTTGCATCTTTTCGATCTTTGCCTGCATTGTTTTCTGAGGTCCTGGATCATCTTCAGTATCATTATTCTGAATTCTTTTTCTGGAAGGCTGCCTATTTCCACTTCATTTAGTTGTTTTTTGGGGGCTTTATCTTGTTCCTTCATCTGGTACAAAGTGCTCTGCCTTTTCATTTTGTCTGTCTTTCTGTGGATGTGGTTTTCCTTCCACAGGCTGCAGAATTGTAGTTCTTCTTGCTTCTGCTGTCTGCCCTCTGGTGGATGAGGCTATCTAAGAGGATTGTGCAAGCTTCCTGATGGGAGGGACTGGTGTTGGGTAGAGCTGGGTGTTGCTCTGGTGGGCAGAGCTCAGTAAAACTTTAATCTGCTTGTCTGCTGATGGGTGGGGCTGGGTTCCCTCCCTGGTGGTTGTTTGGCCTGAGGCGACCCAGCACTGGAGCTTACCTGGCTCTTTTCTGGGGCTAATGGCAGACTCTTGGAGGGCTCATGCCAAGGACTACTTCCCAGAACTACTGTTGCCAGTGTCCCTGTCCCCACAGTGAGCCACAGCCACCCCCCTGCCTCTGCAGGAGACCCTCCAACACTAGCAGGCAGGTCTGGTTCAGTCTCCTATGGGGTCACTGGTCCTTCCCCTGGGTCCCCCTGTGCACACTACTTTGTGTGTGTCCTCCAAAAGTGGAGCCTCTGTTGCCCCCAGTCCTGTCAAAGTCTTGCAGTTAAATCCTGCTAGGCTTCAAAGTCTGATTCTCTAGGAATTCCTCCTCCCATTGCCAGACCCCCAGGTTGGGAAGCCTGATGTGGGTTCAGAACCTTCACTCTTGTGGGTGGACTTCTGTGGGATAAGTGTTCTCCAGTTTGTGAGTCACCCACACAGCTATTATGTGATTTGATTTTATTGTGATTGCACCCCTCCTACCATCTCATTGCAGCTTCTCCTTTGTCTTTGGATGTGGGGTATCTTTTTTAGTGAGTTCCAGTGTCTTCCTATCGATGATTGTTCAGCAGTTAGTTGTGATTCTGGTGCTCTCGCAAGATAGAGTCTAAATGGCTTCTTAAGTTTACTCCTACCTTTGAAATTCTCTGTGCTCTGTTTGCCTTAGCAGAGCAAAGAGAGAATCTATTTTTTGAGAGAAATCAAGTTGAATCAATCCAGATAGGTAACTAATTCTCTTTCTATTTTTCAAGCCAGTAGAAAAGCCTTTGTAAAGGCATCTGACATAGCCATTGTATTTTAACTCAGCAGTGAGTTATATCACAAAGCTTTCTTTATGTATAGTCCTAATATTGGCGTGGTTTTCTAAAAATCAAAAGTATGATCATTTCTAGCCACAGATGTGTACTTGAGAGAATGTTGAGCTGATATTTTGTGTATGAAAATCTGACTTTCAATGTGGAATGCTTATGTCCAGTTGTAAAGGTCTAACAGGAACCAGTTGTTTCTGAGGAAGAACACTTAGTGTATTATTTTAATTGCTCTTATTATTTCTCCCATTTATGAAAAACAATGAGTGTGAGATGTTTTCCATGATATAGCTTTAAAAAAGAAAGAATGGATTGATTGGAGCTTTCAATCTTTATGTGGATCTTTTTTTTTTTGCGGTACGCGGGCCTCTCACTGTTGTGGCCTCTCCCGTTGTGGAGCACAGGCTCCAGACGCACAGGCTCAGTGGCCATGGCTCACGGGCCCAGCTGCTCCGCGGCATGTGGGATCTTCCTGGACTGGGGCATGAACCCGCGTCCCCTGCATCGGCAGGCGGACTCTCAACCACTGCGCCACCAGGGAAGCCCTATGTGGATCTTTTTAAATGGAAAATTTCTGAGCAGGATATCTTGATTTTATAATCAAATCTAAAATAAATGAAAGTGAAACCACTATTTAGTACTTTTTCCTCTCCCTTTGTTTTGTTTGAAGTCAGTGGAAACTCCATGTGTGGAGAGGGATACATTGGTTGGAATATATTCCAGTGAGATTTGCTCTCACAAAAGATTAAATAGGATCTAAAATATTTGAGTCTTCAAGAGTATTTTATCAATTATATTAAAAAATTTTTTTCTTCCTTAGTTAATTTTGTTTGTTTGTTTTTGTTTTATTTCTTTTGGCTGTGCCTCACAGCATTTAGGATCTTGGTTCCCTGATCAGGGATTGAACCTGTGCCCCCTGCAGTGGAAGCGCAGAATATTTTTTTTTTGAAAATATTTATTCATTTATTTATTATTATTATTATTATTATTGGCTGTGTCAGGTCTTAGTGTGGCACATGAGATCTTTCATTGCAGCTTGCAGGATCCTTATTGCGGTGTGTGGGCTTCTGTGTTGTGGCGTGTGGGCTCCAGAGCATATGGGCTCTGTAGTTGTGGCCTGCCAGCTCTCTAGTTGTGGCACGTGGGCTCTCTAGTTGTGGCATGTGGGCTTAGTTGCTCCGCAGCATGTGGGACCTTAGTTCCCTGATCAGGGGTCCCCTGCATTGCAAGACAGATTATCAACCCCTGGACCACCAGGGAAGTCCTGGAAGCATGGAATCTTAACCACTGGACTGCCAGGGAAGTCCTCCTTAGTTAAGTTGAAAAGGTTAATTTAAAAAATATTTTCTGGGGCTTCCCTGGTGGCGCAGTGGTTGAGAGTCCGCCTGCCGATGCAGGGGACACGGGTTCGTGCCCCAGTCCAGGAAGATCCCACATTCCACAGAGCAGCTAGGCCTGTGAGCAACAGACCCTGAGCCTGCGTGTCTGGAGCCTGTGCTGCGCAATGGGAGAGGCCGCAGCAGTGAGAGGCCCATGTACTGCAAAAAAAAAAGAAAAAAAAAATGGATGGACTATTTTTACAGGGAGAGAACAAAACATTTCCAGACTGGAATAGTGGTTCTCAACCTTTCTCCTAGACTCTAAGCACTGACCTGGTTAGATCACTTCGATCCCTGCTGTGTCCTTAGCATCTAGCCCAGAGCCTGGCATATTAATGCCAGAAACTAATGTAGCCTGTATCTTGATTTTTCTGGATTGGAACTGTCTAAAATTCCCCTCTCTCTGAAATACTATTAACTTACTAAAAGTCAGCAATGTTACAATAAATATTTTGTCATTATCCATTTTTTTGTCTGTTTATTAAGTGGTACTTATTAAATGAAGTGGCCAGTAATATTTCTTAAAGTTTATTTTTGTATTTACGTGCCTAAGGGTGAAAAATAACTTTACATAAAATAAATGGAAATATCCAAGTATTGTCTGAAATCTGTTGCTTGTAGAAGCGCCAAGGTATATTAAGATGAAATTTCAATCGCCAGTTATCCCAAAGGACTGAAAGTGGTGTATTTGACAGAAGATCTTTTTCAAGAAAAGTTTGCCAGCTTCCACACTGGAGCTTTTACATATAAGATGATTGGTAGTTTAGCATTCTTTTTTAAAAATAATAAACAAATGAATATTTTAGGAAACCTCTGATAGACTGAATCAGGTGAAACTGATTTAATGTTATGGATAATTACATAATTAGTGCTGTAAAAAATAAACCATACCATCTACTTGATGGACTGGAGCTGCTGTGAAGAGGTATGTAATTATACAATCAGCATCCTCCTCCTATGCTGATTCTAGGTAATCCTTTTTCTTCCTTGTCTGAGAAGGGGCTTCCTGTCTTGTGTTTCTTGATGTTAATTTTAAATGAACAGAGCTGAGCATTGAGTAGTTTCCAGTCCCTTGATAAGTCTTTCCATGCTCCAGGTCTGAGTGAGAGCATCCTCTGAGAACAGTAGCTTTCAGACTTTTTTGATATATACCCACACTAAGAAATACATTTTACATCAGGACCCAGTACACTCCATACACACATACCTGAAACCAAGATTCATTAGAAACAATTCTTATTCTTTTTGATCTACCTACTCTATTAATCTATTCTGCTCTATTTCTTTTAAAAATGCTGAAGTCTGTCTACCAGTTGACTTCAGAACCTCCTAACAGCTCATGACTCACATTTAGAAAATGTTAGTTAGAGCCTTGATGATTGCTAATGTCAGTGGAAGGGATTCAGAGAGTTGCATAATGGGGCTGCCGTGGGCTTTAGGTAGCAGGTGGTGTGGCATGGTTGAAAGAGCAAGGGCTTTGGAGTTGGGCAAATTTGGTTTTAAATCCCTACTTTTCCTCACTTTAACTGTGTACTTTGAACATGTTACTGAACCCCTTTGAGCCTCAAATACCTCATCTGTAAACACAGATTCCAAATATTTGAGGGAGTCAGGAAGTGGGGAATTGGGGGCTCTATATTAAATTATGTCATGGAAGAAAGCACCTGACCATTGCTGAAAAAGTGGTAGGTGCTTCATAAAGTTTATGTTCCTTTCCCCACTCTTTTTCAGTTTCAAACACCTCACCTGGGGAACGGTTTGGTAATAACCCCTGCCTCACAGGGTGGTTGTGAGGATCACATAGGATAATGGGAGCCAAGGGTTAACTCATGTTAATTTTTATCAGAGCATCCTTAAGGCAGCATCACTGTTTCAGAATAAATCTTTGTGCAAGTGGGATAGAGAGACCTGCAAAGGTTAAGTGACAAGACTAGAAAGCAAAACTGGTTCTGAAATTCTGTATTATGACTTAGTAGCAAGGATTGTTTTGAGATGTAGTGGTATTGCATGTGGATATTGGAGAACTGCTACCAAAACTGCCAAAGGATGATTTATAGTGCCTATTATAAATTACTATATACAAGTTGTTCCATTTTACATTATATATAGAATTTAAAGAAACTTAAAAATTATTCAACAGAGGATTTTTCTTCATCAAGACCTGGAAAATGCACATCAGAAGACAACTAATTACCTATTGTATAATATTTCTGTCATTTTCTTTACCTTAACTGGAATGCAGTATAATAATTTAATTGTGAGACATAGAAGAATGTAGCCTCCATCTCACAGCTTGAAATCTTGGGAGGAAGGAGAATTTTCATTGTATATTTGTATGTTTTTATAAAAGCACCTTCTTTACTTTAAAGGTGTTATAGTTTTTACTACTTGTAAGTTAGTTCATAACTTTGAAATGCTGTTTCCTCACTAGTTTTAATTTTTTATTTTCTTGCCTGAAAGAAAACTCCTTGGTTTTGATACTGTCTGTGCTTCTCACTTCCATTCATCTTTTCTCTAGAATTTTACTGATGTTGTGATTATTTAGTGGTAACCTGGGCTTTGTTGGTTGTGGGGAAGGGACGTAAATCAGACAAGGCAAGTATAAAGCCATGACAGATACAAAGCATCTTTTCTATATCTCTTATTCTCCATGGTATCCAGTCTCTGGTTGTTCTGAAATATTTCACTCTCATTTTAGGCCTGTGCTGGTTGATTGCACTTAATTTCGGTTTCATTTCTATGTTTCCAGTACCTTACATTGTGTTAGGAAATCACCTAACACTTTATGTTAAGTTCAAATCACACTTATATTCAGAAGAGGCATGGTTCCTTTAAGACTGCAGTACCTTTTTCTCTGCCAGAAAGCTCATTTGGGCTTAACCAAAAAGGGTTTCAATGTAAATTGAATATTGATAGAGAAGGGAGGTTAATTGACCTTAGTAACTTGGTTGCTAAGGAAGCATTTTCCTGATTGGGAGGAAACTCTCCTGGGTATTCTACAGCTTCTTGTGGACCTAAGATGCTTTGTTTTATCTTACTTTCTGTTTCTGAGTTGGAAGAGGAAAGAGCAGAAAGCTATCATAGGAATGAAAAGCTGTGGGAAGCAGATGGTTGCTCTCTCTTCGCTACAGAAAGAGAGAGCTAAATACTGACTAGCAACAAGCCAATGCCAGCAAGGACTCTTTGTGTAAGGCAGACAGTTGGAAAATACTATGAAGGCAAGATATAAAGAGCTTGCATAGGAGGACATAGGTTAGACTAGGGCCTTTTCAGTGCCTGGAAACATGTAGGTGAGAGAAATTAAAGGATATTTTTAATGGACATCCAACATCCATGTTAAATAGCAGGATTAAATGTTTTCCGTATGGCTGAGTTTATTAAGAGGAGTTATTTAGTTTGTATTTAGTTATTTGCATTTTGAAGGTTTCGTACTATATATATTAAATTTAGTTAATCTGTAATTATTTTAATAAAGAATGTTTAGTTACAAACATCTCTGTTATTGTGTAGTTAATTGAATAGTAGTACTAAAAGTAACTTTGGAGTAAACAAATTACACATTTTTCATTGAAATATTATTTTTCAAAACAAAAATGCCTTTGAATATTGGTTATCCATATATGCTAAGCTTTAGGTAGTACTTTAGTAATTTGTGAAATATTATTTCTGCATACTAAATTATGCTCCACTAACCTCAGTAAGTTAGTGCCTATATTTTTTTAAATTTCATTTTTTTAACTCACCACTTCATTCAACAAATATTTTTTAGTATCTACTGAGTGTTAGGCACTATGTTAAAGGATACCAAAAGGAATAAAACACTCCTCGGAAGCACTGACATATGTTTCAGGAGAGTTTAGAAAAGAATATTTTTTCTGGCATTTTATGGTTTGTGTTAGGTTTTTTAGGTTTTCTCCATAACTAGTATTGAATATTATTATTTGTACTGAACATTATTATTTAGTTTTTTATGATACTTTTAAATTGTAAAATTCTTTTAAATAGTATTATTTGGATCATTTTTATGGACATGCTTAAAGAGACAACCAGAATTTCTTGGCTTCTCCTATAATCCTGAAGTGCTATAAGAGGATACATAAGTCCTCCTTGGGAACCTCTCTGGAATTTATCTTTAGTTTTTGTGGCCATGTAGTTCTTGTCCTGTGAGTGTGACTGGAAGATCTTAGAGAAAGAGCAAAATGTGATGATCCTTTTGAGGGCCTCTGATTATAATAATATTCTCAGAGAAGCTAGTTTAACATGGATTACTTAAATATAACCAGAGGGCTAAATATATGGGTGGTCGTCAGTGATGAATTTTACACTGAAAGGTCAGACAAGATGACCAAGTAACAGACCAAATTAGACTCCTTCAGAAGAATAGTATTAGAATAATATGAAGAGTACTCAATGGTCCTCTTTCCTTTTTAATTTGGATGTATAGGTACATTCTGATAGTTTAAAAAAATTATATGCTAAGTCTACATTTACAGATTTATCTGCTACCTAATTTTAATCTTGCTTCACAATTCATTGGTTTAGGCTTTTTATAACCTTTGTAAATTGGATTGTCTTTCAAAGATTTGAGGTTTAGTAAATGAAAGGAGTCATTAGGGATAAAGGAGAGCAACAAATATGAGATTCAATGTTAAAAGATAAATATTTTATAGATTTTTGAGCAGAATGATGAGTAAATGAGAAAAACTCTTGTTTGTAATAATAATACTTAGTGAATCCTTGGATGTCACATTTATTTTAACTTAGTATTCATTACTTTATAATAGGAGTATTATTTATTTTTTTATAGTTGTGAGAGAGACTGCACTGAGCTAAGATTTTTAAAAATTGGGTTTTTTTTTTAAGAACTCAACTGCTTCTATTAAGATGAAGCTCAGCTAGTAAACTCATTAAGTAAGGACCCTAGGCAGTTCTCTAGCTGAGACTGAAAGCACAGTACTGTAGATATCTGCATTATCGCCATGAATGACCTTGAAGGAAGCCAGCACTTCATAAAGCAAAATCCTCTCTTTGCCACTTCATTCTGATTTGATTGATGCCTTAGAAAAAGCTGGAAGATTTCCTTTCCTTTATAGTGTGGGGCATATACTCCTTATACTTCATAGATTTTACACTTGTCTGGAGTATTTTGTTAGCAGGTTCTTATAGGTTCTGATCTTTCACTGACTGCAGTACAAGTAAGCAGTGAAATCTCTCTCCTTTGATCAACTATTACTAGGGAGTAAGGTCTTGGTGCATTGGGATCATGGTTTTTAAGAATGGAAATATACTGACTTTCTAACTTGAGTGTAATACAGTCATTTTTCTTCCATCATAATCTTTCCAAGCATCTCAGTAGGTCGAAGGGTTTTAATACTGAGGTTTTATGATTTATATTATTCAAAGGATATACATTCCTGTCTAGCCACTATTCACTGTGCTTTCTTAGATTGATAGTTCCCCTTCCTTTTAGTTTTTTACTTTAATGTGCAATGAAAGTTTTAGTATACATTTTTATACTCAAAGAAGAAGGCACCAGAAATCTTAGAAGATCAAGTGATTATTTTGTCTCTTTGGAGTTCCTTGGTCATTTACTACATAAGAAATTATAAGTAAGGATCATACAAAAGTGCAGTCATTTATTTGTCTGCTCTCACCTTGCTGTAGGAACACCAGGAGGATACTTTTCAATATTTTAGCTCTGATAAGTGTGTAAAAGCTACATTAGGATCCTTGAAGCTAAGTATTTAGGAATTAACACATGCATTACATTGGGTGGGGGTGAAGCTAATACCAGTTTCAACCTGGTGTATTGCAGAGACCATTTAGAGCCTTTTCCTCTCTACCAGAGAGCCTGGTTAGCCAGTGACTCCAAACCGCAGTGCCTCACTTTCCCTCTCTGAGATCTGAAACTGGTACTCCTGACCTACCTCTGCTAACTTGACTGAATTTTGCACCTTGCTTTGCTCATCTTTCTGCTTTTCTTTGTACTTGGTCCTATGTGAATCTCCATTTATTTCTGAACTCAACCTTGTAATTTGATTCACATTCTTGGTCTCTTCCTTTGTTTCACAGTTTGCTTTGATGCTCCATGGTTCTGTCTGGACTAAGCCAGTCATTCAGTTTTCTTGATAAACTGCAAGTCCTGACCCCTAAACTTCTGTTTTATGAAGATAAAGGGGTACAATGAGACTGGCTTTTTTTCTAGACCTCTTGGCCACAATGATTTATAACAATCTATACATCCTGGAATTCAGTGAAGTGACTGTGTGAGAGTTTTTGAAGAAGGTAGTAAAAATATAAGAAATATAATTTAGGAATACCTAAACACCTATTCTTTTATATCTTCTCATTTGTTGAACCCAGAAATATCTCAGTAAATAGGAACTTAGTCATGCTGAGTTTTTTTTTTCCTTCAATTACTTGATTAACATCGTGTCTCAAGGGCAGCTTCATTCTGAAGACCCTCTTGAGAGTCTTTGAACATGCTTAATTTATTCTAAATTCCTTTTATAACATATTTTCTGACTGATGAACTTCTAGATTTTCTTTTAAAAGTGCATATGAGTGCATTGGGACTAAAATAAATTCTCAGCCTTTTATCCAACTGTTAGTACTTTTTCTTTCTTTCCTTCTTTTTTTTTTTTTTAACCAAGTTACTAAAATGGTTAGAAACTCATTCACCTTCATGAAATAGAAAACAAATTAAGAAGTTATGGAAGTCTTTAAGTCATTTTAAGTTTATTTTTGTATATGGTGAGAGGGTGTATTCTAACTTCATTGATTTACATGCAGCTGTCCAACTTTCCCAACACCACTTGCTGAAGAGACTGTGACACCATAAAACTCCTAGAAGAGATCATAGACAAAACATTCTCAGACATAAATCGTGCCAATGTTTTCTTAAGTCAGTCTCCCAAGGCAATGGAAATAAAAACAAAAATAAACAAATGGGACCTAATCAAACTTACAAGCTTTTGCACAGCAAAGGAAACCATAAACAAAACGAAAAGACAACCTACAGAATGGAAGAAAGTATTTGTAAACAATGCAACTGACAAGGGCTTAATTTCCAAAATATACAAACAGCACATACAACTCAACAACAACAAAACAAACAACCCAATCAAAAAATGGGTAGAAGACCTAAATAGACATTTCTCCAAAGAAGAAATGCAAATAGCCAATAGGCACATGAAACAATGCTCAACAGCTCTAATTATTAGAGAAATGCAAATCAAAACTATCCTATGAGCTAGCACCTCACACCAGTCAGAATGGCCATCATTAAAAACTCTACAAATAAATGCTGGAGAGGATGTGGAAAAAAGGGAACCCTCCTACACTGTTGGAGGGAATGTAAGTTGGTGAAGCCACTATGGAAAACTGTATGTATTGATAGGCTCCTCAGAAAACTAAAAATAGAATTACCATATGATCCAGCAATTCCACTCGTGGGCATATCCAGACAAAACTCCAATTTGAAAAGATATATGCACCGCTGTGTTCATAGCACAATATTCACAATAGCCAAGACATGGAAAGAACCTGAGTGTCCATCGAAAGATGAATGGATAAAGGAGATGTGGTACATATGTATAATGGAATACTGCTCAGCCATAAAAAGAACCAAATAATGCCATTTGCAGCAACATAGATCCAACTAGAGATTATCATACTAAGTGAAGTAAGTCAGAAAGAGAAAGACAAATACCATGTGATATCACTTATATGTGGAATCTAAAATATGACACAAATGAATCCATTTACAAAACAGAAACAGACTCATGGACATAGAGAACAGACTTGTGATTGCCAAAGGAGAGGAGGTTGAGGGAGGGATGGGGTGGGAGGTTGGGGTTAGCATATGTAAGCTATTATATATGGAATGGATAAACAACAAGGTCCTACTGTATAGCAAAGAGAACCATATTCAATATCCTATGATAAACCATAATGGAAAGAATATTTAAAAAATGAATGTATATATATGTATAACTGAATCACTTTGCTATACAGCAGAAATTAACACAACATTGTAAATCAATTATACTTTTTTTTCCCTCTATAGTATTTTAATAGACTTTTTTAAGAGCAGTTTTAAGTTCACCACAAAATCGAATGGAAGGTACAGAGATTTCCCATATAGCCCCTGCCCCTGCACAAGTTATGGCCCATTATCAACATCCCCCAGCAGAGTGGTACATTTGTTACAGTTGATGAACCTACATTGACACATCGTGATCACCCAAAGTCCATAGTTTACATTACAGTTCATTCTTAGTGCTGTACATTCTATGGGTTTGAACAAATGTATAATGACATGTATCCATCATCAAATATACTTCAATTAAAAAAAAAGTTATGGAAGACTGAGGTTTTACTAAGTAGAGATATATTCATAATTTTTACAGATAGTCACAATCAAAGTTTCTTTAGAAACCAATTTTGTAAACTAGGTATATAAAAATTAGGGTAGAAAATTTTAAATTATTAATGATACATATAGAATGTAGAATTGCAATAAATGCTCAATAAAGTTTTAAGAAATTGTTATTCCATTAAGCTAGCAAAAAAAAAAAAACATGGATAGTTGCAAAAACTCGGTAAGAAGTTTGAATAAGGTTTTTAAAAAAGGTTTTTCTGGGACTCCCTTGGTGGTCCAGTGGTAGAGAATCCACCTTGCAATGCAGGGGATGCGGGTTTGATCCCTGGTCGGAGAACTAAGATCCCACATACCGTGGGGCACCTAAGCCTGTGCGCCACAACTATGGAGCTTGCGTGCCACAACTACTGAGCTTGTGTGCCTCAACTAGAGAGCCCACGTGCCACAAACTACAGAGCCCACGCACTCTGGAGCCTGTGCCACAACTAGAGAAGAGAAAAAAATCCCACACCACAACTAGAGAGAAACCCATGGGTTGCAACAAAAGATCCCACATGCCGCAACAAAGATCCCGTGTACTGCAACAAAGACCCGATGCAGCCAAAATAAAAATAAAATAAATAAAATATTTTTTAAAAAATAAAGGTTTTTCTAGTTTGTTCAAAAGCTATATTAAAGGACTATTGTATTTATTTCTAATTATTTTCTATTAGGCCCTCAAATACATTTAAAATGTTAAATTATTTTATTTTTATTTGTGAAGTGATTGTTGGTTAATCACAATATGAATTTTGGGGTAATAAGGGATTAAAATGGATACTATGAGTTGGAATAAAAGCTTAAGACAGTAGATGCCAAACAGGTTTTAACTGGGTCAATGGTGGATTCAGTGCCTGATGTTTATTGTATTTTTCACCAAACTATTATTTCCCATCACTCATCAATTCAATTTTCAATCTTTATTGAATAACTACTATGTACTATTTTGTATAGAGAAAAAATAATCAAGACATTATCTTGACTTTCAGTAAATGTTTAAAAGCCACATATTTTAATAAATAATCTGAGTGGATTCTACAAAGAAAACGTTTTCTGCTGTATTACTATTATTAATGCCAATTATAATTTATAATATGAAATAATGGAATAAAATTAAAAGTGGCAATAGAATTAACAAAAATAAAACCATGAAAAAAAACAACAGTAGACAAAACAGTAATAGCTTTAGAGATATGACTGAAATAACATATGTATATTATAATTTTGTTTTGCATGTGCCTGAGTGATTATGTTTTAAGTATGTGTTTTGGTTCTATTATATATTGCTGCCTAAAAAACCACTGCAAAATTTAGTGGCTTTAAGCAATAACTGAGGCTAGAGTCACTTGAAGGTTCAATTGAGCCAGATATCCAAGATGGTTTGAGGTGCCAAACACTCATGTGCAATTGGGATGACTGGAATAGTTGAGGCTGGCAGAACATCTCTTTATTTCTATGTGCTCTCTCCACGTGGCAGTCTTGGGCTCCCTCTAGCATGGCTGTTTCAGGGTAGTTGGATTTCTTAGCTAGTGGCCTTCTCTCCCAGAGAACATAGTCCAGGAGACTCTGGGCAGTTGAAGGACTTCTTATAACCTAGCCTTGGAAAGCATGCAGCATCACTTCCTCCACATTCTCTTGGGCAAAAGTGAGTCTCAGGGCAAGCTCAGATTCAAAGGTAGAAAACCACATAAGGGCATGTGTACACTCAGAAGGCATGGTTTATTGTCGGGGGAGAAGGAGAGAGGGGAAGGAGGAGAGGTATCTTTAGAGATTAGCTATCACAAAGTGAAATATTCATTCATAAGTAGACAATAATCATTTCACCATATTTTTGATATAATTTGTATCAACATGCTTCTAAAATTAAAAGTCACATTAATTTTATACATAACAGTATTTTATAGCCAAAATATACTTTCACCTGAAGATTAGTAAGAGATTTAGTTGCAATGAGAAAAATAAATCTTTTGAAAATAATTGCCTTAATGCTTTCATTTCAGTTTATGTTGAGTATGTCCTGGATACAAGGTACTGCCCAAGTCATTAGGGGAAAGATACAGGGAATTATAAGACCCTGTTTTATAAGACCCAGCACTCAAGCAACATTAGGTTTTGAGACAAGTTTTACCCATCAGGGGTCAAATAGTACTCCATAAGCACTGACAAATTTTCATGGAAGGGAGAGATAAACATGGTCTGAAATTATGTAGGAAACCTTTATAAAAGACGTTCATAGGCCTTGTATGCTGAAAACTACAAACCACTGATGAAAGAAATCAAAGAAAATCTAAATAAATGGAAAGATACACTGTGTTCACAGATTGGAAGGTTCAACATAGCAATGATATCAGTTCTTCCTATATATATATATATATATATATAAATTATATATTATTATGTATTATAATGTGTTGTTATTATATATAAATGTATATGTTTACATAGTTCCTCTTAAATTTCCAGCAAGATTTATTGGGATATAGAAAATATTGTCCTAAAATTTATAGGAAAAGGCAACGGAACTAGAATAGCTAGAAGCACTTTTAAAAAGAATAAGTGAGAGGAATCAGTCTACCTGATTTTAAGACTTCTTATGTCAACACAGTAATCAGATTGTGTGGTATTTGTGGTGGGACAGACACATAGAGCAATGGAATAGAGCAGAGAATCCAGAAATAGACACACATAAACATGTCCAGCTCACTTTTGACAAAAGTGCATAAACAATTCAACTGAGGAGAGATAGCCATTTAAATAAATGGTGCTGGAGCAATTTGGACATCCACAGGCAAAAAATGAACCCGTACCTAAGTCTCACATCTTATACAAAAGTAACCCAAAATGGATCATGGACTTAAAGACAAAATATAAAACATACAAAGCTTTTAGGGAGATAATAAGAGAATCTTTGGGATCTAGAACTAGGCAAAGAATTCGACTTGAGACCAAAAGCACAATGCATAAAAAGAAAAATTGATAACTTGGACTTCCTTGAACTTTAAAACATTTGCTCTGCAAAAGACTCAGTTAAGAAGATGAAAAGAGAAGTCACAGAGTGGGAGAAGATATTTATAAACTACATATCCAACAAAGAACTACTATTGAGAATATATAAAAAACTCTCAAAACTTAACAAACAGTCCAATAGAAAATAGGCAAAAGACATGAAGAGTCACCGGAGAGGATATACAAATGACAAGCACATGAAAAGATACTTAACATTATTAGCCTTTAGAGAAATGCATTACACACCTATCAAAATGGCTAAAATAATAATAATTTTAAAAATGGTTATAATACCAAATGCTAGCAAGAATGCAGAGAAAGCAGAATCACTCATATGTCATTGGTTGGAATGTAACATGCTATAACCACTCTGGAAAAAGTTTGGCAGTCTCTTAGAAAAATTAAACATGCAACGACCGTATGACACAACAATTATACTCCTAGGCATATCCCAGAGAAATGAAAATTTATGCTCATACAGAATCATACACAAATTTTTAATAATAGTTTTATTTGTAATAACCAAAACCTGAAACAACCCAGATGTCCTTTAATGGGTGATTGATTAAACAAACTGTGGTACGTCTATACTCTGGAATACTACTCAGCAATAAAAATCAACAAAGTATTGATACACACAGCAACCTGGATGAATCACCAGAGGACTATGCTGAATGAATAAAACCAATTTCAAAGGTTACATAATATATGATTCCTTTTATATAACATTCTTAAAGTAATAAAATTATAGATTGGAGAACAAAAAACTGATTGCCAGGGTTAAGGAGAAGATGGGGTAGGAGGGAGATGAGTCTCACAAGGGATCTTTGTTATGATGGAAATGCTCTGTATCTTGACTGTATCAATGTCAATATCCTTGTTTTAATTTTGCACAATAGTTTTGCAAGATGTAACCACTGGGGGAAATTGGGTAAAGGATCTGTATTACTTCTTACAATACATGCTTATCTTACATGTGTGTTTATAATTACCTTGAGATTAAAAGTTTAATTCAAAATGATTTTATATTTCAAAGCCAATAACAGGGAGAATGAAGGTACTTTTTAATATAAATTAAAAAATCCTACTTCTTCAATACAGGTGATTTCCATAATCTATTAGAAAAATCCAATGAAAGAACAAATTACACAAATGTGATAAGCTCTTAAACATCTTAGAGATTTTAGTATATTTTGGAAAGAGGATACTTATTGACTGAGGTGTATTGATGTGATTTCAAGCAACAGGACCAAATCAACTGGAGCAATACTAGCAATGTGGGACATTTTTTGGAAAGGAAGTAAGGTGTAGGCAGGCTATCTTTTCAGGGGACCCCATTTAGAAATCAGCTTCTTTGCTATTTCTACCTTTTTAAAGATTTTTTCCTTCCTCCAATTCAGTGGCTTTCATGAAACTTGCAGGAGACCTGCATGTTGACAAAGTCCTACCTGGAATTTAACGAGATCTGGGTTTTTTTGCCATATTTTTGTAATGTGGAAAAAATGGACTTGAATTTTATCCCATATTTGTAGGTTGCAGTGAAGTCTTTTCAAGAAGCATTTTCTGTTGGATTAGAGCTGACTTAAGGTCATTTGGTTAATACATAGTCAGGGAGCTGTAGAAACCACATTACAAGACCAGGGTTAATTAGTACCAGCAAAATCATATTACAGTCAATATAATCTAAAAAGCTTTCTGAATAATAAGACTATTTCCATGACAAAATGTTGGAAAACATATGTTTCTGATTTTCTTCTTGAAATGTAGAAAAATAATATTTATAATAAAGTATGCATATACATACTTAAAATGGAAATATGAAATTTTCGTATTTATGAAACACTACCAATTTGTCTTAATAGCTTCTGTATTTGAGGATGGGTTTGACATTTTTCTTTTGGATTTGTCGCATTATGGTGTCCTCAAAATTTAATATACAGTAAAAGTAGCATTCAAATCAATGGAGGAAAATGGTTATTTATTAAATGTTGTCAGGATAACCAGATACCTATTTGGAAAAACAAGATTGGATACCATCTTCCTATCATATGTCAAAACAAATTGAACTGCTAAATGTACAAATTCAAGTATTAAAGCCCTAGAGGAAAATATAGGTTTATATTTTTATAATATGAAGTGGCAAGGGCTTTCTAAACATGACAGTAATAATCAAAAAATGTGTGTTTCTGATATCTATTTTTCTACAATAAACCATTCCCAAACTTAACAGCTTAAACCAACAATGATTTATTATTTCTCAAGATTCTGTAGATTGGTTAAGTTATTCTTCCATGGGTCTCACCTCTCATTTATAAGGCTTCTTTTATCTGGTGGCTGTGACCTCTCCCTCCCTGTAGTGTCTTATTCCGTTGTCTAGCCCAAGCTTCTTTACATGGTGGCTGGGTCTTGAGAAAGTGAAGGCAGAAGCTATGAGGATTGTTCTAGACTCTAGAACTCATATTCACTTCTGCCACATTTTCTTGGTCAAAACAAATTGCAAGGTCAGCCAGATAAAAGGGGGTGAATAAATAGACTCTGCCTCTTGAGCAGCAATATCACAATGCAAAGAGATGCAGACATAATGAAGGATAATTCATTGGGAACCATTATTATAATCATTTCCCTCAGAATCTCTTGCTATCTAAACACTCTGCCTAAAAACAGGAACAAAGTAGATCTGGATAAAGTTTTGGATAAATCTCTTACTCTTGTTCAGCTACTTGCTGTCTGAAACTTAAGATCTAAATAGATTTGGATAATGTGGTGACCTTGCTGTCTGCATTTGCCAACTATATATGCACTATCCTAACTTGGAAATGTCATAGCTATATCACTGGCTTTAAGCAATTTGATTATGATGTGCCTTGGTATAGTCTTCATGTTTCCTGTGCTTCAGTTTTATTGAGCTTGAATATGTGGGTTTATACCTGTATAAATATTTATATGCTGCCCCCTCCACCATTCCTTTCCTTCAGGTACTGCAATTACATATACATTAGTCTACTTGAAGTTTCCCCACAGCTCACCAATGCTCTGTTTATTTAGTCTTCTTCCCTCTGTTTCATTTTGGATAGACTTACTGCTCTGTCTTCAAGTTCGCCAGTCGTTTTTTCTGCAATGACTAGTCTTTCTTTAATTCTTGCTTAGACATTGTAGTTTTCATCTGTAGAAGTTTGGTTTGGATCTTTTTTTATATCTTCAGTGTTTCTACTTAACATGTTCAGTCTTCTAGCTCAGGGGATGACAGATAAGAGCTCATGAGCCAAATCTGGCCTAGCAGATTTGTTTTGAAAATAAAGTTTTATTGGAATACAGCCATGCCTATTTGTTAACCCATTGTTTATGGCTGCTTTTTGCATTACAATAACTGAGTTGAGTAGTTTTAACAGATTCTGTGTAGCCTGCAAGGTCTACATTTCTTACTCTTAGGCCCTTTATAGAATAAAAAATGCTGACCTCTGTGCTTCCTGAACGTATGGGATACCATTATAATCACTGTTTTACTATGTTTATCTACTAATTCTACCACTGATGTCATTTCTGAGTCAGTTTCAATTGATTGATCTTTCCTTTCACTACAGTTTTGTATTTTTCTGCTTCTTTGCATGCCTGGTAATTTTTGATTAGATGCCAGATATTGGTGGATTGTTGAGTGCTGGATATTTTTGTATTCCTATAAATATTCTTCAGCTTTGTTTTGGGATACAGTTAGGTTTTCTGAAGGCAGTTTGATTCTTTTCAAGTCTGACTGTTAAGCTTTGTTTGTTAAGTGGGACCAGAGCAGCCTTTTGTCTAGGGCTAATTTTACCCCATCACTGAGGCATAGCTCCTTTGAGGAATTTATCCAATGCCTCAAGAATTATGACTAGTAGGAACCTGAATTATTTCCAGCTCTATGCAAATGTCAGCTATTGTTTCCACCAATCCTTTTGGATGGTTGTTTTCTTGACCTGTGTTGTTTCCTCATACACATAAGCTAATCCGTACTTAGCTGAAGATGAGAGAGACTTCTTTTTCTGTGTAACTCTCTCCTCTCTGATTCTTTGCCCTGCAAACTTTTAATGTGCTTGGCCTCCCAGATTCCCAGTTCTATCTCCTTAACTTGAAACCTTGTGGGCTCTGCCTGGGTTATGGCTCTGTCCTGTGGCCCGAAAACTCTCTCTTGGCAATAAGCTGGGGCAATCTTAGAGTTTACTTTGTTTGTTTCCCATATTTCAGGGATCACTGTCTTTTGTTGCCTGATGTCCAATGTCTTGACAAATCATTCTTTCATATATTTTGTCCAGTTTTTTAGTTGTTTCAGGTGGCAAGATAAATCTCTTCCCTGCTACTTCCTCTTGGCTGAAATGGTCTTCAGAAACCTAGTAACTTTAGATGGCAAGTGACATTTGTACTTTACTATATTGAAAACAAATAACAATATTGTAGAGGATACTGTAAACTAAGTTGAAAGACAAGGTGACAAACTGGGAAAAGTATTTGCAATTATTTTGCCCTCCTAAGCATTGAGAGCTCTAATATAGAAGCAAGTCTCGCAAATCAATACGAAAAAGATGAACATTCCCAATAGGAAAATGGAAAAGGGTATTTTTGTTTGTTTATTTACTTTTGTTAGTGGGCAGTTGATAAAAAAAGAAATGAAAATGACCAATAAATACATGAAAAAATTCTGTCACAATGCTAATCAAAGAGATACTAATTGAAATAACCAAGAGATACTATTTTCCACCTGTCATATTCTTAAGGAAGAAAACAAATGATGATACACATGGATGACAAAATACGTACTAATACACGTAGGTAAGAATGTAAATTGTTACAATTTTCTTGGAATGCAGTCTGATAATATGTATGAAAATTTAAAATAGTTACTTGATTTAGTGATTCCAAATCTAGATGCTTATCCTAAACAAATATTCCTACAAGTTTGTAAAAAAAAAATTATTGTAGAATCACCAATAAAAACTAAAAGTAGGGGTGGGATAGGGAGGGTGGGAGGGAGGGAGACGCAAGAGGGAAGGGATGTGGGAACAGATGTATATGTATGACTGATTCACTTTGTTATAAAGCAGAAACTAATAAAAAAAAATTTTAAAGTAATATCAAATTAAAAAAAAACTAAAAATAACTTGAATGCCAATTATTAGTCAAATAGTTAATCTTTATATGTGCAATTATTTATTATTTTTAATTCTACAATAATTATCCTTACTATTTTTTGCAATTTTTTCTTCAGTGGTTAAATATATGTATGTATATACATTCAGGATATCACTATTCTTTTATTGTAAACAATGAAGTAAATATATGTTTATTAACACAAAAAGATGTCTTCAACATGTTAAGTGAAAAAGGCAGGTTATGAACTAGTACGTATAGATGATATCTGGGAAATATACACATACAAACACACATGTATATACATGTACAATATTTCTTTGAAATGTAGAATTACAGGGAATTTTTATTTTTTAGTTTCTCATTTTTATATATTTTAATTTTTCAAAATAATAAGCATGTAAGTAATGAGCTTGTACACTCAAGGAAAAAAATGCTCTTTCTATATTTTAAAAAGGAAGATATCAGAAAGGAAACCTTCACAGAGAAGCCTTAGAAGGTTCCAAGAAACCAGGTTGTAAAATGGAAATGACACCTGTGATTTGTCAGTTGGTAGATCTGGTTAGTAGAAAAAGCAGGACCCAAGTTTGAGTCCTGGCTCTTTCCTTTATAGGTGGGGTGATTGTGGGCAAATTATTAAACATCTCTAATAGTTTTTAAAGTCTTTATTTTCAAATGTAATATATCATATAATTATTATATTTATGTCACAGGTAATAAAAAGTGCTCAGCAAAGAGTAGTTTATTAAATTTTTTTAATATAAAATAAGGGAATGAGAATAGTTTTTACCGGGCATAAAATCTATTCGGATGATGGGATGAGTTTATTATTATCATGCTGCAATTAGCAAATACTAATTATCTCTGTATGAGAGCTGCTATCTTTAATTTCAATTAAGCTCAATTTTTGTCTAAAATACGATCTTCAATTAAGAGAATCACAGAGTATTTTGTTTCATTTCATTTTAGCCAGGAGTGGTGTCTGTACTTACAGCTGGTAGTTCCTCTTGTCCTATCTTTCCTCAGTGTGCCACAGCCCACTGTGACTCCTACTTCTGGCTGGGGAGAGATGGCTTTAGGCAGGAGGTGCAAAGACATATTACTGCTGAAGAAGTGGGCCAAGTGACTTGGTACCCTTCTTCCTGGGATCTCTCTGCCTTCTCTCTGTTTCTAACCACTCCTTCACTCCTAGAGATAGCCTGGCTCTGAAGAACAAGAGGAACCTTGTGTTTCTTAAAACGAGGTGTATTACTTTAGTAGGAAAATTAATAGACATTAATGATCTTGAACTCTTCAAATAAAAAACATTTCTTTACCTTTATGCACCCTTATGACAGCCCAGCTTTAGAGACTTTACAGAGGCAAGAAGTCTATCAGTTTCTTTCCTTTCACTTAAATATAGTTTCTTGCCACTAATATTGTGAAATAAGAATCAATGTTTATTGCCAAAGACATTACTAATCTTTTAAATGAAAACACTGGCACATCAGTTATCACATGGATGTTGTTTTATAGTCAAATAAAGACTCGTAAAGCCTCAGTTCTACAGTCTTTCTGGGTTTGAAATATTTTTATGCACTGCTGTGAGAAGAGCAGGTGCACTCAGACATCTATTTCTAAGATTTGTCTATTTTATCAGGTGATTTGGGTTTTAAATTTCTGCAGATGTCAATTTCAGTCATTTTTGCTGTTAGTAGAGCAGCTTAGAAGTTAGCTCTTATAAGTCTAGGTTCATATTTATTTTAGAACAACTTATACCTGTAACCTATTTTATCTCTCAGATATGTTTCCTATGGAGTGACTTAAATCCAAAGTTAGCTCAAAATGGAACCCTCCCCCTATTGGAATATTGCTGTTTCAATATTTTGCAGTCTTTTCTGGTCCGTGGTATCAACATTGCTTTGCAATTTCTTTTGCTGCCCTCTAGCCCTTTGGCTTCACCCTCCATTATTGTATTTCCTTGATGAGTGCCTGTGCCAGGCTCTGAGGTGTTAGGGGAGGGCGCCATAGGTTGTGGGCTAACTATGCCGGCTTTATTATTAAAGTCTTGAGAGCTTATAATGGGGCCCATCTATCCAAAATATTACAAAGTTTGTTTGCTGGTGTTAGTATCCTAGTGAGACGTGGGGGCAAGCCTGGTAACTTAGCATTTCATCCTAAAGTAAAAGTCTCTATGAACACATTATGTAGACTAATGCCCTTACTTAACAAAAGAAATCACTAATTAGTAACTTCATATACTTTCTATACTGTGCTCTGCTACACCCCACTGCCCCAATTTTCTTGATAACATCATCTGATCAAATAATACCTTCTATCCCTGTCTTTCATGTTCATATTATTATATATATTTTTCTTAAACTGCCTACAAAGAAATAATTACAAAGAGATACCTATGAATTACCTACAAAGAAATCTCTTCTGAGTTACCTCAAGGTTAAGGTAAATTAGCTGCATTTACTTAGTAGTTGTGTATGCTTTTTGAAGCAATAACATAATCTATTTTTAACTTTAGCAAAAGTAAATCCTCTGCAAAATTATAGTTATATCTAAAATATCTTAAATTGTTATGTGTTTTGTAAAATGAATTTTCGGTCAACCTTGATTTTTTTGGTTAAGGAAGGAATTTTCTTTCTTGAGGAAGAATACTATGTAAATACTAAAGTATTATTGTTATTATGGATCCTAATGACCTTTATCCCTATAAATATTAACATTAAAATTTAAAAATACCTTTCTTTTTGCCAAACCCAAACATTCCCGAATAAAAGATCAAAGGTCACAGAGCTATGATGATTCAGTACTAAAATATCAAAGTATTTAGAAAGTCTGTTTCACAGTTGCTTAAATTATGTGAAAAGGTTTATCTAAAGGTCTAGGACCATCTTAAATTACAGCATAATATTTGCCCAAAGAAGTCTCAAGAGAGCTTACAATAGATCCATGCCACAAGAGTTTCAACCTGAGCAACAAAATAGCCATGTTTAAACACTAAGTCAAACTAGAAACATGAACCATTTTCTTCATTTAATTTAAAAAGAAATTTCCAGTAATTTCCCATTATATTAGCTTCATTTTAATAATTGAAGATGCCAGACATATAAGGTACAAAATAATGGGCATATTTCTACTGTAGCAGATTTTTTTCACTATTATTCATATCTCTCACAAAATCAAAGCAATCTTGTAAAATTGAGGTGTTGTTTACCATACCCCTGTGTTCACAGTGATGTGGGTCTGGGAGAGAATTGTTATATGGAGCTGGAGAACTAGAAGGAAGGGAATGGACATCTTAAAACTGGTTTAATAATATCAACAAAAAACAATAAAGATGCCATATGGAAAAGGATGAAGTATTGCTCTAAGGAAATCTTGTTTCCCACTGTGACATTTAGTCTGGATTTTCTGTAGTCTTGATTGTCTCATTCAGCAGGGTCAAGAAAGTTATCTTTCAGCCCAAGCTGTCAAAAGCTGAAGCTTTTGAATACTAAGGAGTTGAATACTTTTAATTTAGATTAATTAATCAGTTTTGAGACACAGGAATGAAATATTTAAGTCTTTTCTTAAGTTTAGTATTTTAGTATCTAAAGAAATAGAATATATGGTAATAGTGAACTTAATTTTTTAAACTGAGCTCAGCTTTTTCTTTTAAATTATTTGCTCATGTTAGTTTTAACTAACACTGTGTAAATAAAGGGATCATTGTTTCTTGACTTCCATACTTGATTTGACCTAAAGACAAAGCTCTTAGCTAATGGGACCAGTGAAAAATTTTCAGGTCACTTAGAGTTGAGTAAGATTTATTGAAACAGTCCTAGTCGTGGCAAGAACAATGTGAGTTTGCAAGTGCTGTATAGTTCTCCTTTATATGGTCCCCAACAAGTCAGCCTGACCAAATTACAGGGACCTTTGCCCAGCTTACCAACAACCCATAGACTTGTTGACAGCATTGAAGTAAGATAGAAAAATGAACCATACAAGAGCAATAAAACAGCATTACATCTTGAATTTAATTTAATTTAGATTTAGGTAGGGACTTGAACTGACGTGAACCGTGAACCAAAAAAACTAGACAAACCATACTAATTTGTAGATCTTCTTTCTTTCACCAAAAGGAAAGAAAAAGCTATCTGAGTGATCAAACTGCAACTTCACCTAGATTTATATTTTCTCAGATTACTCATTGGAAAAAAACAAAAAATCAAACTAGAACAAATATAAATATTTCTCAGCCAAACCTAAATATATTATTTAATTGGGAAAAAAAAGAGTTTAACTCCCCAAAGAAAAGAATGGATGCAGTTTGTTCTTTATTTCATGGTAGTGAAGTGAATTTAAAAAGTACATTGATTAATAAAAATATTTAATAGTTAATTTTAAAGCAGCAATTATTTATATATTGAATAATTTTGGTTAAGAGATTATTTAAGGGATATTGGTATAATTACTAATTGACAAAGTACTATAATTTACTTTGTATGATTATCTTTTTATATTTAAATATTATTTCTGTATAATTTTTTTATAAATGGAATGACATTTATAGATATAGAGAATTGTTAATTTATAGTGACTACATCAAATTAGCAGGGACAATGTAGTCAAATATCCAAATGCATTGTGTATGTTAGATTGTGCCTCTTGTTCAGAAAATAGTGATATGGCTCTTTTAAAGTCAATAATAGTAATCATAAACAAGATAATCCCATCAGCACAAGTCAGTCTTACTCTGCGTGTAGTAATTTAGCACAGTATTGCACTTAATAAATTATCATTAATCATAAATACATTTTCACATGTGCATACTTAAGTTCTTTAACATTTGCTATCTTGGCTTTTCTGTAGGGCTAAGGTACAAGACACTCATTTGAAATCTGAGAAGCAGCATAATCAGTCTTTTGAAGCCCACTGCAATCAATATCTATGCAAATGAGGTGGTTATGGAATTTACACAGCTTTGTCAATCAATCACTAGTCAAGTCTCCACCCTACACTCAAAATACTAATAGATTTTTTTCTTTTTAAAGAGACAATGACTTCTTTCTAAGTATTTGTTATATAGGCTAGTGCTATTGCTTTGATTGCCTCCTCCCACCTACCACCTTTTTCCTGCACACTTACCCCCTGCACAGTGAGGCAGCCCATGCTGCCCGTCTCTCTAGGTGGCAGGTGTCAAGATCAGGGGCTTCCTGAGTGCCACCCATGGGCGTCTTATGGCCCTGTCCTTGGCCCTGAGTTCTTGAAGGAACACATCGTGGGACTCAGAGCTGGTTGGACAAGCATCCTTAGAGTATTGATCAGGTGTTACCTGCCCACTGAGAGAGAGGTCTTCAGTGGATCACTAAAGGGCTCTGTCTTTACCTTGATCATGTCAAGTTCTTACCAAGGACTTGGTGGGGACACAGAACACTTGCTAACCAAATAATCAAAAGATAGAAGCTAAGAAGGATAATTAATTAGGCAGGCAACTAAAATTGGGTTCAAAGTTTATTTCTGTTATATGGAGTAATGGAATATCTAGATTTTTTTTTTGGCTGCCTATAACCACAGTATGAATCTTTAGTCCTGAGGATGGCTGAAGAAGCTAATGCATAAGTCTGTCTTGGAATGGAAGCAAAAGGAAGTTAATAATCCCTCTGTTCTCCACTGGTTAGATAACATCTGGTGAATTGTAGAGTTCTATTCTAAAAATTTTAAAAATTCTGAAAAGCTTGAAACTGTATAGAAGAGGATAATTCAGATGATGAGGCAGCTGGAAATTTTAAGTTTAAAGTAGAGAGGATGTAGGTAGAATGTGATGTTGCTCGTCAAATATTGAAAATGTATCTGCAAACTCAGTATGTGAGTTAGGAATTAAGTTCCTAAGTTATGGGTACCAAGAGTGCACACATATGGTTATTTTCTTGTGTAAATAAAGTCTAGGGACAGATAGTCCAGGGCTAGAGAAGCAGCTCCACAGAGTCATTGAGGATTCTGACTCTGGTATCTTCAATGAATGATTGTTTCTCTTTTCAAGATCACGTCATAGTAAGTTGCTAGAGCTCCTGCAATCACATCCCTATTCCAGACATCAGGAAGAAGCATAAGTATGGTGTGGGGGAAGGGCACACCTTCTGCCTTTTAAGAAACCTTCCCAGAATTTCCGCAAACTCTTCCACTTACATCTTTTTGGCCATAACTTAGTCTCATGGCCACACCTGGCTGCTATCGAGGCAGAATAGAACCAGTAGGTAAAAGTTTCAAAAGGGCACCTTTTTTAGAGGTACTGATGTTACTGTTGTTGAACATTCAAAAGCAACTAGGAAATTGCCTATCAGAGAAGTTTTAGGGGAAGACCTGATAGGTACAGTTTCTTCCAATACTATGTGCCAAGACTATTTCAATATATGTGTACATGGGCCATGCTGAGTTTTAGTTTGATTAACTTTTCTTATAAGAGATTTTGATAAAATCAGATTTCTACTTACTACATATCAATAATGACGTGTTCCTTAAACTGAATATTTAGTACACAAGTCATTATCATGTTATTCAGAAGCCAGCATATTCTTTTAATGGAAGGCACTCTAGTGAAGTAGGATTTTGTGGACACATAACTTCACTCATTTAGCAATCTTTCTGATACATGAAATGTTGTGCCTTATGAATTTTGTTATTAATTAACTTGCCGCAGGAAGTATTGATCAACTGATTGACCCAAATTTCACTCAGTATAGCTATAAGACAGATACATTTTAATATTTGTGGCATATGAAATGTGTAGGTTCAGTTTTATTTTGTGGTGGATTTTTATTTTCCCTTGGTGTCTGAATTATATGAGTTTCTTCAGAAAATATTAAGTTGTTGATGTGATGTGTATTTTGGATTTGTATTCACAATTCTGTAATTAAGAGATCTAAATATTAAAGTTATGAGTTTTGTAATTTTAGACTATAGTACCCTGCCTGGACCGTTAAGTCTATAAGAAGTAGACTGAAAACACTCCAGTACTTCTAGGCCAGTGCTTATTCTATAGACACAGGTAATATTCAAAAGTTATACACAATAGTTGTTGGATAGCTGCTCCATTAGAAACAGAAGAAGAAAATCTATTGCTTGCCAAACCAGAAAAATGTCATATAAAAAAGAAACTTTCTTTTCAAGATTCCAAATAGGTAAACCAAATATCAGTAAGAATGCAATGGTAAACACTGTCAAATTGTGCTCTTTTAGAGATTTAAATGAATTTTCCAGTACATAAAGATACTGTTATATGTACATAACTTGGCCTGTACACATTTTCAAAGTATAGTTTTGTTTTAGTTATTCACAGAAAACAGTTCTGGAAAACATTTTTGCTTCAACCTAGAGTTTTTATGGTGTAAAGCATAAAAGGACAGGGTTGGGGGTGGGGGGATGCCCTGACCTGCTACGTATTAGACCATGGACAGCTCAGCTCTGCTTTGTGAAAGCAACCGTGGGATCCCAGCTGTTTGGTCCTCCTTTTGCTTGGCATCTAGGCCTCATTTCACACCCAATTTGAATACTTTTAGTTTGAGGACCCTTAACTTGATCTTCAGATGGAATCCTTAACTAATGTGATATGTACTGCATTGAACTGACTTGAGCCAAGCCTTCTAAAGACCACAATTTACTTTGCTGGGAGAAGGATTAAAGTGGAGGGATTGATTACCTTTGCCTCTTTCCTTCTTTCTTCCCAACTCTTCCCCAAGAAAAAAAAGGATAAATCTTCTTCCACCACTTGCTTTTTCTAAAACTTTGCACAAATAACTCAATAGGCCTCAGGTTCTTTATCTGCAGATAAGGATAATAATGCCTATTATATAAGGATTATGGCAATTAAGTTCAATAAACATCTGAGTTCTTTCTGGGATCTTGGTCTAGTAAAATGTAAAATTATTTTGTTGTAAAGCTTTTAGCACAGTACATAATGATCAACAATTGTGATTCCCTTTGCATTCTAAAATGAGGTCCTCATATAACAGGGACCCCTATGATCCTGTAGTCTCAGCCGTTATTCCATGGGCATCTCAGTTTAGCTGTGCTTGCTGGGTTGAGATTCACTCTTACATAAACCTAAGTGCCCCTTTCTCTTCTTTTTCTACTGCATGTCTATGGCTTGTTACTAGGTCTATTCCTCACCTTCCCTCCCTTGTCCTGCTTCCCATTTGTCTCCCTTCCCTGCCCCAGAAAAAGGCTTATCTTTCTTTTAGAAATTCATGCTAAATTGCAGTATATGTGTGTATGCCTGGGGTGGGCTTCAGTGGCTCTCCCATTTCTTCTGCCTACAGGTTTCTAGGTTGGTTGGTTGGTTTGATTTTTAAAGCTCAAGAAGTGTTCACAAGGTGATCACACCTATGTATCCAATACCCAGATAAAGAAGAACATTACCAGAACCACAGGACCGCCTCTAGGCATTTTCAGTCAGCTGTCTGCTCTCCAACAGTTACACTAATCTGATTTCTGATACTTCACATTCATTTTTCCTCTTTTTCTTAACCTTATATAAATATATCATACACCACATATTCTTTTGTGTGTGTCTTCTTTTTTCAACATTTTGTTTGTAAAATTCATCCAAGTTGTATGTAGTTAGTTGTTTGTTCATTCTACTTGATGTATACAGTTGCATTGTGTGAATTTACCACATTTGTTTATACATTCTTTAGAATGATGGGGATTTGGGTTCTTTCCATTTTTTGACTATTACAAAGAATGCTGCTGTGAACAATCTCATGCATCTCTTTTGCTGAGTATCTGGACATATTTCTGTTGGGTTATACTTGGGAGTGGAATGGATGGGCCAGAGGGTACGTATATGTCCATCTTTAGTAGATTATACCAACACAGTCTTCCTAGGTAATAGTAATAATTTATACTCCTCCTTGCTTCATAGTTTCAAAAGAGCCTACTCTCTGTCCACAAGGTGGAGTAAATTAACTCTCTGTCAAAATTTTCTCATTTCCTTCTCTTCAAAATTAACTATCAATTTTTAGATAATGCTAAAATGTTTCTATCAATTTGGGATCAAACTTTGAGCAATTATAAAATATCAATATATTGGGTTGGCCCAAATTCATTTGTTTTTTTCTGTAAGATGGCTGTAGTAGCACTTAGTTGTCTTTAACTTCATTCGAAACAGTTTTGTTAGATTGTATTGTGACAGCTGTCATATCAGCATGCATTTAAAAAAAACATCAAAATTGGTGAATTTTTTGGTAGCCATTTTAATATTGAAAATGGAAGAAAAACAACATTTTTGGCATATTATGCTTTATTATTTCAGAAAGGTAAAAACGCAACTGAAACACAAAAAAAGATTTGTGCAGTGTATGTAGAAGGTGCTGTGACTGATCGAATGTGTCAAAAGTGGTTTGCGAAGTTTCGTGCTGGAGATTTCTGGATGGTGCTCCACCATTGGGTAGACCAGTTGAAGTTGTTAGTGATCAAATTGAGACGTTAATTGAGAACAATCAACATTATACCACGTGGGAGATAGCCGGCATACTCAAAATATCCAAGTCAAGCATTGAAAATCATTTGCACCAGCTTGGTTATGTTAGTCGCTTTGATGCTTGGGTTCCACATAAATTAAGTGAAAAAAAACCTTCTTGACCGTATTTCTGCATGCGATTCTCTACTTGAATGTAATGAAAATGTTCGGTTTTTAAAACAAATTGTGATGGGCGATGAAAAGTGGATATTGTACAATAATGTGGAATGGAAGAGATCGTGGGGCAAGCGAAATGAACCACTACCAACCACACCAAACGCCGGTCTTCATCCAAAGAAGATGGTGTATCAGGTATATGGTGGGATTGGAAGGGAGTCCTCTATTATGAGCTCCTTCCAGAAAACCAAACCATTAATTCCAATAAGTACTGCTCCCAATTAGACCAACTGAAAGCAGCACTCGACAAAAAGCATCTGGAATTAGTCAACAGAAAACACATAATCTTCCATCAGGATAATGCAAGACTGCATGTGAAAATGGTATCTTTTATTTTTATGTAAAAACCAAAGGAACTTTTTGCCCAACCCAATAAAAAAATTAAGTACAGGTAATCTGTTTTTCTGTATAATATTCAAGGAACTGATTTAACATTTGATTTTTCAGCCAAACTGAGTAGTAAGTTAACTGACCAGATTCTGTACTGGTTTTGGCTGCCATATTGGGATTAGCTGAAGGCAATAGATAGAAAAGAGTTATAACAATTTAATAGTTTTTTCTTAAATGCCATTGTCTTATTAAATTAACTTTTAAGCAAGGGTTCGTGAGCTTTCTTGGAACAGCTCACGGGATGAATAGCTGACCTCTAAGAAGCACTTACTGTGCAAGACAGCTCTCATTTCATCCCATGGTAACCTTCCTAGGTAGGTGTTGTCATCACTCTTTGTTTTTAAAATGAGGAAATTAAGACTCAGACAGGCTAAGCTACCTGTTCCCCAGTGCTGTGTTAAGTATCTTGGACTTCATTCTCACCCATCACACCATCCTGCCCCCAGCCCTGCCACATGGCTAACATGGCTACCGGAGTGACATTTCTAAAACTCAAAGCTGAGCATGGCACTCCCTTGCATAGCAGAGTTTGACTTGCTATTAAATTAACTTTTAAGCAGCTTTAGAGACCTGCTGATCTTAAAGGAGACAATTTAACCCTCATCGTTGAAGTTCTATGTGAGATTATATCAAATCATCATAGATAAGGCCTTTTGTTATTATTGTTGTTTTCTATGGAAAAAACATCTGGAATATAAAGTTATATTCATCTATATGTATTCTTGTTTCAAAATGTCTAGTGTTTATTGATGTCGTAGGTATTTTGAAATGAATGTGACATACATGAGTTGATTTTGTTATCAGTTCATGCTGCATCATAGAGTCTAGAAAGGATTGAGTTATTATGATGAACACGTAATTATGTCAGTGTTTGATGTCACACACTTGTGCATAATGACATCAGCACAGCTGGAGCTTGATAAATGGACTTCTCTGATATTTTCTCTACAAAAAAATGTTCAGTAATTTCAATCAGAAATGAAATTTTCTTTACAGAAATGTTCAGAAATTGTTCAGTAGTTTACTGCACTGGTATTGGCTAATAGGAATGCAAGAAACATAACTATTACTGGTTACTACTCTTTCCATTTTGCAACAAACCATTTCATAAGTTTCTTGTGTTCATTCATCACTGGGTATATATTATGTTAAATGAAAAAGAATTACATATTCTGAATATTTTTCTCCCACACTTCAAAATGTCCTTTTCAGATATTGTCTAACTGCCAGCTAATTTACAGCTCTGAAACCTTGTTGTTGTAGCATTTCAGAATAGAGTATTCAATAATTTAAAGTGAAATGAATCATTGTGTGATGAAGAATTGCTGTTAAATCTTTTGTGATGTAAGTGTTTCTTTGCTACAGTCATATATGTAATTGTACATTTCAGTGAGATGCCCTTTGAACATTAGAGGACATGTTCATGAGCTGAAATTCCAAAAACAAATCTAACGATTTGACAGCCCTGCTCAAAAGACAGCAGCTCAGCATTTTAGAGGTTTCCATGTATTAGATGACAGAGTCAGGATGAGCCTGGGAACATCCTCTGCTCTCTGACCTTCTGCCTACTCCTCTGTGTCGGGCTTCCATTGTCCTATGGTCCTGACAGGGAGGCACCCACTCACCAACCGGTCTCTCACTTCAGCGATCTCAGTGGCAGGGGGTGGGGGCAACAGTCACGAATCCCAGCAGTAGCTCACTGCAGTGGCTAAACCCTTGTTCTTGTTCTCATGGTGATTTTTTTAAGGGAAAATAACCTCCATGCTCTGCAGAATGGATTTAACATACTATTTTGATGCTCTCACAGCTGATTTCAACAAAATTCTTAGTGCCTAAACGTTAAAAATGGAATAAATATTTTCATAAATTCTTTGAAAGTAACAATAAGCAGATCCAAACATATTGACTATTTTTCCTATTTGGCTTCTTCTGACTAGACTAGTGCTTTTAATATTACTGCACTTCATTTTTATGGATAATCAAGAATGTGCATGAAACCTTAATTTCCAGCACAGAAGGATAATTGCTCAGTGATCATTTACTTTCTTTAAAACATAACTGAGGGTCTTCCTGGTGGCGCAGTGGTTGAGAGTCCGCCTGCCGATGCAGGGGACACAGGTTCGTGCCTCGATCAGGGAAGATCCCACATGCCGCGGAGCGGCTGGGCCTGTGAGCCATGGCCGCTGAGCCTGCGCGTCCGGAGCCTGTGCTCCGCAACGGGAGAGGCCACAACAGTGAGAGGCCCGTGTACCGCAAAAACAAAAAACAAAATAATCCCAAACATAACTGAATATAAACTAAGACAGAAACTAAGAAAAAGAGCTCCGCGGCATGTGGGATCTTCCCGGATCGGGGCACGAACCTGTGTCCCCGGCATCGGCAGGCGGACTCTCAACCACTGTGCCACCAGGGAAGCCCGAAAAATAGCTATTTTTAAACATGCCATTGAAATGGTGTATGAAATCAAATGGCATATGAAAACTGTACTTACCTTGGTGTTTTTTTCTGACCTACAACTGTAACTTAAAGTGGACCTAGGATCTGGTTCACCTATTTAGTCATGGAACCATAGGAAGCACCTTGCTGATCACTAGTAGTCTGAATCCTTACTTGAGAAGTTGGGAAAGAGAGCCAATCCTGTTAAGTGATTAGCTCAATAACAGAGGTAGCTCCGGTATCCACGCCACTTACATGAATTCACTGCTCTTTCCACTTGGCTGTGGTTTACTGTTGTTTTTGGTTTCAGCAGCAAGATGTTTTAGATTAAAGAGATTTTACAGTACAGTTAAAAGCATAGAAAACATGAATTTAGTAGAAAAGACACTGATCTTTAATAGTGATGGCTCTGCTGGTCTCGAGATAATCTTTCTATGGTATCGGGTCATAATCATTTTTTTAAAATTTGACTGTCATAAAGTCATATCATAGCTCTTGTACAAATATATGCAAAAACAACTGAATTATAGTGTGTGAATAAACATTCCCTGACCCCAAGCTGATTTTCTTACCACTCTTTCTATGAGCAAGCAGAGGACCATTTAAAGTAAGAAAAGTGGAGGGAAATAGAGAAGTGTAAAGGACAATTTGAATAGTAAATGCACTGTGGTATCCGTGGGACCCTTCTCCAACTTTATGTGATAGCGTACAGTATAGAAAAGGTTCTTTCAGCAAGTGTTTAGGAAAATATGTTCCAAAAGATCTGCATAACATTAGTGTAACCAAGTGTTCCTCTCTGTGGCTTCCTGTTTTGGAATTAAATGCCTTCAGGATACTCAGAATAACTCTGTTTAGAAACACAAGAAGAATTTAACCTCTTATGTTCCAAATCAGTTTAAAGAACTATAGGTCAATTAGAAAACAAAAATATCTCATCCTACTTTGTTTCTCAATAGTTTCAGCTAAACTTAAAAAAATTTTTATACATAAAGTAGGTGGTATAGTTAGAAATCAAAGTTATAAACAGGAGTTCTTACAGGAATTATTATCACCAAAATTGTAAGATCAGTTTTGTTTCCTTATAAACAATTTTCATAGGCTAAACCTTTCTGCAGATAGGACTATTTCCAAATGGACTCAGTGAAAAATTTCTACTCTTGTTATCTGAAGGAGGTTCATACAGGGAACAGATAAGCTGAATCTGTGGTTATTTCTTTGTGGTGTTATTGTTCAGCATTCTTAAGTTGCTGCTGCAAAGCCAGCAGAGGGAGCACCAAACAATATTTTTGTTTAGCTTAAAGCTTAATAATGTATTTTTAAACTCTTTTCTCCATTTTCATTTAAAAATATATCTACAACTGATCATTCATTGATTATACAGTTTTTACTCTATAGATTTAACTTTCTCTGTGTTTCTAATTCTTGTTTGAAATTAAAAGACTTAAAAGGGTATTATTTATTCAATTCAATTCTACGTATATCCATTAAATGTCTAATGTATATAAGGTAAGTAATGGAGAGTCAAAGGTGAATACTCCACAGTCTCTGTCCTTTAGGTATTTATAGTCTAGTTGGATAGAGAGAATTATAAAGATCCTTCTATTTACAAGGTAGAATATGGGCCACTTATCTTGATAAAGAATCGTTGGAGGTATTCTTGAGAGGGTGATATTTGAATTGGACCTTGAAGGAGAGGTTTCCTAAAATGAAAATTCTAGATTGGAGAGAATAGCATAAATGCAGGGTGTATTTGGGAAAAGGAAACTATAAGGGTGTGGCTTGACAGAACATGGGTGATAGAGGGGATGTACTGGGAAATTAGATCAGAAAGCTAAGGTAGAGTCAGATACAGAGCACCTTGAAATCCATGCTTAGTAGTTTTGGTTTATTCTTTTGGCAAAGGAGAGTAAATAGCAGACCATTAAGAGGAAACAAATGATGTTTTTCACTCTAAAAGGTTGCCTAGAGAACTGAGAGATTAAAACTGGACATTTCTGTACTAGTTCATGGGGGAAATATTCTATAATAATAATAATAATAATAATATCTTTCTTTTGTATTTGTATGTATACATATCACACATGTGTGTATATAGACACTGATATATATGTGTTTGTGTATATATTTTCACACACATAAAATTTATACAACAATACTGTTCCTAAGTCATATATGTAAATATATATCCTTCAGAAGTATCCTGTGATTTAAAGATTTGTACTAAAAATGTAATGTGTACATTTAGCTAATGTGTACCAGGTCTCATAGAAAATTCAGAGCAAAGCTGGTACCCAAAAGAACACCTAGGTTTTCAGTCTCTGTGACCAGGAAATTGAACAAGTTATCATTACTCCCACTGGAGATGTAAGGGGTGACAGAGGCTGGAGTGGAGGTGGAAGGCAGGGATTATTCAACGCTGGTGTATCAGACTGGAGATGTTGGAGGGCATCCATCCTTGTAGAGATGTCTAGCACATACTTCCAGTTTTAGGTTTGGAGCTCAGAAGAGAAGCCAGAGCTAGAGTTTGGGAGTGGATGAGATTATTCAGGGCAATTAGATGGAGAAGAGGAGTGAAGTGAGAACCAAACCTTGGGGGATGCCTACATGTAGGAGGGTAAGGAAAGGAAGAAGTGTGGGAAGAAGCCTGCACAGACACTGATAGAGCTGAGAGTAGTCAGGAAAATGCCCCATTTGTCACTCAACAATATGTGCATCACTGCTCTGTGCAAAGCACTGAAGCCTCTGTCCAGAGTGTAAAGGAGGGGGCCTGAGCAGAGTCAGCTGCTGCAAGGGACAGTTTAGGATGGGGACTGATGGGAGGGTCATCGGGTTTGTTTACTCAGGAGATCAGACTTCCTAAATAGTTCCTTTAGTTGTGTACCAAAATACAAAGTAGACTTCCACCTCACAGCTCTGTTTATGCAAAGTTAAAAGATCCAGAGGACCGCCCCTTGGCTCAAAATTTATGAACTGTAACTTTGATATCCAGGTGTGTTGTTTGTGGGTCAAACTCAGTTGTGTAGTTTTCAAAAGATGTACAATGCCCTTGTAGCCTTGATTACTTATCTTTATTTTATGACTACTTTGTATTTGATTTTTTATAACAGAGAAAAAAATCACCATTGTCTTCGTGTAAGTTCATTGTAAAAAATTAAAACACAAAGAAGAAATTTAAAAAATCACCCCTTAAATAACCACCATAATACATTAGATAACCAGAAATAGAACTTCCTTCCCTTTCTACTTCCTCCTCCCTCCCTTCTTTTTTTCCTATTGCTTTGTTGATCATAGTATGCCTTTTATTTTAAATAAAAAGGATTAAATTTACTTTTACTTAAATTTATAAAAAGGAAAAGAAACTAAAGGTACCTAAAAGAATTGTAGAGCTTCCAAATAAGTACTTCTTGACTACAAGACATAGTATATATTTCGGAAGATCTGTCTACAGTTAAGAAACGAGATTGTGACAAACATAACGAGGTCAGAGTTACTGTTTTATGATACACGTTTCTGTTGAAACCATTTGGATTGATTGTTTTTGAAAGATTTATATGTATGCTCTGCCTTCCTGTCCCCTCTCAATTTGTGTTTGTTACATTAGTTGTACTTGTTTAAGCTTTATGACATTTACATCATTTTGTAATTAAGGCCTATACTTGTTTAAATCTAGTTCTATATTTAACTGGAGTCCAGTACTCACCATGATTTTTTTTCTTACCCTGGCGTTTCCATCCTTGAATTTTAATTTTGATTCATATTTTAGTTGTCTAGTTTCCATCAATAAGTGGAATTATTTAGGAAGGGCTATAGACAGCTCTTTCCTGCTGAAAACATATTTTGTTGTATTTATCCTATGCAGACATCTTGGTTAGGCAGACTGCTCTGGGGACATGGTTTCTTTCCTTCAGAACTATACAAACACTGGTCAGTTGTCCTCTGCTGTTGAAAATTGCTGTGGAAAAATCCAATGCTGGCTTCATTGTTCTCAGATTTGTGCGTGATTTCCTTTTTTTTCTTTTCTTCTCTCTTCCTTTTCTTTCCTTTAAATTTTTTCCTTTTGGTATCCTCTGTTCAACTTTAATGTTATAAGCATGTGGAAAATGAATTAAATTGAACCTTTATTTCACAATATGCCCCAGAATAAAATCCCAGATGGGCTGAATAATTAATTTTTTTAATAAGACCCATACAACTAGTAGATGAAAACACTGGTAGCCCTCTAGCCTTTCTAAGAATCTTCAAGATAGAAAACATGAAGAAATGATCTATAGGTTTTTCTGCATCAGAAAGAAAAAAAAAAAAAACCTCAGAAAACAAAAACCAGCAATACATACGAATAATGTTGAAGGAAAAATTGCAACAGGTAAAATATTCACAGTAAATGTTAGATGATAGATGTTTGTTGTGTATGTGTTTTATATATGATAAAACCACTGCTGCAAAAGAAAAGTGGGTAAAAGGCACACAGAGGCATTTCACAAGTGGAAAAATTCAAGAGATTAGAAGACTTCTAATAATTTCATGTAGGCATAAAGGTGAACTTTTAAGAAAGCACAAAGGAATTTCCCTATTTTGAATACAGATACTCTCATATGTAGTTACCTGTGTTGGATTAAATAAACTTAAATATCCCTTCAAGCTGTGAAATTCCATGTTTCTGACATGTGTATATCAGATCCTTGCTATTAGTTTTTCTCCTTGTTAAGTTCAGGAATGATGCCTTATGCATCTTTCTGCTCTACCCTGGTGCATAGCTCAAACCATATCATGTACTTTGCATGTACTGGTCCTGAAAGAAATATTTAAATATTGAATAACAATTGTAATGAATTTTTAAAAATTAATGTTTGTTAACTTATTTTATAAAATATGAGGGGGCTTAGACTCTTTTGTATAGATACTTTAAAATTTATGGTGATTAGTCTTATGCTTAGAATTTTGATAAATGCATTTTGTTACTTGAATAGAAAGATTTATTGTTTTATAGGGTAATTGTATACCTAAATCTCATTTTGCAGAATTCAATTGTTAATTTCAGTGAATGATCATATACAGAATTGTATTTTTAGACCCTAATTCCTGTGCGCTGCAAAGAATTTTGTTTGCTATGTACATGGTTTATTGGACATTAATGCTAAAATTATTTAAAAACCTTTGAAAATGATTTTAATGTGAAATTGTGGCATAAAATGCACGTTGCATATATGATTAAAGGTTAGTGATAATTGATCATTTTTGTTATGTTGATTTAAATAGGGAAACTGAAGTTTTTCACAAATAAAGGGGTATATTCAAAGTGATAGAATGATTTTATAGGCTATTTAACAGCAAACTTTCTTTGAAGAACCATATTGTGGTTAGTGATATTAAAATTGGTATCAGCCTTGGGATATCAAATATATTTATTTTTAACTTTTATGTAGATACAGTTATTTAAATGTACATTTCAAGTACATTTCAAGTGTCTTTCAAAGTAATTTTGAATGAATTCCATTTGAGAAGTGAGGAGCTAGGTTTGTTAGTTATTAAGCCAAATATAGTAATATAGCTTATTTTATTGATCTGTGATTTTTAAAATTAAGAGTGAGAAAAGTCACAGATGTAGTTTGTTGACATATTGCAATCCATATGTGTGCTTTTCTGATAAGGAAGGTATAGCATATACCATCTCTCCAGAATATTTAGCACCAGATTTATGATTTTTCTAATTTGGTTTGTAGCTTGCCAAAGAGCATGTGAGTGCATATTTGATCAGAAGCATATTTTGCCTTGAATCAGATGAAGAATACTTAATGAGTCAATGCCAAGAAGCAATGCAGAGATGATGCAGACTAGCAGACTAAAAAGGCTTTAAAATGCCTTAATGTGAAATATAATAGAGATAAAGTAATGTTACATAAAAAGTCCAGTTTTTCAGTTTTTCATGCCCATCCCCTTAATAAAATTCTTCACCATAACGATTAGGAGTGATATTTTATATTTATGTGATGCATTTTGCATTTCCAGTGGGGTGAAGACTTATTTCAAGTGTATTGTACTCATTCTCTCTTGAGGGCTGAGAAAGACAGGAAACGTACCTTTAGGTACCAGTAGCTCTGCTCTCTCTAGCAAGCCTCCCTCTAAGAATGAGTGCTAGAGATTACCAATTTAAATTAATTTTTTTCTTTTGCTTGTTTGATAGGAAAAAAATTATCTTTGTGTCGATTTGTATTTCTTGCCGTAGTGGTGAAGTTAGAAAATTTGTCTGTTTATTCTGCCACTTGTATTTCTTCCTTTATAAATTGCTTATCCTTGTTCTTTGTCCATTTGTCTATTAAGGTACTCACTTCTTAGTGGTTATGAAATTCTTTATTTGTTAAGGAATAAACAAATACACACACTTTGTTGCGTATGTTACAAATATTTTACCTAGTATTTTTGTAATTTAACTTTGTTTGCAGTGGTTTTTTGGCATATATAATTTAAAAAATGATTATAGCTAAATCTAGTAATCATTTCTTTCTATGCTTTCTTTCTTTGTTAAGATTTGAAAGACCTGTACAACCCTAAATTATATAAAATTTTCTTTCTTTTGAAACTGTGATGTAGGAGGGAGTAATCAGACAAAGCCTTCATATTGCTTAGTTTAAATAAGTTATAAGGAATTACCTTTGTTGGACTGTGTGATTTTTTATTTATAATGACTCATTTACAGATATCCCATAGATATGATTTGTTGTTTTACCTCAGGTTGTGGAAGGCCCTTCCCAAGTGAAGTGTCCAGTGTTCTGTGTTCTTAGTTGCTACCATAACACTTCTCCACTGCGGAAGAAGGGGAGAAAGGAGAGTGAGGGATTAGACCTTTCCAATGACACTCTCTTCTCTTCTTCTCTACTTGAAGAGCACTTTTACATACAGAAATTATAGAAATGCATAATTATTTGATTTCCAGGCTAGTCCACAATAGCAATAATAGTTTTTTTCCCACTGTTCATTGTATAAAATGTCAGCCGTGTTTTGAGTTAATTGTGGTTTTAAGGGTAACCTGGGAACCTGAACAAAAAATGGTTTCAAGTTCAAAACAGGTTACAAATAAACTTTGGAAGCATAGCCCATTTGTAGCTTGTGGTCTGCTGGTCAGTCTTCTTGAGGAGCCATATCTAAGGATCCTGGACCAGGACTGGTCAGTTGATCTTGGATGACTCTAATGAGTCCTCAGTGATTCTGCACAGTAGATTTACAGTAAGACTTGTTTTGTAAGTTCTGTGAGGTGAGAGGCAGTATGACTGGTGTATAGGTATGCCTTCTGTTTAGGATATAGAGCAGAAATACCCAGTAGAATTTCCTGCAGTGATGTAAAATGTATACCATATTACTGTTCACTTCCTGATCAGAGAAATGTTCTGTATCTTTGCCATCCAATATGGTAACCACTAGACACATGTGGCTCTTGAGCACTTGAAATGTGGCTAGTGTGACTGAGAAACTGAATTTTTAGTTACTTAATTTTAATTAATTTAAATCTCAGTTTAAATAGCCACATGTGGCTAGTGGCTCTTATATCGAAAAACATAGATCTAGAGGTTTATATTGAGTGGAGTACAGTCCTGAGTTTCACTAAATCACAGAATTAACAAGTCAATTTAATGCCTATTAGAGGCTTTCTCCCTTATTATCTGATAAAAAGTGTCATGGAATGTGTAGCTCTTACTTGGATCCTGTTTAGAAGAAACCAACTATGAAAAGTTTAAGAGACAGTTTTGAGACAATCTGGGAAATTTGAACCTGGATCAGGCATTAGGTGATTTTATGGAATTAATGTTAACTTTGTTAGGTGTGATGATAGCAATGGGTTTGTATTATTAAAACACAACAGTGAAGTTTTCAGATGAAATAATATGTTACCTAGGGTTTGCTTTAGAGAAAAAAGTATTTGCCGGCGAGTGGCTGAGACAAGATTGGCCAGTGTTCACAGAGCTTTAGCTAGCTGAATGGCATATGATGTTCATTATACTGTTTTTATGCTGTTATATGTGGTGGAATGTTTTCATAATAAACAGTATTGAACTGGGGGAGCTCCTTGTTTGTCATAAAGTTCAGCCGGTTTTCCAAGTTCATTTACTCAGTCATTAAACGGCAGAGTTAGGATTCAGATCTGTCATTTGGCTCTAAGTTCTGTTCATTTTCTATGACATTGCACTGTATCATATTTTGGACACGTGGTTCTTCATCCCACCTGCTCCATGACCCTTAACAAGTTGTCTTGCACATTTCCCTCTCATGTGGATACGGCTAAATTTGGTAGCAGAGCTGGCCACATAGGTCAGCAGAGGGTAGAGCTTTTCATAGCAAGTTGGATCAGGTTGGAATATTACAGAATCCAGATTTGAGGGCTGAATATAAAAAGTAGCTTGGGAGCGAAACCAGAGGAGCAGTCCATTAACAGATTTGAGAGGATAGGAAGAAGCAAGGTCCAAAGAGATCTGGAATGGGTAAGATGGGACCAGGTCAAAAGGCTGAGAGCATAATTTATGTAGAAAGTAAGGATGATGACTGCTAATTCTTACTGGGAGACAGCTGCATAACCTGCAAGGGCAGGTTAACTGACTTGGCATATAGCCATATTGACATTATTTATTATGAAATGTATATACCACTAGACCTGATAATCTCTATTCATTTAATCTAAAATAATTGTAATAGTATAGAATTTTTATCTGGAAGGTGCTGTTGAGGTCATTTAATTCAACCCATTTATTTCTAAGTGTTACCAAATTCATATTGCATTTCCAACGGGTAGTTGGCATTGAGTTATGTACCATAAAGATTACAAAATTACAGTTATGTATGCTCTCAAGAAGATTTTGAGATGAGTAGATAATAGTTATGATTATTCAAGTAATGCAAATATTTGGTTAAACTGATTATTGATTAAAGTAGAGAAGAATAATTTTATTTATAAAATAAAATTTATTTTATTAATACAACTTATGAATTGTATTTACACTTATGTTTCTAATCTCAGGGCTATTGTTGAGCAAGAATTTCTCACATCAATAAATGAACAGCCACATAGTGTACATTTTAACATTATTGCAAGTGTCCATGTTTTATATTTCATACCAGGAATGGGGGCGGGGGGAATTCAGCAAACAAACCATTAATGCAGGAATAAATTAGTGAGTGGAATGTTTGTTATACAGTTGCCTCACTAGGACATGACTATTTAAAAGCAAAGTAAAACAAGACATTATTGAATAGCATCATATTGGCATTGTGATAATTTTCTAATTGTATTTATTTGCAACTTTTATGGACTATTTGAATATTTCTTTTTGAGTTCCATTTCAGAATTATTTAGTTAAAGCCAAGAAAAAATTGTTTCTCCTCCTGTACCCAAACTATTCTATAGTCAAAAGCAATAAGCTCACAAAATCAATTTCTAAGTTTAATGGCAGATATTTGAATTTATTAGGTACTATTAAGTTAGGACTACTATACTAATTTGTTCATTCATTGATTATTTCTTTATATTTATTCATTAATTTTTATTTTTTATTTTTTAATTTTTTTGGCCACACTGCGCAGCTTATGGGATTTTAGTTCCCACCCAGGGATTGAACCCGGGCCCTCGGCAGTGAGAGCGTGGAGTCCTAACCACTGGACCACCAGGGAATTCCCTTTATTCATTAATTTAACAAACTTAATATGTGTTCCCATTGAGGATGAAAGTATAAATAAGACATAGCCCCTACCCTCATGCTGCTCACATTTGAGCTGAGTAAACAGTAAGTAATTGTGATTGAGTATGCCAATTGTTATAGTGGTGGTAAATGCAAAGGGCCATGGGAATATTATGGAGAAAAGGATTAGCTAGGAGATGGAATGGGGTTGAGGTACAGACATTTTTCATGGAAAAGAACCTTGAAGAATAAATTGAGGTTGATTATATTTCTTGTTACATTAATAATGGCAACTGTGAGAATCAGGCTTTTAAAGATCAATAGGTGTCATCTCTCCTTAGCTCTGAAGGCACTTCTGCTTCCATTTTTCCCTACTGTCTGCTTCAGATGCTTTTTTGTACTGCAACCTTTGATCTCTGTCCTATCTGGTTTTATTCTTTGGATCCTGGCTGACATCTGGTCCATTTTAGATTACTGACCTGGCTTTCAGCTATCTACTATTAGTCTGACCTGGCACTCTCAGAGTACTCTGCTTCTGGTAACTGCCCCTCTCCTTGACCTACTGCAGCTTCAAGCGAGAGGAGCTTTGTTCACATGATCTGGCCAGACATTCAGAATCCTACTCCAGCCAAGGACTCCAGTGTCTTCCAGCCAATTTTATTTTTTCTGAGATGGCATATTAGAAAAGAAAGGTCTGAGAAAATGCAGGTGTGATATGGCTCAAGACCAGGGTGCAAGAGGATTGAGAGGGATGTTTGGAAAAGCAAGTGAAGGTTGGACTGTAAGAACCATAAAAAACTTGGATTTGGCTCTTTATTTTTCATGCCAAATGGGACCCATAAATGGTTTTCAGGAGGACTGTGACACCATCACATCTATACTTTGGAAAGATAATGGTGTCATGACTGGACCATAAAGAGGAGAGATTGCAGTCAGGGAGACCAGTTAAAGGAAAGAGATGATGAAGCCCTGAATTGAGCAAGACAGTAGTGATGGAGAAGAAGAAATCAATCAGAAAAATGTCAGAGATGGGACTAGTAAGATTTGGAAACTAACTGGAAATTGAGCAGGGGAGGAAAGAAAAATATTCAAGATATTTTCCAAATTTTCTGGTATGTGTGATTAGATGGGTTATTTTTTCCTTTGTCATTACAATTGTAATTAATGTAAAAAATTAATTACATTTGTAGCTATTTGTTTAATGGCTGTCTTTTCCATTGGACTGAACTCCATGAGGGCAGGGATTTTGTCTTTCTTGCTTATATCCATATTCCCTAGTACTAGACACAGTCTCTGGCTATACTGATACACTCAATAGTTATTGACCAACTGACTAGTTTATTTGTTCAATACAATTTATTGACTACCAGGCACTGTTAAAGATGAATTTTAATACCTTTAACTAAAACATGAAATACATAAGGATGAGGAAGATTAGTGAAAACATAAAGGATTATATTTTGGACACATTGAATTGAGATGCCATGAACATCTAGTTGGAGATTGAATCTATCTAAACTTCAAAAGAGTGATGTTGGTAGTAGGCAATTCAGATTTGGGATGAAAGTGAAACCTGAAGCCATGGAATATTTGAGATTAATAGAGTAAGAAAAGTGAGGCATAATAATGGCTGAAGACAGAATTCCGGGGAATACAAATATTTAAGAGATAAGTAGAGAAAGAAGAGTTAATTAACGCAACTGAGAAGAGTGTCCAGAGTTTTAGGAGAAAAATCAGAGGGTAGTGTTGTCACCAAAGGGAAATGAGGAAAATCTTTCAAGGAGTAGTATGTCTTGGGATATAGTATTTGTGAAATTTGAATCCCTAGAAGAGTTCTTGGAAGTCAGCGCTTCCTGAACTATTCTCTCTCTCTCTCTTTTTTTTTTTTTTTTGTGCCTCAGAATTTATGTCTTAACTCTTTAATTTATGGTCAAATTACTTTAAACTGTGGATACTTTCTATTACCTTATGATTCCCTCTATATGAGTATTGTTCAGGCAATACAGCCTTAAGATTGTTGCCTATGAACTGCAAGAGGAAAAGACAAAAATTTAGAAATAAGTTTCTGCTTTTAAATGAAGTGTATGTCCTAAACTAATTTTCTCTTCAAATTTTTATGGTCCCTTGCTCCTTTCATTCGAATAAATTTTACTTTTCAGTTGTGATAACACTTTTAAAGCGATTAAAGACAGACGAATCATTATAAATGATTCTTAATGCATAAGGTTATTATTGTAACATTCGTGAATACACTAATATGTGAGGTAGAATGGGGAAGCTGTTATTCTTTGGTTTGTAAGGCTTTTTGAGTTACTGTGAGTTTTATTTTAAACAACAGTGAAAATCACAATCTCCCTTTTATTCTCCTGATTTTCTTTGGAAAAGCAAATTATTTTAGCAATAGCCTGGGTTCTTTACCCTTCAATCAGTCAGAGAAAACTAAAAGATTTAAATAAATATAAAATAAAAGATTTAAATAAAATATAAAAACTTTCTTTGGAAATTAGAAACACTTAAGAATTATTTGGCTGCAGGAATCCACTGCTTATGATAAAGTGTATGTGCCCATAAAGATCTGTTTTGTATCTCTAAATTTATAAATTGTATGGGATGTTACTCATTTAGTATGACACATTTCCTTATAAATAGACCCCATCAATACTGTACTGTGCTTCCACTAGATGATCAGTAAATTTGGGTTGAAAGATTAATTGTTGACAAGATTTAGAAGCTACCTAATGTTTCAAAAATGGTTGACTATGGATGGGAGGGAAGGGTAAGCTGGGACGAAGTGAGAGAGTGGCATGGACATACATACACTACCAAATGTAAGATTGATAGCTAGTGGGAAGCAGCCGCATTGCACAGGGAGATCAGCTCGGTGCTTTGTGTCCACCTAGAGGGGTGGGATAGGGAGGGTGGGAGGGAGATGCAAGAGGGAGGAGATATGGGGATATATGTATATGTATAGCTGATTCACTTTGTTATACAGCAGAAACTAACACACCATTGTAAAGCAATTATACTCCAATAAAGGTGTTAAAAAAAAGCTTAATATAAAAAAAATGCTTGACTTGTTGAAATTATATATTGGGGTTGGCCAAAAAGTTCTTTTGGGTTTTTCTGTACAATCTTACCAAAAACCCGAACCAACTTTTTGGCCAACCCAATACAAAATCGAGACCCTTCTGGTTCTCCAACAATTGTTGCACTTAGTAGAAACTATCCTGGCCACTGGTAGTCAGGTTGAATCCACTGATGTTTTTTGGCCAGGTGCCAGGAAAGTCTTCATATCTGCCCAGGTGCCATTAGTTCAGCAGGAAGTTTCAGAGCCTGTGGGATATACATGGGGAAAAAGTCACAAAATAAATGGATGGAATATGTATTTAGGAGTAGTCAGGCAGGCAGGGAAAAACTATAGAAAGAACATTTGCATTTTTGATTTAGGCAAATCTTACCCAAAGTAGGATGAAAGTAACTTAATTAAGGGGGATTATTCTAAACATTTTTTCCTTGGCTTCTTGATATAGAGATTGATTTTGGTAATGGATAAAAGAAGTGACACAAAAGAATCCCTGCATTTACTTTTTCTGTTTGTTTGTTTTGTTTTTATTAGCTTCATCCATTTCCTCTAACGAATCTCACTGTCTTTGTTGATACCATACTCTGTTTTCCAGGCAACATTTTAATCTCTCATGGCTGAGCAGAAAAGTAAGTACTGGACCCCAAAGGAATGATGGTAATGCAGCCAAGATTTAAGCCAAGAGGCAGTAAGGTGATTTAGAGGTCAAATGGCCTGAATCAGGCTGGAGAGTAGAAGTATTATCTACCCATTTAGGTTTAAAGGGTTCTAATATTTCTGGCAGGAAGATTCGTATTTATTACCTTGAATATATTTGAAATCTTAATAACTTGTGCTCATAAGTCTTCTAAGTATTCATTAAATGAGTGAAATGATAAAATTACATTCTGCAAGATGGGGTTCGGTAACCCTGGACCTAGGAGTAAAGGTTATACCATCCTAGAGCCTTTTTTCCTTGAGAGGTCATATCACCATTTCTATAGTTAATTCTTCAGATTGGTGTAAAAAGAATTGTTAATTTGGGGGTATCATGGCCATAGATGACTGCAGTCCTGTGATCCTGCTAGCAGGAGACACTGAGAAGGTGACATGGGACATAAATGCCCTCTTCAGGCATTTCCTAATTTGTGTGGGTCCTTTGCAAAGCTGTGAAATAGACTAAGTTTCTTTTGGAAGCTGGACATTTTTGCTTTATTTATGAAGACTGCTTTTTACAATTAGAAGTTGGAGGCAGTGCCTATACAGCCTAGTCTAACCCTAAACTACTTGTTAAAACAAAAGGAAATGGTTAGATTAAAAATAGATTATCTACTTTTTGTTTTATTCCCCTGATATCTGTGGACCCTTTTTCAGTATATCCAGAAGATGAAATATTTTTGGCATGTTTGTAGAAAGTATATTATCAATAAAATATTACTCTTTAAATTTGGGGATTTATTTTGGTAAGAACAGAATTTGAAGCCATCTACTGAGAATTACAATTAGAGTAGGATATAGGAATTAATAACCTGTAATTTAAATATTTTTGTTATTGAAGCCTATCATGCTTTAAAGGGTTTCTTAAACTGATATGCCCAATTTGAACACAATCATTACTAATTAAGCTAATTAAGAAAATTGCTTCTGAGTGTTCAACTTTGGTGTGTCCTTTTCTTAAAGTATCTGTGGATAGTACAGAAAATGCCTGATACCCTCTTTGGTCTCAAGTCATAATCCTAGTTTGGAAGGGGGCATAAAAGTGAAGAGATAATGCTAAATTATTATCTAAAAGTTATCAGTCACCATGTACCCAGAAAAGACTGAACAGATGAAAAAAAGATTAAGCTAAGTTGGGCAAAATGCCCAGAGATGCCAACAAATGTAGCTTACTTTAGACAAAAAAAAAGAAAGAAAGAAAGAAAGAAAGAAAGAAAGAAAAGAAAGGGAAGAAAGAAAATAATAATGAATATATAAAAATTATGCTTAAGAGTCAGGTAGTTTAAGTCAGATTAAGGTAGTTTCTTCTGTTTAAAGGATAATCTATTTTTATAACCCAAAATTCTAATTAAGGAGTGTAATTACACACACACACACACACACACACACACACGAGTAAAGCTATTAAAAAAAAATAGCATGAAAGGTCCCAATTGCCTACCGGATAGCCTCATGTTATAGTCTCAGCTCCGAGGTGGTACTGGTTCTACCTTCTTGCTCTGTCACTTTAGCCTAATTTTAAAAACCTTAAATTGCCCTTAAATTTTACAAAATGCAGTGTTTCATCATTAAATATGTTACCTGAAGGATTTTTTATATGCATTTTATTGGATTGAGGAAGATCCCTCTCTTCCTAGTTTGGTGAGTGTTTTAATCATCAATGGGTGTTGAAGTTTGCAAATGCTTTTTCTGCATCTATTGAAAGACTGTATGGTTTTTCTCCTTTATTCAGTCGTTGTGATAAATTGATTTTTGAATGTTGAACTAACTTTGCAATCTTGTGATAAACCCCACTTGATCATGTCTTAACATTTTATATATTGTTAGAATCAGTTTGCTCAAATTTTGTTAAGGACTTTTGTGTTTATGTTCATGAGGGATATTGATTTATAGTTTCCTTGTATTTTCTTTTCTGGTTTTGTTATCAAGGTAATTCTGTCCTAATAAAATGAGTAGGCAAGTGTTTATACTTCTTCTCTTTTTGTAAAGATTTTGAGTAGAATTGGTACGATTTCTTCCTTAAATATTTTATGGAGTTTACCAGTGAAGCCATCTGGGCCTGGAGTTTCTTTTGTGAGAAGGGTTTAAACTATAGCCAATTTCTTTAAAGGTAGAGAGCTACTTAGAGTATTTATTTATATGTTTTGTAGTGAGCTTCGATAACTTGTTCTTTCATGAAATTTATCTATTTCATATGAATTGTAAACGTTTTGGTGTACAGTTCATAACATTTTCTTGTTATACTTTTTTTTTTTTTTTTTTTTCTTTTTGCGGTATGCGGGCCTCTCACTGTTGTGGCCTCTCCCATTGCGGAGCACAGGCTCCGGATGCGCAGGCCCAGCGGCCATGGCTCACGGGCCCAGCCGCTCCGCGGCATATGGGATCCTCCCAGACCGGGGCACGAACCCGTATCCCCTGCATCGGCAGGCGGACTCTCAACCACTGCGCCACCAGGGAGGCCCTCTTGTTATACTTTTAATGTCTGTAGGATCTTTAGTGACAGTACCTTTTCATTTCTGGTTTTGATGATTTTTGTTCTTTTTCTCTTGATCAGTTTCACTAGGGGTTCGTCGATTTTATTGATCATTTCAAAGAATCAGTTTTTTGGTCTATATTTCCTCTGATTTGTCTATTTCCTCTTTTGTTGATTTTGCTCTTACCTTTGTTATTTCCTTGCTTTTATTTGCTTTGGGTTTACTTTGCTCTTCTAAATGTAGAAACTTAGGTCATTAATTCTGGACTTTTCTTCTTTTTTTAATATAAGCCCCTAAAGCTATAGCTTTCCTTCTAAACACTGATTTGGCTGAATCCCACAAGTTTTACTTCGTTGTATTTTCATAAAGAATGAGGTATTTTATAATAACCTTTGTAAATTTTTTAATTTGACCCAGGGATTATTTAGAAGTGTGTTGTTTAATTTCAGAATATTGAGAGTTTTCCTAGATATCTTATTGGCAGTGATTTCTGATTTAATCACACATACTCTGTATGGTTTCAGTCCTTTTAAATTTATTGAGACTTGTATTGCCAAGCGTATAGCCTATCATGGTTAATGTACCATGCGTACTTAAAAAGAATCAATATTTTACAGTTTGTGGGCCATACTATTCTAAAAATATAAGTTAAATCATAAATCCTCTATGTCTTGACTAAAATTTAGTTTAGTTTAGTTTAGTTTTTCTATCAGTTGCTGAGAAAGAGGTGCTAAAGTCTCTTACTATGGTTGTGGATTTGTCTGTTTCTTCTTTTAATTCTGTAAGTTTTAGGCTCTGTCATTAGGCACATATACACTTATGATTAAAAATGTATATATGCCTAATGACTTTGTTGAAAAATTTACTCTTATCATTACAAACTATCCCTTTTTATCTTCAGTGATATTCTTTATCTTATAGTTTACTTTCTCTGGTATAATATATGTACCATATATCTACTTTAGCCTACATGTTTATTGTTTACATGATTTATCTTTTTCTACCTAATTATTTTTCTCTTGTAGACAGAGACTGCTTTTTCTTTTAAAAATCCATTCTGATAATCTCCACCTTTTAATTGAAGTACTTAGTGCATTAACATGTAATGTAATAATTAATATGACTGATTTAAGTCTGACACTTTTTCTGTTATCCCACTTTTGGTTTTTGTTCTTCCATTTCCTCTTGCCTGCTTTCTTTTGGATGAATTTTTAGAATTTCATTTTAATTTCTCTATTAACTTTTGGGATAAACCTCTTTGCACTATTTTATGACATTATATATTACAGTATACATTCTTAACTTTCTGCAATCTAATTAGAGTTAATGTTATGCCACTTCACATAAAATGTAGAAACCTTGCAGTTATATACATCCATTTACCACATCCCTCACTTTATATGTTATCCTATATATCTACATACATTATAAACCTCACATGATAGTGTTATAATTTTTTGCTTTAAGCTCTCACAGGTATTTTTAAAATATAAGATAAAACTATACTCCTTAATATTTACCCAAATATTTACCATTTCCAGTACTTTTTATTCATTCCTCAAAACCTGAATTCCCTATGGTATCATTTCTCTTTAGCTTGAAGAATTTCTTTGTCATTTCTGTAGTGTGGTCTGGTGACAATGAATAGCCTTAGTTTTCCTTTATCAGAAAATATCTTTATTTCACCTATATTCTTAAAGGATATGTTCACAAGATACAGGTTTCTTTAAAGATATTGTCTTATTGCCTACAATGTTTCTGATGAGAAATACATGATAATTCTAATTGTTGTTTTCCTGTATGTAGTGTGTTGTTTTTCTCTTGCTACTTTTAATATTTTCTCTTTAATTTTGGTTTTCATCAGTTGATTATAATGTGCCTAGGTGTGGATTTATTTGCATTTATTAGATTGTGATTTTCTGAACTTCTTGAATCAGTAAATTTATTTCTTTCACCAAATTTGGGACATTTTCTGCCACTATTTCTTCAAATCTCATTTTTCTGCTCAATTCTCTCTCTCAACTATTATTCTGGTAACCCAGTTTTATATATCTGATGGACAAGCCTCAGATTCTCTGTTCATGTTCTTTCAATTTTTTTCCTTTTTAAGATTGGCTGATTTCAATTTCTACTATGTAGTTTAATAAGTTTTTCCTCTGTTGTCTCTAGTTTGCTATTAATCTCATCCATTGAATTTTTAATCACAAAGATTCTTATTTTTTTAGTTCTGATATTTCCATTTGGTGTTTTTTGTTTGTTTGTTTGTTTGGGGTTTTTTTTGTTTTGTTTTTTGCTCTTTCTCTCATGAAATATCCTGTCTTTTTAACTAGTATGAGCATATTTTTCTTTACCTTACTGAGTATCTTATAATAGTTTCTTTAAAGTCCTTATTTAGTATTGCTGACATCTGGTTCAACTTTTCTCAGCAGATTGAGTCACATATTCCCTGCTCATCCTATGTTGAATAATTCTTGAGTGTATCTTGGATATTTTAACTGTTATGTTTTGGAGGCTCTGGATTTAGTTACATTCTTCCCAAGAGTGTTGATATTTCCTTTTAGCATTCAATTAACTTGGATTCAAACTGCAAACTGCCATGCCTATAGTAGGCAGTGGCTGAGATCTCAGTTCAGTTTTTTACAACTTAGCTCCCAGTTGCTTTCAGTTTGTTCCACACATTCATGGCTCAGGAGTCAGCCAGAGACTTAGACTGAGTTTGAACATGGAATTTAAGGTTCTTTTTCTTTATCTCCCTCATTTCTGGGGCTTTCTCCATATTCTCCAGCAGCTGTGTTTGCTCCAGGCTTTTTCTCCCTGTTTCTCTACTCAGAGAGGTGATGGGACTTTTAGCTGACTTCCTTCCCCCAGTTCCTTTGCCACCACCACTTCCACTGCAGCTGCTTCTAGAGAAGAACAGCAAAAAACAAGTCACTTGCTCCAGATGTTGACTCCCCTCCAAAATCTGTCTTCCTTAGTTGAGTCTCCAAAGCCTTCAAATAGGTTTTCCCCCCTGGAATGTATATCTGTTATTTAGAGGAGGATTGGTCTGTTAGGCACTCTTCTGTACTTTGCCACTTGGGCAGCCTCTGCTCTGTCACTAAGTCTGAGTCTCTTAGCATCTTCAGCTCCTCCTTCTCAACTGACTCATTCCATTTAACTTCCAGATAAACCCAATTTCAGATTTGCATATATATTTTTTAAAGCTCTCACTTTCACATTGGTATCACCACAAGCTACCTATATGTTATCTTTCTGTTTTTCTATGTCATTTCTTAATAGGGTTATCTATTTTTAATACTTATAGTTCCTCACCACAAGTTTATACCACTCTTTATAGTTTTGCATTTTCTCTTAGTATGCTTTTGATATTTTCTCTTAGTATGCTTTTGATATTTCTCTCTTAAAAGACATCAGTGATAACTGAACCATCAATTCAAAATTTCTCCTCAGACTATCCTTCATTTTTCTGTAACATTCAAGGCTGTTGACCATGGTCTGCTGGAAGCTTTTCCTTCTGTGACTTACATGTCATTTTCCCTTTTTTTTTTGAAATAGCAGTATAGGCATGTTATTTATATATTTATTTTAAATTTTATTTATTATATTTATTTTTTGGCTGTGTTGGGTCTTCAATTCTGTGTGCGGGCTTTCTCTTGTTGCATCAAGTGGGGGCTACTCTTCATTGTGGTGCATGGGCTTCTCATTGTGGTGGCTTCTCTTGTTGCGAAGCATGGGCTCTAGGCATGTGGGCTCTGTAGTTGTGGCTCACAGGCTCTAGAGCGCAGGCTCAGTAGTTGTGGCACATGGGCTTAGTTGCTCTGTGGCATGTGGAATCTTCCCAGACCAGGGCTTGAACCCATGTTCCCTGCATTGGCAGGCAGATTCTTAACCACTGTGCCACCAGGGAAGCCCCCATATCATTTTCAAATCTTTATTTTTCTTCTTTATCTGTGAAGTTCTCATTGCCAGCTCCCCTCGTCCTCTATCTCTGAAATATGGTATTCCTCAAGATTTTTTCCTGGCCTTGTCTTATTTTTCAATTAGAAATCTCACCTACTACTACTGGAGTTGTTCCAGTTACTCCTTTTATGCTGATGACTCAAATCCAAAGTATATTCAAGCTTTAAAGTTATATACATGGGCAGAATTCTGGCTCTACATCTTACTAATTGTGACCTTAGGCAAGATGTGTAGCCAAGGTCTTTAGGACCCACTTTGGGTAAAATACTAATACCGTATAGGGTTGCTTATCACATTGGCATGCATAGTTTGTGGTATACATATAACTTATGGTTAATGCTCAAATGTTGGTAAAAATTATTAAAGCCATTTCTACAGTATCCATCTCTCTTCAGACTTTTGCCCTACAAATTCAGTGGACTATAGAATCCAGATGTCTTAAATCAGCATCTCCAAAATAGTACCTAGTACTGATGTCCCTTTTACAGTTAATGACACTATCATCTTCTCAGTTATTCAGGCTCAAAACATTGGTATTGTCTAATGGATGGGCTTCATTTTGGCCCCTTCCATTCAACAATAATTTGCTTAGACAAATAAATAATCTCTTGGGACCATCTCTCTTATTTGTTCCCTCTTTCCCAACACTATTTCTAACTATTTTTAAAAAAACCTCTTATGATCTCTCTTGAGGATCATTCTATTTAGATAGGCTTCTAACTTATCTCATCCGGTCTTTTCTCTCTAATTTCCCATTCATCCTTCAGTTTGTTTCCAGATTATCCTTTTGAAAACAAAACTATAATCATATTACTCTACTACATGGATAATCACCATCATCGACATCTAACATTATTTTCTTATGTGCTAAGCAGTACCCTAAATGTTTTACATGAGCTGTTTCATTTAGCCCTCCCAGCAGCTCCATAAACCAGATATTATCATTATCATCTCTGTTGAACAAATGAGGAAGCTGAACCTTAGAGAGCTTGATTAACTTGTGATGTCACCCAGCTAATAAATGGTGCAATCAAGTTCTAAGCCCAGGCAGAGCAACTCCAAAGTCTGCCCTCTTAATTTGTTAGACTGCACTGCTTCACAACTACTTCCTTATGATCACCAGTGCCTATCAAATATAGTTTAAGTTTGACACTACCTAGCACCACACACAAAACTAAACTCCAAATGGATTAAAGACTTAAAGGTAAGACCAGACACTATAAAACTCTTAGAGGAAAACATAGGAAAAACACTCTTTGACATAAACCATAGCAAAATCTTTTTTGACCTACCTCCTAGAGTAACAGAAATAAAAACAAAAATAAACAAATGGGACTTAATTAAACTTAAAAGCTTTTGCACAGCAAAGGAAACCATACACAAGACAAACAACCCTCAGAATGGGAGAAAATATTTGAAAATGAAACAACAGACAAGGGATTAATCTCCAAAATATACAAACAGCTCATGGAGCTCAATATCAAAAAAAAACAAACAATCCAGTTAAAAAATGGGTGGAAAACCTAAATAGACATTTCACCAAGGAAGACATACAGATGGCCAAGAGGCACATGAAAAGATGCTCAACATCACTAACTATTAGAGAAATGCAAATCAAAACTATAATGAGGTATCACCTCACACCAGTCAGAATGGCCATTATTAAAAAATCTAGAAACAATAAATGCTGTAAAGGGTGTGGTGAAAAGGGAACCCTCCTGCACTGTTGGTGGGAATATAAACTGATATAGCCACTATGGAGAACAGTATGGAGGTTCCTTAAAAAACTACAAATAGAACTACCATATGACCCAGCAATCTCACTACTGGGCATATACCCTGAGAAAACCATAATTCAAAAAGAGATATGTACCACAATGTTCATTGAAGCACTATTTACAATAGCCAGGACATGGAAGCAACCTAAATGTCCATCGACAGATGAATGGATAAAGAAGATGTGGCACATATATACAATGGAATATTACTCAGCCATAAAAAGAAACGAAATTGAGTTATTTGTAGTGAGGTGGATGGACCTAGAGTCTGTCATACAGAGTGAAGTAAGTCAGAAAGAGAAAAACAAATACCGTATGCTAACGCATATATATATGGAATCTAAAAAAAAAATGGTACTGATGAACCTAGTTGCAGGGCAGGAATAAAGAGGTAGACATAGAAAATGGACTGGAGGACATGGGTTGGGAGGGCAAAGCTGGGGTAAAGTGAGAGTAGCATCGACATATATACACTACCGAATGTGAAATAGTTAGCAAGTGGGAAGCAGCAGCATAACACAGGGAGATAGGCTCAGTGCCTTGCAATGACCTGGAGGGGTGGGATAGGGAGGATGGGAGGGAGGCTCAAGAGGGAGGGCATGTGGGGACATGTGTATGCATATGGCTGATTTGTTTTGTTGTACAGCAGAAACTAACACAGTATTGTGAAGCAATTATATTCCAATAAAGATCTATTAAAAAATTTAAAAAAATATATATATATATAATTTAAGTTGTATACTTCAGTCCTCTACAATCTGACTTCAGACTAACAATTCTATCCTATATTAAATCTCTCATACAACTATGTTCCAAACAAACAGGGTGACTTGCTAAACTGGCCATGAGTTTCATTTTCTTATACCTTAGATCTTTCCATCTTTTCTGCCTGGAATAACCTATGCCTCATTTCTACCAGTTGGAATCATTCATTATTCAAACTAAATGACATCTTTTAAGCTGAGGCTTCCTGCATCCTTGTAGGATCCAGTTAGGATTGAGGTCTTCATTTGTAATCCCATAAACACTGTTTACTTCTTATACAGGCATTATAACAGTTTGATGTGTGTTATGGTCACTTGTAGAAATGACTCGTGGGTTTATCTGTCATGATTTTATTTTTGAATCTACTCGGTATACTGTTTTAGGTATACTAGATGCTCAGTTAATGTTTATTGAATGAATAAAAGTTTGTGATTGTGGACCTCAATAATTAGGATTATTGCTTTGGATTTCTGAAGTATATGAGCTTGAGAGGCAGATATGGAAATTATAAATGTGTTAGTTCAATGAGATCACCTTTTTAAAAGGACTGAGACCTTTCTCAATATTCATACTTTAAAATATTTGCCTCTGAGTTGGGTTTTGATTTTCCTGGGAGAGTTTTTGAAGGTGTAAAGTTCTAATATTTTAAATGGGAATTTAAAAACTGTTCACCATGGGTGGACCATGGTAAAGAGAGAGCTCCAAGAATCCCAGTGAATAAAAATACTCACGTAGCTAAAAAGTTTTCTAGGAACTATAACTGCCATTCCAAAATAAGCCCAGTTCACAGAGACTTGAACATACAAATATAATAATTGCAAAATTTTATTTTTAAAGAGATTTGGTCAAACATTAGGCTGATATGGTTAATCATTGAAGGTGTTCTAGGACAGAGGAATTTTAAGCCAAAATTTAATAAGCTAAATTTAATAACACCCTATGTTCTAATGGTGAAAGGAGACTATTCTTGCACAGGGATGGATTAGACAAAGATTCAGATGTAAAATAGAGCTGATGAGTGCAATGGTGGTTATAGAACAGAGGGGTGATGTATTCCTTCTGGGTGTATGGGTTGTGATCTCCTTTTGAATATTGATAAGTGTCTCATCAGATCCCTTAGGCAGTTCTTAAATATTTCAGCCATGTGCATAGTCTCTGTTTTCTTTCTGTCTCTCCTTTATCTTTCTATATAAAAGTTTTGGGGACTAGATTTTGGCAACAATATAATTGGAGAATAGAAGCATAAAGCTTGTTTGTGTTGTTATTTTGTTTAGTCTTACTCTAGCTTTCACTTTTTATTGATGCTATTGGCTTTTTATCGTAATTTGTCTTGTCTCTCTTCTCTCTTCCTCTGTCCCCCTTCCTCTTCCTATTTCTTTTCTCTCTTCCCCCCTTTACCCCTATTCTCTTTTTCTCTGATTTTTTAATCTAGTTTTTGCTCAGGAATTTATTTAGTGCCTTTTGTTCAAGGAGGTCGACACACTTCTATCTATATTATTTTGTTTATGCTCAAGACAAATCTAAAATCAAACAAAGGCAGAAGGTACCAAAAACCTACATTCCTACAGTTCTTGAGCTACAGTGTGTTTTGGAATTCAGATTTGGGGGATTTTAGAATAGTAGTGTAATTTTGTGAAAGTAGATTCTGTATTATGTTACATTCCCAGCGTTGTGTGAATGAAGTCAGTCTCCAATGGTGAATTCTCTGGCTGATCCATGGGGAGGTGGTAGAGTGGTCTGGTCTGGAGAAGCCTTTTCTGGACCCTCAGCTTTCATCATGTTGGGTGTAAGGCTGGGTTTGATTTTCTGTTCACTTTCTTGCAAGAATTGCTTGAGTTAAAAGTTGAAATTCGTGACACAACTTTAAATCCATTTTTTTAAAAAAGTGAAGTTCATTTATCGAGGAACTGAAATCATTAATTACATTGTAGCTCCTTACCTTTTTTATGATACACGTATTGCTGTGGGTATAGTGCTCTAAAACATCTGCTCAATAGTCCGTTATAGCGGTACAAGAATGCTTTTACATGAAGGCAAAAAGTAGCAGATGCTTCTTAATGACAACTTCCCAGTTCATTTAGGAAACAAGTCAGTTCTGGATTTGGTTTTCCTCCACGTGTGGCACCTGTGCAGGCAATCGATTCTAAAGAGGTTAGAACTGACAAATCAAGTCCCTCTATATAATTTTTTAGGGTGCTCCAAGTTAGTCTAAAAGCCTTATCTAACAGCACTTTAATGAAATTAGCATTTTCCTTACTGTGCAAATAATTCTCTACCATTGTAAGTAACCAAGAAAATACATTAATTCAGTATTACCAGCTTACGCTTCTTTTATTTTATTGTTTGGAAACTTCTGTTGCATCCTGATTTATCATTAGCATTACAAATAGAAAAAGTGGTTGAATGCCTATGCTTGGTAACAGGGAAAATGGGGGTCCAGCATTTGGAAGTCACATTCCTTCCAGGAGCAATTTCTGTTACCTTAGAGACAGATCATGAGGCTCTGGTCATGTCCACATGCCACTTTGCACCATCCTTGTCCTTGGCAGGTCTGGCCTTCTCCTTAGTACAGTAGGCAGTCAGTCCCCTGGGTGCGTTCTGAAGGGTGCCAGGGAAGCCCCTGCTGCTGCCCCTCTTCCCCCATGTCTTGTTCTCCTTTACAGTAACTGCATGGTCAGTGATTCTTTAAGATTTTCCCATTCAGGGAAACTTCTTTTCAAAGGAAAAGACTCTTGGTAAGATGCACATTTCTAGCCTGTAACATTTACTGTAAATGAGTTTTTCAAGTCCCTTTCCTCTGAAAATCAGAAGGGCTGAATTTGGAAGTCTTGTGCTGAAAGAGGAAGACAAGACCATGAAAAGCTGGATATAGGAGATGCTAAGGATCAATTTTGTTTTCTTCATAATTTTTTAACAATGGTCTGGGTCAACAGCATAGTCTTTAAAGTGGATACATGCACCCAGGGGGCTTGCAGAACAATCCTTTGAGATGTGGGAAATAATATTAGAACTACTTTTATGCTTTGTTTATTTTTTTAAATGAAGCTTTACTAATATTTAAACATGGACTCACACTGAGTCTTCATGCGGTTCATTTGTCAGAAGACCAGGAGTCCTATATGTTATTCAAGGCATCCGAAAGGGAACGGGGAGCCAGGTGCTAGGAAGGGGCCAACAGTGGTGGTTTACTCCTACAGGCTTTTGTTATGTATCACAGCTTATTGTGCACTGGATTTAGCGGGATGATCTCATCCAGTTTTAGTTAACACAACTCCTACTTGTCAGACTAGGGACTTTAAAGATCCCTGCCAAGAAACTTTAATGAACAACAACAACAACAACAAAATGGCAGTATGTAAAAATGACAATATAATCCGATCTTTCAAAAAATTTCTCTCTCCAAATTTGAAGTTAAGATTTCTTGAGATAGGATTTACATTTACTGTTATTAATGATGACCCTCAACCTGTGTGCATGTTGTGCCTAATGATCACATGAAGCTCTCTGTGTTGATTGGCAACTCACTGAAAAGCATCCAGAACATGAAGACAAACCTCTTAGGACTTGGAGAAATGACTGAAATGTGTGTGTCATGATTTACTAGGCACATCCAGTGATATATGTCTTCCACGTGGATCTGTGTATCTTTTTTAGCTGTTGCAACCATTAAAATCACCTACCAAAAAAATGGAGAAAAAACTGAAGCCAGACTTTTGAAATGCCATGTCATAATTAAGATTTAAAGCAGAACAAACAAAAAAGTCTGTAGCATATTCAGTCAAATTGCTGTCATCAAAATATTACTGGCAAAAAAACGTGTCTGTACCATTACTAAATAAAATAACTGTTTTTCAATAACACTTTATTTACTGTGTTGATTTACACATTTGGAACCCAGGGCTCTTTGTCTATATGCAAATTAGAACAAGATTCTTTATGAAGAGGAAGGAAGTCACGTCTGGTTCTTCAGAGTCCGTTTTGAATTAAGGCTGCGCCCCTGTGCTGGAGAGAGAGGCAGGACTGCCGGGCAGGCAGGATCTGGGCGTTTGGTGTCTGGGTGTCTGGTCATCCAGGACTGTGACCAGGGCTGGGTGCTCAGCAGCATGGGCTCTGAAGCCAGGAGCCCAGTGAAACACTGGCAACTCTGTGCTCATTTGCATGTGATTTACATGTGTGGCCATTTACGTGCTAACTTTTGCAATGGGTAATTTTAAAATCAACATTTCGGCAACTTTATTCAGCCACAGCCACTGCCCCAGAAAGCTGAGGGCAAAATGGGCAAGATGCCCAAAGGAGATGAGGGCAAGGGGCCAGTGAAGGTCCTGTGGTGCTCAGAGCAAAGAGCAGAGCGGGATGCCTACTTCTATCAGTGACCAGATCATCACCTAACTAAAATAATCACTGGGAAAATATTTTTCCCTCATCTTTGTCTTATCCATGAAGGTTTTCAACTTTAATCTTTTAAATGTACATAGTATATTACACACAAATACATGTTCATAACTGATCAGAAGGTAAATATACACACAATAAAGATGAATGCTTAAACTTTTTGACTCCAGGAATCACAAGCAAAAAAGTTGAGAGACCCCTGATTTATAGGACGGAAATGATAACAGAGAGTTTATGCTCATTCCATTCACTTATTTAATTTAACAAATATTGATTGAATGCCTACTATTTGCCAGGTTCTGTTCAAGATGCTTGGGATACCTTAGTGAATAAGATAGGCAAAAACCATGCCCTCGGGGCACTCATGTCCTAAGGGATGTGTGTGTGCCATAGCATAGCCTTTCCCTGACCCCAGACCAGATGAGGCCCCAAGATACATTCTTATATTTTTATAGCATTTGCAACACTATAATCAAATAATTGTTGATGGAACGATTTGGTTTTTCCTTCACTCTCCCTCTAGTTATAAGCTCTCTGAGAGCAAAGATTGTGTCTGTTCTGTTTCACCACTAACTCTCCAGTGGTGGCACCATGCCTAGCGTATAGTAGACGCTCATTAATGGTTAGTGAAAGAATATTTGCTCTGTCTGCACACACTGTGTACATGTGTACACATGTATGTGAGTTTGCTCAAAGCTGAGAAAGAAAGGCATAGGGCATTCTCAAGCAGAAACTGTTGCTGAGGGCAGGACGTGTAGTGACAGAATGAAGTGTGCAAGGAGAATTTTTAGTGTCTGCAAGAAGAGTTTGTTAGGAAGAAGCTTGGGTGATTAGAGGTGTTCCTAAAAATCTATCTGGGTGGATGATATGGTCATTGGACTAAAAAATAAACCTTGGGGAATGGGAATTAGGATATTAAAAGGGTCAATCCTATATAAAACTGGTTTATATTTGAAAGAGCTGAAACAAAAAAGGTAAAAACCACACACAAAAAATTTATAGATGTGGTAAAATTATGTATACTCTGGGACTCTGTGCATTTTCTCTAGTAGCACTTATTGTGATGATAATTTTAAATTTGTGTGATTGTTTATCACATCTCTTCCCTTTAGGGCACAATGTCTGCTGTTGTTCTCCCCTCTGTTCCCAGATCCTAGGACAGAGTCTAGAACAAGGGTTGGCAAACTGTGGCCAGCTTCCTATTTTTGTACAGCTCACAAGCTGAGAACAGTTTTTGCATTTTTATATGGTTGAGAAAGAATAGTATTTCATGACACACTAAAATTATATGAAATTTAAATTTTAGTGTCCATAAATAACATTTTATTGGAACAAAGCCACAGTCATTAATTTACATATTGTCTAGGCTGCTTTTGTGCTACAGTGGCAAAGTTGAGTGGTTTTGACAGAGACACATGGTTCACAAAGCTTAAAAAATTTACTACCTGGCCCTTTAAGAAAATGTTTGCGGACCCTTGATGTAGAACATAGAAAATACCCTATAACATTTGATGAATGAATAAATAAACTAATCAGTATACCTACTATGTGTCAGATAGTTTTATAGTTTATCTTGTTTAATACACTTTAAACAAGGAGAAAGTGCCTTCATTTAACAAATAAGGAAACTCAGGCTCAGAGGGATTAAGTGGTCTGTTCATCCAGAGAGTGCAGAGTCAGAAACTGAACCCAGGTCTAACTACAAATTCCATGCCCTTTTCCACATTTGACTATACTATGCTTCTCTAATATCTAAATGTTTTTATCTGAGATTTGAATATACACTTCCACTCCAGTAGAAAGATGAGAACATTCACTGTGCTCTCATTGCTGCTGCAATAGTATTGTTTAACCACCCCTCAGCCTCTGTCTTTGTCCTGGCACAAGCATGCGGTATGCACTTGTGGAAGGGGTTCTCCTAGTAAAAGAGCCAACAAGCAAACAAATAAAGCCTATTCACATCCACATAATCCAGAGACAGTTTTGAGGAAGGGGAAGGAACTCAGGCTCACTTGAAGGTCCTGTAGAGCAGTTCACAGCTGATTCCTAGACATGATGTTTCTTGTGCACATACCGAGACAGCCCCTCTTGAAATTACTAGTGCTTGCCTTTTGGTCTGTTTATCAAGACCTTATCAGTTTCACTCTTTGGCAATGAAATTTACTCATTTCTGGATTTGAGTGTAGACGTTTATTCATATGCTGAAGGAATTTGCAGTTTATTCATCAAGACAATTAAAAATCTCACTTGTTTAAATTAGGGTAATGCCATCTCTTACCTTAGAAAATTACTTCAGCCAAACTTCAGCCTGTTGTATTCAATTATCGTCATTCTTTGAAGGCTTAGAATTTATCATCCCTTCAGGAAATCTAATGTAACATTCTAAGATAGAAAAAAATAGAAAAGGGGGAAAGTTCACCAAATGGAGACACAGGTCCTTTAATAAGGTTCTGCTTACTACTTATAAAAATACAATAAAGTGAAATTAAGGAAGGCCTTAAGACGGACTCGTAGGAGTGGGCACACTAAGGTCTATGGACCATAGCTTGTTTTTGTAAATAAAATTTCACTGGAGTATGGCCACCTCTATTTGTGTTTGTCCCAGAACTACTGAGTTCAAAAGCAGAAGTTTGGGAGTGGAGCCCGAGAGTCAAATGTTTAACATCCCCTACTCCCCTAAATCCCATCATCTGTGCAGTGTGAAGGAATCCTGGGCCTGGAGCCTGGGGGCTTAAATTTGTGCTCTGGCTCAGTTTCTTACTTGCTGTGTGACCTTGGGCCTTCCTCTAGAGCAGAGGAGCAAATGGCATAATGTACACAAATGTTCTTAGAAAAACTGTGAACTGTTGTAACTGAGGCTGGTCTTTCTTATGTAGCATGCAGAGGGTAACTGAATAGAAACACATTTGACTGATTCTGAAGCTCAGAATACTAGGTAAAAGTCTTTCCCTTTTCCTTTACTCAGTCATGATTTACATAAGGAATTTCTGGTTTTCATATCCCTTATCCTGCTAATTCTTTTGCATTTAACTTCTCAGAAATCTTAAAAAGTAGATGAGAAGAACCTGAGTTTTCTTTTAAAAAGTCCTTCTTTTTTCCTTAGTTTTTTCTAAGAAAATGATACTTTTTATATATTGTTCTGATGTAAGGACTAATCATCATTGACATATGTTAGGTACCTCTAACCATTATTACTATTCCCTTCTGCTGGGGAACCTGTGTCCCTTCTGCCTCTAAGATTCCATGCCAGCCTCTTCTGCAGTCCGCCTTGCACTCAGCTTAGTTGCTAGCTGCCCAACTCTGGGTTCAAGCTGTCTTGCTGTCTCCTGCACAGTCCTAAAGGAAACATGGCCTTCGAAGCACAATGGAGCCAGCGGTAAACATCCAGAAAACTGCCAGATGTGCTTTGGCAGGTTTCTATGTCCCCTCCCTACTGCCTTGCCCTTGAGCATGCCAGGCTGCATCGGATTTAATCCCACACAGGAGACAGATTCTTTTTCTCAGTGAGAACCCACATTGGCCATGCGGATGCTAATTTGCTCCCCTCTGATGGAGCTTGGAGAGCAAAGAATGGCACCCCTTTCTTTCCAAAAAAAATCAGAAGTAGTGATAGTGTTACTGGGAAAGGGGGAGCCTCACTGAGATGCTATCCTTGGGATCATCTTGGTACCAGTGTCACCCCAGATGCTGTCAGACACACGCCTGCCTGGTGTTGAACTCTCTCTTATGTACTGGATGCAACATTTACAGTTGCTAAAAGAATGCCATCACTTGCAAAGTTCTTGTGACAATCACGCACTCAAAAGCCACAGAGATCATGAAAAAAAGAGTCATTCTAGGAGTAAAAATAGTGAAAAAACCACCCCACTGTAAAATAATGAGCACATGAAACAAAACAAAACAAAACAAAAAGGGCCTGCTTACTTAGAGTCCCACATAGGTTCTTTTTATAATTCATTTAAAATGTTTTAATAATTAAAATTCTTTTTTCTTAAGGAATTGATTTTTCAATGATTTGTCCAAAGGCTTTGTCAGTCTTTATCACTTCTGAAAATATTAAAAGGATGTTGGCTCAGGAAAATCAAGCAAAGTTTGTTACACAGTCCATCTTTCCATTGTGATTAGATGGCTATGTGTCCACTCGTGGATGCAGCTAAAGACTGTCCTGAACCAGTACTGTCCCTCTGTCACTCTTTGGCTTTTTGGCTACGATTCTGGCCTGTAACTGTTAGGTTTGAATTAAGAACCTGATTGGTGGAAGATAAACAAATAGAATCTCTTTTCCTCAAGGGACATTATAAATAAATCTTGTTGCTTATGTTTGCTCAGTAATAGTAATAGAGATTTCTAGTGATAGAAAAAAAGTTTTTCTTCCTCCAATTACTTTTCCCTGTAGGCTAAATAGAGATATGGATCTCATTTCCTAAGCACAGTACACTATTTGGGTTTGCTTTCAATAAAATATCTATGAAGTGTCTTTAGCATGATCAGTATTTAATGAGATTTAGTTGTAAAGCTTAATTCATATCAGATTTTCTAAATGAGAGATCACTGTCAACTTATTGTTAATTGAATTCAATAAAATCAAGGTTTCTATAATTAATGTGAACTACTTAATCTTTTAGCTCTTTGAATGAATGTAATTTTCTAAACACGGGTATCTTCTCATTTAATGAAATAGCAACACTGTGAGGAAAATAAAATGTACATGTGACTCCTTTTTCTATTTATTTTTTTTTTTTTTCGGTACGTGGGCCTCTCACTGTTGTGGCCTCTCCCGTTGCGGAGCACAGGCTCCGGACGCGCGGGCTCAGCGGCCATGGCTCAGGGGCCCAGCCGCTCCGCGGCACGTGGGATCTTCCCGGACAGGGGCACGAACCCGTGTTCCCTGCATCGGCAGGCGGACTCTCAACCACTGCGCCACCAGGGAAGCCCCTCTATTAACTCTTAATATCAAATTAAATATACCCAAATCCTCTTTAAAACATAATAAAAGAAAAGTAATAGGGGCTTCCCTGGTGGTGCAGTGGTTGAGAGTCCGCCTGCCGATGCAGGGGACACGGGTTCGTGCCCCGGTCCGGGAAGATCCCACGTGCCGCGGAGCGGCTGGGCCCCTGAGCCATGGCCGCTGAGCCCGCGCGTCCGGAGCCTGTGCTCCGCAACGGGAGAGGCCACAACAGTGAGAGGCCCGCGTACAGCAAAAAAAAAAAAAAAAAGAAAGAAAGAAAAAAAAAGAAAAGTAATAAAATATTAACAAACGTACTCAAAATGTTAATAGTAATCTGATGGTGTCTAGAACATCAGTCCAAATTAAGTATATAACAGTTAAGAAATGGCATTCTCCAGTACAAAGAACAGTGGTTTCAGGATCAGTAGATGTGGGTCATAGGCCTGCCTCTGCCTCTAATTATCTGGGTGACACTGGGTAAACCACTAACCTTTTTGGACCTTCTTGTTTGGATCAGCAAGGTGAGTGTTGGGCGAGATGGAATGAATGAAGTTCCTTTCACTATTAGAGTTCTGTGATTCTGTATCCTGTAACATGGTAGCAGAAACTTCTGTTACCTTAAAAAAAATTTTTATGAGAATTAAAAATATTCAAAAAAGTAGACTGAAAGGTATAAATCAACCATCAATCAACCCCAACAATCATCATTCCGTGGCCAACCGTGTCCCTTCCACATCTCCATCCACTGACACCTCTCCTGTGTTATTGTAAGGCTAATTCCAGACATCAGCCTCTCTTTATCAACGTAATCTCTCTGCCATCTGTACTGTTAGCCCTGAGGTCTTAGATATTGTATTTTGTTTTTAACGAATCTCTAATTGTCTAGCTATTTTTTCCTTTTCATTTTTAATTGAAATTTTAAGATAAATACAGATTCACAGGCAGTAATAAGAAATAATCAGAAAGATCCCACGTACCCTTAATCCAGTTTACCCCAGTGGTAACATCTTGCAAAATTATAGTATAATATCACAACCAGGGTATTGGCATTGATACAATCCACTGATCTTATTCAGATTTCCCCATTTTATTTATACTGATCTCTGTGTGCGTGTGTGTGTCTGTGTGTGTGTGTTTGACTGCATACAACTTTATCACATGTGTAGTTTCATGTATCTACCACTGTAGTCAAGATACAGAACAATTCCATCATCACAAGGACTCTTCATGTTATTTTGTAACCATACCCACCTCCTTCTGCCCACCCCCTCAACACTAATCTGTTCTCTGTTCTTCATTTCTAAAATTTTGTCATTTTAAAATGTTATATAAATGGAATCATACAGTCTGTAACCTTTTCAGATTGGCTTTTATCACTCCATAATTACCAGGAGATTCACTCAGGTGATTGTGTGTATCAACAATTTGCTCTTTTCATTGCCGAGCAGTGTGGGATGATGTACCACAATTTGTTTAACCATGACCTGCTGAGGGACATCTGAACTGTCTCAAGTTTTTGGCTATTTTGAATAAAACTACTATGAACATTCATGTACAGGTTTTTCATTTCTCTGGGATAAATGCCCAAGAGTGTAATTGGTGGACTGTATGGTAATTACATGTTTAGTTTTATAAGAAACTGCCATATGGTTTTCCAGAGCGGCTGTACCCTTTTATACTCCAAGCAGCAATGTATGAATGATCTAGTTTCTTTGCATCTTTACCAACATTTGAAGATGTCACTGTTTGTTATTTTAGCTATTCTGATAGATGTGTAGTGATATCTCATTGTAGTTTTAATTTGCATTTCCCTGATTGTTAATGATATCAAATATTTTTTAATATGCCTGTTCGCCATTTGTATATCATCTTTGGTGATCTTTTGCATTTTTACTCCTCCATTTACTTCTTTTCAGAATTTAGGGTCAGAGTAGGCTTGCTGGTAAATCACCTATGATGTTTGTTATAGTATACTTAAATGGGAGGAACCAGATCTGCATCTGCTGCAGAAAATATTGCTTACCAGTGTTCTCAGCTCTGTGTTAGAGTATCTGGGAATACAAAGATGAATAAGACAAGAACCTTGGTCTTAAAGTTCTAAAACCATCTGGCACTTTGGGAAAGGGAAGCAGAAAATATGTAGAAGTCCGAGATTTCCAGATTGCATGACTTCACAGGATGATATTTGCATGGGCATCATGAAGGTGACCACGAATGATGGAAAGATCCTAGCAGAAACAGGTCAAGAATTCAGTTCATTTAATATGAGTTAAGGATGCAAAAATGTCTTTGCCTGTAGATGGCTGCTCAGAGCAAGGGGCTGGGTTGACATAGCAGCACTCGCAATTAGAGGACAGGTACTCCAGACTTCAAATCCTACAAAGGTACTCAGCTGCCAGTGAGAACAGTGACTGGAGTGAAACTTCTAATAGCTCTTGAAGAAGCTTTTTCTGTCCCCTCTCTCTTACTCCGTGGGCCTCCAAACTGTTCCAGAGAATCTGAATCTATGTCTAATTGCTCACCAGTTGCAAGAACCTGGTGTCAACCCCAACACATACCTGAGTGCTTAATTTGAGTTTGGGTGAAGGAGAGTCTTTCCAGAAATTTTATCCTCCCTAGCAGGACTGAGTCTCAGGCAGACTATTTCTGCAGTTTTGTGCAGAAATTAATGACCGAATTCAATATTTACTTACAAACAGGACAGTGATGGTCTAAGAAGAGAAATAGCTTAATAGAGAAGAATAGGGAATAAGTACACACATACACACAAATCTAATTTATGGTAAAAGTGGCATTAAAAATCAATGGGAAAATGATGGACTATTAGAAATCATTTGGGAAAAATTCTTACCTCACACCATACACAAAAACAAAATTCAGATGGATTAATGATCTAAATGTCAATTTAAAAACATGTATGTATGTGAGAGAGACAGAATATGTGTGTGTAGAATAGAGGAGTTTAACGTTTTTATAATTTTTAAGGCTGAGGTGGGACATAGCAGGAGTCCTTCTAATGAAGACAGATAACTCAGAAGCTGTAAACAGAAAATGTACAGCTTTGACTACATGAAAGTAAAAAAAAAATTTTTATGATAATATGTACAAGAAACAAAGTTAAAAGAAAACTGAGTGAAAGTGTTTTATACACACATACATACCACACATACACTTGCACACCTTTGTTTTTCTATGGTGCAGAGATGTATATATTTCTAGTAATAAGTTATTATTTCTAATATACAAAGAGTTTGTATAATTCAATAAGAACAAATGGAAATTAAATATAGAAAAACAGGAAAGGAATAAGAACAGGCACATCACAGAAGAATATAAATTACCAATAAATATATGAGTAGATGTTTACTTTCACTAGTAATCAAGGAACTAGAAACTAAAACAAAAAACTGACATTTAAAAATACATCAAATAGGCAAAAATTAAAAACAAATAATATTCAGTATTTATGGGAATTGGGAAAGGGCATTCTTTTACATTTTTGCTGGGAATATATACTGATACAGCTTTTTTCTGAGGACAAATTGTCAGAATCTATTGAAATTTGAAATGTACGTACCCCCTCATACATTAATGCCACCTTTAGGAATCTGCACCATAGAAAAACAGAGGTGTATAAAAATATATGTGCTAAGATATTCATGGCAGCATTAGTTGTAGTAGCAGAAAATTATAATTAACCTAAAATATCTAGCAATATGGAAATGTTTAAAAAAACACACACAAAACTATGGCATAGTCATATATTGGAATGCAGTGAAGTCATTAAAAGAAGGAGCAAAATCTGCAGCACTGACATGGTAGCACGTGGTAGTATGTTCATGAGTGAATAAATCAAATCAAGGAACATATGTACATATAGCATGATTTAATTGGGGATGCAGAGGTGGGAGGGTAGGTGGATGTATGTGTATAAACGTGTTTGCAGACCAAAAAATAAAAACGTCTGGAAAAATACACAATGACCTTTTGAAAATGGTTACAAATCTGAGGTACTGAAGTGCTGGGATGAGGGGAATTTCACTTTTTTTTTTTAAATGTACTTGTGCAGTGTTTGCAGTTATTTTTAATCACAATGATTTAATAATGTTACGAAAGAAAAGAAATTATAAATGCTAAAGAACCCAATCTTTGACCAAAAAGAAAGAATTTTGGTTAGGAGAATTGCTTTAAAAGAAGACGTATTTATCTTTGCCTAATGAAAATTTAAATAAAAAAATAGACAAAACTCTTCCTTGCTATTGTATTAATTTTCTGTATCTGGAATTTTAGTGGTTTCTCTTTGGTTATTTAATTCATTGTGTTTAATTGCTAGTGTTTACTGGAGTTTAGTGAAAAGCTATTTTGTAAATATCTTCAGTTGTGATTTACCTAGTGTAATATCTCCCCCAGTGAATTGACTGTGAGTGGGGAATTAGTAAAGCAGATAACAGATCTGGAGAGTAGTATGTGGCTTTACTTATCTCTACAGGAAACCTTATTTCATATTGGTAAAGTTAGAAATCTTTCCTGTAGCTCTTCCCGATTGTTCATTGTTGTTACCGTTTTAATGAGAGGTAGAAATGAGCCAAACCAACCTGCTTCTTTCCTGCTACTAAATTAATGTCAAAGGAAATTCTTCAGCCCAAATAAATAAGTGAATGTGGATGGAATCAGATTCTGACTCAATATGTCCAATTAATTGCTTCCAAACGTTAAGATACATTCTTAAGAAACCCTACACATAATAAAAAATCAACCAGTGGAGAATGGTTAGGTGAGAAGTGAACTAGCTTAGAACCATCTTTGTTTAAAAAACCCCATTTAAGTTGACATTAATATTTACCATCTACTCTATTATAAATCAAGATTTATTGTAGAAATGTACCAAAGATAACACAATAATAAAGAAAACAGATTCATCTCAGGTTTTGAAATGTACCTAACAAATTCAGCCTCTTGCAAAATAACTTTCTTATTCAAAATGGAACTGGGAATTGTTCAGCACACAGTGAATCACCTTTTGGCAAGTACAATAGAATCTTTAGGGACATTTTGCAGTATCTTGTTCAATTGTTAGGATGTTTTTAGCTTTCACAGGTAAGGAAGAAGGTAGCTTGTATAGCCATCATCTTGTTGCTAAAATTGTACAGTAAAGATTTTTCAGAGTTGCTGTTGCAATAGATCTTTTTACTTTTTTTTTTTTTCTTCCTGTTTCTTTACCCAGAGCTGCTTTGTCTCTCGAAAACAATCTGGAATTACTTAATGCTGTTTTCTGGTTTTACTATTTACCCAGGACTCAAATGTTAAACATTAATGTGGGAAACTCCCTTTTCCTTACCTCATAGTCCTATATTTATTTAACTGTTATTTTGCAAGAAGAAAACCTCATCTTTCTCTCTCTGTGTTAAAGGACTTCTTTTTATTGACAGACACATTTTGTTTTTGTATTTGCTTTTTTTCAGGAGGCTTTAGAGCCACCCCTGGATGATTTTGAGGTGACGGAGACCACCACGGCAACCGAAGTGATTAAATATGAGTATCATGTCTTATATTCCTGCAGCTACCAAGTGCCTGTGCTTTACTTTAGGGCAAGCTTTTTAGGTAAGACCATGTTGGAAGCTAAATGTAAATTCATAGCATTTACATATAAGGCAGAAAGCAGATTTGGAAAATTATTCTTGAGAGAAAAAAATAGAGTTAAAAATAAGAAAACTGTGGGTGAGGTAAGGTTTTACCAGTAAATTTTCTCATGCTTTAGAAAGAGTATCAAGACTTCAGAGTGAATGATATCATCCCAGCCTTAAGTCTGATCTTCAGATTCTTGGCCTCCTGCCCAGCGTTGACTAAGCCCCCTGGCCCTTTTTCTTTTCTTTACTTTAAACAAGGAGGAACAACTTAAAGCTACAATGTTTATTTACTTCTAACTTTACAGTAAAAATTTCTTTCAATCTCAAGTGATCCCATTAACTCAAAAGTCCCCATATCTCCTTCCCCAAGCACTAATTATTATTTCAGGAACTGTTTATCAATCCATTTACGCTATATTTAAAATAGCACTAACATTTCCTTCGGCCATCTATACATCTCCAATACCTCAGCTTCCTGCGATGCTGTTACTCAACTCATCCCCCTTGCCAAGAAGGTGGAACACCCTGTCTCCTCTGAGGCCTTGGCTAATAAAGCTTATTTAATGAGCAGCCCCGTGGAGCCCTCACCCTGCAGTGCAGCCGGGACTCCCCCCACTTCATGTCCTGTGACTTAACCGGATCAACATCTTGAGGTCCCTCCACCCTGGGCTCAGAGACAACCCCAGCCCACCCCTACCCTATCTCTCCTTTTCTGTCTGGACTTATCAGCAGCATTTTGCATTTTGAACAGGCTTCTAACCTTTTCTGGATAGCCAAGACATCTGAATTTAGCCAGTGATATTTTATTTTTAATTAAAAAGTAGCTTAAGCTGCTTTGAATGTGTATTTGGTAGATTTAATCACTTGCTGCCTTATATTGTTTAATGGTCTCTAATTTTGCAGTGTTGGCGGTTTAACAAGCACTTAGGATTTAAAACACAAGAACAAATTCTCATAGACTCCCTGGTGAGAAGATTTTACTCTTGAGGTGCAGCTCCTAAGAAATGACAATTTGGGGTAAATTTTCAACATGGAACATGGGGAGTTGAGGACACTGATAGTTCACCAATTCACAAACTCTTACTGCAGATTTATCCGTATGATTATTACAGGCCTTTAAAACACTCACTTTATTGTAATTCTATTGGGTTTGGAGCCCAGAGGTTAAAGGAAGTTTCTTGTCAGTGAGCTGTGTTATACTAAAAAGTAGAAGGGGATACATTTATTTACCAGAGGGAAGAAAAATGTCCTTCTAGGTTTTGGTTTGCAAGGGCTCTACCCAGTACCTTCTGGATTCAAAGCCATGTCAAGGCTGCAGGTAGAGGAAATAGGACATTACTTCTTCAATACTGTACTTTCATATAATTAGTATTCACCATAAGCAGTTAATCACCAGAGAAGAGCTCCCAGAGACAAAACAAGTTGTTTAGCTTGTCAGCATTAGGGAATCGGAGGTGCTGAAACATGACTGCTTCTAGCTGGAAGTGGGTCTTGCCGAGGCCGGCGGATGAGCTCATACGTGTACTTTGCTCTTATGTGCCAACAGCTCCCCTTACAGTACAGCACAGTAATTGTTCCTGCAAATCCAATTATATTTTAATGAAATTTGTATACTTCCTAAGATCTTTTCTTCATGACGGTTTTCTATTTCTTAAAAAAAAACCCAAAAAAACCCTAGCCTTTTTGGATCCTATTTATATACTTTTAAGATGCTCTTCATTTATGTTTTTATAAAGGAAATCAAAATGAGTCATTTATTTTGCGTGGAAGCATTTCTTGTTCTCCACCCTCCCTACTCTGTGTTCTATAGAATGAGCATTAGGAATTTTTAAATTCCAGAATTCACTTAGTGGTTTTTCAGGTACATTAAAATACCACATTTAATTTTTAAAAGCATACTGAATGTTTTCTTGTGAAGAAACATGAAAAATGGTTCTTTCCTTTATCATAGTCTAATAATTCTTTTATCTTTTCTACCTAACTTAACCTAATGAGTATTCTAAAAATGTATCGGCCTTTACTCTGGAGTCAGAATTTTTCCTTTTTTCCCCTCAGTCCATTCCCTCTTTATTTGTTATGTGATTACTCTGGCCCTTCATCTCTTAAACAAATCTCTGTCAGTGTGGTGAATGGATTCCTAACATCTTCCTCTTATTCCATGTCCAGATTTTTCTTTGTCTCATTCTAAGAGAGTTCCGACCTAGAAAAAGGATGGCTATAAAATTTCTTGCTCAGGGGTCTTTTTTTGTTGCTTCAAAAATAGTTCACTTAGCCTTGTTTTTGACAGATATTTAGGATTTTTTCTTTTTCATTTGACTCAGTAAAAATTAGTTTCTCTGCTTTGCTCTAAATTTTATTTCAGTACCTCTTTTTTTAGGTAAAGAAAGTGGTAAGTAATTCCCTTTTAAATTGACATTACCTTTTCTTTTATCGACTGGCTTAGATGCCAGAGGAAATCTTTATTCTGTTTCTTGAAATGCATATCATTGGACTGTGATTACCTCTTATTCCTTGATATGTCCAGTGTCCACCAGGCCAACTACTGCCTAAGACTCAGCTTACGTGCCACTTACTGTTGTCACCCCTATGTCATATCATATCACATTATATTATATATCATGTTGCACAATATCAGAAAAATATTTGTTTACTTGTCCCCTATAAAATGGTAAGCTAGGGGTTTAAGGTAAAAAGAGGGAGGAAGGAAATTAATAGTGAGTACTTACAACCTACAAAGTTATAAACTTTATTCATAGCTCTGTGTGTGTGTGTGTATAATACATATATGACATATGTATTCTTTGTCTTACTCATTTTTATACCCACTGTATCAACAAGTATTTATTGAATGAAACAGTGAGCAGGAATTTCTAACCATTTCTGCATATAGTACAAAGATGGAAATATAGCCATCTTTGCATATAGCCCTTGTGATGGTGCCTTATTTGAACTTTTCTGATGAGTTATATGGAAGGGAGTAATGCTGTTGTCTCCAGGAAACTCAGAACCTAAACCATCTATATATCTTTACTCTTTAGTCTGGTGCTTCCCAGAGACAGCAGGAATGCTTGACTAAGGAAAATAGAAAGTCCTGAGGACTCAAAGGTGAGCATCTAAGCTAGGTGGGCAGCCCTTCCACTTCTATAAACACATATTTTTATTTGATCCTTGAAGGCAGACAGCTAAGGTGAGACAGCATTCTGTTTCTGGGCATACGCAGAAACATTTCTACTACTTGGCCATACGGGAACTCTGTTCCCTAGGGTTTAACATGAATTTAAGAGAAGAAATAAGTCCTTCCCAGCACTCTTTTTTCCCTAACCACTCTTGCCATTTTAGGTTTGGGAGAGGTGGTGGGGCACGCTTAATACCATTTGCTACCCAGCAGTGGGTGAGAGGTAATTGCACTTCTCTCAAGTACTAATAAATAGCCTACATTCAGACAGTGTTTTGTAGTCTATGAAGTCCATTCTCACAAAGCACTCTTGTCTTCAAGGGCCCACCTGTTTTTCTCCCCCACTATTATTTTTTTAAATTAATTAATTAATTAATTTATTTATTTTTGGCTGCGCTGGGTCTTCGTTGCTGCACGTGGGCTTTTTTTTAGTTGCGTCGAGTGGGGGCTACACTTCGTTGCGGTGCTCGGGCTTCTCATTGCGGTGGCTTCTCTTGTTGCGGAGCACAGGCTCTAGGCGCACAGGCTCAGTAGTTGTGGCGCACTGGCTTAGTTGCTCCACAGCATGTGGGATCTTCCCAGACCAGGGCTCAAACCCATGTCCCCTGCATTGGCAGGCGGATTCTTAACTACTGCGCCACCAAGGAAGCCCTCCCCCAACTATTTTTGAAGCGCACCGCATTAAAGAATTATTTGTAGTGTGCGAAAGGCTTCTAACTACTGCTCATCATTCCAGCACCTTTTTATGTCCCAGTGTTCCTTTTTGAGGGATTGACTTGGTCAAAAGCTGATGGTAAGTGTTAGAAATGTGGTGTAAACCTTAGGCATATACATAATGGCTTTGGGCTTCACCAGACTCCTAAGCTTACCTAGTTTTACCTTTCATTACAACTAGAGATTTCTATATTTATTTCAGCTTGAATTCTGATTAATTTCTTCCCTGTCTCTCTTCCTTTCCTTTGTTTGCGATATCTATTGAAAAATAGGCCAAGTGGTTCTTCTCATTTTCAAAATATTTAATTCTTTGGTGCTGACATATGGGTTCTTCTTGGGAACCGTTCTGACATATTTCTTTAATTAGTTAGAAGAGCTGCTTTTGAATAGGGAAGGAAACAACATTTCTTCCATTCAGCAACTGAATGTCTGTTCTTTCTGGAGATCCATTCTATTATTGGCCCAGGGAGTAAGAGTATAGAATTAAAAATGTAACCCAGATATCTCACGTAGAAGATTTATCCACTTGTTATATGCTTGAATGATGCTCATGGAGAAACAGGGCAAGAGAAATAGCCAGAGAATAATTCCTTCTTAAAGGCAGCATGACCAAACCAAGATAAAGCCCAGCTCAAAGGAAGAATAATGAAAAGGTTGGAATTAGAATAGTATATACATCATCAGGGAGGAGGAGGAAGAGGCTTGTCCCTGGTGTGGAACAAGAGAGAGTCTTTGGACCCTATAGAAGAAAATGACAGGAAAACAGGAAAGATGGGGGTTGGAGGAAGTTGGAGAATAAAAGTAAAATATTCATAGCTCTGCCCATCAATTTTCAAGGGAACATAACAGGTTGGCTTTTCTGAAGAGGCTGGGAAAAGCACTGGAGAAGGGGAGACGGGTGAGTGCCAAGCTGTAGGGCTGGAAAGCATGGCGTATTTGGGGAACAGTGAGAGGCTGGTTTGAGGAAAACCTCTATTCCAAATTGTAGAAGAAATGGTTAGAAAGATATGTTGAGGTAAAATTATGGAGGAGATAATGGATGAGATGGGGTTGGAGGATATAATGAAAGGGTGAAAGAGGTGGAGCAAAAATGAATGGGATCAAAGGAGGGGTTTTCTAGAGCAGGAAGTATGACTGAGTAGAGCAGAGAGAGAATTAATGAAGGATGAGAAGAAATTATGAAGAGTGAAACTTAGGGAAAGGAATTTGGCTTTTTTTGGTATAGTTGTTAGAAATATTTTTTAAAAAATTTTAATGGTCTCTTAGAGAGAATGAACTGGAAAGAACATATTTTCAGGGAAAATAGAGTGAGAGTTAAGGCTGCTTGTTGAACAGGAAAGAAAGGTGGATTAGAGGGGTACTTAAAGATTAAAGCAAAAATGATTCTAGTTAATTATTATAATGACCAGGAAATAGAAAATGACTTGGCAGACAATTTAGAGTCTTATTTGGTAGTAGAGAATCTTTAAGAAAGTTCATATATGCCACTTATATTTAAATAAACCATAGGTCTAGCCAAAGTCATAATAATGCAATGGAACATGGATTTTAGTGCATTAAAAAGAGATTCTAGGGGTTGAAATGAAATTTGAAGAGCAAACGGTGAAAATTATTAAGAAAAATAATGAAAAATTATTTAACTAATATAAATATATTCAAACTGAAAAGTTTAAATGATAGAGGGAATTTAATGAGAATTATTTGTTGAACAAGGTAAATGTTTGAAACATTATGGGGAATTAGAGTACAAGTAGGATGCTGGGTTAGAACACATGATGGGGACAGAATCCCATTGAAAAGTCAAGCCCTAATTTTAAAATGTATTAAAGAAAAGGTGCAACAGAACTACAGGGACACCTAATTAGCTAAAAGGTTTATTCAAACCTGTGTTAGTACAAAGCATCACATACACAAAAAGCAACAGATTTTACATGGATTCAGAGGACAGGAAGAGGACATGAAAAGGCAGACAAATTTATTTTCTTACCAATAAGGGACTATACTTTAGCTTTCCTAGACAAATAAATGTGTTGTGGACCATAAAGAAGAAACATTTCTTTGCTTACTCTTGACAAAAGAAGCCCTGTTTGAACCATCCATTAAAACGTACATGAGTGCCTACTGTGTGCACAGCACAAAAACTCATTAGCCTATTTAAAAAATATGCTGAGGAAAATCACTGCCTAACTGGAAACTAGTATATTGGTTTTCTCCTTTAAAGTCACCAAAGCAGAGTTCGTTAAGTCCATATATTAGGTGCTGTGCTGAGAAGGTGATCATGGGAAGGAGATCAAGTTAGATGGATAGTCAAGGTGCTGCTGCAGGTGTTAACAGGTCCATGTTCTGTGGGGTACTGAGATTTGAAGAAAGCCAGGAGTCCAAAATGCTGAGTACTGGTGTGCCAGAGCAAGAGGTTGGAATCAAAACCTCCAAACACTTTGGATAGGATTGAAAGTAGAGTGCATTCTGCTTTAGAACCAGCAGACCTAATGTTGTAGATATTCATCTGGTGATGTGGTCTTCGGAGTTCTGATGAATAGCTGTGTCTCAGAGTTGGTGTCTCGGATACCTTGTAGACCCAGTGTTGCTTCCCTTGGGACATTTTCTGATTCAGAGATTCGTCAAGAAGGTCTTGTGTGTACTTCTACTAGGTTAAGTGTTTAATTTAAATGAGAGGATATAGCATCACCTGCACTATGGTAAGTTCTTAACACAGTGTGTGGACAGTTTAAGGTGACCCCCAAATTACTCCTCTTTGTGCTGTTGGGCATATTTCTCATAAAGATGGATTGCAATGTACATAAACTTTCTCATGTAACTGAAAGATGTCTTACATTTATTTTCCACTCAAAATTACTAGACAAATGTATGACGTTTAAAACATTGGGGATGATAATTTTGAAAATTGATAAACATTAAGCAAGACTTATAAACTATTTATCTGGGGTGTATTAGTTAGGTTAGCATATACTTAGTTGCAAATAATTGAACTTTCCCATGATAAGCAGAAAAGGATTTATTGGAAGGGTAGATTGTAGAGTCAACTGAAGGCAAAAGTGTTAAGATGTCTGCCTCTCTTTGGCTTTAGTGGTATGGAATGGGGTTCTGCCTACCACTTATTTTGGAATTTATCTCCCAAGTAGTAACTATGTTTGGATGCTGAAAAATCAAATATTCACTCTATCTTCATCTACTTAACACTATAGATTTATATGAGTGTTTTACATAAATGAAAAGCTTTTAATCAATGAATTTTTAATCATGATTGTTCAGTCTTTATTCTTAGTAGTAATTGTGCTAATTGCTCTAGAAATAATATTGAACATCCATCTATCCAAGCATTGGAAAATATTTATGCACAAGACATGAAAATGTTTCTGGAATGCATAGATGAATAAAGGAATCAGAGATGATTGATGCCCTCAAGGAGCTTACAGTCTACTGAGGGAAACAAGACAGGTTTGAAATTCACTGTAACAAGTAGAATATGTTAAGGGCCATAAGAGAGGTAAAAATTGTCACCAGGCAGAGAATAAGTTAGTGGTTGACAGAGGCTGGGTGGATGGGTGGGGGAGTGGGAGAAATGAGAACATGTTAGTTAAAGGGTACAGATTTTCAGATATAAGATGAATAAGTTCGGAGAGTCTAATGTACAACATGGTGACTACAGTTAACAATACTGTATTTATACTTGAGAGTTACTAAGAGAGTAGATTGTAAATGTTCTAACCACATTAACACATATACACACACAGATGGTAAATATGTGAGGGGATGGATGTGTTAACTAACTTTATTGTGGTAACCATTTCCCAATATATACATATATCAAATCATCATATTGTACACCTTAAACTTACACAATGCTATGAATCCATTATATCTCAATAAAGCTGGGGGGAAAATTACCACCAGGCCTCAGAGGGCAGAGATTACCTTGAGCTGGAGGGATCAAGAGAGGCCCTGGTTGGACTTGGGATTTGTCCGTGCACTGATGAGGGAAAGGGCAGGCCTGGCCTACTAAGAAACCTAGGAAAGGCAAAATTCTAGATACTCCTAGGTTAGGCAATGCTGGTAGAGGCTACTAGTGACAACAAAAACAACACCACAGTTAATATGTGTGTATCACTTTATAGTTTACAAAGAGCTCCTGGGTACTGGTCAGAATGCAAAGTCTGGAGCTGGAATGCCTTGGTTCTGATTTCCTCACTCTGCTAATTACTAACTATGTGACCTTGTGGAAGTTACTGAACTTTTTGTTTCCTTTCTTTCATCATCTAAAAAATGAGATAATAATAATAATACCTACTTTATAGAGTTTTAAGGTTCGTGAGCTAATATGTAAAGTGGAGCTTGGCATGTAGTACCTTCCAGTAATGCTGGCTGAGTTCTGTGTCTTGGCCCTCACAATAACACTGTAAGATAGGAACTGTTACTATCCTCAAGTACAGTCATACAAACTGAGTGCTCAGCGAGGTTAGATGGTTTATTTATTCAAGGCTACATAGAAAACTATGGAGTTAAGACAAACTCTTTAGCCTTTTTATTTTACTGCATGATGCAGTAACCAAAAGTTAAGAAACATTAAAGAGAAGTTGCCATAATCTATACTTCTGGAATTTTCATTCAGATTTCTTGAGGTTAATAAAGACTCAAAATGCAAAAAATGTATGTAGGAATAAATAAAAATTACAGAATTAGCCAGCATAGTAGCTGATGTGAATGTACATGAACAATTAACACTCATTTCATATGACAATATAATTTTCTCACTGAAGCAAAAATGAATTTTCCCATTTGATGGAGCATCATCTCTGCCTTACTGTGGAGTGTGACATGAATTTTTATAGACTTCAAAGCTCTCTTGAAGACAATATATTGAATAATGACATATTTCATTGTGAAAAATCCACCCTTTCCTTTTTATTTCTAGTGACCACATTCAGAACATTATTCTTACATGTACTCTAAATAATTTATACTCTCTCTAATCTTCTTTTTAGGAGTTATGAAATTTTAGTGAAAGCATGCACTGCAGGTTAAAGGTGACTTCAGCATGCTTGCACTAGCATTAGGTAGTGCTAGTGAAATATCTCATGCTGTTATTTGATTCATGAAAACTAATAGCCCTGAGAAATTTAATTTAGAAAGCTGAACATTTTGAGTAATATATAGATTACTTGACATGTAGGTTATTATTCAATTGAGAGATTTTATATGAAAATGTTAAATTAAATGCTACTGGCAGTTGCTAAAGATTGTACTTTTTAATTATTCTATTTTTCATCCAATGTCTCTGCCTCTTTTGTCATTGACATTTTATTATAGGTTGCTGAGAGAATATTCCTTTAGCTCAAATGTGTATTATCATTCCAGTTGATAGAAGCACATAGTAGGCACTCAATAAACACTTGTGAAACTAATGACCTTAATTTACCATGCTCACTTTGTAGGTTGCTGCTGAAATTATTTCAGCTTCTACTTCTGTTTTTCAAGTATGCGAGGGATTTTACTGAGCTTCTCAGCTTCAGTGTGATTAATGAGATTTCTAAGCATGTTGAAATTGGTGCTATCGAATATCCTGGGTCTGAAACTAGGGAGTTGTTGATTGAGTATGCTTATGTCTCCTCTGACTGAGGCCAGATGGAAAAAATAGACCCTATAAACAGGGCTTAAAGTTCTTGATTGAAGATAACTTCAACTGAACATGAAGGCACAAAATAATGTTTCATAAGTTTGACCAAGTATTTGTTTATGTCCACATTTTAATTTAATTTTATTTTTATTAATTTTTATTGAAGTATAGTTGCTTTACAATGTTGTGTTAGCTCCTACTGCACAGCAAAATGAATCAGCAATACATATACATATAAACCCTGCCCTGTGGATTTTCCTCCCGTTTAGGACACCACAGTGCGTTAAGTGGAGTTCCTGTGCTTTACTGTATGTTCCCATCAGTTGTATTTTATGTATTTTATACATAGTATCAGTAGTGTATATCCACATTTTAATTTTAAGTTAAAGTTTTGGGTCTTCAGTTTTCATAAATAGATAGATTCAAAATCACAAAATTCTTCATGTTTCTGCCATATTTAAGGTTTTATGATGTGATTTAAAAAATATATTTGACTATCTCATTTCAATGATTTCAGTGGGATATCTGAAGGCTCCATTTTGGTTTTGTAATACAGTCATATTTGAATGTATTTTGCATGTCAATTGCATATGTCATGGTTTTGAAGATATTGCTGATCAGGTCAGCGTTTTTTCTCTTTGAATACAGGATCACAGAACTAAATTTTGTATGCTTTTGCTCTTGAAGGTGTGAGCTATGACTAGGCAAACCGGTGATGAGGGCTTAGGGAAAAGAATCCACATGATACTTCATTAAATCATTATTGTCATATCTGTATGTGAGAGACAAAGCTATATTACCCAGATCTTCCATAGTGTAAATGGTTGGCAGAAACTGGAGAGATTGACACTCTTGTCAAAGTAACTTGTGCAAGCACTCATTTGATCATCATTAATATGTGTGTTTTTAAACAGTTTTCTAAACACATTAGAGAATCCAATCACATCCATTCACTTAAAAAACACTCTTCTCTTCGTAGCAAGCAGGTAGCACTCTTATAGACATACATAAAAGAGCATCATGCATCTTTCTATGTTTTGAACTTATTTTTTACTCCTTGTGATTATCTCTTATTCTGAGCTAACCAGGTCATTTTTTAATTCTTATATTTAAGGTGTTAAATTTTTTTCTCTAAATTAGGTGTTGCCTGAAAACTTATTACACATACCCTTAATTCTAGCATCAAATCTGATGAAAATATTCTATAACATTTGTTTTGGGTCTCTCCACATTGTTGCTAGGCTGCTGATTATTGCATTTTGTATGAATGTTTCTAGCAGAGTATGCAGGGTTTTGACAGTGGTAACAGCCAAACCATTTACTCCATCCTTAGATTTTTAGCTGAAATATTTTTTTTTTTTTTTTTTTTTTTTGCGGTACGCGGGCCTCTCACTGTTGTGGCCTCTCCCGTTGCGGAGCACAGGCTCCGGACGCGCAGGCTCAGCGGCCATGGCTCACGGGCCCAGCTGCTCCGCGGCATGTGGGATCTTCCCAGACCGGGGCACGAACCCGCGTCCCCTGCATCGGCAGGCGGACTCTCAACCACTGCGCCACCAGGGAAGCCCTAGCTGAAATATTTTAAGGAATAAAATTGAGATCATTACTGATTACCAGATTTTAAACCCAGCGTTCTTCTCTAGGTATGCAAAGCCTTTCCCTGTCTTAGAGGAAATAAAGTTAAGGAAAGCATCCTTTCACTTGTCATTTATTCAGTAAATATATATAAAGCATTTGCAGTGTGTGAGTGAGACTTAGAACTGCACAGCAGGGCTGCTGTGGTGAAAGGACAGATGCAGTCTTCACCCTCAGAGGCAGCACGGAATAGCAGGAGGAGCACTGAACTGTGAGTCCTGAGATTCCAGCTCCAGTGCAGTCATGAACTGGCTCCATAATTTTGGCAGATGTATTTTTCCCAAGACCTTGGTTGCCTTATCTATAAAATTAGTAATTATACCAGTTATAATATTTTATTATCCTACAACTTGATTTCTTTTAATTTTGACATCTGAAAATTATTTTAAAAGCATGTCACCTTTTAATAATTTGATTATTTGGTTTACTATTTGACACTGATGTACCTAAGATGCTATTCCTCTCTTCCAACATCAATACACACACACACACACACACATACACACACACACGTGTATGTGCATATTTTGAAGATGTGTAGTGCTTGAGATTAAAGTTTGGCCCTATTCTGTAAATGTGTTCAGAAAATAATATAACACAGATATTGAAGGCAGCTTGTTTTAAACTTGTAGCTAAACATGACATTCAAATGTTAATTGGATGAATAAATCTTGTTCATTTTACAGACATGGAAATGTCAATGGAATAAAACAATTTATCACAAGATAATTGTTTCCTGCCACCAGATAAATGCCAAGATGAAGATACTTATTGAAAATGTATCAAAATATTCTACTGCTATTTATTGAAAATAAAGGATGAGAAAAGTTCAACTTTTCAGGTCAAACATGAGAAATGCCCTGCCTGTGGTATTAGTATATTACTGTATCAAACACAGTGTGCATGGTATAGCAACATGAGAAAATTCTAAGAAATAATGGTCTATAAATGAACCTTTTAGCTTTAAGGTATGAGAATTACTGGAATAGTGCAATGGGGGCTAGGAGATAACTAATATATATTGAACTCTTGTTATGTGCGTGACACAGTCCTGGTGTGTTCACTGATGTAAACTGTTCACAAGAGCAGGATTTTTTTTTTTTTTTTTGGCTGCGTCGGGTCTCTCTTAGTTGCGGCATGTGGGCGTAGTTGCCCTGCGGCATGTGGGATCTTAGTTCCCCGATCAGGGATTGAACCCGCGTCCCCTGCATTGGAAGGCAGATTCTTAACCCCTGGACCACCAGGGGAGTCCCAGGAACACGATTTGAAAAGGGCTATTATCCTCATTTTTTCAGGTAAAGTTAAAAGCGAAATAGTAAATCAACTATATTTCAATTAAAAAAAAAAAAGAAGCAAAATAACTTGCAGTCATATACAGGATAAGTGCCAATACTAGGATTCAAACTCAGCCCGGACTTCAAATTTCGTGCTCTTCTCCTACACCCCACATCTTTACTTGTACTCCATAAGTCTGAATGCAATACCTTTTGGTTTGGGGGGCTTTTGAATAGATTATTTCCCCAAGTTTTGTTGTACCTGATGACCAAATACTTCTTTGGATCTAATATGCTTTCTTTAAATGACATTGTCTACTTTCCTAAAGAAAAGAGCACACCCATAGTTCTTGAGGTCTTGGTTAGCTCTAAATGGGCCAAGTAGCACTAAATTCTAATTTAAGACCACCTTCTTTTCAACAGTGTGTGATTTTAAAGTCCTTAGGTAATTCCCTCTTTCTGCTTTCTTTTCTGAACCTAGATGTCTATTTCTCCACTTTACTTATCTTGTGTCATAGTATTCTTCATAAAATACATTATTTGGCTGATTATGAATATAGGCGAAGTTGCTTAGACAAAGAAAAGGAGGTTTATTGTTCACTAAAGCTCTTACTGATCTCTTCATGCCAAGCAAGCCCTTCTCAAGTCCCTCCACCCCTAAGATCTCTTCTCCACCTGCCACAAACAGTGGGTGTTAATGTCTCCGTCCTCTGGACTCTCAGAGAACTGCAGCTTTCCTCTGGCAGTGACCATTCTACCTAGGATTTTAGTATCAATATTTACTGATATACTTGTCATAATTTCCCTAGTAGGGAGATACTCCTTACTAGGAGAAACTGTGTGCTTTCCTCCTCTCTATTCCCCGTGGTACCCAACAGAGTGATTTGAACATTACAGATATTCAGCCAACAAAAGGGTGAAAGAAGCATGTGTATGGTCTCTGATTTAAGGATTAGAGGAAGTATTAAGACTTCAGAGGTATCTATAGTACACCCTTGTGAATATGTGAGTCTACCTGGTCCTTTGTCGATGCTTCTATTTATCAGTTCTCTAAAACACATTTGGATCTTATCTATTTTGTAAAAATTCCTAGAGGCAATAAATGAGCAGATAATTTAACTGTTAGATGGTTACAAAGGGGACAAGTTTGAATGTTTACATTTCCCTCAGGAAGAAAATAGTAATTCATATAGCACTCTTTTGATATATAAATAGTGTGTGTACCAGTAAAGATTTTTTAAAAATCACAATATTCTTTCAGTAGTTTTAGATAGACATCAAGCACCATTGTATCAAGTGGATTACTAACTGGCAGTCTTTACCATGCACTTTCACAGATGGAAGCCCTTTAGCTCTGAAGGACATATGGGAAGGAGTTCATGAGTGCTATAAGACTCGGCTGCTGCATGGACCGTGGGACACTATTACCCAACGGGTTAGAGAGTATTTTCATTGTATTATATGTGATTCTTTCCCTCTGCTCGTCTTTTCTTCTAGTTCTCTCTCCTACTTTTTTTTTCCTGTTTCACTCCTCTACTTCCCTACAGATTTCAGTTCAAAGACAGTTTCCTTTAATACATCTTCCCAGATCCCAGAGGGCCTATCTGTTGTAAGCCCTCATAGCACCCTGTAATTTTCCTTCATAGTGCATCTTACAGGTTTAAATTATCTATTTGGATTTTTTGAAAAAAAATTTAATGTCTGTCTTTTCCATTATACTGTGTGCTCCCATGTGGGCAGACCCTGTTTTTTTTTTCCCTCTTCACTGTATACCCAGCACCAGCACAGTATTTATCATAGAGTAGGTGTTCAATAAAAATGTATTAAGTAAATGAGAATAGAAACAAAGTTGGCATATTCACCAAGAAATAGATGATTTAGCTTGTGTCACCTGTAATGCTTCAGAGTTTTACTAATAGGTGCATTTGCAAAAAAAAATTAACCTTTGATTAATAATAAGTTTGCAATAGTGATCTGAAAAAGTTGAGAAAATAGATCTACAAAAGTAGATATAAAAATAGATTTGCAAAAGTAGAGAAAAATAGATTTGTCAATCATATAAGTCATTATTACTGCCCTGCTAAAATCAGTAGTTAATTATTTTAGAAATTTAAAAATACTCATCACCTTTCAACCAATCATGTTCTCTTTAAAAATAATTTTTACTTATATCAAAAATCTTATTTTTTCCCCAGCCTCTGTTAAGCTTAATCAAAGCTTCCTTTAAAAATGACTTTATCAGGGCTTCCCTGGTGGCGCAGTGGTTGAGAGTCCGCCTGCCGATGCAGGGGACACGGGTTCGTGCCTCGATCTGGGAAGATCCCACATGCTGAGGAGCAGCTGGACCCATGAGCCATGGCCACTGTTCCTGCGCGTCCGGAGCCTGTGCTCCGCAACGGGAGAGGCCACAACAGTGAGAGGCCCGCGTACCGCAAAAAAAAAAAAAAAAAAAAAGACTTTATCAGCCATTAGAATTTTTATGCCCTCTTACGTGTTTGATCACAATAATGACAGTTTACCTCCCAATCAACTTAAGAATCCTTAGCATCTCATAAGTAGTTCTTCGGCAATGACTGCAAATGACCATTTTCTAGGTTTTAATTGAGGACAAAACTAGTTTTTAAGTATATGAATCACACTGCCCCTCAAATTAATCCTTTTCTTTCTCTTCCTACCGTCACCTTCCTAGTTCAAGCCCTGTTGCCTCATCTGGAACAATTAGTAAAACCTCCTACTTTGGTCTTCTGCTCCTTTCCTCCCTGCACCTTCCCTTTAGTCAGTTTTTCCTAACCATGCTGCTCTTATCTTACCCATGTGCAAACCTGCAATAGCTGTCCAAGGGGCTATGGTATGTGGTCTAAATGCCTTGCTGGCGTTCCAGTGGCTGTCATTCCCTGGGTCCCACCAGCCCTTTCAAGCTTTTCTCCCACGCCTCCATGCTACACAGTTTCAGCTTCTGCCAAGCATGGCTGTTCACTTCCCCAAACCCATTTTGTGCAGTTTGTTCTTAGAATTCTTTCCAGGTTTCATGCTTTCCCTGTTGCCTTTGTTCTATCTTTATATATCCCCCTCGTTCTTTCGTATGTTCCTTTCTCGGAAACCACTTCAGCTTACAAAAATGGACCCCTCTGAAATGCCATTTCTGTAGACCAGGAATCAGTGGTTGCTATGAAGAAGGATAATATAATGAGATATATAAGCAAATCCATCATAAAGATTTTTGGCAAGAGCATTTTATTTTATGCAAAGTGTTTTAGATTAACCTTTAAGTATGTCAAGGTAAGTGCTAAGCGTTTCAACTTCCAGTGTCTTGTAAGTGACCACAAACTGTCCAAAAATGTAGAGTCAGAATCCACAGGACCCAGAAAATGTTTGGTTGTGAGAGTCAAGGAAGATGGCAAAGGATAGAGGAAGGGAGCATCCAAAAATATATATGTATTTAACTTCAGGGCCTTTTTTCTCTGCTCCTTCTCAATCACGTTTTACATTGTGCACCTGAGCCCAAATCTTATTTTTTTTCTTTTTTCTGTCACTAGCATTGCTATTATTAATCTCCTCAGTGCAGACCTATAGCACAATTCCATGTGGTCTATGCCATTTGGGTTTTAATTCCACATGTCTCCGTTCTGGCTTGTGACATATGAATAAGATTTTGAGGTCAACCATATTTTCTTAGTTACCTAATATGATGTTGCCAATAGATTTCATTCCTTTGATGGAATTCCTAAGTTGCTAAACCAACCACATGAACCAATCTGTATGTTGATAGTTTTTAATGAAATTGACTAGTATCTTTTAGTTTCCAGGCATTTAAGCATCATACAGACAGCCTGTTAGCAGACCATCTTTTTCCTACTTGTCAAAGTATGGTAGTAATGATCAAATCCTATCACAATAAGCATTACTATCTCAATATCAAGTATGAGGCCCACTTACTGGGAGGGATATTTGATATAACCAAACTACAACATAACTATAACATTCCTTTGGGATTTTTCTTATTGGGATTGATCTTGTGGACAGGTATCCCCACTTTTGATAACACACTTTGTTTAAGGTTTAGAATTGCTCATCACAGTGTATGTCCAGGCATTGAAGACCTAGCAAGGGAAACTCGTTTGTTGTCATTGTACTAACTTGGTATTTGAAAGTCGTTATTGAATATTTACTTTGGAGGTCTTAGCTTTTAATCCCAGTTTAGTTAATGGGTTGCTATTTCTGTTCTGTTCTTTGCTTGAGATCTTTGAGAGAGTGTGTCCTCAATTTTGTAAGGCTCCATGTGGAGAAAAAATAGGGTGTCCTCAGTGCTGTGAAGGGGAGGGTGTGACACAGCACTGGGGAAGAATGAGCTGATAGAATATTGGTGGCACCAAATAGTAGACACCATTTTGCAGGATTATACTAAAGAACCATTAGGTTGCAGACTGAACATGATAATAATATCCTGTCCTCCAGAGTGGCTTAAAAACAAAAGTAGCCTTTGCATAATATAACATGCATTTCACTTCATTTTCAGGCTTGACTGTGCTCATATAGTTTATTGCTCTTCATCTTTAGTAATCACACTTCTGTTCTCTCAGCATTTATCTTGATGATAAGGACCTATTCATGTCAGATATGAACTCTCTCTTTTGAAGACAAGCCACTCATGAATCTCATGCATTTGATTATGGTGGTTACTTACCTGCTTTTGTCCAACATTACAGACTACCTATTATCTCAACCCTGCAGCCTAATAAAGAACTTCCAGAAGAAGAAAGTGAACAGATGCCTAGATTGGATCTGCCTAAATTTGGTACAGTGAATGTTACAATAATAATCACTGGAAGGTGTGGGCTCTATGTTTGAGGTAAAGAACTCCTGTAATCTTGGCATGAGCTAAAATTAGATGATAAGAAGTCATACTTTCAATTTTACTCAAAGATATGTGTAAATTCGCATATCTTCAGATAAGTGTATCAGATAAGTAATTTTTTCTTACTGTCTCCTTTTTTTTAACTTTATATGGAAAGTTTCAAACATAATACAAAAGTAGAGGTAATAGTATAGTGCACTTGCAAACTAATGACCAATCTTATTATTTTGCTATCTCACCCAATCTGGAATTTTTTGGTAGCAAATCCTAGACATCATATTATCTCATCCATTCTCATCCATAAGTATTTAAGTGTGTATCTTTAAAAGATAAGGGCTCAATATCAAAAAAACAAACAATGCAATCAAAAAAATGGGTGGAAGACCTAAAAAGACATTTCTCTAAAGAAGACTTACAGGTGGCCAAGAGGCACAAGAAAAGATGCACAACATCACTAATTATTAGAGAAATGCAAGTCAAAACTACAATGAGGTATCACCTCACACTGATCATAATGGCCATCATCAAAAAATCTACAAACAATAAATGCTGGAGAGGATGTGGAGAAAAGGGAACCCTCTTGCACTGTTGGTGGGAATGTGAATTGATACAGCCACTATGGAGAACAGTATGGAGGATCCTTAAAAAACTAAAAACAGAACTACCATATGACCCAGCAATCCCACTACTGTGCATATACCCTGAGAAAACCATAATTCAAAATTACACATGTACCCCACTGTTCATTACACACTATTTACAGTAGTCAGGACATGGAAGCAACCTAAATGTCCAATGACAGGTGAATGTTTAAAGAAGATATGGTACATATATACAATGGAATATTACTCATCCATAAAAAGGAATGAAATTGGGTCATTTCTAGAGATGTGGATGGACCTAGAGTCTGTCATACAGAGTGAAGTAGGTCAGAAAGAGAAAAACGTATTATAATAGCTTATAATAGCGTATATATGTGGAATATAGAAAAATGGTACAGATGAACCTATTTCCAGGGCAGGAATAGAGACACAGACGTAGAGAATGGACATGTGGACACAGAGGGGGAAGGGGAGGGTCGGACAAATTGGGAGATTATGATTGACATATATGTACTTCCATCTGTAAAATAGATAGCTAGTGGGAACCTGCTGTATAGCACAGGGAGCTCAGCTCCGTGCTCTGTGATGACCTAGATGGGTGGCACTAGGGGTGGGGTGGGTGGGAGGGAGGTCCAAGAGGGAGGGGACATAGGTATACATAGAGCTGATTCACTTCGCTGTACAGCAGAAACTAACACAACATTGTAAAGCAATTATACTCCAATAAAAAAATAAAAGTGAGTAAAAGATAAGGGCTCTACAGAGATGTTTATAGCAGCTTTATTCATAATAGCCCAAATGGAAACAACTCTGAAGTCCTTTAGGAGGTGCCTGGTTAAACAAATGGTGGTACATCCTTAGCACGATACTACTCAGCAATACAAAGGAACCAACTATTGATACGCTTAGCAACCCGGATGAATCTCCAGAGAATTATTGAGTGCAAAAAGTCAATCCCCAACGTTTGCCTAGTATATGATTCCATTTAGCTAACATTTTTGAAAGGAGAAGATTATAGATTGGAGAATAGATTGCAGTTTTCAGAGGTTATGAGTAGGAGGAAACTGGGTGTGGTTATAAAAGGCAACGAGGGAACCTTGTGGCAGTGGAAATGTTCTGTATCTGACTGTATCAATTTCAGTGTCTTGGTTGTGATAATATATTATAGTTTTGCAAGATGTTACCACTGGGGGAACTGAGTGAAGGGTATGAGTGATCTCTTTGTATCATTTGTTACAGCTGTGTGTGAATCCACATTTTTCTCAAAATAAAAAAGTTTATTTAAAAAAGGTAAGGATTCTTAAAAAACATAACCACAACACAATTCTGTTATCACAACTAAAGTTGTTAATAATTTCTTAATATCATTAAATAAGCAAATGTTTGAATTTCCCCAATTGTTTCCTCTTCCCTCCCTTCCTTCCTCCCTCCCTCCCTCCCCTCCTCACCCTCCCTTACTTCCCCTCCCCCATCTCCCTCCCTCCCTCCTTCCTTCCTTCCTTCTTTCTTCTTTCCTTTTCCTCTTTCCCTTCCTCCCTCCCTTCCTTCTTCTTCTTTTTTTAAATAGTTTCTTTGAATCAGGATCCAAATAAGGTTTATACATTAAAATGCTTAACATCTCAAGACTTTTGAAACTAAAATTCTCATTCCTTCCTTTCTTTTTTTCTTGTGCGTTTTGTTAAACAAAAAAGGTTGTTTGTCCTGTAGTATTTGCAGTCTGGATTTTTTTTTTTTTTGATTGTATCTCTGTGGTGTGTTTACTATGTTCCTCCCTATTTTTTATATACACTCCTAGTTAGATCTGGAAGCTTGATCAGATTCAGGTTTAGTATTTTAGGGCAAGAATACTTCATCGGTGATTCTGGGTACTTTTATAAGGAGGCACATAATATTTGGTTTTACTCTGTTTTGTGATGTTAGCAGCCATTGATGATTATTGCCTAGACCCATTAATTCATTAGAGGGGTTTCAAAATGGTAATGTTGTAATTCTATCATTCATTATTTATTAGCTGGACTACTTCTATAATGACAGAGTTTCCCTCACCAGCTTAGTTACTTGAGGTGTGCTTTGTATAGAAAAGGCAGGATAAATGCTTGATTCTTTCTCTTTATGTTCTAGCTTTCAAGATAATGAGTTGGTTCTCTAGCATCCTCCAAAGATGACCAAGAAAGTTTTTTTTGTGAAGTCATGGATATAAATGTTTTATGTATTTCAATTCATTGTAGTGATTACCTTTATTGATGCTTGGTTTGTCTCATCTTTGGCCAGTGTCAGCCTCTCTCTTTTTTTGGGGGGTGTGGTGGTGGCTGGGCTGTGTGGCTTGCGGAATCTTAGTTCCCCAACCAGGGATCGAACCCAGGCCCACAGCAGTGAAAGTGCTGAGTCCTAACCACTGGACTGCCAGGGAATTTCCATGGCCAATGTAAGTCTCTAAGTTGGCTCCTGAGTTATTTTGATACAACCCAAGTAGCTTTGATGGCTTCTTGCTTTTTTTTTTTTTTGCGGTACGCGGGCCTCTCACTGCCGTGGCCTCTCCCGTTGTGGAACACAGGCTCGGGACGCACAGGCTCAGCAGCCATGGCTCACGGGCCCAGACGCTCCGTGGCATATGGGATCTTCCCAGACTGGGGCACGAACCCTCATCCCCTGCATCAGCAGGCGGACCCCCAATCACTGCGCCACCGGGGAAGCCTGGCTTCTTGCTTTTTGATAGGACAAGATGATGCCCAGACTTGGGCATTCTCCAAGGAGGCTTGCCCCCTTCCAGAGTCCTTATCTAGGTGCTGCACCAGACAGAGTGGATTTAACTTTGGGCACTACCACTTACTAGCTGTATGACCTTGGGCAAATTACAAAAACTCTCCGTGTCTTATTTTTCCATTAAAATTAATGGCAGCATCTACATAGAGTTGGTAGGAAGAGTAAGAGAGAGGGTTGTATACAAAACTCAATCTGTGTCATCTCCTTTCAAATATATTCTTTCTAACGCCTGAACTGTGTGCTCTAGATTTGGAAAACTAAGACTTTTGAGGTACCGTGTTTTCTGATTTTACATGTCTAGGGAAGGCTGTCCAAGTGCAGGTAAATGAATGGGTTTGGGTGGATAGAAGTGGAAAGAAACTCAATGATTATTTTTCCATGTGATCCCACACAAGTGCTGTGAGAGAACTGGACCAGGAGGAGCCTTGAATACACATTCTGCATGCCCCAAATACCACTAATTTCATTCTGAAGATGTTAGCATGTCTAAAACATGCAAAGGTATGAGAATTAATTTCAGTGAGTTTTCATATTTCCATGATAAATCTCTCAGGGTAAAAAACCAAAACACACACACACACACACACGCACACACACAAACATACACACACCCAACAAAAAATCTAAAACTCCTTAGGTACCCTTTGGTAGATAGATTGCTTTTGACTCTCAGTGATGCAGGAAGTCACTGGTTAAGGATTTTTAAATAATGAAGCTTGATATGTTGCCTGGTGATTTATAATGATGGCTGATAAACTGATGATTTAATTGTGCTTCCTCTAGTAATAATCTTAAGTGCTCAAGTGAAGTTCCAGTGATTGGCTTTCTTCTGAACTCAGTCTCCCTAGAGTCTCTAGGCATCTCTTTTACACAACATCCGATAACTGACTATTAACTGTTCCTATTTTAAATAATACAAATCAATTAAAACACCCAGCTGTTTAACAAAACTTCTCAGTGTTGGTATAGGTCTCAGTGGGTATTTCCTGATGGCTCATAATGACATCAATTTAGTGCACCTGGTAGGATCAGTGTGAACTGGAAGTGGCTTAATTCTTAAATGACAAGAAAATTAAGAAGCCTTTATGGATTGCTGCTGCTGCTTCAGAATCACTGCCAGCTCCACTGCTGGCTCTTTCACGGTAGAGTTTTATTTAAATGGGACTGCAGACATCATGTGATTGTTTTCTCTGTAATTTGCTACTAATTTGTTGATTCTGAGTTTCTAGGTATTTATTCTGGACATTAATTCGTCACCTTAGTGGGTAGGTTTATAATCCTGTAGTAATTATATCTATCTTGCAGACTTTTTGTAGAAACCCTCTAATGTTTTAACAGTACTCAGTAATTCTACCACACTTCCCTGTTTTAGGAGAGTGAATGCTTCATTGTGTGTCACTTTGTTTGGTATCCTGGGGTAATGATGACAGTGCTATTTTCCTTTGTTGGTAATTATTTTTAGATTGTCAATCTGCACATGCATTGTGACTTTTAATGTTTATTGAATGTTGATGCTGTGGATTCCATACATCATCAGAGTACTTCACTCTCCATATTCATTTTTTTTTAATCAATTCAGAAATATCCTCTGTCACTCACAATCTATTGTGCTTTTCTTGTTTGGGTGTAAAAACACATTTTTGTAAGTTTTATTTGTTCCTCAGACTTTCCTTACATTAAGAGGTACATGAAAGTTCTTTCTCATTATCTTTGACTAAATAATTAATTTTTCTCAAAAATTTTTTGACTTTACACCCTGGAGTGTTTTAGAAAATCTTAACATCACACTAAATGCTATTTAGGCATTGATATAATATTACTTTCTCATCCAGCTTTTGATTACTAAGTTAATTTCTAAAATGTTTTATTTTATTCCATTTCAATGAGAGTTCAAGATACATAGTTAAACAAGGAATGTATTTCTTATAATAGCCAGTTTATTCATTTATATTTTGGTCTTATTTCTTTAAATTGAAATTTATTTCAGTAGAGAATAAAAACAAGAGACTGGTTAGTTAATGTTTTTTGTTATATGTATATCTGGTTGAGCAGAATATTGCTTAGCTTTTTACCATCAAAGTTGCACTTTTGACTCAGCATATGACTTGAATTTATACGAGGGCTTTCTTTAAAGAATTTTCCAGCATTTCATTGATCCTTAGAACTTTTATTCTTAAAAAAGGAGCAGATTAAGAAATAGAGAGATAGATCTAGAGAACAAACGTATGGACACCAAGGAGGGAAAGCAGGGAAGGGGGTTGGTGGTGGTGGGATGAATTGGGAGATTGGGATTGACATATATACACTAATATGTATAAAATAGATAGCTAAGGATAAAAAAAGGGAGCAGCTTATAAATGTGAAAATAAAATACCATTTAAAATATTTAATAATTAATTTTAATATTACTCATCTTACTACGTTTCATTTTGATAATTACTACCATCAATTTTTAATTTTTAATAAACATCTTAGTTCCAAAACTTCAAGTTTGAGGAATATTTATATTCTCATTTCTAGTTTTTGAGAAAGAGGTTATTGATGGGTGGGCTGTAAAACAGCAGCTAGAAGCAGGTAGACAAGCCTGGGTGAGTGGAAAGGCAGGCACAGGACCCAGAGGGGATGGAAGATGGACTCTGCAGACAGGCTTATCCATATATCTGTAAGGGTATAAGCTTCCTAAGAAAGATGCTATTTGTTTTATCTTATTTTTGGCACAGTGGTTGCTGCACATTCATATTCTGTAATACAATATTCCACCTTTAAAGAAAATCCTATTTCCTACCCCTTTTGCCTTTTCTTTTCACCTGTTATTTTCCTGGTTCTTTTCCATGTCAGCTGTTAAATTCCCCATATTACATTTGCAGTCTATATTTCAAAGTTTAAAATTTGGCAAATAAATAGAGATGCTACCAAAGTATATAAAGTGTGTTTGCAAGTCATTACAATTATTTTATTGCATGCTGATGTTATTTTTTCAGTACATTAACTAATTTCTACTTCTCTCTGTCCAATCTGAGTTTCAAAAATATTAAAGTCGTGTATATACATACACTCAAATGTAAGATTAATACATATACTCTAAAGATCAAAGCAAGTGAGTAAGAACTAAGTGATAGAGGGGAAAAGACAGTTTTACAGAAAACCTAGACTAAGGGACATATCTGAGCTTTCTAGAACAAAATAGGGAAATAACAAAAAAGGGAAAGCCAATTAAATATGTTGCTTTCCTTCTGTTATGAAATGAAAGTTTATCAAAAGAGACAAACCTTTTTCTTATATTAAACTTCAGGAAGATAATTTTACAAATATAAAAATATAATCTCCTTTATACATACTACTTAAGCCACCTTTAGAAGATGGAGAGGGAGTGATGTTCAGTTGTAATTGTGTGGGAGAGTTATAGTAATGTTCTGCGTGTGTGTAGATTTACACTGTAAAGGTCCTTATTAGCAGCTTGCCATTCAAATTCAGCCTGTAGATGTATTTTGAGTGCCTGGAAAGTTTTTTGAATTTGAAAGCCTTTGGACTGGTTATGTGCTCTGTAGTTAATCATGGTCACTTCCCCTTCCTATCGCCTTATACCCTATTTCACTTACTTTGCCCACCTGTCTTCTAAAGCATATTGGTTTGCCTATTCCAATATTGAAACAAAACACAAAGAAAGTTTAGAGATTATGTATGATTATGAATATATGAATCTTAGTACATATCTTGGACTATTTTCAAATAAAAGTGCTATCACTTGAGCATAAAATTTTTTAATAACTTATTTTTTCTGATTAAAAAAGTAATACATATGGATCATTTTTAATAAAATACAGAATAGCATAAGGAAAAAATAAAAATTGCTCAATCTCAAGCATTATAAATTACCACTGTTAACCTTCCAGTGTATGGCTTTCTAGAAATATTATATATATATATTTCTATATAATTATATATATAATATATATGTTCACACATATGTATACATTATATATAAATATACACAAACACAAAAGAGATCATACTATGCATCTGATTTTTTTTGAAATTTACATCACAGCTATCTTTTCATGCCAGTATTTAAATACATCTAAATTTTCCTTCTAATAACTGCTTAGAATTCCATTCTAAAGCTATACCATAATTGTTTTAACCAATTTTATGTTGTGAACATTGAGTTCTTTTACAATTGTTTGTATTATTAACAGTTCCTAAGTGAACATCTTTGTACATAAAATTTATGCAGTTGTCAGATTATTTCTTTGGAATAAATTCTTAAAAGTTGAATTGGTGAGTCAATAGGCATTCACTTTTAAAGATTTTGTTAGATATTCCCATGTCAATCTCAGAAAAGATGTACTAACTCCTCCTACCAGCAGTATATTAAAGAACCCTTTCCCTAAGTGCTGGCTGACACTGGCCATAATTGTTCTCTTTAACATGTTACAATCTGATGTCAACCAGACTTCTGATTGGAGACATGTATCAAACAATCGAACACCAAAGTTACTGATGAATGAAATGTAGGTTTTTCTCGCAGTTGATTGGCACATACATTTTAGACACTGAGGAAGTCGATGTATGGTCAGAATTAAATGGTCTGCTTTGCATTCTTGCCAAGACATAGTCTTGTTTCTGCCGTCCAGAGACGCCTGTAGGAGTACCTGCCAGCAGGGCTGAGGCTTTTCTTTGTAACCTTTATTAGGTTTGCACAAATGATTGAACAGAATCCATGGAAGCATGGAAGTCCTGCTCCTTTAAGCATGGAAGATAAGCTCTTGGATGGCAAGATTTTTGCAAGCTGGAGTTGTCAGTCATCCACCTCACCCAGATAACAAGACAGGAGTGGAATATTTGATAGTAACATTGTATCAGCGCAAGCCTGCCAGGATGAGGTTACTATTAATACACCTCCCTCCAAACAATAAAAGTGTTAGCATTTTGAATACTTTCAAAATACTATCCATTTGGGTCCTGAAGAACATCTCCTAAAACTGACAAATTTGGTTTTGGCACAGTTGTGCTTGAGCTGTTCCCCCGGCAGTAATTGGCTGTGAGATTAATGTATTCTTTAAGTAGAACCAGGTCATCACCATATAGATGGGTGCTTGTCTTTCTGTTTGCTGTCACAGGAAATCAAGTACTCACTTCTAAAAGCTCAATTAAATTGGAAATGAATTTAAAAGTGTGGGGCATGAATGCAACTCTATTATATAACCTTTTAAGATCAGAATTTATCTTGTCTAAAGGTTTTTCAGTCCAATAGCTAACACTTAGGGAGCATTTCCCAAGTGCCAGGTGTTCTAAATATTTTACATTTATTATTTCACCCAATCTTCTGAACACCCATATTAGGTTGATTCTATTCTCCGCATTTTAGAGAAGGGGAAATCAAGGCATAAAGACATCAGATAACATGCTAAAGGTCAAACGTCTATTAAGTGACAGAACCAGGATCTGAACTCATGTTCATGAACTCATGAGTTTGAGAACTGCAACATTACCACTATGCTTTAGCTCCTCCTGCAATGTTTATCTTATTCTCAAGATGTTATCATATAGATCTGATCCATTTTTGTGTCATGGACCCCTTTGAGAATCTGATGAAAAATCCAGGACCTTTTCCTTGACACAAAATTTTGCAACCCTATTAAATAAGAACATCCAAATCTTTGGAATTTGTAGGGGCTGTCGTGGATTAGAACTCAACATCCATTCCACCCTCCTTCTCATGTTCCCTTCCTGTATTGCAGAATTTGTTAAGTTAAAACACCATTCTCCATTTCCCTCTTTAAGAGAGGTCTGAATTTGATTTTTAGGTTCATCATATTGGTTGCATTCGTGCAGGATTTGGAAGGCAGAAGTGTTGGAGGCTGTACTTTGTTGGAAGCACTGTGGGTCATGAGGGTTGTCTGTGTGGCTCCAGTGTCCAGTCACTAGCTTTGGGTGTGTCAAGAGGCAGTGGATGGGGCGACCATTTTGCTGGTGTGAATTGCAGCAGGGGTAGCGTGGCCCTGGAGGTGGCTGCAGTAGAGGCAAGTTTCTGATCATGGGAGTTGAGAATATGATTCTGGAATGGCAGATTCCTGATCTGAAAAGAGGCATTATGTTTCATGGTCTCCAGTTCTCCAGGGAGGCTCTGGGAATTGTTCCTGGAAAGTAATCTAGAATGTGTTTATTCAGCTCTCCCAGTGAGGGCTTCAATTAGACAGAGGAGATTCCATTTTTTGCAACTGAACCTTGACTGATACAATATTATATAGATTGACCTAAGGATAGTTTTTTCAACAGGTTGGGAGTTTGGCTCTGAATCCAGAAACATTTGGGTTCTTATTCAAGTTCTACTTATTAACAGTGTGACCAAGGACAAATTATTTGACATTTCACCTTTCTCTTTCACAAAATGGGAAATTATTTCTATATGGGGACTATTATAAGGACTACTCCATTGGGTTGTTGTGAGAATTACTTGAGTTAATTCATGTGATGTGCCTAGCATAATGCTTGACACATAGTTGGTGCTAAGAATGTGAGCTCTGATTTATTACTAATCCTTAAATATTGTGAAAAGAAAAAGCAGTGGGCACAATTTGTGTTTTGGATAAAATACAGCACTGCAGTGGTCAATAGAATAATTGTTGAGCTTCAAGTTTCCTACAACAATATATTCACAGGCTCAAACTGATAGTTTATTGAGGAGGAAGCTGATATAGAGTACTTACGGGTTATATTCACTTAGTTAACTAGATAAAAAGTTCGGTAGTTCTCATTCAAATAGCATTCAAAAAATTCTGGTAGCTAATCTTCCTCAGGAGAGACCTTCAGCTTTAGATGGCTATTTCAACATGCTGCTTTTCATGCGATGTGGTTGGCAAATCATGGGAGGGATGTCCCAAGGCTGTTAGAGCAGAAGTAGCCCATCTGGGCCTGTGAGAATCCATCCACAGTGCTGCTCTCTGAGCCATGCCATGAGCACTTGCACTATAGAAACTGTAGTTGTCATTGGGCTTGTGGCTAAACCTACAGCTTCCCATAGAGATACAGAAATGTCTTAACATATCCTACAATACATCTAGAATTGATTAAAAAAAAATTTTTTTTAAGTAATGCTGGGGGCTTCCCTGGTGGCACAGTGGTTAAGAATCTGCCACCAATGCAGGGGACACGTGTTTGAGCCCTGGTCTGGGAAGATCCCACATGCCGCGGAGTAACTAAGCCTGTGTGCCACAGCTACTGAGCCTGTGCTCTAGAGCCCGCAAGCCACAACTACTGAAGCCCGTGCACCTAGAGCTTGTGCTCCACAACAAGAGAAGCCACCGCAATGAGAAGCCCGCGCACCACAACGAGGAGTAGCCCCCCCGCTCACCACGACTAGAGAAAGCCCATGTGCATCAATGAAGACCCAACGCAGCCCAAAATAAATACATAATATAAATAGATTTAAAAAATAGTAATGCTGGGAATAAATATTTTAAAAATTGCTACATGTAAGAAAATGAAGTAGATATTAAGGCTTATTTTCCAGTAGCATTAAAGGGTAAGGCAACACAATCCAGGTACAGTTTGTTCAATTATACTGAATAGCTAACAAGGCTAACTAAATTAAAAAATAAAAGAAATGTTTTTCAGTTTAAGGGCAAAATGTCTCCAGAAATTTTGCACCCTTTGTGCAGTAAAAATTGTTTCATTAAATCACTGCAATATCCCCAGCATTGCACTAGTAATTGTGGTGGAGCCAGAGGAAGTACAGGGTATTTTACCTGACTAGAAAAACTTGTGTTATATACTGAAGAGAAAAGGGTAATATACATGGACACTGTGAGATAAACCACTTCCTGGTTAAAGGAGTTAAATGGAATACATGTCTAAGTAGCTTCCTCTAATCAATATGCTCCTTTCTGCCAGGCTTTCTCCCCATCCCCACCCCACCCCCATCCCCAGCCTTATTCAGATAGTCTTTAACAGCCAAGAACACCCTCACATGGCAGTTCAGGCAGGTTTTGAAAACCTAGACTTATTAATATACAGCCAGTGGGGAACTCCACGACAGGACAGCCGGACAGTCAATGCTGTAGACCTCAGAAGGTTGCTTATGTAACCAGTTTTAAGGTTCCGAAAGCCTTCCTCCTCCACTGTGATTTGAAGGTGGTCATAGAATCAAATTAATTGCAAACAGCTGTTAAAGGAGAACATCTGTTTAATTAAGAGTCCTGTAAAATGATCACTTTGAATCCTCGGAAGTCCATCTCCTAGGTAGAAATAATCAGCAAATTGCAATTATTTTCCACATTTTATTTGAATTTCTTCAAAGGCATGTTTGACATCAGTGTCACCATCAGGAAGGGCTAAGTGATCAAAAGCACTGTTCTCTTGAATATGTGAATGATATTTCCCCTTGGACTTTAATTTAGGAGATTTAAGTTATAACTTTAACACAAGTTTGGCTGTTGTTTTCCCCATTGATCGAAGTGGCTATCCTTAGAGGTGTGGACCATATGGAAACCGTCTTCTCAAAACAGGTCCTGGGCTTCCCTGGTGGCGCAGTGGTTGGGAGTCCACCTGCCGATGCAGGGGACGCGGGTTCGTGCCCCGGTCCGGGAAGATCCCACATGCCGCGGGGCGGCTGGGCCCGTGAGCCATGGCCGCTGAGCCTGCGCGTCCGTAGCCTGTGCTCCACAACGGGAGAGGCCACAACGGTGAGAGGCCCGCGTACCGCAAAAAAAAAAAAAAAAAAAAAAACAAAAAAAAAAACAGGTCCTTCTTCTACTGATGAAGCTTTAATCAAATCATTATCATTTCATACACTCCCATCTCCTAAAGTTATTGTGTCAGCTAACTTGGGTTTCACATTGGGTTCAGGGAAGTCCCATGTGTGAGTGGGGGTATCTTGGGGCTATTCTATGTGTATGTTAGGGTGTATATGAGGGTGTGAGGGGGATGAGGGGACATATTTGAAAGAGGCCAAGTAAGGTAGATGGGTCTTTGAAGCTCTGCCCCTTACTTCAGTCAAAGCACCTCCACTTTCTTCTGTTTTTTAGTTCCTTGTAAGGTTTTATTTGCAAAAAGTGTTCTGCTGCTTTAAAATGTTTGAAAACGTCTGAGCTAGAGGACATATTGCCAAGATATAATTCAAAAGACTGTCAAGTTAAAGCTATACAACTAACAGTGCTTTGTTCTTTGACAAGGGGAATTTTAAACATGTCAAGTCTATCTTTTGAGAGTTGAATCAGGAATATATAAGTCCATATTATTTCCAGCAGGTTGCTCAGAAAAAGATCCTTTTGGTCTTAACTGAGATCATTGTGGCCAGGCTTACCTTTGCATCTGTTGTAGTTATTTTTTGTGGAGCATTGAATAAAAATAGTTCTTAGAATCCACAGCCTTGGATATGACAGTTCATTCTGTCAAACTGAGGCAGATTCTAACAACTAACGATATGGCCCAGAAGGAAGGTGATCAGGGTATTTGAACTGAGCTTTCCATCCTGGCTTTTCATAGGAGAAAAACTTTTGGCCCTCTGGGTATTTTCTGGAGCTCCTTTATAATCAGAAAATGTAGCCAGTTAACTTTGGAAACTAAGGATCTTAAGTTTCTACAGCTGCCAATAGTGTCTCCCTTGCTAACTCAACTTACCTGTACTTTAGATAAAGCTCGCCAATCTGCATACACACCAATGTAGTTCAGGGAGATCATCCAGGATGCCCCTTCTTCCTTGCTTGTGTGTAGTCTGCTTTCACCCTTGTCTCATTCATGCCTGGTTTCAAGTACTTTGTTGTGTAACCCTAGTACTGATCTTCTTTTGTCCTATGACCTTGGTACTTGAGAGATGTCTTCCTGATGCACAAACCTCAGCTCTCTCTTGTGAACATTGGCTTTGGTCTTATTACTTGAAGAAAAATCCTCCTATCTTCTTCTGGACCACAAACAACAAATTTGGCAGGACCTACCTAACCATCCCAAACTCTTCAGCCAAGATGGGAGGTTTTCCAAACCAGTCTAAGGACAGCAGTGGCTTTCCAGGTAATGGTTTGGAAATCTTAGGTGCCCATTATTTTATGTCTATCTGTCTGTCTATATCTATTGATAAAATGATCCATATGCCCATACCAAGTTCACATTCAGGGTTCAGAGGACTAACCTCAGCTGAATCGAGTGCCCTGAGCACTCTTGCCAAAGGCTGGTGTTTAGCAGGAAGTAAAATCCATTTCCTAATGTTTGAATGTTCTCTCAAGGTCCTGGTTACTGCATGATGTTACATGCCCTACCCATGGAAGGAGAAGCCCTCACATATTTTGGAGTGAAAAATATGAGGAAAATTGGGAGAGAGGGAGGGACTGGGTCTGGGTAAAGTTGATTAAGGGGATTCAGCTGTTAATGTGGTATATTTCCCTCTAGGTTTTCATTTAATTCACCTGCTCAATTCTAGATTTAATTTGTAGACACTCTAAGTAATATTATATCATAAATAAGTGAGCAAAAAGAAACCAGATTTGCATTTAATAACCAATAAAGAAGGCTGGGATAAGGATGCATATTTTCTACAGGTTTTCTGTAGTTTTGATGTCAACTTTGGACTCACTCCCAAAAGCAAAGATTCCACAACCTGAATTCCTGGTCTAAGAGGTTATTCTTCTTTCATTTTGCAACATTCTAAGGACAGGCAGCTATTGTATTTTTTAAAAAAATTTTATTGGAGTGTAGTTGCTTTATAATGCTGTGTTAATTTTTACTGTACAGCAAAGTGAATCAGCTATATGTATACATATATCCCCTCTTTTTTGGATTTCCTTCCCATTTAGGTCACCACAGAGCGTTGAGTAGAGTTCCCTGTGCTATACAGTAGGTTCTCATTAGTTATCTATTTTATACATAGTATCAATAGTGTATGTAGGTCAGTCACAATCTCCCAATTCATCCTACCCCTCCGTCCCTTTTCCTCCGTGGTATTCATACATCTGTTCTCTACGTCTCCAGAAGGGAACAGTACTAGAATAGTTTCTTGGGATTTGGGGACTTCTTGAAACTTTAATTGCTGTTTTGTTTGACTTTTCACGTTGACTTTTCTGAAGACCGAACACCCTAATTTCATCAGTGGAAGTATTACTTAATGGTTTTTCTTTTTAAAAAGATTTATTTTATTATTTATTTATTTAATTAATTTATTTTTGGCTGCATCGGCTCTTGCAGCACACAGGATCTTCACTGAGGCATGCGGGATCTTTTGTTGCAGCATGAGGGCTCTACGTCACCCCAAGCAGGCTTCTCTCTAGTTGTGGCGTGCCGGTTCCAGAGCGCGTGAGCTCTGTAGTTGTGGTGCGAGTGTTCCACAGCCCATGTACTCTGTAGTTTGTGGCATTCAGGCAGCCTCTCTAGTTGAGGCACGTGAGCTCAGTAGTTGTGGTGCACGGGCTTAGTTGCCCCATGGCATGTGGGATCTTAGTTCCCTGACTAGGGATTGAACCCACGTCCCCCACATTGTAAGGCGGACTCTTCACCGCTGGACCACCAGGGAAGTTCCTACTTAATGGTTAATATGATTATTTTCCTTTAATGTCCTATAAGGAGCATGATATGCCTTAAATGTTTTCAGGTGCATGTGCACATTCAGCTCACACTGACATGTTATATAGCTAATTTTCCCCTAGTTTTTCCTGCACATGTTTCAGTTCAAAGCAGGCAAGTTCCTCTGATCATTTATCTTAGCTGCAGAGATTCTTCAATTCTAAATGTTAATATTGATTTCTTCTTATAGAGAAGTCTGGTAGAAATTTTGAAATTTAGGGTGGGATTAATGGATGACTTCTAGTATTATGAAAGAAAACAAGGAAAGATATCTCCAAGTGAAAGAAAAATTGTTTTACTGATATTAAACATTTTTTTTCTGAATATTTACTGACTTTTCTCAAATCATGAAAACTGCATTATTTCTTGGTAGAATTTGTGTGCTTGTGAGAGACTGTCTCAAACTTTTCTTTTTTAATTAATAAATTTCCTACATGTTAATAACTAGAATGTGCGTCATTAAGATATATTGAAAACAACATAGAATCTATAGCAAGAAAGAAGTGGATTAAAGGTTGAATCTGCCTCTTACGAGTTATATGCCTTGAGGCAAGTTACCTAAAAATCGCGTTGCCTAGTATAATATAGCAACACCAACTTTCTTTTGGGTAGTATTTGTCTGATAAACTTTTCTCTGCCCTTTAATTATTCATCTTTCTCTGTTTGTTGTTCTTGATAAATAGGACATTAAAAAAATTATGTACAGTAAAATTCACTTTTTTTTTTTTTTGCTGTATAGTTCTGTGGATTTTGACAAATGTATAGAGAAGTGTAACTCTCACTACAATCAAGATGCAGAGCTGCTCCTTCACACCTGCCCCATATTCCCTAGTGCAGCCCCTTGTCCTCAATCCTTTCTCCTGCCCTGACCTTTGTGCTCTGTACCTATGTTTTCCTTTTCCAGAATGTTGTATATGGATTTATACAGTATATAGTGTTTTAAGTCTGGCTTCCTTCACTTACCACAATGCATTTGAGTTCATCCATGTTGCTATATATCAATAGTTTGTAACTTTTGTTACTGAGTAGCATTCCATTGTATAAGTGTACATTTTCTTTATTCCTTTACCACTTGAAGGACCTTTGAGTTGTTTGTACTTTTCATTGATTAAAAATAACACCCCATTATAAAATTCTTTAATGTGGAAACACGGTAAAATTCATTAACATGGTTTTTGGTTGATTTAAGTTTTATTTCTCTTGGGTAAATACTTAGGGCTAAGATTACTAGTCCATATGATTTTTTTTTTTTTTTTTTTTGCGGTACGCGGACCTCTCACTGTTGTGGCCTCTCCTGTTGTGGAGCACAGGCTCCGGACGCGCAGGCTCAGCGGCCATGGCTCACGGGCCTAGCCGCTCCGCGGCATGTGGGATCCTCCCGGACCGGGGCACAAACCTGCGTCCCCCGCACTGGCAGGCGGACTCCCAACGACTGCGCCACCAGGGAAGCCCCTCCATATGATTTTTATAAGAAAACACCAAACTGTTTTCCAAAGTGTTTGAACCACTTTGCATTTCCACCAGCAATTTCTGAGAGTTACAGTTGCTCCACATCCTTACCAGCCCTTGGTATTGTCAATTTTTAAATTTATTTTAGCTATACCAGTTAGTGTATTATAGTATCACAGTGTGGTTTTATTTTGCATTTGCTTAATGACCAATGGTGTTGAGTGTCTTTTAATGTGTTTGTTTGGTGTTCCTATATTTTCTTTGATGAAATGTCTTTTCAAATCTTTTGCTCATTTTTTTGATTGGATGCTTTATATTCTTATTGTTGGCTTTTGAGGATTCGTTACATATCCTAGATACAAGTCCTTTACCAGAAGATATGTGATATACAATACATGCTCCCACTATGTGACTTCTCTTTTTATTCTTTTAATAGTATTTTTCACAGAGCAAAAGTTTTAAAATTATACAAAGTCCAGTTTATCAAAAAATATTTTTTAATGTACTGTACTTTTAGTATTATATCAAATAACTCTTTGCCTAACCCAAGATCACAAAGATTTTTTATAGACATTTTATGGTTTTACTTTTTATACTTATGTCTATAATACATTTTGAGTTAATTTTTGAGTAAGATGTGAGGCCTGAGTTCATGTTTATTTTATTTTTTACATGTGGCTGTCCATTTGGTCCAGCACAATTTGTTGAAAAGACTAATCTTTCTTGACGGAGTTGCCTCATACCTTTGTCAAAAATAAACTGACCATATATGAGTGGCCCTATTTTTGGACTTTCTTTTCTGTTCCATTGATCTATTTTCTATTCTTTCACTAATACCACACTGTCATGCTTATTGTAGCTTTATATTAAGTCTTGAAATCAGAGTGTAAGTCTCTCAACCTTGTTCTTTGACAAAATTGTGTCAGCTATTCCTTTGCCTCACAGCCTTTCCTAGGCTGGTTTGGATCTGTCCTGGACATGCACTGCTTGTGAGTGAGCTTGGGACTTCTGTTTGTGTGCAGAATTAGGGGATCCATTTCTCTAGCTCTCTACGGTTTCTCCCACACTCTCTGGATCTCAGAGGCTCCTTTTCCTGGTCTTCTGGCTAGAAAGAGAGGGTTTCTCTTGGAGTTTTAACTTCTTGCTCTGCGTGTAGTTTCATATTACTAGGACTACCCTTGAGACAGAGCAGCAGAAGAAAAGAGAGAAGAAGGAAAAAAAATAAACCCAGATATTCCCTCACATCTTCAGACTACCATGTCTCCTTTTCCCACAGAAATGTGTTTTTTTGTTTGTTTGTTTGTTTTCGAAGCTTTAGGCTGCCACTGCAGTGCAGGTCCATGACTGGGGCCATCCTTGGGGCAGGACTGTGAGAGAAGAAAGAGGGAAAAAAAAATCACATAGATCTTCCCCACCCTCTTCAACTCACAGGGACCCCTTTTCCTGGCTGTCTGGCCAGTGTTTTTGTTGCCTGCACTCCTTGCACAACCCCACACTGGGTAACTCCTGGGTCAAAGCCAGGAGATAAAAGAGGAAAAGCCAGGGAATTTACTCCCCTGGAAGTTTTTCTTCAAGTTTTGGCTTCTCTTTCCAATCTGCTACTACTGTTAACTTTTCAGAGTCCTAGAGTAGTTGCTTTTAAAATTTTTGGGATTTTTTTAGCTTTAGTCAATCGGAGAGATAGGTTGTAATGGGCTTACTCCATCTTGGCTGGCACCAGAAGTATAGAGTCCTTATGTTTAAGTGCTATTTATATATTTTTCTCATATTGCTGTACTGAAAAAATCCAGTCTATTAGTTTTGTCTTTAAACCAGAGAGTTTAATCTGTTTACTTTTATTGTGATGTATTTCAGTTTTTTCCTACATCTTATTTGTGCTTCTGTTTGTCTTCCTTTTTGGTTTCCTCGTATAGCATTCTTCTAATTTTAAAGAGTTATGTAACTTTTATGAGATTCCTAATTTTAATCTCTAAAATGGAGATAAAAGGATCTAACTAGAATGTTATTTTCAAGATTAACGAGGTAAAATATTTAACGTATCTAGCATGTCCCAGGTACAGTAAATATAATTTAATAAGATTAATTGAGCACCTATTATGTGTTCAATAACAGAACAAATATAAATTACTGCTCTTATGAGCTTACATCCTTGCAGGGGAGACACCAATAAACAAAATAAATAAGTAAACTACATAGTCTGATAGAGGACAAAAATTTCTATGGAAAAATATAAAGCAGGGAAGGGGTTAGGGAGAACAGTGGGAAGGTAGAGTTGGCAGCTATAAACTGGCAAGTTAGTTTCCTCTGAATGAGAAATAGTACTGCTTTGTTCTTTGCACGTTTCATTTGCATAGCATTTTATATGTCATTTTGCAGAGCAACTTAATATCTCATATTTTGTTTTTATTCTCATTCATGGATTCAACAAATGTAGGTCCGATTTGTGCTAGACTCTGGGGTACAATGGAGAGCAAAACCAGACCTGGCATCCCTGTGAAGTCTTAAGGGATTTTGCTACATTATTTTCATACTAGATGAAGTCAACGATGCAAATGTATTTGTCTCTTCCATAGTGTTTCTTGAATTTTACTATGTAATAGGACACTGTAGTAATTGATAGTTCAGCAAGATATTCGTATTCTCATGTATCTTACAATCTAATGAGAAGACAAATCTTTAAACAAACAACTGCAGCGTATTCTGGCTATAGTATGGAGAAGATTGGAATGGAGCAGGACCAAAGGCAGGAGACCAGTTAGGAGAAAGAAGTAACCCAAGAAAAATATGATGATGGCCTAGATGGGGGGTGGAGGTGTGTGGAGATAAAGAATGATTCTAGAGATAAAGAGAAAGTTTATTTTAGGAGGTGGAATTGACAGTGTTGGGGAAACTGGGTGATGGATGATGCCAGTCACAGAGGAGGGATGGGATGAATTAAGTTTTCAAGATCCTTAAAGTTTAAAGATCATGCAATACATCTAAGTGTCATATCTCTGAACCTCATGAGAACATATCAGGAATATATATGTGGATTTGGAAGTTATCAGTAATAAATAGTAATTGAAGCCACGGGAATAGAGGAGGTCACCCAGCCAAATGTGAAATCAAAAGAGAAAATGGCCTAAGAGAGAATTCAGAAGCATACCATTATTTAAGCAAAGAGTAGAAGACTGCCTATGAAAGGCATTGAGAAAGGGTGGCCAAAAGTGTAGGAGGAAACTCAGGAGATTCTGAGACCCTGGAGCCTAGGGAGGAATGGGTTTCAGCACCGTGAGCTTGTTGTATTCAGAGAAGCCAGGTAAGAAAAGGCTGAAATGTGCCCACTGGGTTCAGTAACAACAAGGTCATTTGTGTACTTGTGATGAGTAAACAGATTATTGTGGTTTGATGCCTCAGTGGGGAGATGAGGAAGTAGACAGAGTTAATAATTATTTCATTAATTGGGAGAGAAAGATAGGATGATTCTTGGAGAAGAAAATGAAGGGGAAGGAGGGGTTTATTTTTCATTGTAGTTGATTTGTTTGTTTTTAAGATGGAAAGAACTTGAGTGTTTTAAAAACTCATAGGAAAGAGCCAACAGAGAGAGAGGATATAGAAGGAGAATTGAGAGAGCAAAGTTCCAGAAAAGGTGGGGGTGATGGAGGGACAAGAGATGGCTTTTCCTTTTTAACAGAAGTTATAGAGAACAAGATATGGTTATGGATTCAGATGTATTTTTAGTTTGGCAAGAAAAATATATTTTATGGTTTCTAAATTTTCTGTAAAGTTGGAAGCAAACTCATCTGCTGACAGAGAGTGATTTCAGAGCTTTAGAGAAAATGGAGATTTGACTTCCTTCTATGGGGATGGAAAAGTAGACTAGAGAAATAGGATAAGGAGGAGGCATGGTGGGTCCACTTGAGGTGTGCCCAGTTACATGATCTTCTCAAGCAATGCAACCTGGGTGGAAGTGCAAAATAGAGTCAGCCAGAATTGGGATTTTGCCAGGTGTTAAAATGGAGAGACAGTAGACAAGAAAATTGAGAATACTGGTAAGAATGTGATTGAAGTGACAAAGGATAGAATCTAAGTTTAATAAGGAAAAGAGGAGGTGAGCTCATAGAAAATGTAGACTAGAGGTTCCCATGAGATCAAAGAACTGAAATCTTGGTGATCTTCTAAGAGATCAGAAAAGATAAGATATTTTGGTCTGGAAATGGTTTTAGAGGGGGAGTGACTGTTGGTGTTGATAAATTCCTCAGTGTGACTTTTGGAGTGCTTAGCTGAAGTGGAAGTCAAGAAATAGAGGCCAGAGTGTTGCATGGATCATCCACATGGATATAAAGTCAACTTGGATGATGGCGGGACTTAAAGTAGAAGGAAAGACTATGAATCAAATGCTAAACTCTTAGAGGCTACATCAATAAATAATAGCAATGAGAAGGGGGAACAAATATAGGAAAAGCATTTAGGAACATACATAATATTTCAGTGATAAAAAAATTTGAGACAGTGGAGAAATTTTGAATTCTTGTGGATATTTGATGATATTTAGAAATCAATGTTAATTTTTTTTAGATATGATAATGTCATCATTAACTTTGAGAGATATATACTGAAATATTTATGGAAATATTTATGAAATGATGTCTGAGATTATCTACAAAATAATCCAGGTGTAGGGGATAAGGAGTGTAGAGTAGGTGAAGGTATAGATGAATCAAGATTGTACAAGGGTTTGTAATTGTTGAATCTAAGTAATGGTTATTAGAGATTCCATACATGATACTGTCTACATCTTTGTGTGTTAGAATGTTTCCATAAAAAAATTTTCCATAAAAAAAGTGAAATATACAAACAAGACCAAAGGCTTCCTAAAACAAAACAAACCCAAACACTTTCCATCACCCTCAGAATATTTAAAGAAATGAAGAAAATTCCAAGTTTCACAAAATTCATTTATATCCTCTTGAAACTTTCATTTCTGGCTGATTTCTTGCTATTTTTGTCTGTCCTTCTAAAAGTTCTTCTGACATGATTAACCCTGGTAGCTTGGACATTTAACTGGCTTGCTTTTTCTTCATTCAGTGACCCAATATGTATTTCTTAATGAATGTATATCAGACAATAAACAAAGGAGAGCAAGGGCAAAAATAATAACAAATGGGGAGGAGGTAGAAGGTATGAGAACCCAATGGCATGTGCATCAACGGAACTGATTTTTATTTATTTATTTTTTTTTATTTTTTTTTTTGTGTGGTACGCGGGCCTCTCACTGTTGTGGCCTCTCCTGCTGTGGAGCACAGGCTCCAGATGCGCAGGCTCATGGGCCCAGCCGCTCTACGGCATGTGGGATCTTCCCAGACCGGGGCACGAACCCGTGTCCCCTGCATCGGCAGGCAGACCGGAGCTGATTTTTAAAAAATATTTTCTTATCGAGGCATAACGTACATACACAAATAAAATGTATACAGATCATTAATTATCATGTAGTGAGTCTACCTGTGTACCTACCATTCAACCAAGAAATACATTCTAAAATCTCAGAAGCTCCCACCTCATACCTGCTCCCAATCACTTTCGTTCCCTTCCCTGTAAATGAAGCCATTGTCTGACTTCTCAAACCGTCCATTCGTTTTGCCTGTTTTTGAATTTTATATAAATTGAATCGTATACAATGTATTGTACTCCTTTTTTTTTTTTTTTTTTTTTTTTTTTTTGGCCGCGCCGTGTGGCTTGTGGGATTATAGTTCCCTGACCAGGGATTGAACCCAGGCCCTCGGCAGTGGGAGTCCTAACCATTGGACCACCAGGGAGTTCCCAGTATTGTATTCTTTATTTTTTTTTTAACATCTTTATTGGAGTATAACTGCTTTACAGTGGTGTGTTAGTTTCTGCTTTATAACAAAGTGAATCACCTATACGTATACATATATCACCATATCTCCTCCCACTTGAATCTCCCTCCCACCCTCCCTATCCCACCCCTCTAGGTGGTCACAAAGCCCCAAGCTGATCTCCCTGTGCTATGCGGCTGCTTCCCACTAGCTATCTATTTTATATTTGATAGTGTATATATATCCATGCCACACTCTCACTTTGTCCCAGCTTACCCTTCCCCCTCCCCATGTCCTCAAGTCCATTCTCTAAGTCTGCATCCTTATTCCTGTCCTGCCCCTAGGTTCTTTAGAACCTTTTTTTTTTTTTTTTTTTTTAGGTTCCATATGTATGTGTTAGCATACAGTATTTGTTTTTCTCTTTCTGACTTACTTCACTCTGTATGACACACTCTAGGTCCATCCACCTCACTACAAATAACACAATCTCATTGCTTTTTATGGCTGAGTAATATTCCATTGTATATATGTGCCACATCTTCTTTACCCATTCATCTGTCAATGGACATTTAGGTTGCTTCCATGTCCTGGCTATTGTAAATAGAGCTGCAATGAACATTGTGGTGCATGTGTCTTTTTGAATTATGGTTTTCTCAGGTATAGGCCCAGTAGTGGGATTGCTGGGTTGTATGATAGTTCCATTTTTAGAACCTCCATACTGTTCTCCATCGTGGCTGTATCAATTTACTTTCCCACCAACAGTGCAAGAGGGTTCACTTTTCTCCATACCCTCTCCAGAATTTACTGTTTGTAGATTTTTTGATGATGGCCATTCTGACTGGTGTGAGGTGATACCTCATTGTAGTTTTGATTTGCATTTCTCTAATGCTTAGTGATGTTGAGCACCCTTTCATGTGTTTGTTGGCAATCTGTATATCTTCTTTGGAGAAATGTCTACTTAGGTCTTCTGCCCATTTTTGGATTGGGTTGTTTGTTTTTTTGATATTGAGCTGCATGAGCTGCTTGTAAATTTTGGAGATTAATCCTTTGTCAGTTGCTTCATTTGAAAATATTTCCTCCCATTCTGAGGGTTGTCTTTTCATCTTCTTTATGGTTTCCTTTGCTGTGCAAAAGCTTTTAAGTTTCATTAGGTCCCATTAGTTTATTTTTGTTTTTATTTCCATTTCTCTAAGAGGTGGGTCAAAAAGCATCTTGCTGTGATTTATGTCATAGAGTGTTCTGCCTATGTTTTCCTCTAAGAGTTTGATAGTGTCTGGCCTTACATTTAGGTCTTTAATCCACTTTGAGTTTATTTTTGTGTATGGTGTTAGGGAATGTTCTAGTATCATTCTTCTACATGTAGCTGTCCAGTTTTCCCAGCACCACTTATTGAAGAGGCTGCCTTTTCTCCATTGTATATTCTTGCCTCCTTTATCAGTAATAAGGTGACCATATGTGTGTGGGTTTATCTCCAGGCTTTCTGTCCTGTTCCATTGATCTATATTTCTGTTTTTGTACCAGAACCATACTGTCCTGATTCCTCTAGCTCCATTTTTCTTTCTCAAAATTGCTTTGGCTATTCAGGGTCTTTTGTGTTTCCATACAAATTGTGAAATTTTTTGTTCTAGTTCTGTGAAAAATGCCATTGGTAGTTTGATAAGGATTGCACTGAATCTGTAGTTTGCTTTGGGTAGTATAGTCATTTTCACAATGTTGATTCCTCCAATCCAATAACATAGTATATCTCTCCATCTGTTTGTATCATCTTTAATTTCTTTCATCAGTGTCTTATAGTTTTCTGCATACAGGTCTTTTGTCTTCTTTGGTAGGTTTATTCCTAGGCATTTTATTCTTTTTGTTGCAGTGGTAAATGGGAGTGTTCCCTTAATTTCTCTTTCAAATTTTTCATCATTAGTGTATAAGAATGCAAGAGATGTCTGTGCATTAATTATCTATCCTGCTACTTTACCAGATTCATTGACTAGCTCTGGTAGTTTTCTGGTAGCATCTTTAGGATTCTCTATTTGTAATATCATGTCATCTGCAAACAGTGACAGCTTTACTTCTTCTTTTCTGATTTGGATTCCTTTTATTTCTTTTTCTTTTTCTTCTGTGAGTGCTGTGGCTAAAACTTCCAAAACTATGTTGAATAATAGTGGTGAAAGTGGGCAACCTTGTCTTGCTCATGATCTTAGTGGAAATGGTTTCAGTTTTTCACCATTGACAATGATGTTGGCTGTAGGTTTGTCATATATGGCCTTTATTATGTCGAGGTAAGTTCCCTCTATGCCTACTTTCTGGAGGGTTTTTATTATCAATGGGTGTTGAATTTTGTCAAAAGCTGTTTTCTGCATCTATTGAGAAGATCATATGGTTTTTATCCTTCAACTTGTTAATATGGTGTATCACGTTGATTGATTTGCATATACTGAAAAATCCTTGCATTCCTGGGATAAACCCCACTTGATCATGGTGTGTGATCCTCGTAATGTGCTGTTAGATTCTGTTTGCTAGTACTTTGTTGAGGATTTTTGCCTCTATGTTCATCAGTGATATTGGCCTGTAGGTTTCTTTCTTTGTGACATCTTTGTCTGGTTTTGGTATCAGGGTGATGGTGGCCTCGTAGAATGAGTTTGGAAGTATTCCTCCATCTGCTATATTTTGGAAGAGTTTGAGAAGGATAGGTGTTAGCTCTTCTCTAAATGTTTGATAGAATTCACCTATGAAGCCATCCGGTCCTGTGCCTTTGTTTGTTGGAAGATTTTTTAATCACAGTTTCTATTTCAGTGTTTGTGATTGGTCTGTTTGTATTTTCTATTTCTTCCTGGTTCAGTCTCGGGAGGTTGTGCTTTTCTAAGAATGTGTCCATTTCTTCCAGTTGTCCATTTTATTGGCTTATAGTTGCTTGTAGTATTCTCTCATTATCCTTTGTATTTCTGCAGTGTCAGTTGTTACTTCTCCTTTTTCATTTCTAATTCTGTTGATTTGAGTCTTCTCCCTTTTTTTCTTGATGAGTCTCGCTAATGGTTTATCAATTTTGTTTATCTTCTCAAAGAACCAGCTTTTAGTTTTATTGATCTTTGCTATTGTTTTCTTCATTTCTTTTTCATTGATTTCTGATCTGATCTTTATGATTTCTTTCCTTCTGCTAACTTTGGGATTCTTTTGTTCTTCTTTCTCTAATTGCTTTAGGTGTAAGGTTAGGTTGTTTATTTGAGATGTTTCTTGTTTCTTGAGGTAGGATTGTATTGCTATCAACTTCCCTCTTAGAACTGCTTTTGCTGCATCCCATAGGTTTTCGGCTGTCATGTTTTCAGTGTCATTTGTTTCTAGGTATTTTTTGATTTCTTTAGTGATCTCTTGGTTATTAAGTAGTGTATTGTCTAGCCTCCATGTGTCTGTAGTTTTTACAGATTTTTTCCTATAATTGATATCTAGTCTCATAGCATTGTGGTTGGGAAAGCTACTTGATAAAATTTCAATTTTCTTAAATTTACCAAGGATTGATTTGTGACCTGAGATATGATGATCTATCCTGGAGAATGTTCCATGAGCACTTGAGAAGAAAGTGTATTCTGTCGTTTTTGGATGGAATGTCCTATAAATATCATATAAGTCCATCTTGTTTAATGTATCATTTAAAGCTTGTGTTTCCTTATTTATTTTCATTTTGGATGATCTGTCCATTGGTGAAAGTGGGGTGTTAAAATACCCTAGTATGATTGTGTTACTGTTGATTTCCCCTTTTATGGCTGTTAGCATTTGCCTTATGTATTGAGGTGCTCCTATGTTGGGTACAAAAATATTTACAATTGTTATATCTTCTTGTATTGGCCCCTTGATCATTGTGTAGTGTCCTTCTTTGTCTCTCATAATAGTCTTTATTTTAAAGTCTATTTTGTCTGATATGAGAATTGCTACTCCAGCTTTCTTTTGATTTTCATTTGCATGGAATATCTTTTTCCATCCCCTCACTTTCAGTCTGTATGTGTCCCTAGGTCTGAAGTGGGTCTCTTGTAGATAGCATATATACGGGTCTTGTTTTTGTATTCATTCAGCCAGTCTCTGTCTTTTGGTTGGAGCATTTAATCCATTTACATTTAAGGTAATTATCAATATATATGTTTCTATTACCATTTTCTTGATTGTTTGGGGTTCATTATTGTAGGTCTTTTCCTTCTCTTGTGCTTCCTGCCTAGAGAAGTTCCTTTAGCATTCGTTGTAAAGCTGGTTTGGTGGTGCTGAATTCTCTTAGTTTTTGCTTGTTGGTAAAGGTTTTAATTTCTCCGTTGAATCTGAATGAGATCCTTGCTGGGTAGAGTAATCTTGGTTGTAGGTTTTTCCCTTTCATCACTTTAAATATGTCCTGCCATTCCCTTCTGGCTTGTAGAGTTTCTGCTGAGAGATCAGCTGTTAACCTTATGGGGATTCCCTTGTATGTTATTTGTTGCTTTTCCCTTGCTGCTTTTAATAGTTTTTCTTTGTATTTAATTTTTGAATAGTTTGATTAATATGTGTCTTGGCATGTTTCTCCTTAGATTTTTCCTGTATGGGACTCTCTGTGCTTCCTGGATTTGATTGACTATTTCCTTTCCCATATTAGGGAAGTTTTCAACTATAATCTCTTCAAATATTTTCTCAGTCCCTTTCTTTTCTTCTTCTGGGACCCCTATAATTTGAATGTTGGTGCATTTAATGTTGTCCCAGAGGTCTCTGAGACTGTCCTCACTTCTTTTCATTCTTTTTTCTTTATTTTGCTCTGCAGTAGTTATTTCCTCTATTTTGTCTTACGGGCCACTTATCCATCCTTTTGCCTCAGTTATTCTGCTATTGATTCCTTCTAGGGAATTTTTAATTTTATTTATTGTATTGTTCATCATTTTTTTTTTTTTTGCTCTTTAGTTCTTATAGTTCCTTGTTAAACTTTTCTTGTATTTTCTCCATTCTATTTCCAAGATTTTGGAACATCTTTGCAATCATTACTCTGAATTCTTTTTCAGGTAGACTACCTATTTCCTTTTCATTTGTTTGGTCTGGTCAGTCTTTACCTTGCTCCTTCATCTGCTGTGTGTTTCTTTGTCTTCTCATTTTGCTTTACTTACTGTGTTTGGGGTCTCCTTTTAGCAGGCTGCGGGTGTGTAGTTCCTGTTGTTTTTGGTGTCTGCCCCCAGTGGGTAAGATTGGTTCAGTGGGTTGTAGGCTTCCTGGTGGAGGGGACTAGTGCCTATGTTCTGGTGGATGAGGCTGGATCTTGTCTTTCTGTTGGGCAGGATCGCATCTGGTGGTGTGTTTTGGGGTGTCTGTAACCTTATTATGGTTTTAGGCAGTGTCTCTGCTAATGGGTGGGGTCGTGTTCCTCTCTTGCTAGTTGTTTGGCATAGTTTGCCCAGCACTGTATCTTCCTGGTTGTTGAGTGGAGCTGGGTCTTAGTGTTGAGATGGAGATCTCTGGGGGAGTATTTGCCGTTTGATATTACATGGAGCTGGGAGGTCTCTTGTGGACCAATGTCCTGAACTCAACTCTCCCACCTCAGAGGCACAGGTGCAACACCTGGCTGGAGCACCTAGACCCTCTCAGCCACACGGCTCAGAAGAAAAGGGAGAATAAAAGAAAGAAAGAAAAAAATAAGATAAAATAAAGTTATTTAAATAATAAATAATTATTACAAATTAAAAAGTAATAAAAACAGAAAGAAAGAAGAGAGAAATGAAACCAACAAACAAATCCACCAATGATAACAAGAGCTAAAAACTATACTAAAAAACAAACAAACAAAAAAACGGACAGAGAGAACCCTAGGACAAATGGTAAAAGGAAAGCTATACATACAAAATCACACAAAGAACCATACACATACACACTCACAAAAAATGAAAAAGGAAGAAAAATATATATCGTTGCTCCCAAAGTCCACCACCTCAATTTTGGGATGATTCATTGTCTATTCAGGTATTCCACAGATGCAGCGTACATCAAGTTGTTTGTGGAGATTAATCCGTTGCTCCTGAGACTTCTGGGAGAAATTTCTCCTTCTCTTTTTTGTTTGCACCACTCCTGGGGTTCAGCTTTGGATTTGGCCCCTCCTCTGCATGTAGGTCTCCTGAGGGCATCCGTTCTTCACTCAGACAGGACAAGGTTAAGGGAGCAGCTGATTAGGGGGCTCTGGCTCACTAAGGCCTGGGGGAGGGAGGGGTACGGAATGGGGGGCGATCCTGAGGTGGCAGAGGCCGGCGTGACGTTGCAACAGCCTGAGGTGTGCCGTGTGTTCTCTCGGGGAAGTTGTCCCTGGATCACGGGACCCTGGCAGTGGCGGGCTGCACAGGCTCTTGGGAGGGGAGGTGTGGATAGTGACTTGTGCTTGCACACAGGCTTCTTGGTGGCTGCAGCAGCCCTGTTAGCATCTCATGCCTGTGTCTGGGGTCCACGCTGATAGCTGCGGCTCGTGCACATCTCTGGAGCTTGTTTACGTGGTGCTCTGAATCCCCTCTCCTCACGCACCCCGAAGCAATGGTCTCTTGCCTCTTTGGCAGGTCCAGACTTTTTCCTGGACTCCCTCCCGGCTAGCTGTGGCGCACTAGCCTCCTTCAGGCTGTGTTCACGCAGCCAACCCCAGTTCTATCCCTGGGATGTGGCCTCCGAAGCCCGATCCTCAGCTCCCAGCCCCCACTGGCCCCGGTGGGTGAGCAGACAAGCCTCTCGGGCTGGTGAATGCTGGTCGGCACAGATCCTCTGTGCGGGAATCTCTCCGCTTTGCCCTCTGCACCCCTGTTGCTGCACTCTCCTCCGAGGCTCCAAAGCTTCCCCCTGGTCAACCCCCGTCCCCGCCAGTGAAGGGGCTTTGTAGTGTGTGGAAAGTGTTCCTCCTTCACGGCTCCGTCCCAGAGGTGCAGGCCCTATCCCTATTCTTTTGTCTCTGTTTTTTCTGTTTTCTTTTGCCCTACCCAGGTACATGGGGAGTTTCTTGCCTTTTGGGAAATCTGAGGTCTTCTGCCAGCGTTTAGTAGGTGTTCTGTAGGAGTTGTTCCACATGCAGATGTATTTCTGATGTATTTGTGGAGAGAAAGGTGATCTCCACGTCTTACTCTTCTGCCATCTTGAAGGTCTCTGGCCCAGTATTGTATTCTTTTAATCCTGGTTACTTAAGCAAAATATTATATTTGTGAGATTCATCCATGTTGTTGCATGTAGCAGGGGTTTATTAATTTTCATTGCTATGTAGTACAGTATTTCATTGTATGACTACACTACAATTTACAGTATTTACCTTTTACTATTGGTGGACATATGGGTGCCCCCCTCAAGTTTTAGCTGTCTTTTGATGCATATACATATGCATTTCTCTTGGGTATGTACCAAGAATAAAATTGCTGTACCATAAGTTATTAGTATGTTCAACTTTAGTAGGTAAAACCAAACAGTTTTCTAAAACTATTTTATCAGCATACACTCCCATCCGCAGCATAGGGATTTCAATTCTTCCATATTCTGACTACTGTTTGAAATTGTCAGTCTTTTAAAATTTAACCATTCTGGTGGATGTGTTTTGGTATTTCACTGTGGTTTGAATTTGATTTCTCTGGTGATTAATGAGCTTGATACATTATTTTATGAAGTGCCTGCTTAGGTCTTTGCCATTTTTTCTATTGGGTTGCCTGTCTTTTTCTTACTGATTTGTTGGAGTTTGTAATATATTTTGGGTATGATTTCATTGATGGATATATGTATAGCATATAGCTTCTCCTGCATGGTAGACTGACTTTGGATTTCCTTACTGGTATCTTGTAATAAACAGAAGTTTTTAGTTTTAATGTAAGCTAATTTATGAATCTTTCCTCTGTGGTTTTTGCTTTTTGTAGCCTGTTTGAGATAATTGTCTACTACAAGGTCATGAAGATAGTCAATGTCCAGTGCTGTTCAATAGAACTTTTTGCAAAGATGTAAATGTTTTTATCTGTACTGTCCTATGGAATAGTCACTAGCCACATGTGGCTGTTGAGCCCTAGAAATGTGGCTGGTGTGACTGAGGAACTGGATTCAAAATTTTGTTTTAATATTAATAAATTTAAATAGCTACATGTGGCTGTTAATTGTGCTACTGGGCAGCTTTGTTATCTAGATGGTTTATTATTTTACCTTTCAGGTTATTTTGGTGAGCCACTGGGAACTGCTTTTTGTTTATGGTATGAAGTATGGGTCAAATTTCATTTTTTTCATGTGGATATTCGATTGGAACAGGACCATTTATCAAAAGATTGTCCTTTCAACAGTACTCTGTCACCTTGATTACGTGTTAAGTTTCCACATATGCATAGGTCTGTTTCTGGAATCTCTGTTCTATTCAGTTGTCTGCCTTTGTGCCAATACCACACTATCTTTATTACTGTAGGTTTATATTAAGTCTTGATATCTAGTAGAGAAAGCTGCCTAATTTCATCTTCTTTTTCTTAGGTATTCTTAACTTTTATAAATTTAAACTTTATAAGCAGCTTGCCAATTTCCACAAAATCATGCTGGGATTTTGGTATTAAATTGGATCTAGAGATCAATTTGAAGAGAGTGGAAATTTTTACAATATTGACTCCTCCTATTCATGAATATGGTATATCCCTCCATTAATTTAGTTTAAAATGTTTTCCTTTAATATTATTTTATAGTATTCTATGTATAGCTCTGACATATCTTTTGGTGAATTTTCTTAGCTTCTTGCTTTGTCTAGGGCCTCCAGTACATCGTTGAATAGAAGTGGTGATATGGGTTTTTTATTCTCAATTTCAGAGGAAAAACTTTCAATATTTTATTTTATTTATTTATCTTTACTGAAGTGTAGTTGATTTACAATGTTGTGCCAATCTCTGCTGTTTACATTAGGTTTTATTTTAGGTATTCTTTTTTTTTCAAATAAATCAAATATTTTATTTTTTTGTTATCCTTCAAAATTCTTCAAATCCAAATGTTTACATTTTTATATAATAGGTATTCCTTATCTGATTAAGAAAGTGTCCTCCTATTCCTAGTTTACTCAGTGTTTTTGAGATGTTAATTTTTTTAATCAAATTCTTTATCTGTATCTTTTGAGATGATCATATGATTTTTCTCTTTTATTCTTTGATATGGTAAATTACATTGATTGATTTTCAAGTGTTAAATCAACCTTACATTCCTGAGAAAAAAATACAATTTGGTTTTAATACACTGTCCTTTTAATATATTGCTTGATTTAGTTTGTTATTATTTTGCTTAGGACATTTTCATCCACATTCATAAGAGAAATTGGCATTTTTCTTTCTTATAGTGTCTTATCAGTTTTAGATCTCAAGCATATGTTACCCACATAAAATGGGTTGGAAAGGGATCTTATTTTTCTGTTCTCTGGAGGGGTTTATGTTATGTTGGTGGTATTTTTTCTTTAAATGTTTGGGAGAATTAATCAGTAAAGCCATCTGGGTCTGGAGTTTTCTTCATGGTAAGGTTTTTAATAAAAGATTTGATTTTTTTAAATAGATATGATATTATCCAGCTGTCAGTCTCATTGTGGCTCTTTTGAAGGTAGTCCTTCTTTTTCTCTGGATGTTTTCAGGATGAACTTCTTGGTTTTTTAAGTATTATATATCTATGCATTATAATCTTTATATGTATCTTCCTTGAGATTTATGGTTCCTTTTGAATCAGTGACTTGATGTTTTTCATTGGCTTTTGAAGTTTCTTGGCCATTTTCTCTTTAAATATATTGCTTCTGCCCCAGGATCTCTATCCCCTCTTGATGACTCCAATTACAGGTATTTAGACCTCCTTACCATATCTCGTATGTCTGTTAGACTCATCCCGTGCCACCCCCCTAGTCCCCACCCCCGACTTTTGCTTCTCTGTGCTTCATTCTGGATTTTTTTTTCTGACCTGTCTTCCAGTTTCATCTATGTAAATCTGCTCTGAAAGCCTTTCATTGAATTCCAGATTTGAGTTATAGTATTTTCAGTCTAGCATTTTTATTTAATTCGTTAAAAAAATCCCAGTTCCCTACCAAAATGCTCAAGCTTGTCTTAAATGCATTAATTGAAGTCTGAAGCCAATGTCTGCTAACACTTTTATCTGGTTCATGTGGGTTGTTTCTATTGTCTGTTTTTTCTCTTGGGTTTTGGTCAAGTCTTTTCATTTATATATGTTTAATAGCTTCTTTTTATTAGGAGCCAGATGTTGTGCATATAAAAAGTTTACAGGGGTAATTTAAGGCTCTGTGACATGTTATTTTTCTTCAGAGAGGATTTATTTCTGCTTCAGGCAGGCAGCTAGCTTAAGACACTAGCAATTTCTGCCTATGTTGATACAGCTAAGGACTGAGATGTTTTGAAGGTGGGCTTCGGTTGCTGTACAGGCTGGTCTGTTTTCAATACCCTTACTTTTGAAGTGTAGTCCTTCCAAATCTCATTCAAAATCTTCATGTGCTTACCAGGGCCTCTCTTCCTTAGTAGACCCTGAACTTTCAGAATCATCAGTTGCAAAGGAAAAGGCAGCTCCAAATGCCAGGCTCACTTTGCTGAGCTTCCTTCTTCTCCATATTCTTTGTCCTACAATCCCATGTTTTTGTAACTCTGATGCCTTCAAACAGATGTTGTTAAATTTTTTCCAGCTTGCCTAGTTCCTAGTGGGAACCATGCTAGATATAGAACTCATGGGCTGGGGCTTTGGAAGATAGTTGGGGGGAACTGTTTGGAATTGTCAGTGGGGAAGGATCACTCCTGTCCTACCTCCAGGCCCTGAGTTTCTATTTGAGAGGGCTCCAAGGGAGAGAGTCCTTAGGGGCTGTCATATATTACTCAGGACAAGAGTTAAAGGATTTATGCTAAGAAGCTAAGGAAGTTGGAGAGTTTGGGGAGGGGCGAGTTAATATAAAAGTTTCTTTTTTTTTTTTTTTTTTTTTTTTACTTTAGGATAGGTTGGTTGAACTAGATGACATCTAAGTTTCCGTGTAATTTGAAATTCTAGGATTCTATTAAATGAGCTGGGCTTCCATTTAGGTTAATTAGAGGTTTAATTAGAACTTAAAATTTCTCCTATAGAGATAAGGAGGCTTATCATCATAAAGAAAACTTCCGGGTTTTAATTTCAGCACAATAGCTCCCAGCTGTAAATTGCCGAACCAGCTTCTTTCTGTAATGCACAATGGGATTCTGAAATCTTAAGTCTAAAGGGAACCAGTTGCAATATTATCTGCTAGGAATTTACTGTTCTGTGGATCATTGTGTAGTATACACTTATGGAAACTGCCTCATTTCCTCATATCTTATACTGTATTATGATTTTATTATTTCTTTTATACAATCTACAGGTTCTGGGTGTTTCTCTGCTCATGATGTAAGTGCCTCCACTCATCTAACCTCTCCTGGGTCTTCATGCTCATTATCTTCTGTCCTTTTCTCCCCTTTGTTTCCCACTGCTCCCTCCATGCCTTACTTTTCACTGTGCTGTCTAGAATTCCTCTTCCATGGTAGAAAGAGCTTCCAACATTCTCAACCTTTCCACTGAATATTCCTTTCAGCTATTGTCCTCAACTGAATCCTGGCTCTCCCAAGAGGATCCTGCTGCTCCTGCAGCCTTCTCTTTCCTGCATATCTCAGACTGCCTTTTTGGCTCATGACTCCTTCATCCTCGTGTAAAATCTCCAGCTCCTTTCAGGTCAGGGCTGACCTACTGTCTACCCTCTTGACTGCTCTCATGTACAGCTTCCTAGGACTCCCCTTTGTTCACATACTCGTGGATTCCTACTCTAGCAGTCCCCCAACTTCACTGAGTCCTTCAGTCAATTCACCCCTCCACTTTTTACTGTTAACACCTCTGCACCTCAGTGTCCTCACACCTCTCCAGACTCAGTGTAGTTTCCATGGCCTGGGTCAATAATCATGCTCTTTCAAACTTTTTATCATCTTGTATCTCTCTTATGTTGTGCCCATATCCAAGCAACTGAACATCCCTGTGGAAAAAATCACACAAACACATTGTCAAGGCTCACTTCAAATTGATGACCACAAATCTCAAAAGGACGTGTAGAACTACCAGGTCATTCAATGCCACTCCTCTAGTAAATTCACTTTCCCACTCCTCAAGGGCACTACTTCACACTGTTTCCTCTCACTGCTCAGCTTCTCTTCCCCACTCTTATCTCACAGTGAGAATAGATATAATCAGGGGAGAGCCCCTCATCTTCTCAGCACCAGTGCTTGAGCCTACTGACACCTGTACCCACACACTCTGCCTTAGCTCCTGTTACCATGGGAAAAGTGAAACTACCCCTTCCAAACACTAAGCCCTGCTATGCGCCCTGGGCCCTAAACTCTCTTCCTTCTCAAGGATGTGACTCTGGCAGTAACACCCTATTCCTCTAGCATCATCATGTCTCCCTGCCACCCTGCCACAGGATCCTTCTACTGCTTTACGAGCACCTTTATTTTCACCCATCTTGAGAAACTTTCTCTTCAAAGATTATGAATAGGCAGTTCACAGAAAGGTACAAACAAGCATCTTAAATATTTGAAAAGATACTCAAGCCCACTCACAAAATGAGTAAACAAATTAAAACTATATTGAAAGGACCTTTTTACCATACCGTATCAGCAAAGATATAAAAGTTTGAAAACATAGTAATGAGAAGAGTATGGCGGAAAGTGTATTTTCACACAGAGAAGTGGGAGGAAATAGGTACAACCTCAATGGAGGTCAATCTGAGTATATCTAGAAAAATTACCAAATGCATATGCCCTTGCACCCAGCAGCCCCACTTCTGGAGTTCATCCTGTATTAGACCTACAAGCGTTAGAGTGCCTCCAGGGCTTTGTGGACCTTCTGTGTCTACATTCTCTTCCTAAGTGGTTCTACCCACTTCCTTGTCTTTTAAGTACCTTTTATACGCCAGTGACTCTAAAGTCAGACCCTCAACTGAGAGATTCCTGAGCACTCCGGACTAGCTCATCTCAACAGTCTACATGATAGTTTGATGGTATCTCAAACTTAAGGTGGCCCAAGTAGGATTGATTCTTTTTCCTCCTCCCTAAATCCACTCCTCCTCTCACCAAGCCTTTTTAATTTCATTAAATGACTCCACTACCCTCCCTGTTTCTTGGGCCAAAAACACTAACAACATCTTTGATTTCACTTAATCCTGAACTTTTGGCATCTATTTATTCCTTGACTTTATTCCATTTTTAACTTCTTTTAACTTGAAGATTTGACTTTGCTTCACACTCTCCAATTTCTGTTTTAAACTTCCTCTTTGGACTCGAGCAAGTTATAGTTTTCCAGGCTAAGAGTTTGATTCCTCCTGTCCATGATACTGGCTTGTTATCTCTCCCTGCCTTGGCTGCTTCTAACTACCTCTCCCAGTCCTACCTGGTGACCTTCCTTCCTCTGGCCACCACCTTGCTTCAAGTTTATGGGGAAAGCTCAGAGAATGCCAACCAGAGTCTTAAGTGACTGATATGGAAAACTTAGAATGCCAGTGTATTAATTTATAATTATGTGTTGTAACTGCCATGTGAATGGGAAAGCTGGTGTCAGCTAATCAGCATTGAGAAAGATTATTGGAAGCCACTTTATAATCAGAATATTATATGGTGAGTCTAGAAATCTCAGCAAAGAAGAGTTAGATAATTTTAAAGGTAACAAATAGCTCGGTGTGGCCAACTCCACCATACATATTTCTGCCAATAGACTAGTCACTTTGTCATCTGGTCTAATAGAATATAGGGTTCATGAGAGCAGAGTCCATATCTTTCATGCTCACCATTAAATCCAATACTTAGCCTGTGGATGAATATGCCCAGAGTTCCCTGTCCTGGATGGTGCTACATGAGCACTGCCAAACTCTGCTCTCTGTTTCCCATTTGCCCCTGATCTCTGCTAATTCTCTCTCTTCTGTTGATACATTCTTTCTGAATCATTCAAACCAGAATTGTGCTCTCTCCACTTTGAGCCTTAGATATTGTCTTTTAAGGTAACTTTTGTACAAATTTAATACCAAACATTTAGGGTTGATTTCACCAGTTTAATTATGAGGTTCTGCCTCACTGTCACCTAAACTACTCATTGGCCTAATTGTGCATCAGAAGCTAGAAGCATAAGAGATCTACTCATACCCATGGATTTCCACCTGGTAATCTTTGAACACTGCTTCATAATCCATAGATATTTAAATATGAATGCCTTAAGATCTTTCTAAAAATGTAACTAATCTTAAAGAATAGAGATTTACCACCAAAAGAATGTGCCACAAAATCTGAAGGCAACACGAATATAGTTGACTTTTTTGATAGGTAAAACTAGAACAAAAAAAATAGGTATGATAATGAGTTAAATGTATGATATTTTGTAAGCTTGATAAGGATACTTTAGTAGAAGCAGATGAAGACTACTAATTTACAGAAGATTTGCAGTTGCATTGTTGTTGCAACAATATAATTGGGTTCCAATTATAATTATTATTATGATTAGACTAATGAGATACGTTTTTTTAATATGAAAAAAATTCATTCAAGGGTTGTTCTTACCTTTCATGTGTAGAAGAATCTGAGTAATAAAGCATCACTATCTACATATGCCAGGACTTTTGTGGTACCTGAGAAGAAGATAATCAGCCCCTTGGAGCCAGGGATAATTGCTCAGACCAGGCTGTGGTTTACCAAAGCCTCCGGTGGGAGAAGAGTGTATCTCTCAAGGTGGAGGGGCTCTCTCATCAGATGGCAGTTAACACTCATCAGAGTTCCTGTGGGGAACCAAATGCAAACTGGCAGCCAAGGAAGTGTACACAGGACCATCTTCCTCTGTTCCAGAGGACAAGGACCATGTGTGTTTCATTCTCCACAGCTTTCCCAGTAGCTAGCCAAGCGCCTGGCACATAAGAGGCTCTTGCTAAATATTTACTAAATAGTATGAATGATGACGTTATATATTTTACAGCTTTTATTTGTTGTTTATTACAGTATAACAAATTACACCAAAATATAGTGGCTTAAAACATTTGTTACCTTCCATTTTCTGTGGATCAGGAAAATAGGCATGGTCCTCTTGTCCTGAGTCTGTCACAGGGCTGCAGTTGTCCCAAGGCTCGACTAGGGAGGATCCACTTTCTAGCTCACTCACATGATGGTTGGCAGGACTCAGTTCCTCACAGCCTGTTGGATGGAGGCCTCCCTCAGATCCTTGCCATGTGGATCTCTCCATAGAGCCTCTCACAATGTGGCAGCTTGCTCCATCAGAGTGAGGAGGTGAGAGGGCAAGAGAGAGAGAGAGAGAGAGAGAGAGAGAGAGAGAGCTACTACTATAGAGGTCAGAGCCTTTTGTAGCCTAATCATGGAGGTGATATTCCCTCACTTTGGCCACATTCTGTTCATTATAAGCAAGTCACTAGATCCAGCCCACATGCAGGGAGAAGGGGTTGCACAAGGGAATGAATACCAGGAGATAAGGATTATTGAGCCATTTTAGAAAGCTGCCTACCAAACCTTGAGTTTCTTTAAATGATGATATTCTCAGAAAAATAATATTAATTTTCATGTCTTTAAAAAATTGAATTAAATATGCCATAGTTATTCAGAAACATTGGTTCATTTTTTCCCCTGAAAACCCCCCAACAAAGGTCAATACCAATAAGTACAGCACTTGTATTGACCATATTTTAAAAAATATTTCCAGATTGTTACATTGTAATAAATAATGACCTTCTGAGAATTCAAAGACCCAAATACAAGGGAGTGTATTGCAGCAGGCTTAATCACTGTTTAGTGATGATGGAATGTAAAATCGAAAAGCCAAGGATAGAAATCAAATTGCGTTTCTGCAGAAAGATCCTCAACAATTGAAAAACTGCTCTATAAAACTAAAGAACAGCTTGATGATTTAGAAAATAGAAACTGCAGAAATATTCTGTAGATCCTAGTTATGTCCCCACTGCTTATTAGCTTGCCTGTTTGAGAGCAAAGAGGAAGGGCAACAAAAAGAGATTCAAATTAGTGAATTTTGCTCTGGCCCTGAGCCACACTGGCTTAGGACTATTAATGCTAAGTATATCCTGGACTAAAAATAAATCTTCTGCCCTTTTATTTTCAAGTAACTTTCCTCCTTCATATCCAAACCAGAACACAGACACATATTATTAATTTATATTGAGACTTATTTGATGGATTCTTTAATGAATGGAGTTTGTTCTGATATGGTAAAAATTATTCATTATATCCACAGTAATGTGATTGTTTTAAAATAACATAATCAAATTAGTCACCTCAGCAACTTGTGTGATTTCAGGAATGCTAATTGGATATGTATAGAATAGTAGATCAATGACAGACGGCAACACTTTAGCAAAAGCCACTTCTAGATACTTAACCTATGACCAGGAAATGTCTTAGCCTAGCAATAGATTATTCTAACATGTCTAGCCTATAAAACTCATACTATTAAGAGTTTTCATTAGATTTATTTGCATTTACAACTATAGGAGTGAAGATGGTACCAGCAGCTATATTCTCTTCTTATTTGAAACCCATCTCATAGAAGCAAGATGCTTAACCCCTCTATAAGAATGCTTAGATCTGTAGTGAAATTAGAAAGGTCATGGGCTTTGCAATTAGACAGACATCAGTCTCTGCCTAGTTTCTTTTTTCTTTTTTTTTTTTTTGCGGTACGCGGGCCTCTCACTGCCGCGGCCTCTCCCGCTGTGGAGCACAGGCTCCGGACGCGCAGGCCCAGCGGCCATGGCTCACGGGCCCAGCCGCTCCGTGGCATGTGGGATCCTCCCGGACCGGAGCACGAACCCGTGTCCCCTGCATCGGCAGGCAGACTCCCAACCACTGCGCCACCAGGGAAGCCCTCTGCCTAGTTTCTTGACAGCTGTGTGACCTTGAGTAAGTTACCTAACTTCCCTGGAAACTCAGTGTCCTCCTATATAAAATGAGAGAAATGATGGTGATGATTATGGTGATGATGAGGATGATCACTGCTAACATGTGTTAAGTGCTTATTATGTACCAGGCACTGTGTTATTTTTATGTGCATTAGTTCATTCACTCCTCATAGTAACTCTATGGGGTATAAATGCAATTCTTATCCCATATATGTCCTATCACATACACACACACACACACACACACACACATGCATGAATTCTTTCAATCTGTCCATTACATGGTGGTTTTACCATTTTCAGCTTATCTATCCTTACCCCAGAACCATATCACAGATTTTGGCTAGACTCTGACTCTCTTCTAGTGAAAGAGGCAAATTCCTTGTGGAAGCTTATAGCCCCACAGATTATTAGGGACTGTTTTTGCTTTCTGTACCATGGTGGTTCTTTTCTGCTATAGGTTCTCAGTGCTTTTTTCTCTATTCCTAATACTTTTTATCATACTGACTTCTTTGGTGTGAATAACTTTGAATTCATATGTCTTATTTTCACCTTTGGGGCCTGTGTGTGTGTGTGTGTGTGTGTGTGTGTGTGTAGAGAATGACCATTGCTATTATAGCTTGCTTGTATTAAACAAGTTCAGTTGTTTTTGGTACAATATCCAGGAGGGAATGGTGGAGATAGACCTATCAATCACTGGAGTATGTCAGTTTCCTCCATCTCTTATTTACTATCCAGATCTGGGGTTTTTTTTACATGAATCCAGAGTCTGTGCTTTTTCTAATATGTAGTTAACAATCTGAATGACACGTTCTTTATAGTACCACAATAATCCCGTCCATTACATCACTTAATTTATGGGAGTGCTAACACCAAAATCGATAAACATTATTTCTGACATGTCAAGAGTGTTAATGGTGTGATTAAAAAAGAAAAAGATTCAAAAATCTCTTTGCACAGAATCCTTTGATATACTGTTGTTGAGGCATACCTACCCAAAGCTGCGATATGGAAGACTTAAATCATTAAGACTCCGTCAACTTTAAAAATGTGTGTCAGAAGCTATTTTTAGCCACACGAATCTTTTATGCCATATTGTGGAATTCTGTTAGCAGATAGAGGGAGAGACTGTATGTCTCAGAGAAGATTGTCTCAGGTTGTTTTGAGACATATCAACAGTTGCTAAGGAACCGTCGCTAATGCTTCTGGGAAATTCTATAATATTTCACTTAGAAATCGGGAGAAATTTTTATAGAGCAAAGCTTCTTAGACAAGGAAAGCATATGAAGGGTGATATTAGGGAATAGCTTCAAACTGGTAAAAAATATTTTAAAGTTTCCTAGAAGATTGAGTTTAAATGGGGTTTCGCAGCACCATATAATCGCCTCTTACAGAATCCTGGAAGCTTTCATTTACATCTGATTTTAGAACAAGTAGCATTTTAAAATCTGGTCACATTTTAGTTTATTTTCCGTGATTGATGTCTTAAAATGGAGATAAGCACTTCTTTTCACACAGAGAATTAATTAGCATGCTAGGGTGGTGGTTCCACTGATTCTCTTCTCTTTTACTGAAATGCTATATTAATAGTAAGCACTTAATAGGCGCTGACTGTTTATTAGGTTCTACAAAGATATAGTCTTGGCATGTAATGGTTTTAAAACCCAACTAGTCCTCTCTGATTAGCTGCAGCATTGTCGATAGTGAAGAGACTTTCTCCAGCCACTTTCACTGAGGCTTATGTTGCTGGGGGAGTCAGGCTAGCAGCCTAACAGCCAACTCAGTGCACCATCCCGGTGAGGACCTGCCTCATCTCAACATCCTGTTACCTGTGGTCTGCCTGGCCACAGAGAGAAGGTTTGCTCCATACAGAAACATTACTTTTAGACAAGCTGATTTGGTCTAACTGTTTGGTCTACATGCTTCATTACTTCCAGGCTTATTAGAGTCTGGGGAAAATGTAGCAATAATTCATTTTTTCTTTTTCTCTGTCGTTCACGAACATTAAGTGAACACCTGTCATAAGCAAGGAGCTGTGGTTAGTGCTAGGGTTAGGACACATTTAATACGCAGTCCTTGTCCTCAAAGAGCTTATATTCTGGTGAGGAGACCATTCTGCGAACAAGCAATTGCAAAACAGTAGGATAAGAGTCACCATGAAAGTGTGTAAGGAGCTGAGGAAGGAACAAGTGCAGTTTTTCTGCCTGGGCAAAGGACTCAGATGGAGTTGAATAGGAGTATGTTAGTCATACACACGGGGAAGGGGGTGAGAGGGAGCAAGCAGTGTATAAAGGGTGCCACAGGCATGAGCAGAAAACAGGCTTCCGTCAGCCCTTGACGCTGGTGCCTGGAACCCCAAGAGAGCCTCAGAGATAGAGCAGGACAGTGCACAGAGGCCCTGCCATTGAAGGCTTATTCTTTCAACATATTAAACCCCCCTCCCCTTTTTTGGTTAGAAGACCACTGCAGTGGGCCAATAATAACAGGGATGGAAGAGAATGTAGACTGTGAGGAAGGAAATAACATTAAAGGGAAATATTAGGAGGGAAAATATGTATGACTTGATGAAGGCATGGGGGCGGGGTGCCGGTTGGGGAAATACATGACCCGACCTTCCTCCAACACGTAGAACTTCCTCTCGTGTTCTGCATCTCTCTATGGCCCTCTCTGTGCTCCATGCTGCTTCGTGACTCCAGGCCTGTTCTTCTGTGGTTCTCTTTGTCTGGAACACTTTCCCACCTGGCCTAGTGATCTTCTCTGAGCTAGCATGGCTTGCCCTTTTGATGCCTCTGCATTTCTCTATTTAGGATACCAACTGGAAACTGTTCAATGAGGTATCTCTCCTATTTACGTACAATCTCTTCCACAGTAGCGGCTGGTTTTTTTTTTTTTTTTTTTAGTTTTTTTAATTAGTTTTTTTATATTTTATTAGTTTTTTTATTAGTTTCTGCTTTATAACAAAGTGAATCAGTTATACATATACATCTGTTCCCATATCCCTTCCCTCTTGCATCTCCCTCCCTCCCACCCTCCCTATCCCACCCTTCCAGTCGTCACAAAGCACCGAGCTGATCTCCCTGTGCTATGTGGCTGCTTCCCACTAGCTATCTATTTTACGTTTGGTAGTGTATATATGTCCATGCCTCTCTCTCGCTTTGTCACAGCTTACCCTTCCCCCTCCGCACATCCTCAAGTGTGTTTTGTTTTTATTTGTGTAACATGCATAAGCAGGGTGTTAACCTTTGTGTAAGTAAGAGCTAATAAATGTTCATTGATGTGAACTGGTCTGATAGAGTTGGGTTGTTTTGTTTTTTTTTTAAACTACTATGTATGTTTTTTGCCTTCAGATTGCAGATGGGGTGCCAAGTGCAGTAATAATTTAGAAAACACCCAGATGTCAGATAATCACAAGGACAGGGCAAGCCAGGCAACGTGCCTTGGTGTTGCCACTTGTCTTGGTGTCTGTTCATTCTGAGGTTTTTCCAACAGCTGGAGAAGCCAAGAGCCAAGGCAGCATCAGGCCATTTGACTGGACTCAGAATCTACAATGTAGAGATGGTTCAAGGACCTGATGCTGGCAGTGTAAGATGTAGACATGAAGAAATGTAGATACAAACAAATAAAGTGAATTCTAGCTAAGTTTCAGATGGATGATTCAGACTGTTATGTGCTAGAGGACTTTAGAGGAGATGTGGAAGGCCAATAGCCCTTGAGTATATAGTCAGCAAATTCAGCATAATGCTGAGTTTGAAGACATGAGTTTGCATGCCAATCAGAATATTCACCAAAGAAACATTTTGCTAGTCTTTCAGTGAATGTTGACAGAGAAGCTTGTGTAAAAGTTGCATTAAATGTCATGCTTGAAGTAGGCCAAATTGTGAAACTGAATAGTGCATTTCTTTCTACGTTAGAGAAGCAGAAGCTATCAGAGAACACGTCTGTGATGGTTTGATTAGTACCCTCTCCCCAGGTTTACAGAAAGCACCACAATATTCTTGATGATTCTATGCTTGTTTTAGCTGAAACCATCTAGTCAGACAAATCACTGGTCATCACAAAGTCCACAGTACAAACAATGGCATGGAGCATGTTTTGTTGCGAAGGTAAAGGTTCCTTGGATGTATGGAGGATAACTCAGAATTATTAATACTAGACACCTGCCTAAGACCAGCCCATTGAACACCATATACAGTTGACCCTTGAACAACACAGAGTTAATTCATGCATAACTTACTGTCGGCCCTCGGTGTCCACAGTCCCACCACAGCCATGGGTTTAACCAACCATGGACCATGTAACAGTATTTACTATCGAACAATATTTGTGTGTAACTGGACCCATGCAGTTCAAACCCACATTGTTCAACAGTCAACTGCATATGGAGTCATGATAAATATCTGATACTATTTTTCCTCTGACATGGCAAGACAGGATGTAGTTAGTGATGCATCAACTTCCCAATTTAAGAATGGAACTAAATAGAGTTCTTATCACAAGGAAAAAAATTGTTTTGTTTTTGTTTTTTTCATATCTATATGAGATGATGGATGTTAACTAAACTTATTATGGTAATCATTTCACAATATATAGAAGTCAAATCATTATGTTGTACACCTTAAACTTATACAGTGCCATACGTCACTTATATCTCATTAAAATAGGGAAAAAAAAGAATGGAACAAAATAAATGAGAAGTAGTATAACACAGTGATTAAGAATATTTGATTTAGTGCCAAACTGCTTAGATTCAAACGCTGGCTTTTCAAAACCAGTTGTGAAGCCTGGAGCAAGGTAATAATTCTCTTTGTGCCTGTTTCCCCATCTGTAAAATGATGACAATAGTAGTACATACTTCATGGAGTTGTTACATGGATTAAGTAAAATAATAAATATAAACTGTTTAGAATAGATTGTAGCACATAGTATGCAATCACACAATAAATATTAGCTATTATTGTTATTAATGATCTTATCTCAAGTTGATGATAAACATAGTCTCTATGAGTTCATTGACTAAATTCAAAATTAACCTTACTACGTGCCTAGTATGAGACATAAGCTCAAATAACAAATATCACTATACTTAAGTAGAAATAAATTCATGTTATTTTGCCATCCAACAGTCATCATGGGGTGGATGATCTGCTAGTGATTATCACTTTATGGAACTCTCTCTGGGGTAAATAGCGACCCACATGGAGATTACCCCAGGCTCTGGGAGGTCGAAGATATTCTTCAGAATTTCAAAGCATATCAACTGCGAGGTTGCATAGGGATGAGTGGAAATGGACATGCCAGGATAACAATCAGGACACGTTGTTCTTTCAGGTTTCTAAGAAAATAATTATCATGCTTAAGAAATTCTGTCATCCCATCTCTGATACAGTCCAAAGAATAGCCTTGTAATTTGTATGCCATCTACTTGGTTTTAACAAAGCATTTGAGCCTGGTGAACACATTGGTAGGTTAGAAAATACTGCGAAGGCAGTCTGTGTGTGGAAGTTTATAAGCATCATTTGTTTACTCTGCAAGGAAGTGATGGTGAGAGTTATAGATGCAGACAGATATCAAATATGTTTACAGTGACTAATAGCACCAAACAAGCCGGCACATGTATACCATTATTTCAGCTATTTTTTTATTTGTTTGTTTGTTTGTTTTAAGATGCCCTTTGTTGCCTTCAAAGATTTCGATTCATTTATTAACATGAAGGTTAGGTCAGATAAGAATGCATCTAATCTCTGCCATATGTAGATGGCAAAAGGAAATTATTTTTTGGAATATAAACAACCTTATTACATATTGTCCACATGCCAATGACTGCACACAGGTGTCTCACAGTCAGAATGATGAATAACAGTGGTTGGGTTGTGTTTGTTTGCTTAAGTTGTGCATCACTTTGGTCATATTATCAATCTCCAAGCAGAGGAAGATTCTCTGAAATTTCTCTGGACCACCCCTGAAAGTTAGAGATAAGTTTCATCATCTCAGTGGCATCGTCTTTTGCAATCAATCAGCAATAGCCACCAAATAGAGATTTAGTGGTGGTGTGTGTAAAAGGCACTGTGATAGACAGCACTGTTCAGGAAATGGAAATCTATAGCATGGTCTCCTTTTCCAAAGATGGGGTGATAATGCACAGATTACATAGCAGAATTAATTAATAATAAGTTATAAAGTGAGATAACTCTTAAGAGGTGCTGCAGGCAGTATATGAAAAAGCACCTGATCACTGATAGAGATATAAGAAGAAAGTTTGTTTATAGTAAGCCGAAATGGTTCTGGAAAGACTTCTTGAAAAGAGAGAGATAGAGATGGAAGTGGAGATGGAGATGGGGAGAGAGAGAGAGAGAGAGAGAGAGAGAGAGAGAGGGAGGGAGGGAGGGAGAGGGAGAGAGAAAGGATTATTCTAGGTAGGTGCGACCAGCACAGACATGAGGAAACACAAGGTATACTGAGAATAGAGAGCAAACCCAATTAATGACAGTATAAACTACATGAAGAGCCAGTTTACTAGGAATTGCATACCTTTGGGGATATGCAATAGCAAGTTAGGGTGTGACAAGACATGGGATAACTGTGAGTCTCTAGGATATGAACAGCAGAAGAATGTTCATATGAACAATGAAGCCTTCACTCTTGTCTGTGATTAGGGCACCCTGATAGAAGATAAGCCTAGAAAAATATTAATAGTTTGATGCCAGTTTGCAGGGAAACTGCATAGAGAGAGGGCTGTGCAGTTCAAACTTTATAGGTTTGGATTTTTTTACCTAAGGGTCACAAATCCCCAGGCTTCAGGATATATGCTCACCCCTTGAATCATAGGCAAAAACCTGTGCATTGTTCTAAGGTCCATAGTTCTTACTGGATATTGAAAGATATTCATGCCCCCTGCCTCCAAATTAAGCTTCACTTAATAAGTAATGGATAATAAGGAATGATTTTGAGCAGGAGTGACATAAAATTGATAATTGGGATGATGACTCTGGTATCTGTACAGGGTGAGGGACAGACTGGAGAGACTGGAGCAGAGGACACCAGGCGGGAGGCTGCAGCAGGCTGGAGGGACAGACGTGGCTGTGACAGCCCCATGGGTGGGACTGACAATCTTCAAGGAGGTAGAGGGAAAAGGAGGTGTTTAAAGGAAAGCTCTCCTTTGGGGGATAATGTCAAAACATTTGTGGAGAAGATGGGGAAATGGGAGGTAGTGAAGTTCAAATCAGTTTCTAAAGAAATCAATCAGTTAACATTTATTTATTCAAGCCTCTTGAGTCTTCACCGTGTTGATGTAAAGCCTTTCATATAAGAACTCTATTCCTGTGGCAATGAGAGCTTAGACTTACCTTGCAAAGCCTGATTGGAAAGATGTATTTAAAATAAGGACATTAGGGTCCTCCCTGGTGGCGCAGTGGTTGAGAGTCTGTCTGTCGATGCAGGGGACACGGGTTCGTGTCCCGGTCCGGGAGGATCCCACATGCCGCGGAGCGGCTGGGCCCGTGAGCCATGGCTGCTGAGCCTGCGCGTCCGGAGCCTGTGTTCCACAACGGGAGAGGCCACAACAGTGAGAGGCCTGCGTACCGCAAAAAAAAAAAAAAAAAAAAAAAAAAAGATAAAAAAAATAAGGATATTAGTGAATCGTGAACTGCCAACTCATATGAATGCTGAAATTAAGATAGTTTCTTTCAAAATTACCTGATTTCAAATTTCCAGTTAAATTCGTGGAAGTTGAAATGTCTCTAAATGTTTTGGATGCCTCAGTTGTTGCAGACATTTAGTTGACCAGTTGGATAACTAAGCTCTTTCACTGTCTCAATGTCACACACTCCCAAGTCAAGAGATTTCAAATTTTGTAGGTGTTTCAGAAATAGACGAGTCCCTCATTGTCTCAGTGCAAATTAGTTTGGGTTGACCATATTTAATGAGAGAATATTAGAATTCTGAAAAATAACATATTCTAGCTGAGTATACAGTAAAACAAACAAACCAACACCTTGTACCTTCCCCTGAGGTAATACAAAGATTTGGGGACCATCACATTAGCGGAAGATTCATGTTTGCTCTTGGTCACCTGAGTCAGTAAGGACAATAAATCTTCTGGGCTCTAAGTTAATCCCACCCAACTGTTTGTAGTTGAGCACATCTGGGAGGCAGAGGCCAAGTGGGAACTGTGGAGAGGAGACACTGTCTTCAAAGGTCAAAGCACTTAGCCTTCTTAGCCGATTTCAAGTCAGTCCAGCTGCCACAAGTGGTCTCAAAACCAAAATGGCCTTGGCCCCATTATCTGACACAAATATGGCTGTGGCAGAGCCACTCGTCGGGGTCTCTGCTGCCTTAGCATATGCCGAAGCCAGTTTCAGACAGTCTGGGGCCTTCCTTGACGCTTTCCACACAGCAGGTATATTGAGGAGCATCTCCGTGCCTACCGGGTGATTGGATGGCTCTTTGGCGGTCTCTGGTGGTAAACATTAGATATGCTTTTAGGGGGAACAGCCGAATACTTGACTCCATTTGAGCAAATGCAAAAACAAACATTTGAATGAATCTGCTAAAATTCTCTGGTGTGAACTTAAGTCTGATACTGACTTCTAGCTGTAACTCAGAAGGATCACTATGTTGTTGATGTATTATATAGAGTGGCACCTTAGGGTGAGTTATCTATATAGTATTAAAATATCCTCTCTCTCTCTTTCTCTCTCTTTCTCTCTCCACCAAAACCTCACCTTTCTCCAGTGGTTCTTCTAACAGGAATTCCTAAGATGTGCCTGTGTACATGTCTGTGGGTATATATAATTGTGCTGGGTATAATTAATTTTTTGATTACCAGATCTTCATAGATATGAGCATTAAACCTCTTAATTATCACAGTTACAAATGTCCATTTGGTAACTTGCTATCTTGTGTCGGTAAGCGAATTGGACATACTGAGTTGTTATATCAAAGAGAGTTGGTATGTATGCCTCAACTCATGTATTTCCACACTGCATGCCACTAGGTACATGAGGGTTCTTTTCACTTCTGTTCTTTTTAATTCTTGGTAGAGTGTGTATAATCAGTGACTAAACATCATCCATTAGTCAGTTCAGCCTTGCCTGAAGTATTAGTATTCTAAACAATCCTATTACCAAGGCATTATTTTGATACTTTATTAAAAGTCCTACAGCTCTAGCACTGCTATACTCAAACACAGCTTTATGCAATTAAGATTATAATGGAAACTTTATTACAATGATATATAACTTGTATCATCCTAATAAAAGTTCCTGTACATAGCAATGCTTTAATAACGTTGTTTCTGTAACAGTGATTCCTTAGTAATGGAGCTTCTCTCATGGCAACTTCATTATTAGGAAATGATGTCAGTAATAGAAATGCAAATAAAGATTTTGAGAGGAGCATTTGATGCATGGCTCTATTACTGATCTGCTCTCTTTTCATGCATTACATCTAATCATTATAAACCTACCATGTAGATTATAGTTTCACTTATTATTCTCCTGTAATATTTTAGCATTTGTGTCCTTCCAAATTATCAAAATTGACTGCCATTTTAAAATAAAATTCAAGGGTTAAAATAATTTAAATTCTAATTAAATTTTGTTTCTAAAGCATTCTGAATGTTTCACAAAACCTTCCCTAATTTTTATTGTATCAAAAATTGAGTGCACCAATAGCATTCAAACTGGGGTATGCGTACCCCTGAGTGGATATGAAGACATCCCAAAGGATATGTGGGTATAGAAAGGTTTAAAGGAATTAATATCCAGATCTTCTACTTCCATATGTACCATCTCATAAAATCAATCTGCCTGGAAGGCCCTTACGGAGATTTTCCTACCACACCTCCCCCTTTTGCCTTTCTCCACTGAGAAAGGCATACATTGCACCCACCCTATCCCTTACCATGGCATATTGCTCCACTCTTCAGGCCCCACTCCATATTTTTAAGAGTCAGGAAGTACAGGATTGTGGTTAAGTGCCTGGGCTCTGGAACCAGGGAGCGTTGTGGATACAGGCTCTGTGACCTTGAGTAGTCTAAGCTTTCTCAACCTCCATTTCTGCATCTACAAGATGGGGATAGTAATAATAGGTTGTTGTGAGGATTAAGTGAATTCAAGCATGTGTGAAAGAAGTATGACCTGTAGTACAAACTAAATGATGCTATTAGCCCATGATTTCCAAAAATATTTCACTTTACATGTTTATTTATCAAATTTTATAATATATTGTTTAGCTCAACCGAGTACTCCTAATAATTATAATGACGACTCAATCACACATCTTAGTTAATACCTAGAGCAAAATGGTCACAGGAAATTTTAGAAAGCAAACTCCTTTCTGTATATATATTTTTTGTTTACAAGAATGTGATCAATAAAAAGCTTTTAACCATGAAATATACATTAGGATAAAGTTTTTTGAGAGAAGCAGAATGGAGATGAACTCAAGGAGAAAAATATAAAACATCCAATTGTTCATATATTTTTAAAATGAATGATGAATGATGGTAGGGATCATAACACTAGGGCATTTATTATTATTATTATTATTATTTTGTGGTACATGGGCCTCTCACTGTTGTGGCCTCTCCCGTTGCAGAGCACAGGCTGCGGACACGCAGGCTCAGAGGCCATGGCTCACGGGCCCAGCTGCTCCGCAGCATGTGGGATCTTACCGGACCCGGGCAAGAACCCGTGTCCCCTGCATAGGCAGGCGGACTCTCAACCACTGCGCCACCAGGGGAGCCCAGGGGCATTTATTTTTGATTGAGTGCATTTAAGAGAATGACAATAGTATTATTTAAAATTGTATGTTTAAGTAAAACAGAATGTTTTTTAAATTGTTCATATTTACAATACCCTGGAAATTACATCCTTTGCAACTAGTTAATGAAAAATTTTAGAGGTCAACTATGTGCCTTTGGGTTTTTTTTTTTGCCTTGGGGTTTGTAGATACATATTTTTGTTTGTTTGTTTGTTTTTTTACATCTTTATTGGAGTATAATTGCTTTACAATGGTGTGCTAGTTTCTGCTTTATAACAAAGTGAATCAGGTATACATATACATATGTTCCCATATCTCTTCCCTCTTGCGACTCCCACCCTCCCTCCCACCCTCCCTATCCCACCCCTCTAGGTGGTCAAAAGCACCGAGCTGATCTCCCTGTGCTATGCAGCTGCTTCCCACTAGCTATCTATTTTACATTTGGTAGTGTATATATGTCCATGCCACTCTCTCGCTTTGTCACAGCTTACCCTTCCCTCTCCCCATATCCTCAAGTCCATTCTCTAGTAGGTCTGTGTCTTTATTCCTGTCTTACCCCTAGGTTCTTCATGACATTTTTTTTTCTTAAATTCCATATATATGTGTTAGCATACGGTATTTGTCTTTCTCTTTCTGACTTACTTCACTCTGTATGACAGACTCTACGTCCATCCACCTCATTACAAATAGCTCAATTTCGTTTCTTTTTATGGCTGAGTAATATTCCATTGTATATATGTGCCACATCTTCTTTATCCATTCATCTGATGATGGACACTTAGGTTGTTTCCATCTCCGGGCTATTGTAAATAGAGCTGCAATGAACATTTGGGTACATGACTCTTTTTGAATTATGGTTTTCTCAGGGTATATGCCCAGTAGTGGGATTGCTGGGTCATATGGTAGTTCTATTTTTAGTTTTTTAAGGCACCTCCATACTGTTCTCCATATTGGCTGTACCAATTCACATTCCCACCAGCAGTGCAAGAGTGTTCCCTTTTCTCCACACCCTCTCCAGCATTTATTGTTTCTAGATTTTTTGATGATGGCCATTCTGACTGGTGTGAGATGATATCTCATTGTAGTTTTGATTTGCATTTCTCTAATGATAAATGATGTTGAGCATTCTTTCATGTGTTTGTTGACAGTCTGTATATCTTCTTTGGAGAAATGTCTATTTAGGTCTTCTGCCCATTTTTGGATTGGGTTGTTTGTTTTTTTGCTATTGAGCTGCATGAGCTGCTTGTAAATTTTGGAAATTAATCCTTTGTCAGTTGCTTCATTTGCAAATATTTTCTCCCATTCTGAGGGTTCTCTTTTGGTCTTGTTTATGGTTTCCTTTGCTGTGCAAAAGCTTTTAAGTTTCATTAGGTCCCATTTGTTTATTTTTGTTTTTATTTCCATTTCTCTAGGAGGTGGGTCCAAAAGGATCTTGCTGTGATTTATGTCATAGAGTGTTCTGCCTACGTTTTCCTCTAAGAGTTTGTAGATACATATTTTTAAAATATAGGTATGTGCAAGCAAAAACATTCAGACATTGTAATAAAACACTATAAATCGGAGTAATGGTGTAAGTGAAAGTAGAAATATAAAATTAACTTCATAATTTATGTTTTCTGAGTACTAGATATTAAGAATATAGATATTAAGAATAATAACTTCCTTATCAAGTTTGGAAACTAAGTAAAATTCTAGAATTTTGAGACTCCTCTGGCAGAAAGTCAATTTGACTCTGTGTAGACTAATTTGGCTGAGTATCTCTGGTGCTTCACAGTAGGTCAGTGTGAAGACTACACGTGTGCTCTCAAGTTAATTAGTAATGTCTGGGAGAGAGCCTTACCTTTGAAGAGGGAGGTGGATTTGTCCTTTGATCTGCTTATGGAAGGTGCCCTCTCAGAGTGGATCCTGTTGAGGCAGAAATGGGGAGGCTGTACTGCTGGATGGAAGCTCTGAGAACTTTACTTCATGCCGAAAAAGACACCTGTTACTGCTACTGGAGGAGCACCAGCTCGGACAGGAAAGAATGAATGACCCCCTTATGAGGGACTTGCTACAAATGGGCTATTTCCTATGTAAAAAAAATAAGTGTTGAAGAAAGTGTGTATGCCCTCAGGTGTGTTTACTGCCAATTATATTTGTATCAGTTTGATGTGCACGATTTTAGTTTTCATTCTTATTTCGGCCATACCTCAAAATGAAAGTTTAGATGCTGTTTTCTTCCTGGGCAAGTTTCAAGTCAGCATATCCATAGTTGTAACCATAATGAATATACAATTTTGTGAGCTGGTTTTCTCACTTAACATTATTTTCCAGACCCTTGCCAAGGAAAGTAGAGCTTCTTAGATGAGTGATATGATAATACTGTAGCCATGTTTATACCAAATGGCACAGAATCTGAGGAGAGCATAAACTTTAGTTAATGTGATTTGTGCTGGCCTATTTTCCTGACCCTCCGAGACCCAAGTACCAGCTTGTTGGAGACTCAGGTCAGATAATGCAAGCCTGCTCTGAGAGCTTGGACGTTGGCATACCATTCCTCAAAAGTTGCTGACCCTACCTCAGCCAATCTGGAAAAACAGCATCCAGGGACATGACGTGTTTACAAACTTTCGAGAGAGTTACTCAAACCCATCCTGAGCCCTAAGCCTTCTTCCATATGTGCTCCTGAATCGAGTCAGTAATTCCCAAGGGTTGCATCCTGTGGCCAAGTCAAAAGTGGCATGAAGCCTAAGCTAGTTGCTTAGAGTCTTTGTAGAGTCTGTGTGATGTTTTTGTGAAATATTTCAAAGGATGTTTTAATTTGTAACATTGACAGTGCTACTTGAAGCAGTGAGGGAGTAGTCAAGCAGTTTGCATTGGTGGCAATATAAATTAGTTTAATCATTATGGAAGGAAAAGTGATAATATAGATTAACAGCCATGTAAATATCCCCACTGTTTCTACTCATTCCTGAAATTTTATTATACACACACACACACACACACACACACACACACAGAGTTTATAACAATATAAACCTGGAAAATAATCTAAATGTCTCACAGTGGAATATCTATTATGATATATTAGCCAGATGAAAAGTTATGTAGCTAAAAAGAAAATTATGAGGATTATGCAAAATATAGGAAAGCATATATGAAATAATGTTGAGAGGTAAAAGGAAAATTGAATCATAAAATTATATATTCACTGTGTACATAACTATGAAAGATAGATAGGTGGGTAGGTAGATATCAATAAAATTGGAAAGAAATCAACCTTTAAGAGGAAGGAAAAAAAGAACTCAAGGATGACCTAGTCTGAAGCAATCATGAGATTTATTGACTTTGCTGGTCTGAAGGGCAATGGGGAGAAAATAATGGTGAGCTCAGATAGCCTCATTCACCAGAGGGCAGACAGCAGAAACAAGAAGAACTACAGTCCTGCAAGCTTTGGAAAAAAACCACATTCACAGAAAGATAGACAAGATGAAAAGGCAGAGGGCTATGTACCAGATGAAGGAACAAGATGAAATCACAGAAAGACAACTAAATGAAGTGGAGATAGGCAACCTTCCAGAAAAAGAATTCAGAATAATGATAGTGAAGATGATACAGGACCTCAGAAAAAGAATGGAGGCAAAGATCAAGAAGAGGCAAGAAATGTTTAACAAAGACCTAGAAGAATTAAAGAACAAACAAACAGAAATGAAGAATAAAATAACTGAAATGAAAAATACACTAGAAGAAATCAATAGCAGAATAACTGAGGCAGAAGAATGGATAAGTGACCTGGAAGACAGAATGGTGGAATTCACTGCCACTGAACAGAATAAAGAAACAAGAATGGAAAGAAATGAAGACGGCCTAAGAGACCTCTGGGACAAGATTAAACGCAGCAACATTCTCATTATAGGGGTCCCAGAAGGAGAAGAAAGAGAGAAATGACCCAAGAAAATATTTGAAGAGATTATAGTTGAAACCTTCCCTAACATGGGAAAGGAAATAGCCACCCAAGTCCAGGAAGTGCAGAGAGTCCCAGGCAGGATAAACCCAAGAAGAAACATGCTGAGACACATAGTAATCAAATTGACAAAAATTAAAAACAAAGAAAAATTATTGAAAACAACGAGGGAAAAACAACAAATAACATACAAGGGAACTCCCATAAGGTTAAAAGCTGATTTCTCAGCAGACACTCTACAAGCCAGAAGGGAGTGACATGATATACTTAAAGTGATGAAGGGGAAGAACCCACAACCAAGATTATTCTACCCGGCAAAGATCGCATTCAGATTCGATGGAGAAATCAAAAGCTTTACAGACAAGCAAAAGCTAAGAGAATTCAGCACCACCAAACCAGCTCTCCAACAAATGCTAAAGGAACTTCTCTAAGTGGGAAACACTAGAGAAGAAAAGGACGTACAAAAACAAACCCATAACAATTATGAAAATGGTAATAGGAACATACATATCAATAATTACCTTAAACGTGAATGGATTAAATGCTCCAACCAAAAGACACAGGCTTGCTGAATGGATACAAAAACAAGACCCATGTATATGCTGTCTACAAGAGACCCACTTCAGATCTAGGGACACATACAGACTGAAAGTGAGGGGATGGAAAAAGATACTCCATGCAAATGGAAATCAAAAGAAAGCTGGAGTAGCAATACTCATATCAGATAAAATAGACTTTAAAATAAAGAATGTTACAAGAGACAAGGAAGGGCACTACATAATGATCAAGGGATCAATCCAAGAAGAAGATTCAACAATTATAAATATATATGCTCCCAACATAGGAGCACCTCAATACATAAGGCAACTGCTAACAGCTATAAAAGATGAAATTGGGGCCTCCCTGGTGGCGCAGTGGTTGAGAGTCCGCCTGCCGATGCAGGGGATACGGGTTCGTGCCCCGGTCTGGGAGGATCCCATATGCCGCGGAGCGGCTGGGCCCGTGAGCCATGGCCGCTGGGCCTGCGCATCCGGAGCCTGTGCTCCGCAACGGGAGAGGCCACAACAGTGAGAGGCCCGCATACCGCAAAAAAAAAAAAAAAAAAAAAAAAAAGATGAAATTGACAGTGACACAATAATAGTGGGGGACTTTAACACCTCACTTACACCAATGGACAGATCATCCAAACAGAAAATTAATAAGGAAACATAAGGTTTAAATGACACAATAGACCAGGTAGACTTAATTTATATTTATAGAACATTCCACTCAAAAACAGCAGATTACACTTTCTTCTCAAGTGCACACGGAATATTCTCCAGGATAGATCACATCTTGGGTCACAAATCAACCTCAGTAAATTTAAGAAAATTGAAATCGTATCAAGCATCTTTTCTGACCACATGCTATGAAATTAGAAATCAATTACAGGGAAAAAAATGTAAAAACACAAATACATGGAGGCTAAACAATATGTAACTAAATAACCAAGAGATCACTGAAGAAATCAAAGAGGAAATCAAAATATACCTAGAGACAAATGACAATGAAAACACAATGATCCAAAAGCTATGGGATGCAGCAAAAGCAGTTCTAAGAGGGAAGGTTACAGCAATACAAGCCTACCTCAAGAAACAAGAAAAATCTCAAATAAACAATCTAACCTTACACCTAAGGAAACTAGAGAAAGAAGAACAAACAAAACCCAAAGTTAGTAGAAGGAAAGAAATCATAAAGATCAGAGCAGAAATAAATGAAATAGAAACAAAACAATAACAAAGATCAGTAAAATGAAAAGCTGGTTCTTTGAGAAGATAAACAAAATTGATAAACAATTAGCCAGACTCATCAAGAAAAAGAGGGAGAGGACTCAAATCAATAAAATTAGAAATGAAAAAAGAGAAGTTACAACAGACACTGCAGAAGTACAAAGCATTCTAAGAGACTACTACAAGCAACTCTATGCCAATAAAGTGGACAACCTGGAAGAAATGGACAAATTCTTTAAAAAGTATAACCTTCCACAACTGAACCAGGAAGAAATAGAAAATATGAACAGACCAATCACAAGTAATGAAATTGAAACTGTGATTAAAAATCTTCCAACAAACAAAAGTCCAGGACCAGATGGCTTCACAGGTGAATTCTATCAAACATTTAGAGAAGAGCTAACACCCATCCTCTCAAACTCTTCCAAAAAATTGCAGAGGAAGGAACACTCCCAAACTCCTTCTATGAGGCCACCATCACCCTGATACCAAAACCAGACAAAGATACTGCAAAAAAAGAAAATTACAGGCCAATATCACTGATGAACATAGATGCAAAAATCCTCAACAAAGTACTAGCAAACAGAATCCAACAGCACATTAAAAGGATCATACACCGTGATCAAGTGGGGTTTATCTCAGGAATGCAAGGATTCTTCAATATACTCAAATCAATCAGTGTGATACACCATATTAACAAATTGAAGAAGAAAAACCATATGATCATCTCAATAGATGCAGAAAAAGCTTCTGACAAAATTCATCACCCATTTATGATAAAAACTCTCCAGAACGTGGGCATAGAGGGAACCTACCTCAACATAATAAAGGCCATATATGAAAAACCCACAGCACACATCATTCTCAATGGAGGAAAACTGAAAGCATTTCCTCTAAGATCAGGAACAAGACAAAGATGTTCACTCTTGCCACTATAATTCAACATAGTTTTGGAAGTCCCAGCCATGGCAATCAGAGAAGAAAAAGAAATAAAAGGAATACAAATCAGAAAAGAAGAAATAAAACTGTCACTGTTTGCAGATGACATGATACTATAAATAGAGAATCCTAAAGATGCCACCAGAAAACTACTAGAGCTAACCAATGAATTTGGTAAGGTTGCAGGATATAAAATTAATGCATAGAAATCTCTTGCATTCCTATACACTAATGGTGAAAAATCTAAAAGAGAAATTAAGGAAACACTCCTATTTACCATTGCAACAAAAAGAATAAAATACCTAGGAATAAACCTACCTAGGGAGACAAAAGACCTGTATGCAGAAAACTATAAGACACTGATGAAAGAAATTAAAAATGTTACCAACAGATGGAGAGATATACCATGTTCTTGGATTGGAAGAATCAACATTGTGAAAATGACTATACTACCCAAAGAATCTACAGATTCAATGCAACCTCTATCAAATTACCAATGGCATTTTTTTACAGAACTGGAACAAAAATATCTTAAAATTTGTATGGAGGCACAAAAGTCCCCAAATAGCCAAAGCAGTCTTGAGGGAAAAAAACAGAGTTGGAGGAATCAGACTCCCTGACTTCAGACTATACTATAAAGCTACAGTTATCAAGTCAGTATGGTACTGGCACAAAAACAGAAATATAGATTAATGGAACAGGATAGAAAGCCCAGAGATAAACCCACGTGCCTATAGTCAACTAATCTATGACAAAGGAGGCAAGGGTATACAATGGAGAAAAGACAGTCTCTTCAATAAGTGGTGCTGGGAAAACTAGACAGCTACATGTAAAAGAATGAAATTAGAACACTTCCTAACACCATACACAAAAATAAACTCAAAGTGGATTAGAGACCTAAATGTAAGACTGGACACTATAAAACTCTTAGAGGAAAATATAGGAAGAACACTCTTTGACATAAATCACAGCAAGATCTTTTTTGATCCACCTACTAGAGTAATGGAAATAAAACCAAAAATAAACAAATGGGACCTGATGAAACTTAAAACCTTTTGCACAGCAAAGGAAACTACAAACAAGACGAAAAGACAACCTTCAGAATGGGAACAAATGTTTGCAAATGAATCAACAGACCAAGGATTAATCTCCAAAATATATAAACAGCCCATGCAGCTCAGTATTAAAAAAACAAACAACCCAATCAAAAAATGGTCATAAGACCTAAATAGACATTTCTCCAAAGAAGACATACAGATGGCCAAGAAGCACATGAAAAGCTGCTCAACATCACTAATTATTAGAGAAATGCAAATCAAAACTACAATGAGGTATCACCTCACACCAGTTAGAATGGGCATCATCCGAAAATCTACAAACAGCAAATGCTGGAGAGGGTGTCGAGAAAAGGGAACCCTATTGCACTGTTGGTGGGAATGTAAATTGATACAGCCACTATGGAGAATAGTATGGAGGCTCCTTAGAAAACTAAAAACAGAATTACCATATGACCCAACAATCCCACTCCTGGGAATATACTCCGAGAAAACCCTGATTCAAAAAGACACATGCACCCCAATGTTCATTGCAGCACTGTTTACAATAGCCAGGTCATGGAAGCAACCTAAATGCCCATCGACAGACAAATGGATAAAGAAGTTGTGGTACATATATACAATTGAATAATATTCAGCCATAAAAAGGAACGAAATTGGGTCATTTGTAGAGATGTGGATGAATCTAAAGACTGTCATACAGAGTGCAGTATGCCAGAAAGAGAAAAACAAGTATCATATATTAATGCATATATGTGGAACCTAGAATAATGGTACAGATGAACCGGTTTGCAGGGCAGAAATAGAGACACAGATGTAGAGAAGAAACGTATGGACACCAAGGGGGGAAGTGATGGGGGGTGGGTTGGGGGTGTGATGAGTTGGGAGATTGGGATTGACATGTATACACTGATATGTATAAAATTGATGACTAATAAGAACCTGCTGTATAAAAATAAAATAAAATAAAATTAAAAAATTAAAAAAAATAATGGTGAGCTCAGAGCTCAGCCTTTAAATCAGGATTCACTCCTGAGTTCATGTGGAAAGCCTCTGTATTTGCTGCTACTGATTTTCTTTTTCGACTTTAGGCTCTTTCTTGTGTCCTAGACTTTCTTGTCTAGAAAATACAGAACTAGATCCAAAGTATAAAAATCAGTTCTTAGGATTCTGACAGAAGTTACTATGGAGAAATGTTTGGTCAGGAAATAGGATTAGAGTGTACATTTTTAAAATCCTGACATTATTAAGTTGCTTATATGTTAATAAAATATCTTTAAATATAAGAAACTGCCATTCTTGCCCATATGTATCAGCTTATTCCTCTTTCTAACACTTGTTTGCAAAATACCAAGATATAATTATTGCCTGAAAAAAAATCCATGATTATATTTTTATATAGAAGAATATGATTTCTTAATACTGTAGCCTATTAGTAGCATTGTTTTTGTTTCCTGGTTTCAAATGACTAGTAGTCTAAAAACTGGGGGAGTATCTCATTGTAGCTAAATTTTTACAGGTCCAATCTTTACCTAACATTTTTCAGTATTAGATGAGTAACAGATTGTATAATGGGTTTATCACATCCTTAGGAATTTTCTTCATAGAGTCTCTTTCTAGCGCACTTCTAAAGAGAAAAACTGATTTTTTTTTTCTTTTTTTTTTTTGCGGTATGCGGGCCTCTCACTGCCGTGGCCTCTCCCGTTGCGGAGCACAGGCTCCGGATGCGCAGGCCCAGCGGCCATGGCTCACGGGCCCAGCCGCTCCGCGGCACATGGGATCCTCCCAGACCGGGGCACGAACCCGTATCCCCTGCATCGGCAGGCGGACTCTCAACCACTGCGCCACCAGGGAGGCCCCCCAAAAAAAAACTGATTTTAACTTAAAGAAATCACTAGGAATCTGCTTCTGGGAATAAAAAGAATATTTTAATTATCAAAACTGGGTAAGAGTCAGGAAGGAAATGCCTGTTAGCTGTAAACTGGGGTGTTTTGTTAGAAATTTATATTGATTATATTTACATAAAGAGAAGCATTGTGGTATTTTATTTTATTTTTTTTTTTCTTTTTGCGGTATGTGGGCCTCTCACTGTTGTGGCCTCTCCCGTTGCGGAGCACAGGCTCCGGATGCGCAGGCCCAGCGGCCATGGCTCACGGGCCCAGCCGCTCTGCGGCATATGGGATCCTCCCAGACCGGGGCACGAACCCGTATCCCCTGCATCGGCAGGCGGACTCTCAACCACTGCGCCACCAGGGAGGCCCCGCATTGTGGTATTTTAAAAAATCATCTTAAAGATTAATCTGTATGTTTTTCTGTTACATTAAAATTCTATTTGGCATCATCCTAAAAAGTAATTATACTAACAGACTGCTATTTATTTTGTGTTGCTCATAAAACATCTTCCTATGTGATAGTTGCTAGACATTAATATCTGGTTACCAATAAATTAAGCTGTTTTGTGAGTTTGTTCTTGAAAATCCTTGACTTTTCTGATTGCTGATTCACCACTTTATTATACCCCAACATAATCTAAAGTGGTGTCACTGTTTTAATGAGTATCCCAGAAATAAACTTAGTGAGCCCAAAATTGTCACCGTTATGTAACGTAGTAGAAGGGAAAAAAAAAGAAGAAGAATTAATGCTTGGAAAGCACAAGCTCCCTATTGTTTTCCTTTAAGACAAGAATAGAATAAATGTAATGCCTGCAAGTTGTTTCATGCTCAAGTGCCACATTTAGTCTCAGTAGGCTTGGTGTTGGTAGAGAAAGACTAAGTTCTATTCTTGAATCTGGACATGAGTCTTGACTCCATAATTTCTGAGTGCCAGAGAGGTGGATAAGAACACCTCTCTGAGCAGATTTGTACAAAATGGGTGGAGGCTGAATGAAGGTTCTTCTGTGTGACCCTCCCACAACTCAGGGATTTGACCAGAGAGACAGGAAACCGAGTGTGTCCTCTACTGCCAGCACCATGCATCAGGTATTTTTAAAAAATGGATGTTTCCACCCAAACAGAACATTTTAATACATTGATATGGACCATAACAAGGCTTTTTAACAGAGACTTAAAGTCCTTAAAGCTGCTTTAATTTTCTTTCTGTGGTGCTGTATAAAATCTCATCAATATACAAAATCATTCTGAGCTCAGATTTTCTCATTTTCTCTGGATGAGAGCTTTGATTAGCTTTTTGCAAGTTCTTCATTAGTAATTGACTTGTGTTTTTGTTTTTGTTTTTGGCTGTTGTCTCTAATAAGTTTATGTTCTATCAAAGAATTCTTTGAGGATCGTCTGAAATATGCTATTCCATGTTATGTTACAGAATATTACAATTTAATATTCTTTATAAAATGCAACCAACAAGTGCTATTAGCATTAAATGCTCATTTCTTCCTTTTGATGCTGATGGCTGGGGTGGGTTGTTCCGTCTTATCATCATGCCTGACCTAGTTGTGCAGCCGTTCCTGTTTAATTAATAGACATTTACATAAGCTCTTTTTTCCCCCAGCAAGCTTTATAATCGTCTTGTTGGTTATCTCCTTTCACCCTGTGAAGTATCAGCAGTGCTATTTCCATTTTGCATATCAAAATACAGAAAGATTAAATTATGTACAATAAATTGATAAGTGAATAAGTTTAAGAATGCAGAGTTCTGGCATATTAATGGTGTTGCTTAAAGCAACAACCCATATATAGACTCTATAATTATATTAAAACTCTGCTCTCTAATCCAGGAGTCGCAGTTGGGACTGTCAGCAGCCCAAGGAGGGAGCCTTTTGTAGATTTATGCAGGGGTGGGAGAATTAGTTTCTGGACTCCCTCTGGAGCCATGAAAAGAAAGTTTTTGTTAGCAGAAGAGGTCATATCTGAGGACTATTGCTGTGGTGTCTGTAATTTTTAATAAAAATTCTAGGAAGCCTAGTGGCTTCTGTGCAACATATGAATTTGAGGAACTGTCTATTTTTTTTAAAATCCACCTTTCCAAACACCACTAGAATTTTATTCCCAATTAACTGGCCACAAAATGTCAACAGGTACATCTAGAGCAAAGCATAGCTTGGGGACCTTTCTTGGGTACTTGGGCATGACTTTCATTTCTTTCCACATATTTTTTTTCTTAAATATTTTCTCACTGTCTTTCTAACTATATCCTCATGCACTTATTAGGGGTAAAAATGTGTACCAGGGTATATCTTCTTTCCCCCCTTTTTCCCTGTCTTTTTTTCAAAGCTATAAGAGAAGGTTGCTCGAACTTCAAACCTTCTTTGTCTTGTGTGTTGATTATTTCCAGCAAATACTTTAGAACTTATAGGGATTGCCTCAATCATTTAACAACACACCAAAAAAACAAAACAAACAAACAAAAAAATAACAGGCATTTTTTTTCTTCTTCAGTTTACCAAACTTGTTAGTCTTACTCAAAAGATGGAAGTCTCTGTGCCTCTCACTTAACTCCCTTCCCATTAAACTTAGAGTAGCCTCTTTCTATCTTCAGTTCTACTGCCACACTCTTCCCCTGCTCCAAGTCCTGCCCATCCTTTAGGGTTTGGACCAGGTTAAATACCACATCTTCAGGAAATCTTTGCTACTCATTTCTCCTCCCAGACAAAACTGACCTTTTCTTTCTCTGAGTTCCTGTATTCCTGGGTTTGTGCCTTTTAAATGTTGTGTATTATAGTGATTTCTGTAATCCTTGCATTGCAGCTGTCCTAACGGGAGCATGGGGAGAAATGAGGAGAGGAGATGACCTATTTCATTTGACTCAAGGTCGCTCTCAGCTCATGGAGATTTATACACCCTGTGTTCAGTTTGGTGTTTCTCATTGCAGAGCACTCAATATAGAATTATAGGAATCGCACAACTACAATAAGCATTAGCTCTACTGGGTGAAAATAGTAGTTGAGTTCCAGGCATCAGGATATCATGATACCTGGATACCATGAGTATCATTCCAGGGAACAAGCCTTCTTTCTATGTGTGGGGTCTCAGGCTTGGCCACCTCTGCATTGTGGTTTTCCTTTAGTTTACTGGTGAGCTCCTCAGGTACTGGTGGCCTCAGGTACTTATATGTCTTCCTTAGGAAACCCTCCATCCTACAGTGGGGAACATCTCATTCTATGCTAGTGCCACTGTGATCACCCACACAGTTTTCTGTGGAGTGTGAAGCCTCCCCATGCCTTCTTTCCAAATGATGGAAAAAAAAATATCCCTCCCACCGAGGGTGTCTCCCGTGCCAGCTTTTCTTGTTACTGGTCACAAGTCCTATTATTCATCTCCCATTATTAGACCAGGTGACACTGCTATTCTCCCTGGGGATCTGCTTTTCTGTTCTCTTTAGAAATCCTAAGGGAAGGGAAGTGAGTAGTGACAAACTTACTTTACCTTTGGAACTCTCTGCCCTTGAGGTGCGATCTGGGACTTTCAATCCTGGGCATGTATCTGACTGTAAGCCTCAGGAGTTGAGATAATAAGATGTTGTTTTATATCTTTCTAGTACTTCAAACTAAAAGTAACCTCTGTAAGAGCAGACTTTGCTTCTGTCTTGAGTGTACTTATATTTCCAGTGCCTAGAACAGTGCCTGGTACATAGAACAGGCTCCATAAATATTCATTGAATAAATGAGTGGGGAGGTGGATGGCTAGATGGACAAATGTTTAGCATAGAGCCTTACCCACATTAGGTATTCAGTGCTGTTTATTGAATGCACGAGCAAAAATTGCATGAAGTAATGAAGGAGTGAGTTAAGTAGAAAGGCATGAGTTTATTACATATTTTAGTAGCATTTGATCTGCTTCTAAGTCTGAGTAACAAACCTTAGGGGAATAGGGTGGCATGGCAGAGGGAAGGCTAATTCACAGAACTAAAATATGCATCTTGCATCAGTTTTTTAAAATGATAATGAAAGATATTATTTTTATGTAGAAACCAGTAGATTTTAGAATATATTGTATAGTTGACATAAGTTTTTTACGTAGAGAGTTATTCCTAACCATACCCTCAAACTCTCCTTTGTTCTTAGGTACACTTTGGAGGAAATATTTCAGAAAACAGATATTGAATTTCTTATCCGGGGACACTTATAAATGTACAGGAGGTGCTGCCCCTGGTTTTGTGCCAAGGAGAGAGAATGTTTTGGTCTCTTTCGTGGAGGCCATTGGTGATTCCTGCACAAATATTCTCCTTTATGGAACAGGCTGCATGTGCCAGTAATAATTTACTTTGGCATAGTAGGATGTCTTTTTCTGTGCAGTAATTCCACAAATTATTGTCGAGTGCCTACTAGATGAAAGGCACTGTCCTGGATGCTGAGATTAAAATAATAGTCAGAATATTTCTTCTGCCCTCAAGAAATTATAGTAGAGGAGGACTCCTATAAACAGTCAATCTCCTATACAGAACAGTGAGGAATTAAGCAGTAGGCTTAAGCATGGGTGCAGTGGGAACACAGAGGGAGGGCACCTGATACAGAGTTGGGGTAAAAGAAAGCTGAGATCTGTAGGGAAGAAAAGGACATTAGTGTGTGTGTTGGGAGGAGGGTGTTCCCGGCAGAGAGAACTGCATGTTCAAAGGTCTGGAGGTAAGAAAAAGCATTGTGTTCGGGGAACAGCAAGAAGTGTCATTATAAACTGTACATAAATATAGGTAAATATCTGGTTTTCTAATTCTGAAGAGGATTTTTTTTTTTATTGGAGTATAGTTGCTTTTACAGTGTTGTGTTAGTTTCTGCTGTACAGTGAAGTGAATCAGCTATATGTATACATTTATCCCCTCCTTCTTGGACCTCCCTCCCCCCCATCCTACCCATCTAGGTCATCACAGAGCACCGAGCTGAGCTCCCTGTGCTATATAGCAGGTTCCCACTACCTATCTATTTTACACATGGTAGTATATTTATGTCAAACCTAATCTCCCAATTCAGCCCACCCTCCCCTTCCAACCCTGTATCCACACATCCGTTCTCTATGTCTGGGTTTCTATTCCTGCCCTGCAAATAGGTTCATCTGTACCATTTTTCTAGATTCCACATATATGTGTTAATATATGATATTTGTTTTTCTCTTTCTGACTTATGAAGAGGATTTTTAAAACATAAAAATGATAAAAGAAATAACAAAGGAGAAAAATTATTGATTTAATTATTTAATAATACATTTCATATCTAAATCATCATGAAAATAATTTAATGACAAATCTGGAAATAAAAAATGTTTTGACTGTTTCAGCAACTTTTATGAGAGCAAGGGTAATCTGTTTATGTACCATTGTATTACTAACATTTGACCCAGTGCATGGCTCACAATGGTGGTTGAATGAATGAAAAGAATCAATATCCTCAAAAGATACTAAAGAACTAATATAAATGAATAAGAAAACCAAACAAATTATATGAAAGGAAATAATAAAAATAAGTGCAGAAATTAGTAAAACAGAAGACAAAGAACTGATTGACAAAAGATGCATATGATGGGACTGGCACATAGTAGGCACTTGATAAATATCTGTTCAGTGAATAAAAAGCAACAGAAAACTATAAACATGTGTATAAAAGATCTGAAAGGAAATTCACCAAACGGAATAAATCTGAGTTGGGCAGTTTTAGATAATTCTGTTTTTATTCATTGTTCTTTTCTGTATTTTCTGAACTCTCCATGTATTGCTCTTATAATTTTTATGAAAATACATTAATTTGAAATTTGAAAAAAATAGATTTTTAAAGAAGTGGACTGGAGAGGATTAAAACCAGGGACGATCCTTGACGCCAGCTCTGGTCAATGGGATGAGGAGGTACGGTGTATGAGCATGCACTTTGGATGCTCACTTGGATGACTGTAAGGCATAATCTCTTGGAACTTGTTCTCCAAAGTGGCAATAATAAAGCCTATCTCAAAGAGTTATTGGGAAAGGGGACCCCTGCAAAGCTCTTAGTACAGTGCCTGATACTGTAGGTGCTCAGTGGCCATTTTCCTTTCCTAGCCTGAGGAGGCAGGATGAGGGAGATACCCTTCTCCATTTCTAAGGAATGTGCCCCGAGTGGAAGGCAAATTTGATCAGTCTGGAATGTGAAACTGGATGAAAGCTTAGCACGTGAAATTATATTTGTGCTATCCTGGAGAGCCAAGAAAATTAAGAAATGAACCAAGTAACTCATTTATTAGATGTAAGAATGAAGGCGCAATATTATCATTTCCTTATGATAGTCATATCTAATAGTTCTGAAACCAATTCACAGTATTCATGTCAGACTTATTTTATGAGACATTTAACCATTGCTAAATTAAATTTCATAAGAGATTGTGCTAAATTAAATTTCATAAGAGAATGTGCCACTATAACTCCTCTGGAGTTACAGAGATAGAAATCTGACCCATCATTTCTACTTTCACGGAAAACCATTTAGCAGAACTTTGTTCCAGTAGAAGTGTTTATTGAGTTGTAAGCCTAACACAGTTCATTGGCTGCCTGCATTTACACACTGACATTTTTCCCAGCGCAGATTTGCATCAGTTCATTAGTACTGACAGCAGATGGTAGCACTTTCACACAAATTTACCTTCTGAATTGATCTAAGAAATGTCACTAAAGAGATCCTGACAGTTTTGATGTTCTTCCATTTCTGAAAATGGTATGTTAAACAAATAAGGTGTAGAATTTTAGATTTTTTTAACTCCAACACATAATTCCTAAACCAAGTAAAGATGCTTTTATCTCTGATTCTGGCTGTCTGAAGGAGAAAGCAGAAAATGCAGATAATCCTTCCTGATAGTGTAAACTTTAAAAAATCTCCATTGCAGAAAAAAGGCTTTTGAAGAATATTATCCAGATTGTCTACACTGATCAAATGCCTCAAATTATTTGTAAATCCTCTACCTTACTTTGTCTGAATACAAATTGCTTGGCTTACAGGATAAGCTCATTGAATGTGACTGAAAAAAATAGTATTGGCTCAAGTCACAAGGCTAACTTTGATTAATAACATACTTAAAGGATTTATTTAAAAACAAGAAGGACCTTTTGAGTTCTAAATGCTCTCAAAAACAATACCTTTACTAACATTCCAATGGCAGGAGCACAAGTTAGTACTGACTTAAGGTGGCTAAAATACAGTAACTTTGTTCCATATAGTTTTATCCCCTCCCTTCCTTTGTGCTATTATTGTCATGTATATTACATTTATGTATGTTATAAACCCAACACTACCGTATTATAATTTTTGCTTATATAATCCTATGTCTATTAAAGTAATTAAGAGAAGAAAATATACTTAGCTCATTTTTTATGTTTACCATTTATGATGCTTTTTATTTTTTCCTGTGGATTTGAGTTACCCTATGGTATCTCAATAATACCCTCTGGTATTATTGCCTGAAGGACTTCCTTTAGTATATCTTATAGGCAAGTCAGCTAGCAAGGAATTCTCTCAGTCTGTTCCTTGAGAATGTATTTATATTACCTTCATTTTTGAAGGACAGTTTTGCTGGATATAGAATTCTTGATTGACAGTTCTAGGGTTTTTTTTCCCCAGGACTTGAATATGTCTTTCTGCTGCTATGAGAAGCCAGCCTTTATTGTGTTCTTATTCCTCTTTATGTGATGAGTTCTTGCTCTCTTGCTACTTTTAAGATTTTCTCCTGTCTTTGGCTTTTGGCCATTTGACTATGATGTGTCTAGTTGTGGATTTTTGTGTTTCTACTTAGGGTTTGTTGAGCTGCTTGTATCTGTAGCTTAAATGTTTTTCATCAAAGTTTAGAACTTTTCAGCCAGTATTTCTTCAAACATTTTGCCTGCCCTTTTCTCTCTCCTTTCCTTCTCAGACTCCTACTACGGGTATGCTGGTATGCCTGGTATTGTCCCACAGGTCTCTGAGGCTTTGTTCTTTTTTCTTCATTTTTTTTTCCCTTCAGATTGAATAATTTCTATTAACATATCTTCAAAATCATTAATTCTTTTTATTGCCATCTCATATCTACTGTTGAACCCATCTAGTGAATTTTTTATTTCTGTATTATACTTTCCAACTCCAAATTTTTATTTGGTTCTTTTTATAGTTTGTGTTCTTTGATTGAGATTACCTATTTGCAGAGTTATTATCATAATTTTCCCCTTTTAACTCTTTTAATATAGTTTTCTTTAATTCTTCAAACATATTTATAATAGCTGCTTTGAATTCTATGTAAATCTGATAACCAGGCCCACTCAGAGTCAGTTTTTATTAATAGATTTTTTTCCCTTTTTGTGTATCTTTTATGTTTCTTTGCCTGTCTCATAAATTTCTTTGAAAACTAGACAATTTAGATAATATATTGTAGCAATTCTGGATTCCTATATTTTTCCCTGAGGGTTGTCTCTTTGTTATTGTTGCTGTTGTTTTTGTTTGTCTGTTTTAGTAGCTTTCCTAGGTTTTACCTGCAGAATTTGCCTACTCTGTAAGTGTGGCCATTCATGTCTCTATTTTGTCTTTCATTCTTATTTTCATGTTTTTTCCTGACTTCCGCAGGGTCACCAGCTCTATCTGCATACCTTGCTGGTTAGCCAGTGATTGGACAGAGGTTGTGCTTATATACCTCAGGCCTATAAGCCTTCCCTCATTTGTTCATGGATGTGTGTGTGGGTTGGGAGCATATCCAAATTTCAGTTAATGTTCAAGTTGTCATCATCAGCTTTTACTTTTCATCAGGGCTTCTTGTACCTCCCCTGAACATGTGCTTAGTTCCCATCAGCCCAGGATGCCTGGAGAGCTTACCTAGCCCTTCTACAACTGTCTCACCTCCAAGATCTCCCTATTAGATTTTATTGCTAATGCCACCGGGCAGTAGTTTTCTTTGACTGTTGGAAATCAAGTCAGCCCTTCTAGCAGCACAGCTACTGATTCTCATGGCCTGCTCCACTCCCGTAAAACTTCCCTGTTGTGGAGCCAGGTGGAGGTGGAGGAGAGTGTGAGAGTATTTCTAGGCAAGAAGGCTGAAGACTCTCTCTGTGTCTGACTTGAGGTTCTAGCAGCTTTTCACGAGTTAAACACTTATCAAATTTTTTATTTGCCTTTGGTTGATTTCCACATCCCAGAAGTGGGGTTTTTTGGACAATTTTGTTCAGTTTTATACTTGTTTTTCAAGGAAATTTGTTGACCTCTATATCATTCTGCTATAGCTATAAGTCTACTCCTATTGTTATTTATTTATAAAACTTTTCTCAAGAGATTACACAAATGTCCCTTATTATAATTTCTATTATAAGAAGATCAACATCTCATAGCTTGGCTTTTTTAAACCAAAGCATCTTACCAAAACAATATAATTTTTATGTTTACAATACAATTTAAACATTTGATTTTTAAAGGCAGTCGTTGCTTTAAATATATTCTAATTATATAAATATAAGTTCTTAACATAATAAAAGGCAAAGAATTTTTTTTACTGTCGTCAAACCTGTATTAAAGAACTGTCCAAGCTGATCTAAAAGCTATTCTAAGGCGTGAAAGTCCCTATTATTTAAAAAAGTGTTTCACATAAGCATTACCATGCATTTTATTAGAATATAACCTTAAATGCTAATATAACTGTTTTTATTTTGTTTGAGGAAAAATGAATATTAAAATGCTGTAGATTACTGCAGGGTTTTTGAAGTGCCTGAACTTGTATTTTAATTTAAATTCTTTAAATTATTTTCCATTAATTTGTCCTGAATACCAATATATTGATAATTCTAATTGCCATATATATTGTACATAGACTTTTTACTAATTTAGAGTTTTCTTGCCCTTGGTTATAATCAGTTGTCAAATGTTCCTAAACATTTAGACACTGGTCAGTGATATTTTTCCTGTGTTGCATAACTCTATAGGAGCTTTTTGTTTTTACATATTGAAATTGGACTTTGTTATAAGGTATTATAAGACAATATTCTGGATGTCTGGGTGCTATTATCCTTGTCTGTTTAGATAACAATGGGTTTAATAATAATAGCCAACTAAGTGCTTATTATATATGTCAGGCACTATTTTGAACAGTTTTCTGGCATTTTTTCATTGAAGTAACACAGTCAATCTATGAGGTAGATACTATAATTAGTCCCAGTTATCAGATGAGGAAACAGTGACATGAAATGATTAAGTGGTTTGCCTCAAAGCTCACAGCTACTAAGTAGTGGAGCAGAACTTAAGTCTTAACTACAGATTTTTTTTTGCGGTACGCGGCCCTCTTACTGTTGTGGCCTCTCCCATTGCGGAGCACAGGCTCCGGACATGCAGGCTCAGTGGCCATGGCTCACGGGTCCAGCTGCTCCGCGGCATGTGGGATCCTCCCAGACCGGGGCACGAACCCGTGTCCCCTGCATCGGCAGGCGGACTCTCAACCACTGTGCCACCAGGGAAGCCCACCAAGCCTGATCTTATCTACTTTCTATATGGAGTGAGCAAAAGATGACTTGTAGACATGAAGTCCAAGTCTCTACTAGGGAGCATCAAATAAGCAGAGCTACAATGTGACATGGGCCGACATCTGCTTAGAAAATGGACCCCTGAACTTTAAGTGTGTCTGTAACTCTCAGATGTATGTTATTCTCTGATGTGGTTATTCTTCTGAGGTCTTTTAAATGTTAGGCCACAGACCTGTAAGGAAGAGGCAAGGTCTTGTCTATATGATGAAGCCATTCCTCATGAGAGTTACCATCTCCTCAAGGAGACTGAATTATTAGGGGTTAAGATTCTTGGAGGACACTCTTGCATAGTGGTTGTGAGTGCTTCCATCCACCATGCAGGCCAGAAAGGGAAAGCCCAGCCAAGATCTCTTCCTAGTGTCCCCCATGACTCAAATGGGCCTGGGAGCCCCAGTATTGTAACACTCTGGATCTTTTAGAGCCCTGTTGCTTAGTGTTCTGTTACCCTTTCAGTATTCCCAGGCTTTCAGTAGAGTCTTGTTTGACTAGTCTATTCCACCTCAGCTACAGGAAACTTGGGCTCAAGTGTTTAAAGTTGGAGGAGTTTCCCCATGAGCGTGAGAGTGGCCATGGGAAACAAGGGCTGCCAAAGGGGAGGGTGAGTCCTGGAGGAGTGGAGACATGGCTGAGCTGACTCTCCCCTTCATGAGTGTTCCATGTAATGCCATCCTTGGAGGTCTAGGTTTCATTTTATTAAAGAAGGTAACATGTCTTCACAGATTTGGTTACTGCTCTTCATTCCTTCCAATGTTTACTACACAAGTAATCCATAAAGAATTTAGACTAAATTTAACCTTTTAAATCTCAGCTCTATAAACAATAATTATTTTAGTCCAGGATGATTCTAAAATTCTTTCACATTTCCTGTGTACCTTTCCCATACTCATTTCCCTTTATGGTCTTCTGTATCCATCAAGTTTCTCTGCACAGTTGGGTTTTTCTTGCCATTCTGATCTCTGTTTAAAGATCACCTCTCAGTAAGGCCTTCCCTTTCACCAAATCTAAATTATTACCACAGTCCCTCCAAAATCACATTACCCTGTTTTGTTTTATTCATAGCACTTACTATTATCTAGATTATCCTGTTTACTTATTTGTTCTATGTGTTTATTGGCTGTCTCCTGCACTGGAATGTAAGTTCCATGGGATCAGGGACTTGGTTTATCTTAGAGATAGTGATCTCTCTAACTAGATCCAGAACTATTCGTGGAAGACACATAAGAGATGATCACTAGATATGTGATGAATTAATAAATATTAGTTTAAGGCAGGTAAAGGGAGCCAGAATCAAGTTGGACAGGAGGACTTGCGATAAGCATAACACATCTGGGGCTGTGACCCCAGCCTCTGGTTAGGGACAGAAATGAGGGGTAGGGAGAGAGCAGGAGATGGGAGCTCAAGCTCTGTGTGAGAATCAGGACCCTGGGCAGAGACATCCAGAGGTGGCACTCCGGGAGACATACTCCAACCTACTCCCAGCAGATAGCTCAGCCCTCACCACACACGCACACACGTGCTCACAAACACATGCATATCCATGCCCAATGTCACCCATACAAATGGAACTATTCCTCCCATTTCTTATGGTTGGGTGTGTTCACTTGTGCACAGCCATGAATGTTTTAGGGTTAGACAGTGGAGGCAGCAGGATACAATTCTTCCCATGGACAGCTCTGAGTTCAGCTTCTCCTTGGACTGGCTGAGAAGAGAAGAAGCCAGGAGAAGAAGCTAGGCAGCCCCCAGTCGAGATCTAGCCTACAGGCTGGTTTTATTTGGCCCGCACCATGTTTTTAAAAAAATGTGCCCATATTTAAATTTAGGGGGTTTTGCATAAAAATCTGGATTTCTAGGTTATTTTGACAAATGGGAAGACCTGGCCCACCAAGCCTGCACCCCACATGGCACAACTGGCTGAAGCAGAGTGGCAAAAACAGACTCGGCTGGGCTCTCCAGATCCCCACAGTCCTCTTCACCTGCTGGTGTAGTTAATTGGCCTCACCCCTTCGGGTCACCTGCCTGGTCTTCATAGGTAGTTGTCTTGGTCTCTTTGGGTGGCTATAGCAAAATACCACAGATTGGGTAGTTGATATACAACAGAAAGTTATTTCTTACAGTTCTGGAGGCTGGAAGTCTGAGACCAGGTTTAGGTCTCCAGCCCTCTCTCGTGAGGGCCCTTTTCCAAGTTGCAGACTTCTCTCATGGCAGAAAGGGGCAAGGTAGCCCTCTGGAGCCTCTTTTATAAAGGCATTAATCTCATCATGAGGGCTCCACCCTCATGACCTAAGCGCTTCCCAAAGGCCCTACCTCCTAATACCATCACACTGGGCATTAGGATTTCAGTGTATGAATTTGTGGGAACACAAACATTCAGATCATAGCAGTATTTGGGTTTGCAACCTCTGGCATAATGGCTAATGCACAATGTAAGCAATTGATAAATGTATCAACAATAATTGTTTTGCACTGGTAGAATTTATGCATCGATCACTCACTATATAGAAACCTTCTAGGGCTCCCCAGTGTTTGCCAAATGATGTTCACATCCCTAACTTGGCAGCAGTCTGACCTGTATCTTACATCCAGTCATTCTCTCATAAAGGCAGTGGAGTTCCATCTTACAGACTTTGAACTTACGGAAACAGCCCCGTAGGCTTGGGGGAGACAGAAGGAGAGACATAGATAAACAGAGAAGCTCAGGGAGAGACAGACAGACAGACAGAAGCAATGCAATTTAAATAGTGCCAGCCGTTCCCCTCTTCCACCCCACCCCCTATCCCGTCTACTCACTGGACATGTGCCCACTGGCACTGGATGCAGTTAGGCCTGAAACAATTAACATGTTGACAAAATTTATGTAAGAAAATATGTAATGATTTTGGTCCCCTTACCATTGACAAAGAGATGAATGAAATGCATTGTTCAGATGGTCAGGCTCCTGGACTTCATGGATATCCTTGAGTTAAAACTGAAGAATAATTATAGGCCAAAGGAAACACTAGCTAAAGAACAGTTAGAGGGAACTGATAAATGTATCTGCAGCTTGCATTGAGTGCCTGTGCTTTATCGATAAATAGTTTCTTCTCACCAACTTTTTCTCATGTTTGGGTTATGAATTATATTTCAAAATAGGAATCAATCTGTATCTTAATTTTATAACTTGAAATTTAAAACAAACCTTTATCTTAAAGGAGTAAACCAGATTGTGGATTTTAACTTTTTCAAGGTAACTTAAGCTGGCAATCCTGGGCCATCTCTGATTCTTACAGGAGCATCCGATACTTGGACAACCCTTTTTTATTCTTCATCCCTGCAAGACAAATGAATTCATGACTCCTGTGTTAAAGAATTCTCAGAAAATCAATAGGTAAGAAACACCATCAAGCTACATTGGCTTTCACTCTTATTTTAAAAGTGTAAATCTTTTTATGTGATTCTAAAAGCTAAGCTAACAAAGAAATATTCTTTGTAATAATAATAATGGCTAACATTTATTGATTTTTTTTTTTTTTTTTTTTTACTGTGTGCTAGGCACTGTTCTAAGTATTTCAGATATAGTAAAGCACTGGATTCCTATAACACCCCTCTGAGCTAAGGACCATTATTTTGCCCAGTTTGCAGAAGAGGAAGCTAAAGCACAGAGGGGCTAAATGACTCCACTAAGGTCACACGTCTAGTTAAGCGGTGGAACTGGCATTTGAACCCAGGCACTTTTGCCTCCAAGCCATGCACTTAACTGCACTCTGCTACCTTAGCTAATGTCAGTTGCATCAACTTGGAATCATTGAGTGAAGTCAGGAGCCCCAGTGCCTTGACCTTCCCTTCAACTGCTTTAGCGAGGGATGGATCCTCAGCCTCTTTGGCCCTCGAGTCCCTGTTAAGCAATAGGCTGGCATTTGGAAATGCTGAGATTCCAGGTGCTGAGCACACGTCTTTGAAGAAAGCCTCATTTCTATGATTGTTGGTAACTGATTTTCTACCACTCAAACAACTACAATGGAAACAGAGTTTTCTGTGTTTCACTTATTTCCCAGGAATGTCAACTACATCACGTCATGGCTGAGCATGGTAGGGCCAGCTGTCGGGCTGAATCTGCCTCTGAGTTACGCCAGAGCAGCCTTTCAGGATGAAGGAAATGTCGACAGACAAGGTAAAAAGAGAAGCCTGTGCTGCATGTTTCACTGCTGCAAAGATCCTGTTGTCTCTTTTGCACTTCGATATGTCGTCCCTGCCGGCACCACCATGTATTAAGCCTGCTTTCATCTTTAACGGACTGGGCTCTGACTTGTTTGTTTAGTTTTCCAACCAATCAGCACTCACTCATTTAGGAAGCTTTTGACTTTGCTATAATAACACTCACCCAACCACAGAGCTGAGTGGTTTTATTTTAGAATTGATATTCTTGAAACAAGTCTTTACTGCTCAGTTAACCTTCTTTTATTTTCTTGGCTTCTGTTTTATTCTTGTTCTTCAGATTCTTCTATTGAGCCAAAGAGCTTAGAAGGACTCTGAGAGTTTACGTGGCTGGCCCTGGTTTTAATGGGACCAATATGGTGTGAGATTTCAGATCACCGAGATTTTGACGTGGATTTTTTTTCCCTTGGAAGCAAATGTCTGCAGCAACTGATGTACTCTATGTTTAGAAGAAACATTGCAAAGACACGAATCACTATAAATAGCAAAAAAGGAATCTAATTTGGTAATAGAAATACTGACATCATCAGGGCACTTCCAGGTCATTCCCTCATGTCTCTGAGACTCATTCTCTTCATCTTTAATTTGAGAATAACAAGCTACCTCACAGGGTTGCTGTGTGAAGCACATGAGAGCCATAGTGTATGAGAAAATATGGTAAAGTATTATGCAAATATTCATTAAATGGTCACCTTTCTTATATTTGATTGTCATTCACCTAGGCTGTCAATAAGTTTAATAGTCAGTAAGATATTAAGATGAACCATAGAATTTTTGGTTTGGGGTTGCCTGTCTTGTTTTTCATTTTAACTTGCTAGGGTCTTAAACTAAGAGAAAAACGTAATTGACTCTTTAGAGCATCTAGATTAGTGTCTGTCAGTGGGGGATGCACTTTAGAGTCACTTGAGGATCTTTTACAATTACAGACGCTGGGACCACCTGCTGGAACAGCCCCTCTGGGGTGATTCTGATGCACATGCTCCTGAAGAAGTTCTGGTTTGGATGTACCTTTCGAGTGGCATTTATTTGTGTTGCTTTGGTCTACCAGTAGGTCTTTTCCAATTCTGTGCATAGCTCCTGCAAGATGGACTTACTGCCTAACATTGCCCGGGCCTTGCCCCGAGAATCTGGATAGCAAGGAAGTCTAGGAGGCATTTGGAGAGGCGGCCTACTTTGGAGAAGCGGTTAGGATGAGGGGATTATCTGCTGGCGAATAGCAGAGGACCGCGACAGCCCTGTGAGTCTCTAGGTTAAGGGCTGTACTCTCACGAAGGGAACAGAAGTAGAGAAAGGGTTAATTCAAACTGCTGGAAAAGCTAAAAGCAAATTTTAAAACGCTGAGCTGCACATATTCTTGCTGGGATGAGAGCCTGCTTACATGCTTGTTGGGCATTTTGGTATTTACCACTTAACATCTTTTCAGCTTCTGCAAGGGATTTCCACCTCCCGCCCCCGACTCTCCCTAATGTAAACACAGATTTCTCAGCAAGTCATTTCTCAAGCCATGTCATTTCTAGGGTAAAAAAAAAGTTGTAATAATGTGTCATCTGGATGATGTACTCGTCTGGAAATACTAGTTATCCTTTTTGAACAGATTCTGAGATGATAGTCTGTCAGTTTGGGGGCAGTGTGTAGTTTTTTTTTTTTTTTTGATAAATGTATTTATTTTATTTATTTATTTTTGGCTGTGTTGGGTCTTCGTTGCTGCGCGTGGGCTTTCCCTAGTTGCCACGAGCGGGGGCCACTCTTCTTTGCGGTGTGCGGGCTTCTCATTGCGGTGGCTTCTCTTGTTGCGGAGCACGGGCTCTAGGCAGGCGGGCTTCAGTAGTTGCAGCACGTGGGCTCAGTAGTTGTGGCTTGCGGGCTCTAGAGTGCAGGCTCAGTAGTTGTGGCTTGTGGGCTCTAGAGCGCAGGCTCAGTAGTTGTGGCACACGGGCTTAGTTGCTCCATGGCATGTGGGATCTTCCCAGACCAGGGCTTGAACCCATGTCTCTTGCATTGGCAGGTGGATTCTCAACCACTGCACCACCAGGAAGGCCCTAGTTTCTTTTTTTTAAGTTAATTTTTTTAATTCCCTGATTGATGAAGACCTAAAAACTCACCAGTGGCAGAACAAAGTTCTGAAGAGCTCCTGTAGGTTGTAGAGACCACCTTTCCCAGACAGATGCTTCTCCTCGAGCAGCTCTGTTTCTTTTCAGAAGTTTTTTCACTTAGACTTTTAATTGTTGGTTGATAAAAATTTCCATTTTTTAAGAATGCAGTTAAATAACAGACTATTATCCCAACTGTCATAAAATTATAAAATATTTTGTTTTGTCAAAGTAACAGTTCTTTCTCTGCAACATGAGGATTTTTTTTCTTCGGGGTTTCCTCTCCAGCCAATACAATGCAAAGCCCCGTCAGTGAGGAATAAGACTGGTTAAAGCTGCTACAAGTCAGTCTCCTAAACTCTACTTTTGTGTGATCTTGGAAAAACTATTTCACCTCTTTTGTCCTCAGAGTCTTCACCTGCACCATGAGGAAGCTCAGCCATGTGACTTGTGAGGCCCACCTGACTCTTGGGTCTGTGAAATTGGGAGAAGTCTAGGGAGCTGGACTGTGAGGTTGTTTTGCTACTAGCTGCGTGGCTTGAGCTAATTTTCTTAATCTCCTTTAGTCTGTTACCACTTCTGTTTTAAAAAGTCCATTAATATCAATCCCACTCACCTAACAAGGGCACAGAGATCGAAATAGTGAGTCTGAATGCGCTGCATAACTAACACAGTGCTGCGTGGAGTCAGTGGGAGAGGGTAATCGGCCCTGCTGCCGTCGAGGCACAGGCCTGCTCCTTCCCACCTCATTTCGGGCCTGACTTCTCCCCAGGGGAATGGGCTCCTGGTCGGGCGCCTTCTCTGCCCACAGCCTGACTGTCGCTCATGCTGGTTCTCACCTGGAAGTGTTTCCCTCCCCATCTCTCTGCCCAATTCTCAACCTGCTCTATGTGATCCACTCTTTACAAAGCCATCTCTGACCACCACAGCCCCCCCGTATCGGACCTCTCCCTTTGTTATCCCTGTACTTATTCATAGAAGCATTTAACTATCTCCTTTTCACTCTGATTTGATGGATAGTAAGTAACTTACTGAGACACTTTTGTGGGTATGTTTTAAGGTGACATTCAGGAAGAGTTGCTGTCTGCCCCTCTTAAGTGATCCAGGGAAAGCTCTCAGTCTGGGGACCCGAGTGGGTGGGCTAGTTCTTTGAGTAACCATGGAAGGGTCAGAGGCTGTGCTGATCTTCATGTACTAGCCTACAAGCTGGAGGTTAAAAAAATAAAACTACCACCCCCCACCCAATATGTATAAGATAAGGAGGAAAAAAAAGTCAGAAGTGGGTTTTTGCATCCATTTCTCCCAAGATAGGTATAGTTTTTCTTAATACTCTCAAGATATTAGGAAACGGAGATCTGCATTATCAAAAATAGTTCTTCACATATATATGGAATCTAAAAAAAAAAAAGTTCTGAAGAACCTAGGGGCAGGACAGGAATAAAGACACAGACATAGAGAATGGACTTGAGGACACGGGGAGGGGGAAGGGTAAGCTGGGATGAAGTGAGAGAGTGGCATGGGCATATAATATATACACTACCAAATGTAAAATAGCTAGTGGGAAGCAGCCGCATAGCACGGGGAGATCAGCTCGGTGCTTTGTGACCACCTAGAGGGGTGGGATAGGGAGGGTGGGAGGGAGGCGCAGAGGGAGGAGATATATGTATATGTGTAGCTGATTCACTTTGTTATAAAGCAGAAACTAACACCCCATTGTAAAGCAATTATACTCCAATAAAGATGTTAAAAACAAAAACAAAAACTAGTTCTTACATAATTCAGAGAGCTGATATTCCAGTGAGTTGGAGTTTTGGGGGGATTAAAATCTGAGAGTAAGAATATGCAAAGATTCATTTCGGCAGATACTTACTGAGTTCCTCTTGTGTGCTGAGCCCTAGGCTGGGTGGCAGGGGCAGCAGACCGAGAGCCCTGACCCGGCTCATACGAATGCCCCAGTCCAGTGGAGAAGACAGACAAGAAGAAGGTTCGGGGATGGCACGACGTGTGCTGTAGCAGAGGTGTGGAAAGCAAGCACCAGGGAAGAGTCACAGAAGAGGAATGTGAGTAGAGTTGTGAAAAACTTAGGATTTAGCCAGGCCAAGAATGGAGGAAGGAAAGACCTTGAAGTTGCATGTGGGGAAGCGGTAGAGAGTGAGGCTGGCTAGCAGGACTGGGGCCAGGTCTGGAGGAGCCTTTATTGCCACACTGATGATTTGTATTTGGCCTGAAAACCACAAAGAGCTGCTGAGGGAATTCAAGTAGAACAGTTAAAGTGATCATATTTGTATTTCAGAAAGAACTCGTATTTTTAAAATGACTAATCACACATACACTTTGTTGGTTTTTTCACCAGCAGGCACTGGCCCACAAACTTTAGAAGAAACAGGAGTGCAGAAAGGGCTGGGAGTATGTCAAGGACAGTTTTTGAATTTTGCCTAGCACCTTTCAAAGCAAAACCTGCCAGTGTCCTGAAAAGTCTGAGTCCTGGTTTACTGTGTTATTTGGGGCAAGTCACTGCACCTCTCTGAACCTCTGTTTCCTAATGTATTAAATGGGAGGAAGGGTATTAGATCAAGTAAAATCAATTTATTGGATTATGACCAGTATTTTTTTATGAAATAGAATATGTCTAGAAAAAGCATTCCCTGGGTTTCCTTTACTGTCACAATACTATCATACAGCACATCTGACACTAGATGTTATGGGTTTTCCACACATCAGACAAGTCTGCAACACCAGCTAAGTCTTCTACAATTTAGTTCAGTTCTCACACCACCTACCTGAAGTTAGTATCAGATCCTCCAGGTTAAGCGTTCAGTCCCATAAGACTGCCCCACTTAAAATACAACTTGAAAGTCCCAGATTGTCACCTGTATTTCTAACTGACCAGCTATAAATCTGGGCTCCAATGACCCCCTCCTTGGATCCAGTAATTTGCTAGAATGACTCACAGTACTCAGGGAAACACTTACTTATGCTTATCAGTTTGTTATATAATAAAGGATATGATAAAGGATACAGAGGAAGAGCTGCACAGGTGAGGTCCAGAAGGGTCACAAGTGCAGGAACTTCTGTCCCCCTGTAGTTGGGGAGCACCACCCTCTTGGCATGTAGACGAGTTCACCACCCTGGAGGCTCTCTGAACCACGTACTTTTGGAATTTTTATGGAGGCTGCATCACACAGGCATGATCAATCATTAACTCCACTGATAACCCTTCTCCCCTTCCCGGATGATGGGGGATGGCGCTGAAAGTTCCAGGCTTTTAATCAGGGCTTGGTCTTCCTGGCGACCAGCTCCCATCCTGAAGCTATTCAGGAGCCCACCAAGAGTCAACCCATTAGAACAAAAGCCACTCCTATCACCCAGGAAATTCCAAGGCATTTAGGAGCTCTGCCAGGAACTGGGGCAAAGACCAATATATGTTTTCTATTAGTTCACAAGTACATAGAAAAAAGTGCATTGCACATAGTAAGGGTATCATTGTTTTGTAAAACTTTGATTTCAACTAGAAGTAGAAACACAGACATAGAAAATCTGTGTCTATGGTGTGTGTGTGTGTGTGTATGTGTGTGTGCACTAGGTTGTGATGTAAACGTATCTCTAACTCCAGGGAGCAGAAATTTGAAAACTAATAGGCAAATAAACTCCCTTCCAATTCTAAGACCTTTGATTCCCTTCTCATGCTGCTGACCAGTAAGTTGCTAAAGGTTGTTCTGGAAGGTATAGGGAGTACTTAACTATTAGCATGCCCATGGAACTGGGCTACTTTGATATGCACATAGGTTCCGGAAGCACCCCTTCTGGGTTTTTATAGGGCTTGTCTGTAAAAGTGCTTTCACATTTTTATTCTTAATTTCCTTAACGTTCTTTAAAGCAGTTCTGTAATGTAAACCCCTTGTTTTTGTCTAACTTTTGTGTTGTCAATAGCGACACCTAGTGGTAAAAGAGTCCTATTGCAAATCTCTTGTACAGACTTAGAGCTGAAAAGTGATTTTAGAGATCACCAAGTCCCATTTTGTAAATTATTAAAAACAAACTGGAAACTCACATGTATTCCTACATTCATATAAACTTTACATGAGAATAAATAAAACTTATGGCTAGGTGGTGATTTCTTGGGTTACTTTAAAGCTTTTCAAATATCCAGAGATCACTGTTAGTAATAACAGTGAAGCAGAGATTTAACAAAGCATGCCCTGATAGGCTAACAGGAAGTTATAGTTCAGTATATCTACAGCTGTTGGTGCATTGGTATTTACATGTGCATGCCAGATCTTCAGGGTTTAGTATGGTGCCTGGCACTTGGTAGTACTCAATAGATCTCTGTGGAATGTTTGTGTATGTGGGTGATCACTGAGCCCAGGGGAAGCCTCCCATGGTTTCCTTTCTGCAGACGCTAAGGGCTAGACCTGTTTTGCTCCTGGGAACTGACACCCACTCCTCTATCCTTTGAGAAGATTCATTTCCCCTGCCACCAGCAGCAGAGTGGGAGGAGGTTTCCATAGCCCCCTCCTTCAGTAGGTTCAGAGAGAGAATACCCAAGCCCTTTCCTGCGTAGTGAGAGGGAGATGGTTAAATAAAATATAGTAGCGTATAGTAGTTAAGGGGAGTGAATTCATCTCCATGTGTCAAAACAGGCAATTCTCAGGGCTTCCCTGGTGGCGCAGTGATTAAGAATCCACCTGCCAATGCAGGGGACACAGGTTTGAGCCCTAGTCCTGGAGGATCCCACATGCCGCGGAGCAGCTAAGCCCATGCGCCACAACTACTGAGCCTGCGCTCTAGGGCCCGCGAGCCACAACTACTGAGCCCACACACCTAGAGCCCATGCTCCTCAATAAGAGAAGCCACCGCAATGAGAGGCCCGCGCACTGCAACGAAGAGTAGCCCCCGCTCACCACGACAGCAACAAAGCGTGTGTGTGTCGCGCACAGCAACAGACTCAACACAGCCAAAACTAAATAAAATGAAATAAATAAATTAAAAAAACAGGAAATTCTCATAGAATGTTGAGTTAAAACAGAAAACAAAAACTAGATGCTAACTATGCATGCCACTTACCACTATTTATATAAAAAATACACTAATACCACACATTTTCTGTAGTACATATACAGTACATGTACCTAAAAACATTAAAGTGGTCTAGAAGGACATACAAAACTTGTAAGAGAGGTTACCTCAGAGGTGGAGAGTGGGAACTTGGACTGGAAGTGATCAAAGAAGACTTGGGCTCTTTTTTAATGCAGTATACACATGTATCCAGAGACTGCAAAACTAAAAATTCACTAAAAAATAAAAGATTTTCGTCTTTATAGATAATTTGGAAGTCGCAGAAGAATTTGAAGGAGAAAATTTAAAACTTACTTGTGTTTATAACCTAGGGACACTACAGTTAAATTTTTGATATATTTTCTTGTTGTGGTTAAACATATTTAATTAGGATCATTCTGTATATGGTTTTACACCCTGATTTTGCACACTGCACATTTTTAATTTGATCTATTGTGTCAAGTTTTACTTCAGTCTTAGGTGTTAAAACATCTTTGGGTTTTTGCCCTCTGCTTTTATTCCTGAGGTTGGGGCTTTATACCCTATTTCTGATTCTGCATTTACCAGTGACACTGTGAAACTTTTCTCTAAAATGGCCCACTACTCCATAATTAGGTTAGCTGGTGCCGTCAAAGCAGTATGTGAAATGTGCAGGTTGCAGGTTCTGCAGCCTGGATCATGCATCCGCAGATCCTCACCACTCTGGGGACATTTCATAAATGATGTCAAACCACAGGCAACTTCTCACGACTGTTCTCAGCTGTGATTAAATTGGAAAATTATGTAATAATTATGTAATAATCTCACTGATGTACAAATTTAAATAGTAGCTGGTTTCTTGGGAAGAAACCATTCAAAAATCTGAAAAATATATAGATCCCTTTTCCAGAAAAATGTATGTGTTGGGTATGTGTGTGTGTGTGTGTATGCATACACGCACAGGTACATATTTATATCAGAAAATTCTACATACAGTTTCAGGAGGTTCCTAGACCCTCTAAAATATAATCCTAGATCAAGACTCTTAGTCAATAAATCGTTCAAAATGGCTTTCTTCTATTACACACACACACACACACACACCCATATATACACACACACATCTATGTTATGTCATGGGCAGGAGGAAAAGGGGTATGGTGACGGGGAAAAAAACTACCTAATTATAAACATAAGAAAATGTGTAAAATATAGAATGAACAACGTCAACTATTGTATATACTGGAATTAAAATTCTAAGGAAATACCTGGAATCTATCAGGCACCTAAGGGGGGGGGGCAGTGTGGTCCAACATACCTGCAAACACACACAAAAACAGAATACCTGAAGCTGTCAAGCTATATAGAGAAAACATATCTTCTTATAAACTGGATAAACAAATTCACCAAGCTGTTGGGGGAGAAAGATATGACAAGACAATCTATTTCATGTCATTGTTTCCAAAGCAGGTGTTAATGGACAAAACGTGTTTCAACAAGTAACATTTCCCTCAACTGTTCTCAGCTGTGATTGACATAAAAAAAGAGTTATTTAAAATGTGGCTCACTCTGCCCCCTATTGTACAGGTTTAAACGTTCACTGGTTGTTAGAGGTAAGAAAGCATTATAATATATTTATCAGCATCTAACCTCATCTTATTTGAAAATTTGGGTATGCTCAGCATGTCCTACACTTGTAACCCAGCCAAGTAACATGATCCATTGTTCGACTTCTAATTAACTACAGTCAAAGGGGTTCAGAAAGCTAGACTTAAACAAAAACTCCTACACTGTGAGTAGATTAGACAATTCATGTCAATAATTTATTACCACAAGTAAGCAGATCACTGGTAAGGACCTGCAGAGGAAGCTGACACTTCTCAGACTGGAAGGTCTGAAGGGGTGATTGGGGGCCACAATTTCCTCCTCTCCCTCCTACAGGGAAAGCTCTCCTTATCGTCAGAATTGCTGTTTGAAAGCTTCAGATCCTCTGGGAAGCAAGGGAGGTCAATGATGTTCATCAAGCCTGGCTCAAGTTCTAAGGGCTGTATGTGAGTGGCTCCCTCATTTTGAAGATACACACCACATATTGAAGGCTTAAGTGACAGTCTGAATGAAGTGGCAATTGTTTGTGTGCATATTTGGAAATGTTGGTTATCTGTCACTCCTGGGTCCCCTCAAATGATCACTCTAAAACATTCAGTTGTTAAATGTTTTAATACTTTGCTCTAAAACTCCTGTGGTGACAATACCATGACAATAAGCTTTAAAAAGTCCACTTCTTTTCCTCATATACTAGTAAATATAACATCATTTTACCAAATAATACGGATAGAAATTGTGCTAGAAACTAAGAATGCTTAGTACATCCTGCCAAGGCAGTCTCCCAAGTACAATATCATAAGAAATGTGACTTAATACTTGGATGATCCATTTTATTTTAGACTTTATAGGTTAGAATAAAGATTATACAAGCAGCTGTTAGTGAAAATTTTATTGTAATATGGTAATTTATGACCTTAGTCTCTTTTCTCAACTTTGTAAAATCAATAAAGACATGTTAGCTACTTTGACAAACGTGAAACAGGCTCCAGGAATGTTACCCACAGATGACTATTATAACAAAATCCAGACATTTACCTGGAATGAAACACAGAAATTTCATCTATACAAAGATATACATTCAAATTTGCATAGCTGTCAAATTAGAACTGTCTCTCAGCTCTCTCAAAAAATAAAAGGAGAAAAACCCATATAGTTGAGGTATTGTGTATTTCCATAATACAGTTTACAACAAAAACTCTTATTAAATACCCAGCATTATGTATGCCATAATTCACTAAGGAGCCACCTGTAAGGTAGTGTTTATTATTTTGCTATGAGGTGCATCTCCTACAGGAACAGTTTAATTTAGAGGACAGACTCTTTTTCTAGTTTCAGCTATGCCAATTACTTGGGCAAATTATTTCAAAAATACTTAAGAGCTATCTTTTTTTGGCTTCTGACTTATAAAATGAGGTGGCCAGAATAGAGCAGTCGTATCACCATAAGTGCGGAAAGCAAGGGGATAGCTTCATAAAGACTGCCTGAAAGCTTGTCGATAAGACAGATTTTTTCCAGCAATACTGTAAAGATTGTTTTCCAGAAGATCAGGAGTATTGGTATAATCTAACAAATGCCTTAGGGACTCTGACGTTCTGGATTTGGGAACCACAGGACTAAGTGATCTCCAGATTCTTTCTGCACTAACAATTTCTGATTTATTTGGGGTTTGCTAGGCAAATGTAAGAGGTCACAGAATTTAAATATTTACTCATTCACAATTTTTAAACCTTTTAATTTGTAACTAAGACTCACAAGAAGTTGCAAAAACAGTATAGTTTGTATACTTCACCCAACTTCCCCTTAATAACATACTTGATGACCAGAGTATATTTTCAAAAACAGTAAATTGACATTACAACAGTATTAACTACAGAACTTGCTTTATTTCATCAATTTTTATATGCACTTTCTGGAGACTATGAAATTCCATCACAAGTATTGATTTGTGTAAATACCACCACAATCAGGACACAGGACTGTTCCATCACCACAAAGACACTCCCTCCTGCCACTCTTTTATAGTTTGTCTCTATCCCCATCATTCATCCTTGGCAGCTACCCATCTCTTCTCCATTGCTATAATTTGTCATTTCAAGAAGTTCATATACATGAAATGATACAAGACATATGTAACCTTTTGAGATTGGCTTTTTGTACTTGGCATACCACTAAGATCCATAGAAATTGTTGCACGCAACAAGTGTCTTTTACGACTGAGTAGCATTTCACTTATGGATGCAACCACCGTTTATTTGCCCACTGAAGGACATCTAGGTTGCTTCTAGTTCTTGACTGTCACAAATACAGTTGCCATGAACATTTGTTTACAGGATTTTGTGTGGGCAGACATTTCATTTCTGTGAGATAACTACCCAGGAGTGCAATTGCTGGATCCTAAGCATGTTAACTTTATAAGAAACTGCCAAACTTTTCTAGAGTGACTACCATTTCAGAGTCCCACCAACAATCCAGTTGCTCCAGTCTTTCCAGTGCTTGGTATTGTCAGTATTTTTAATTTTAGTCATTTGCTAGGTGTATAGTGATATCTCCTTATGATTTTAATTTGCATTTTCCTAATGGCTGATGTTAATCATCTTTTCATGTGCTTGTCATCTCTTCAGTGAAATGTTTGTTCATTCGTCCATTTTGTAATAGGATCATTTTCTTACTTTTGAGATTAGGGAGTTCTTCGTGTATTTTGGATACAAGTCTTTTATTGGATATGTGACTTGCAAATATTTTCTCCCAGTCTGTAGTTTTTCATCCTCTTGACAAGGTATTTCACAGAACAAAAGATTTTAATTTTGATGAAGACCACTTTATCCTTTTTTTTTTTTGTGGAACGTGCTTTTGGTGTAATCTCTTAGAACTCTTCACCTAACGCTAAGTCATGAAGATGTTGTTTTTGTCTATAATTTTTACAGCTTTACTTTTTATATTGATGTATGATCCATTTTGAGTTAATTTTTGTAAAAGGGGTGAAGTTTAGGTTGAAGTCCATTTTTCTGCTAATTGAAGTCCCCACTATCTATTGAAAAAAGTATCTGTCACATAGCAGTTGGTCATACCTGTGTAAGTCTATTTCTAGTCTCCTAGTTTATTGATGTCTGTCCCTCCTCTTGACACCGCACCCTCTTGATTACTATAGCTACAAATTGTCTTAAAACCAGTTTGTGATTCCTCCACCTTTATTCTTCGTTTTTGATATTGTTTTAGCTATTCCAGTTCCTTTGCCTTTCCATACAAATTTTAGAATTAGCTTTTCTATTTCTACCAAAAAGAGCTGCTGGGATTTTGCTTAAATTTTGCACCCAACGTTAGTGCTTCATTTCCCTCCCTAGAACTTCGAGAAGGATTCAAGAATGAAGGGGCTTTATTCACAGATGGTGGGGGAGTAGGGGGTGGGATGGAGGGAATACACAGGAGGCAGAGGCAACTCACATCAGGGTCAAACATTTGGGTCTGAGGCACCTGTGGTGGATTTATGGGTCAGTTGTCACAGGACAGAGGCGTCCTGGGTGTACCCAGGAGACAAGCACAACGGGAATAAAGACACATAGAGAATGGACTTGAGGACACAGGGAGGGGGAACAGTAAGCTGGGACAAAGTGAGAGTGGCATGGACATATATACACTACCAAATGTAAAACAACTAGCTAGTGGGAAGCAGCTGTGTAGCACAGGGAGATGAGCTCGGTGTTTTGTGACCACCTAGAGGGGTGGGATAGGGATGGGAGGGAGACGCAAGAGGGAGGGGATATGGGGATATATGTATATGTATAGCTGATTCACTTTGTTATAAAGCAGAAACACACCATTGTAAAGCAATTACACTCCAATAATGTTTACAAAGAAAAGCATATGCAAACTGACAATGTATTTATTAGCTCCTGCTCTCATGAAAGAGATTTCTCCTCTCTCCAAATCCTGTGGAATTGATTAGAGAATGGTACTATGTGTGTACGTCTATATTTGATATCTTTGGTTGAAATTTTCAGTGGAGAAAGCCTGTTAAAGATAGAACATGTCTACGAAAACCAACTTGCTCACTGGTAATTTAGTACACTCCCCTGGTATTATTCAAGTTGTGTGTGTGAATAAAAGCTTTTCCCCTATTAAAAAAAAAGTACCAAATTAACATGTACATCTTAGTAATATGTCAAATATATTTCAATTAAAAAAATAAAAAACAGCCTGTCTCCACCCTCGTGGAAAGACCATCACACAAATGCGACAAGTATAAGCACAGAGAGTACAAGTATAAGCACAAGTGTGAAGTGTGAATTTGGGATCAGAGAGGTCTGAGGTGGAAGGAGCAGCAGGTGACCTGCCAGGCACTACCTGAAGCTGGCTGGGGAATGCAGGTTTGAGCAAGTGAGAGGTCGTGCTGCTGAGCAGGCAGAGAAAAGACAACACACAGGGTCTCCTATGCCAGGTATGGATCCTGGTCTTGATCTTATGGGAGATAGTAAGCCAAAAATTTCCATTTTCCAAAGATCTTAAACATAACTCAGAGAACAAATTAACTCATACCTACTAATGCTGCCAAAAGCAGTTCTTCAGATCACAGACTTCATAAGGCTAATAAACTTTTTTAGATATAATTTTACCATTTTTTCCTATCGAAATCTTCAAGCAATTTGTGGACAGAGGACCCCTATGTACCCAACCAACACCCACTTCAGTTACCAAAAGACAACCAACCCATCTGGACCATTTCTACCTAGTCACTTCCACTACTTTGTGTGCCTCGAAGTAAATCTCAACGTCAAAATCTATATTACTGACAAGCTCAAGACAAGAGTACTTAGATCAATCTTTCCATAACTGGTCTCCCTTACGCCTTAATTTGCCTGGAATACACTTCCATTAACTCCTGTCTACTAAACTGTGTAGTGCCTAAGTTTTGCTATCATAAACACAAAATTACCAGATGGATCCTGATGACTTTTAGATAAATGAACATCACCAGAGCAGGGAGTAACCTGACCATAGTATCTATCATATTGGGTCCCTAAGGATATGGATCCAGGAAATTACATTTCTCAGGGATCCCAAGATGATTCCCACTAGAAGCTCAAAGAGTTTTTTAGGCCCTTACACAGGAACACTGTATATTTATTTCAGATTTAACCAATATTGTTTATTCCATGGAGAAGGGAAAAACATTTGTTATGAATTCCATTTACTCTAGAAAATCCTGAATTAACTGTTTTCCCAATCTCCTAAAATTGGTAAAGCATACAATGCATCTCTGTGGTGAGAAAAGACACAAAACGTATTTTTGGCATATGGAAATTTATTACTATCCTGCTTTGATCATCAAAACTTATGATCTTGGTCTTTCCTTCTTGCCTTTGTATAAGGCCAAAAGAGAGACATTGGCTACTTTGACAACCTTAAAGCGGACTCCAGGAATGTCACCAACAGCATGACCTTTGCGACCAAATCCAGCAACCAGAACTTCATCATTTTCCTGGAATAAAATCAACAGTTTACTTGGTGTAAGTGGCAATCACTAAAAATACCCATTCATCCTATAAACAACTGAGGGAAACAGTTGCTACCCCAGAAACAGAAGCTAACAGACTAAAACACTTACCTCAATAAAATTCAAACAACCATCATTGGGTACAAAGGCAGTGATTTTTTTGCCATTCTTGATTAGTTGAACCCTGACACACTTCCTGATGGCAGAATTTGGCTGTTTGGCTTCAACCCCTCTGAAACATAAACAGCATGTAACACAGTAAGCTGCCTTTCTGAAAAGGGACACATTTTAGTTCATTAAGCATAAAACTTATTAGAAATTGTAGTATTCCTACCTTTTCAACATAATCCTAAATTGCTAAACTTAAACCAAGTTTTTCTTTAGTCTTAGTTTCATTAGACCAACAGGGGAAACTTCTGGCCTCTTTATAGTTGTAAAACACGAACCAAGAAATAGAGCTAGAAATCCTGGATTCAAATCAGTACCACTAAATTTGATGGGATCATTTCGTAAAGTCAAAAAACGGTTGAGTGCTGGCAAATTCATGTGGCTCAATCTTAGCTGTAGAACATCAGGCAAGACACTTCTTCATATTAGTTTTCTCACCGGAAGAGATGTAATTGTGAAGATGAAATAGTTGATGGGTGTGAATTACTTAGTTTCCACACATATTAAGCTCTCATAATGTCCCTTGTTTCATTATCGCTACTTTCTCCCCTCCAATGCCACCCCAGTTCCCTCCAAACTAATGTTGAAAGTTTAAAAACCTCTGGGGGTTATTTAACTTCCCAAAAAACGCAGATACACAAAGACCTAGAATTTACATGAAGCTTTCTTTAAGCGCATCTATCCCGAGTTACCATACTAAAACCATGAAGGAAACAGCGATGGACTTTCACTTACACTTTTTCAAGCACAATTCCCTTGGCATGAGAAGCACCTCCAAAAGGGTTGGCCTTCAGGGCTGTGCCCAAATGGGCTTTCTTGTACTGTTTATCATGCCACTTCTGGTCTCGTCGGTGGCTACGGAGCTTCCTGGCAGTACGAAGACCGCGACACTTGCCTAAAATGGAAAATCACCTTAGATCCCCAGTAAAAACACCCAAACCTTATTTTACATTATCTCAGGTACTAGCCTCCTCTAGACTACAGGCCGGTAGGTTCTGACATCACACCCTGGCCCTGGTCCGAACCGCAAAGTTTCCCTTGAACCAACTAAGACGTGGACACAAGCGCTCCAACAGGTGTGCTCTCCCCAACGAACGAAGCCCCGCGCCAAAGCTCGGGGGAAGCGGCGCCCTCCCCAACGCCCCCGCGTCCCTCTTGAACTCCGGCTCCGCGGCCTCCGAGCAGCCCTGGCCCCTTCCCGCCCGGCCATGTGCCTGCGGCAGCGGCGTTCCCCCGGCGCTGCCCATCTGCTACCCACCGTGGCTCTCCCTCACCCTTCTGTTTCTATCTGTCCGCCCGTCCCCGAAACCCCAGTTTGCACGCGTAACCCCCTCACCCCGGCCCGGGACACCTCACCCATCCTGCCGGCGCCACGGGCCTGAGCGAAAGAGAGAAGCAGTGCAGGAAGGAGCCACAAACCATCGCGAGCAAGCCCCGCCCAGATGAGGGCCCTTGCGGCTGTCTGCGCAGCGCCTGGTCCGGCTGGCGCCTCTCGGTAGAAAACGAGAAGTCTGCACCACTTTCCAGAATCTGCATCGTGTTTAATTTGTGCGCACTTCAGAGGTATCTAATTTGCACTGTGGTTTATTTCTTTTTATGTGAATGCCTTAGACAGAAGAAACAGGGACTACCAATCCCAGAAGCCTTTGCACGAGCCCCGCTCATGGCGCAGGCGCTCTGGGCAAACCCACAGGGCGGGCTTTGTGGCGCTGGGTCGGAGGACGGAGAGGCCAGGCGTGTGGGTCTTATGTGCTGTCGAGTGGGGACATGGATGCTTACAGTTTGGAAAATTAGACCTCGGAGCCTTAACTCCTACTCACAAGAAGTACAGTAAATTGAAAAACATTTAGTGAGGCAAGGTGACGTAGTATTTAAAAACCTATGCTTTAGTGAGAGACCCGGCCTTAAACCTCAAAGCTGCCGTCTTGGTTGTGGAATCTTGGGTGATTCATTTAATTGAGTCTTTAAACTTCAGTTTCTCCTGGAGAATGAAATAGATATGAAAGTTTTCGGGGATGTTGGTTCATTCCACAACTAGTTTTTGGGTTTTTTTTTTGTTGTACGCGGGCCTCTCACTGTTGTGGCCTCTCCCGTTGTGGAGCACAGGCTCCGGACGCGCAGGCTCAGCGGCCATGGCTCACGGACCCAGCCGCTCCGCGGCATATGGGATCCTCCCGGACCAGGGCACGAACCCATGTCCCCTGCATCGGCAGGCGGACTCTCAACCACTGCGCCACCAGGGAAGCCCACCACAGCTCGTTTTTAAAATGTATTCTCTGTTCCCGGCACTGTTCTAGGCACTCGAGGATACAACAGTTAACAAGAGAGTGAAGGTTTCTGCTCTTATAAAGTTTATATTCTAGGTACGAGAAGACAAAATATAAGTGTATTTAAAATAAAAAGATAGTTTTATATATGGATAAGGTGCTATAGAGAAAATGCCATTGGTTAGGTGATAGTGACTTGGGGATGTAGGTGGCTACCTTGGGTAGGGTGGTGGTAGAAGGTATCTCTGTGGCGATTACATTTGAGCCGAGATCCTAAAGAGAGGGAGCCATTCAGACAAGTGTATGGGAGATCCAAGAAGAGGGATTCTCCATAAGTAAAATGGGCTGGCACTTCTCAAGAACTGAGGGATCAGGGAGGGGGGAGCTGAGTGCTTGAAGAGTAGTGTGGTGCTAGGTGAAGTTTGAGAGGTGCACAAGGCCATTTGGAGCCTGTAGACCATGGTCAAGACTTTGTTTACTCTTCCTGTGATTGAATGCCTTTGGAAAGTTTTCAGCAGGGGAGTAACAAGATAGGGTTTATATTTTTATAGTTTAACTCTGGCTGTTGTGAGGAGAAAAAAACTGTTAAGAGATGAATCTGTGAGGCCAGTTGGGAGAGTGTTAACGCTACTTCAGTTGGGAGATGATACCCCTCTCAGTCCAAGGTGGTAAAAGTGGTTGGATTAGATTTACAGTTTGATGGTAGAGCCAACAGGATTTGCTCAGGACTATAGGATGTGAGAGGGAAGTTAATTATGATTTGCGACCTGAGCAACTGAATTACTTGTGTTATTTACAGAATGGGAAATACTGGGAGAGGAGCAGATTTAGAAAGGGATGTTAAGGGTGCTGTTAGGGATGCATTAATTTTGAGAAGTTTGTTAGACTTCCAGGTAGGGGTGTGAGGTGGGCAGTTGGATATACAGGTATGGTGTTCAGGAGAGGTGAATAGATAGCATTGAAAGCCATGGCTCTGAGTGAGATCGTTTAGGGGATGACTGTAGGTGGAACAGAGAGAGGTTGGATGCCTGAGCCTTAGGCACACGGAAACTTAGTGGTATGAAAGAGAGATGAAGTGAAATAGACTGAGAAGGAGTGGCCAATGCTGTACTCTAATCAAAGCCAAGTGAAGAAGGTGGAAGTGAGCAAGTGTGAAGGAAGGGTAAGAAGAGGGCTGAGAAATGTCTTTTGGATTTGGCAATGTGGAGGTTGTTGGTGCCTTTGTCAAGAGGGGATCCCGTGGAGTGGTGAAGATGTAAGCTTGATTGGGTTGGAGTCAAGAGAATATGGGAGAGAAGGAACTATAGACAGCAATTATGGACAGTTTTTGCAAGGAGTTTTTCTATAATGTGCAGAGAAAGGGGGCCATATCTGGAGAGGGTTGTGGAGCCAGGATGAATTTAAGAGGGCCCATTATATGACATTTTTGTGTACTGATGGGATTATTCCAGTAGAGAAGTAAAAAATAGATAATTCATAGAGAAAAGGGATGATTGCATGAGCAAGTCCTTGAGTAGACCAGAGGGGTGCCTAAGTGGAGGAATTTTTTTTTTGGCTGTGCATGCGGCCTGTGTGATCTTAGTTACAGTTCAGGGATCGAACCTGCACCCCCTGCAGTGGAAGCGCAGAGTCTTAACCACTGGACCACCAGAGAAGTCCCTAAGTGGAGGAGTTGACCTGAGGAATAATAACAATTTGTCTACAGTTGACCTGAGGAATAATAACAATTTGTCTACAGTAATAGAGAAGGCAGAGTATAGGGGTACAACTGCAAGTAAATTGGAAGATCTGTTGATAAGACGTGGAACTTCACTTTTGACTACTCTTATCTCAATGAAATTAGCAGGGTCTTCAGTGAAGAGAAGGAGTAGGGAAAAGGGATTTGAGTAGAGGGGGTAAGATGTGAAATCACGTAGAATAACAACGCTAGCATTAAATAGTATTTGCTGTGTGCCACATATTTTATGTGCTTTACATATATTAACTCATTTAATTCTCATAATTCTAAAAGGTAAATACTTTTATTACCTCTGTTTTACTGAGGAATAGTGTCTTAATCCAGTCACACCGCTGTAACAGAATACCATAGACTGGATGGCTTATAAACAGCAGAAATTTATTTCTCACAGCTCTGGAGACTGGAAAGTCCAAGACAAAGGTGCTATAAGATTTGGTGTATGGTGGGAGCCTGCTTCCCAGTTCATAGACTCTTTTGCAATAACCTCAAGTGGCAGAAGGTCCAAGGCAGCTCTGGGGTCGCTTTTATTTATATTCTGTTTTTTTGTTGTTGTGTGTTTTTTTCCAGTTTTATTGAGATATATTTGACATATTGGAGCCTGCTTATAAGGAGTACTAATCCCATGCATGAGGGCTCCATCCTCATAACCTAATTTACTCCCAAAGGCCCCCCACCTACTAATGTTATCACATTGGGGATTAGGTCTCAACATGAATTTTGCCTTCTAATTTAGAAGTGTGGGAGGATAGATTGACGAGAATGTAGGATTGTTGAACAATTTTGAGGACCCATTTGAAACCGTAGTTACAAAGTTACATCAGTTAACATGGTTTTGTGTATTGTTCAGATTCGTTCAGTGTAGTGACTGAGTAGGTAGAGAGTTAGCTTTTAACAGGCCTGGGAGTGGGATCTAGTTAGGTGAATGTGATGGAGGAAGGGCAAGGGAGTTGAGAGTGATTATAAGGAATCTCTCTTTCCATGAGATTGAAGCTGGAGGAGTAAAGAGCCAGGGATAGGCAAAACAGTTCTGAAGGCCTGGCCCTACCAGATATGAGAAATTTCTATGAGGCTAAGTAAGATAGTGCAGCATTAGTACAGAAGTAGATAAATTGACTAATGAATAGAGAGCTCAGCAAAAGAGTCCTATAAAATTAGTATAGAATATTATTAAATGACAGAATTAGATGTCAGATCAATGTGTAAAGGAAGGATTGTCAAACAGATGGAACTGCACAAAAAGTGGTTACCCAAATTAAATTGAATCACCATCTCAGGCTAAAAACAAAAATCAACTCCAGGCAGATTGAGGGCCTGTATGTCAGCAATACAATTTTAAAATTCTTAATAGAAAACAAAGGTGAATATCTCCATGAACTTAGGAAAGGAAAATATTTCTAAAGAAGAAGAAAAGAATGATACATTTGACCATATTAAGAACCTTTGTTCAGCAAGAACACCTGAAAGAAAGCAAGAAAACAAGTTACAAACTGAGTTGATATTCACAGGAACTGTTCATATAAAGTTGGGATGGTTTGTTGCCTGAAAGTTTAGTAAAACATCCTGTAAAATCATCTGGGCTGGGTGTTTTCTTTGTGGGAAGGTTATAAACCTCAGCTTAAATCTCTTTAATTAAATCTCTCATTTAAACTAAGTCTCTTAATTTACAGAACTATTCAGGGAACTGTGATTTCTTCTTGAGTCAGACCTGGTAAGTCATTTTTTTAAAGAGTTTGTCTGTTTCATTTAAGTTTTCAAAATTGTTTCATAAAGGTGTTATGACATTCTCTTATGCATGAATATATGTATTTTATATATATTTGTTTTTGGAAGGTTTTTAACAGTGAATGTATAGTACTACATAGTAGTATATAGTACTATACAGGTTATCTCTTTCGTTTTGAGTGAGCTTTGGTAATGTGTGCCTTTCAAGGAATTTGTCCGTTTCATCTAAGTTGTCAAATTTATGGGCATAAAGTTGTTTGTACTATTCCTTTATAATCTTTTAAATATCTGTAGATTTATAGTGATGTCTCATCTTCCATTCCTGATATTGGTAAGTTGTATCTTCTTTCTCTTTTTTTCTTGGTCAGTTAGAAGTTTTGTAATCTTATTGATGTACTCCAAGAACCAGCTTTTGCTTTCACTGATTTCCTCTATTGTTTTTCTGTTTTCATTTTTATTGATTTCTGATCTTTTTTATTATTTACTTTCTTCTGCTTGTTTTAGATTTAAATGGAAGCTTATGGCATTGCTTTGAGGTCTTTGTTCTTTTTTAATATATGTAGTATGACTATCCTTCTAAGTACTGCTTGAGCTGCATGCTGTGAGTTTTGATATGTTATATTTTAGTTTTAATTCATTTCAAAACATTTGCTAATTTCTCTTTTGATTTTCTTTTTGACCTATGGATTATTTAGAATTGTGTTATTTAATTTCCAAATATTTGGAGATTTTCTAAATATCTGTTATTTATTTCTAATTTAATTCCATTATGGTCTAAGAACATCCTTTTTTGATTGCAATATTTTTAAAATGTGTTGAGGTTTGCTTTATGGACCAGAATATAGTCACTCTTGGTGCATTCTCCATGTACACTTGAAAAGAAAGTATATTTTGCTGAGGAAGAATGTCATATAAATGTTAATTAGCCCAAGGTGGTTGATAGTGCTGTTCAGGTCTTCTGTATCCTGTATTCAGGATGATAGTGACATTATGTGGAGAGAGTGGGGATCATAGTTGGATGTTGGGTTATGTTTACTTTAGGTAGTGGGTTTAATTATTATATTATTATATAAACCAACAAATAAATAAAGCATGAACCAATGGTCAGAATGTGTTATGAACCAAGGATTTTGATTACTATAGCTATGAAAATTTTTTAAAAAGGATTTAATTTTTGTTTTTGGAGCTTTGAATTTTTTACTTCATGATAAAGAACTTATTATGTAGTTTGGAGCCTGAAAGGAGACAGAATTTCCTTTGACCTTGGACCCTGAATTTTCTAAAAGGGTACCCAAACAAGAATCAGCTTGAGGAATTAGAGGAAAAGAAAGCTGCCATGGCTAAAGTGTAGTGAGCCAGCTGGAAAACAGAGGAAGGTGAAGTCTGAGAGGTGGGCAGGATCAAGCTCACGTCCAACCTGTAGGCCAGGATAAGGAGTTTGGGTTTTATTCTGAGTGTGATGAGAAGCCACTGGAGGCTTCAGGTGAAAGAATGACAAAATCTGGTCTGCATCTTAAAAATATCACTGTGCCCGCCATGGTAGGCCACCACGGAGGGACAAGAGAGGACTCGGGCTATCCAAGGAGGGGACTGTTGCAGTAGAATAGGTGAGAGATCATAGATAAGTAGCATTGGAGGTGGAGAGATGTCATAAGGGTCAGAATATAATTTGGAGTTAGATCATGTTGGAAAGAGCAAAATCATTGACATCATCATCATCACTATCACCACCACCACCATCATGACCATCTAACAGATATTGAGTACTGTTTAGTGTCAGGCTTAGGATTTCACATGCATAATTTCTTTTATCCTCAGAACAACTCCTATGTGGTAGGTGCTGTTATTAGACCCATTTTACCATTTAAGTTGAGACTTAAAGAAGTTAACTTTCTTAACCAGAACACATTTGTTGGTTTCTAGATTAGTTATAAGACACAATTTTGATTTTTAAAGAGTTTAGAATTTTTTTTGATGAACGTAAAGTATATGTGGTGCAAAATTGATGGGAAATAATTTTCTAGCCAGCAAAACACCAGGAAATCTAAGGGGTATAGTTGTTAAGATTAAAGTATTCTTAATATAAATTGCAACCCCATATCCATGGGTTACTAGAGATATGTGAAAACCGACAGACACTTTGTCACAAAAGATCCTATTTGGTAGTTCTTAAAATGTTGGGGGAATGGGGGCAGGAAGGAGAACAAGCTTTTCCTAGTATTTCCTCCAAGTAGAAGGTGTTAAATTAGTTTAACTCCTTATTTCTCTGCCAATTTACTCATTCCATGCCAGGTGAGATGAGGTGACATCTCTCTTCATGTGGTAAATTTAGAAAAAATAGTTTAGGCATGTTCAGTTCTTCCTTTTTTCGTTTATGGGACCCAGCCTGCCATGGAGCACACATTTCCTCCTGTTTCTTCTGGGGCAGGCCTCTCTTTCCTATTGAGAGCCCAGTGCTGCTGTGATAGGCTGCCATGTCTGTCTTCTGCGGGGAGGGGTTCAGTTACAATCCATTTTGCTCCTGCACTAAGCTTTGTCCTCCAACCTGGCCTTTCATAGTAATAAAGATGGTATTTGGGCCTCTGCTTGTCTTACTCCTTGTTTTATATCTCAGTTAGTTTAGCACTCAGGTGGGGCAGAAGAGTATTATTATTTGACTTCTCTCAGAGCCCCCCAACTAAGAAGAAAGATTGATCTTCATAAATTAGATCAGTTGATGAGGAGACTTAGGTCAAGGGTGATGCTGTTTCTTTGTTCTGTATGGGCAAGAAGTTAGCTTTTGGGGAAGAATGGCTAAGAGTTTTAACAATGTTGACAATTGATTCTGGAGCATTTGGAATAGTTAGAAGTTACTCCTAGTGTTTTAGCTATAAAAATGGAGGCATTAGTTGCTGTGGAAATGTGACAAGATAAAATAACAGCTTTATGGGGCTTCCCTGGTGGCACAGTGGTTGAGAGTCCGCCTGCCGATTCAGGGGACACGGGTTCGTGCTCCAGTCCCGGAGGGTCCCACATGCCGCGGAGCGGCTGGGCCCATGAACCATGGCTGCTGAGCCTGCGCGTCTGGAGCCTGTGCTCTGCAATGGGAGAGGCCACAACAGTGAGAAGCCCGTGTACTGCAAAAAATAAATAAGCAGTAAAAGTAAGACCAGTGTGTATACGCTCTGTATAACTACTATTAATAAATGTTGAGTGCTTCATTTTACCTGATTAAATTATTAAACACAACTTTTCCTTTATCCAAAATTAATGAGATTTCTTATCCTCTCATTCTAGCTACTTTTTGATGTAGTTGTTGTTTCTTCTCATATACCTATTCTGTGGAACTAAAGAAATATGTGTATTGCCATATAATCTTACTAACATTCAAGCCTGATCTTTAAAATCTTGTTATTTAATTAAACCTCTGTGTAGGATCTAAGGGGAATTGACAATGCTGTTCTTTGATGCCCTTTGTGAAGTTCCTGGAAGAGAGTTATTTTAATATGCATGTTAAAAGTTATTCTCCAGGTGTTCTCTAACTTGGCTGAAAACCAAACAAAAGAACATAGGCCTCTATTTCATCAGGGACCTTTGAATTATAAGAAATGAAAGATAATTTTTCTCACTAGGAAAAGAAAATAACTTTCTTCACTCAATGGAACATTAAGTTTTAGAATCTTATTCCCTGGAGAGGTTTAAGAACCTGTAGATGGGCCAAATCTGTGCTGTCTGATTTCAGTGGGGACCAGTTGATGTTTGTGATGGAGAATGGCTGGTGTCACTCTTTCTGCCTTTTCATTCCATAGTAAAATGAAGTTTCACCAGGACTATTTCTAGATTATTTAAATGTATTAATATTATAATATATAAACATAAAACTTTTATGAAAGTAAATGTGTAAAATTTTGAGCATTTTCCGTTACTAAGATTTTTATTGTTTAAAGGACTTTAAATAAGGTTAAACAAGATTTTTTTCCATAAATTGAAAGAAAAAAGAGAAAAAGAAGGAATGAGGAAGTGGAGGAAGAGAGGAAGAAAAGAAGAAGTGCGGGGTTCTGGGTTTTTATAGCTACACAAAGGACAGAGGTAATTTTTCCACTGCTCTAAAACATTACTTTTTGATCTTGTTGGTTCTAGCAGTCATTGCTGATTATGAAGATAACCCAAATGAATGAATCTATAACCAGTTCATATATAAGATCATTTTTTGTACTATGTGCCAATGAATTTTGAAATTTACTTATATAGGTTTTCAGTTAAAATTTCCAGGCTTATGTTAATTATGTAGCAGACAACATCTTGGATTTTTACCGAGTAGTTGTACATAATGCTCTGAAGTATTAATTTTTGTCCAAAGAATCCATTTTGCTCTTTCTATAAACGGCAGCTTAAAGTGTAGGGCAACATCAAATAGCACATATTCTCAATGTGAGTTTTATTTTATGAATTAAAATTCTGATTCCTGTCTGTTGAGGTGAGGACTGTGCAGGTGCCTGTGAGAGCATTTTTGAGAGCAGTAGAGGCATTTTCTTCCCTAGGAAAGCTGCTTCAACTCTTCAAAAGAGATAGTTATGACTCATCTCTTATCTCTTTGTCTATTATATACCTGCCTCTCTCCCCTTCATCTAATCAGCCGTTGCTTGGAGTGGAGGTGGGACTTCAGCGAAGTTTGCTAGGTGAAACGTCCCCAAAGTGTTTACCGCAGCAATTATGTGTTCACATCTCTGCATATCACTCGTTTGAGATCTTTTATGGGGCAAAGACTAGGTCCTTTTTACCTTGTATTCCTGGCATCTAGCATATGACAATCAATGTTTGCATAATGGACAGATTTATGAAACATCAGGCCTCCTGGTTCAGTTTAGCTTGAGAAACAAGAATGTAAAAGTGTGCCACTGATTTATAATAATGTGCACATTATCCACATTCCACGAAGTCAAAGGGGGATCTCAAGTAAGAAACATTAACATTTAAATCAGAAGCACTTGTGTTTCATTTGCTAACCTGATTCTAATCAACTCAAGTTGATTTGATGAAAATTGGTAGAAATCATGGCAGCAATTAGGCTCTGAACTTGATAAAGAATCCATATTAGTCTGGATTGTCCAGAGAAAACCAATAGGAGATATATACATATTTATGCACACATATGAATATGAATATATGATTTAATATAGGAGTTGGCTTTTGCAGTTATAGAGGCTGAGAAGTCCCAACATCTATAGTCAGCAAGCTGGAGACCCAGGAGAGCCAAATGTTCCATTTGTAGTCTGAGTCAGACAGGAAAAGACTGATGTCCTTGCTACAAGACAGGTAGAGAAAGTGCAGTCTCCCTTACTCCACCTTTTTGTTCTGTTTGGACCTTCAGTGGGTTGGATGAGGACCACTCACCTTGGAAAGGGCAATCTGCTTTGCTCAATCTACTGATTCAAAATGTTCATCTCATTCAGAAACACCCTGAGAGACACAACCAAGTATCTGGGTACTTAACAGCCCAGTTAAGTTGACACACATTAACCATCACAGAGTCACACCCCTGACAAGGAGCAAGAAGTACATACATACTATGGTATTCTGCTAATAAACTAATGTAATGTGGGTTTTGTCCATTTGCATTTTCAAGCTACTGAATTTGATGGAATACTTGAATTAGTTGATTTTCTAGCTACAATTGCCTAATTATTCAGGCGCTAGGAGTCACAGCCATGTGGCATGAAGTGGGAATTAATTATGTAACATTTTTGATAGGTTTATTCATTATTCTGTCCACTTTATTTAGCACCAACTTGGACCAGCAGTGTCTTGGTGTACATCAGTTAATTAGACATGTTCCCTGCCCTCATGGAGCAGGCCTTCTGATGAGGAAACGCAATGTAAATAAGTAACAAGAAAATAAATGTCTTGGTACAAATTGTGATATATGTTACGATGAGAGTGAACAGGAGGCAGGGAGAGCTAGAGGGGTGTGAGGTGATCCCTACAGAAGGAACAATATGTGCAGAATCATTGAGGTGCAAAAAAGCTTGGCATATGGAGGGTGTTGAGAAGCTGAGTGCAAGCCAGTGTGCTGGAGCGTGGTGGAAGAAGGGCGGCCTTAAATGAGACGAGAGAGACCAGCAAGGGCCAGGTCATGCAGGCTTTGTAGGAGGTATATGGATTTGGATTTTGAATCAGTGTGCAAAGACCATTGTAATTGATTTGAACATTTGACTAATGCGATTTTCAGTCTGAAAGCATTTGGATGAATAGAGACTGACAAACGCTAGATGCTCCTTGAAGTAAATATTAGAATTAAGATAGATCCATTTTTTTCCCATGAGAACTCAATTCTGTATAGTTATATATGATTATGGAAGATAGATTTTTGATATTCATATTTTCAGGTAACATTTCATTTAATAATATATAGTAAATCAGAAAATGAAGGAAATCCAAGTATTTTCAGTTGAAAAGAAGGCAGCATGGATGTACAACTTCCTGTTGTCTCATGGAAAATGTTGAGGGAATATTTTCCATGCACCTCTGTATTTTCTGTTTATCTTGTAAGTCACTAATTGCTCTTTGTTTTGGAATATCTTTAGGATGTTTGTATAGTGAACAGCCTTGAAAGGTAGAAATAATGTCTTTCTCTCTAGCAGAGGGGCAGGTTTGTTTATAGCCTTAGAAACTCAGGGTTTTTCTCCTGAAATGAAACCCATCGTGTGTACAAGCATCCATCTGGGCCCGCTTATATTGCTTTATGGGCAAAGGGAACTAACACAAATAGACTGATGCTCATACTGCTTGTTCTGTGGTGAGTAGTAAATAAAGTCCTTTGTCTCTGACCCATGAGTCTTGTCTTCTGCTAGCATCCACGAAGCCATAACAGGCTAACCTGTTAGCTCCCAAGTTGGGAAAAACCTCAGACCTTCAAAGTTTTGGACAGAGACCCCTTAGCCATCTGAGCAGGCAGGTACAATGCCACACAGGTGATACCCTGTGCTTTGCAGCCTGCAAGCTATCATATTAGCAATTTTTTTGTCACTGATTTTCTCCTCCAGAGTCACAAGATGAGCTGTTCTCAGACAATCACATCTTAAGTGTGACTTCTATTCTAAAATACATGTGTGAAACCTACTAACTACTAATTCTTCTGCCTTAAATATTCTTAACCAAATGGGAAAAAATTTTGACAACAGAAAGAATGCTATATTAAAATTTTAGAATCATCCAGTCATAAAATATATTAAAATGATACTTGATTTAAATAAAAAATATTGTATATGTCTATGTGCCTGAAAATATAAAGGAAGCGTATTTTCAAGAAAGTTTGTTACATGATAAGCACTAAGGGACTAACACTGTGGTTTCTGAGTGTTCACAGAACCATTATTATCACAGTACAGGATCATCATGGGCTTGGGCTCTCACCTCCTCCTGACCAGGCGTTTGAGGAGCAATGTGATCAGGTATTCCTTCTACTACCGTGGGAGACTATGAGGTATTGCTCTGGCAGCTGGAGATGTTCTGTGTTTGCACTGTCCAGTACAGCAGCCACTAGCCACATGTGGTTATTGAGCACTTGAAGTTTGTTTAGTCTGAATTGAGATGTGTATAAGTGTAGATTAAATCAATATACCAGATTTCAGACTTAGGGCAGAAAAGGAAGGTAAAATATCTCATTAATAATTTTAAAAATTACTTATGTTTGGAATAATATTTTAGATGTATCAGGTTAAATAAAATATATTATTAAAACTAATTTCACCTGCTTATTTTTAATTCTTTCAATGTGGCTACTAGAAAACTTTAAATTACATATGTACAATAGCTCTTATTTTATTTCTACTGAACAATGTTTTAGATCTTTGCTACTCACAGAGCAATCCTCAGGCAAGCAGCATCAGCATCATCCGGAAACTTGTTAGAAACAAAGAAGCTCATGCCCCACCCCAGACCTACTGAATCAGAATTTGCATTTTTAGAAAATCTCATGTGATTTGTATGCATGTTAAAATTTGAGTAGCAGAGAGTCCCTAAGACTAGGATTGCCAGATTTAGCAAATAAAAATACAAGATGTCCAGTGGAATTTAGTTTTCAGATAAACAACAAATAATTTCTTAGTATAATATGTCCCAAGTATTGCATGGGGCATACTTAGTAATAAAATTATTTGTTTTTTTATCTGAAGTTCACATTTAACCAAGTGTCCCAAATTCTATTTGGCAACACTGCCTATGACAAAACTCCTCCTGCCCAGACCTGTCTTGCTCCTTGAAATTCCATGGAATCAGGAAGAGGACAGAAAGGTAAAAGAAAAGGTGAAGGGTGGAAGTTGGGTGCAGTGAAAGAACAGAGAAGAAAAGAAATACATGCTGAGAAGTAGGAATAAGATGGGGCATGGACAGACCTTTTTTATTTTATAATTTTCATTAGCAATTTTCTTCCTTATTTCTCCCACTTCTCCCAGTCATTGTGATTTAATCTCCTCATTTTCTATAGGGCTCCCTAGAGCCATGTTAGAAGATGGTATTTGTGCACAGTGGACAGTGAAGAAGGTAGTATCTCATCAGGGTCAAGTCCCAAGTCTTCCTATAATGCATCCTCTCTGAAATGCCACTTACAAATAGCCTCTTTCAGCTACCAGTAGTTTGCCATTAAAAAGATTAAGGTTCTTAAGTGTCAAAAATGCTGACACTTTAATTTTGGAGGATTTTCTTTATTGTGGCTTTTTAATTGTATGTTTTTATGTAAAACAACTGTTAGGAATTTTGTTGTTTGTTTGATGCTTTTTAGGTGGTGGTGGGTGGAAGTGGAGGCTGGCAAAGAAGGAATAACAATAGATATTCTTTATTTAGCTCGGCATTGAAGTAAGAAAAAGCTTTCATCTATGTTAATTATTTATTTAAAATTTTATTATATTGTGATAAAAACACAATATGAGATGCAGTCTCTTAACAAATTTTTAAGTGTGCAGTACATTATTGTTAAATATAGATGCAGTCTTGTACAGCAGATCTCTAGAATATATTAATATTACTTAACTGAAGCTTTGTGCCAATTAATTAGCAAGTCCCATTTCCTCATTCCCCAGCCCTTGGCAACCACCATTCCACTCTTTGAGTCTATGAATTTGCCTCTGTTAGACACCTCGTATAAATGGAATCATGTAGTATTTGTGACTGGCTTATTTCACTTAGATAATGTCCTCAAGGTTCATCCATGTTGTCACATATCGCAGAATTTCCTTTTTATTTAAAGGCTGAATAATATTTCATTGTATGTATATATCTCGTATTGTTTATCCATTCATCCATCAACAGAGACTTAGGTTTTTTCTACCTCTTGGCTATAGTGAATGGTGCTGCAGTGAACATGGGAGTGCTAATACCTCTTTGAGATCCTGATTTCAATTCTTGAGGATAATGATCCATAAGCACAATTGTAGGATCATATGGTAGTTCTATTTTTAATTTTTTGAGGAATCTGCATATTGTTTTCCATAGCAACTGCACCATTTTGTATTCCCACCAACAGTGTACATGGGTTCCAATTTCTCCACATCCTTGACAACACTTCTTTTTTTTGATAATAACCACCTTGACAGGTGTGAGATGATGTCTCTTTGTGGTTTTGATTTTTATTTCCCTGATGATTAATGACACTGAGCACTTTTCATATACATGTTGGCCATTTGTGTGTCTTCTTTGGAGAAATGTCTATTCAAATTGTTCGCCCATTTTAAAATTGTGTTATTTGTTTTATGCTATTGAGTTGTAGGAGTTCCTTATATATTTTGGAAATTAATGCTATATCAGACATATGTTTTGCAAATATTTTCTCTCATTCTATAGGTTGCCTTTTTACTCTGTTGATTGTTTCCTTTGCTGTGTAGAAGCTTTTTAGTTTGATGTAGTCCTATGTCTGTTTTTGCTTTTATTGCCCATGCTTTGGGAGCATAGCCATAAAATTATTGACGAAACCAATGTCCTGAAGCTTTTCCCCTATGCTTTCTTCTAGGTTTTAAGTCTTTAATCCATTTTGAGTTGATTTTTGTGTATGGTGTGAGATAAGGATCCAATTTCATTCTTTTGCATGTGGGTATCCAGTTTTCCCAGCATCATTTGTTGAAGAGACTGTCCTTTTCCCATTGTATGTTCTTGGCACCCTTGTTGACCAGTTACCCTTATGTGCATGTATTTATTTCTAGGGTCTCTAGTCTGTTCTATTGTTCTATATGTCTGTCTTTATGCCAGTACTGTTGTGTTTTAATTACTGTAGCTTTGTAATGTATTTTGAAATCATGAAGTGTGATACCTCCAGCTTTGTTCTTCTTTCTCAAGGTAGATTTGGCTATTCAGGGCCTTGTTTAATCTTCACAACAATTCTTTGAGTTAAGTACTTTTGTCCCTACTCTGCAAATGAAGAAAAGTAACTTGCCTAATATCAGATAGCTAGTAAGAGCTGGAGCTGGGAATGCACTTGAGTGCTGTCTGACTCCAAAGCCAGTGTGCTTTACCATTGCATTCCATGCCTCTCAGCAAATGGAGAGTCATGAATTCAATAGGAAACTGTGTTCTAGGATACATACATAAAATTAGTTTAGCCTCAGAGAGTTTTACTTAGTTATTCACCTGAAAAATGCGTATGATATTGTATACTTCATAGATTTTTGAGGAGAATTTGTTTCCTGAAAAGCATTATGAGATTCTTAAGAGAGTACCAAAACTATGCCAATTTCTAAAAAGAGCTTAATAATCTTTCATTGTGATGAATAATCAAACAAACTAAACAGACTCATTAGTTTCACTCTGTGCTCTAAATTAAGCAGTATCAGGCCCCTCCTTCCACCCTCTCCCATACATAATACATCCTGGAAAAGCAATCTTTTTATTGGTTGAATATATTAGTTAGTCACAAGGCGTAAAAAGTACTGCCTCTGCTCTGTTTGCATTTATGAATTAACAGATGTGCCTGGTTTGAAAAAACGGATTCATTTCTTGATGAGAAGAAAAATCTTTAGTTTTTCACTTTATTTTTTTATGTATGGGATTTTCACTAACCTTGGACCAGTTACTTGCCAGGAAGAACGTAAGGTGAGTAACTGCACATCTTTTAATATAATGCATCTGCGAACTTCAGTGCAAGTATGAAATTAGGTGGTTCTGTAATTTCTTTATATTGTTGCACAGCTACATTTGTTAACAATTCAAAATGGATATACTAGATTAGATCATTTGGTAGCTACTAAAATCATTGAACGAGAGTTTATAAATAAAAGATTAAAACATAATTTTTATTATAAGAGGGAAGAGTTAATTTATTTGTTCAAAATATCCAAGAAACATTTGTATTATATATCAAAGTATATCTTTATGAGAAAATGACTCAAATCAGTGTTCATGTTTCTTTTATACTTATAAGTAAATGTTAATTTCAGTTTCTCCTGCTGCTTTTATGTGAGAAGAGAGTAAGAACACATTTAAAAACCTCAGAAATATGTTACCTGTCCCCCAAAGAACAGGTATTAAATCATTTTAACTGGTAGGAGACAGTAATTGTGTGGAGTACATACTATTTAAAACTAACAAGCAAAATTTCTATTTCTATTTCCTTTGTCCTTTTGGCTTCTTTCCATACCATGTAAGGGAACATATAGAGATTTCTGTATAAAGAAGAACATGCAAAATCTGAATAGCAATTAACTTATGTCATATCCCCCAATTACTCATTATGTGCTCTCGCAACAAATCCATCAGGGGATTTAGTGTGAGCACAAAGGAAGGTGTCAAGCAGGATGATCTGCCAAAACTTGTGTTAAGGAAAGCTTAGGTCATCAGCTAATAAAAACAGTAAGTACAGGTATTTTTTATTTGTTTCCCCACATTGTTTCCAAATCAGTTAGTGCTTTCCTTCAGGTTCACTTTCAAGTAATAAGTGACCTATACTCCTTAGGTGATTAAAGCTTAGTAATGTTTCCTCACCTGGTTTATACAGAAATGACTGATTTGTGTATTACACTGGTAAAATATACACCAAGAACTGTAAAAATCCCAATTCTGTTTTTGAAGCAAGATTAATGGGTTTAAATAATTTTAGCTCCAGAAGAGACCCTAGAAATCATACAAATCAATGATCATTTGAATCTAATAATATGTCATATTAATTCATTATGAAGGAAACAACAGTTGCTGTTTTGTGAATGTTCTTTCAAATCATAGATCTGGAATTTAAAATATATTTCAATTCTATGAGTAATTCAAGGTTCTTAAGTCTCTAGGAAGGGTGATTGTATTTTAAGCCTGATACCTGTTACCTAAGCTTAGAGAAAGTAGGGGTCGTCACTCTTCATTTACATATTCCTTCCTCAAATTGGGTTTATACTTAAACAAAAAGGAAATCTTTTCCCTCTCACACAGCACCCCCCGTGATCTCCCATTTTTCACTTGCCTTTCAGAGTTTGTTCGTTCATTAAATTGTTAGTTCATTTATGCATGTAACACATATTTTTAATACTTGATACTTTTAAGTAGGCACAGTGCTAGGTGCTGGTTGTACAATGGTGAGCAAAACAGATATAGTCTCTGCCCTCATGGACCTTTACATCTAGAGCAGAGGTGCTCATTAATCAAATGAATGATATTATTACAAATAAACTGTGAAATGTGCTTTGAAAGAAAAGTATGGTAGACTGTGAACACATATAATAGGGTGATCTGAACTAGTCTGAAAAGTTAGGGACAGTGTTTCTGAGGAAGTTATATTTGAGCTGTGATCTGGAGAATATGGAGGGCATGACAAGGAGGTAGGGGGAAGGGCAGGATGGAGAACATTCCAGGTAGAGGGGACAGCAGGTGCTAAGACTCTTATGAGGGAAGAAGGGAACATGAAGCATTCAGGGAACTGAACTAAAGAATGCTAGTGTAGCTGGAGGAGAGAGGGGCGGAGGCCAAATGAGCATAACTAGCAGGCTGAGGCCTTTCAGGGCCTTGTAGGCCTTGGTAGGAACCTGATCTTCACCCTGAGCAGAACCATGAAGGACCTACTTCACCTTCATCTTCATGAAGGCATACTTGGGAGACTCATGATGGAACACCTGGTAAATCAAAAATATTTCACCAGCCACTGCAAGCCTAGGGCTCTTGATTACTTTTCATGTATTGCAGAGTTCCCTTTTACTGGAAAAGGGTCTGAATATTTTAGTGCTAATGTAGGTTTACTTTTTTCACATTGAAAATCAGTGTTTCTTAGTTTATTCACATGGATAATTTTAACCAGATAATCCTTTAGTTCTACTTTAGTTCAGAGATCATGTAGTGATGTGAAAATGCATGTGCACTGTATTTTGTCTTTGGTTGAGACTATGGCTTCCTTTAAAACCTCATTAGTTTAGGCTTATGGGTGTGGGCAAGGCCTATCCAAATTAGAGTTTATTTGAAAAAGAATATAGCAGCATTACTGTATGTCCATAGATTCATTGAAATGAAAATAAGCCTATTTTGTGTGCTAAGAGCTTTTCATTAGAGAACACGTGGAAAATTTTAATTAGTAGAGTCTCAAGCCAAGCATATTAATGATATGATAACTCATTCATTTAATCATATACTTTTATTCAGTAAACATTAAACTCCTTTGCTGACTAGATATTTTCAAATGACTTGATATATTATTATCTTATTTAGGTAAAATATATCTCAATTTTCTGTTTTTGTTCATTAAAACATTTTAAAATTGAATCCTTAACCTTGTATCATGAATTATGATTTTTGGATAAAGTTCAAATTAAAAAAATTTAAAAATCTTATTTGTATATGGTGATATTAGAAAGCTTGAAACTTTTCAAGAAATATTTCTGGGGTGTTAGTGTTTCTTTCATGTATTCAGTTACTGTTTAATTTGTACTATAGAATTTGGAGTTTAGGTAGAGATCTTTTGGCTAAAGCATATATCTGTTGTGGTTATATGATTATTTTGATTGGAGCCTCACGCTTGCTGCTTAGGAAATTTAATTTCTTAGTGCTCCTAGGTGTGATTTGGTTCAGAGGACTGATTAATACTAACCATACTCACAAGAGACAGAGTATAAATCAGAATGCTAATTTATAAATTTTTAAAGTAAGGCATCTTTTAAAAAAGAATAAATTAGAAAAATTTATCAAAGTAATACATATACATGATTAAAACAATCAAATGGTACCAAGACACATAATAAATTATTAAAAAACTGTCTCCCATTTCGTCAGCTTTTCTCTAGTAACAAACAACTCCAAAATTCCAGAATCTTACAATCTCAAACATTTATTTCTCACCCCTGTTACATGTTGACAGCTACAGGTGGGCTGCCATGGCCCTGCTCCAGCTCTGTTTCCCATGTCTTCTCATTTCAAGACCCAGACTTGAAAGAGCAGTCTCTATTTGGACATGCCATTACCATATCAAAGAGAAAAGGGCAAGGGGTGGCAGACGCATGTAACATCTCTTAAAGTTTCTGTGGAACTGGCACATTATTGCTTCCACTCATATTCCATTGGCCCATATTCCAAGACATATAGCCAAGCCTGATGATGGGGCAGGAAATATTGCCCCCACAGGGAGGTACTACAAGGAATATGGCCAAAGACAGGGATACATTCATCTCTGGGATTGCTGTTCCTAGGGAGTTAGTTGGGAACAATCATACAGTCCACCACTGTATGTATTAAATATTATTATTTAAATGATATACGCAGATGATTTCTCAATTTATACATTTTAGATTTTGTGTAACAACTTCCTTTTATTATCAACAGAGTATTTAACATATAACATGGTCTCTCAGATCCTCCTTTTGCATAGAGATCTCCCTCTAGGTTTCCCTTCTTCAGAGCCCTTTTGTCCTGTTGCTTCAATCTGGATTGATTCTCTCTAGGTCTGATGTGCAGTAGTCATCCTTAGGTTTCTCTTCACTGTTCTTCTGAGTTTGATCCACTGTTTATTAGAACCTGTGCTTTCCTCTTTCTTGGTTTTATCCCTTACTTTGGTGGAGCATGTCCTCCATTAGCTTTTGTGTAAGAAATACATTTTCTGAATCCTTGCATGGTTCTTGTTTTTTATTTCTGGAAGCTTATAGGACATTTTCTTTCTTCCAGTCTTCAAAATGTTACAAGTACCTTATCTCACAAATATCAACTCAGGATGGATCCTCACATAGCTAAATGTAAATGCTGAAACTTTAAAACTTCTAGGTAAAATGCAAGAAAAAATCTTTGTGACCTTATGTTAGGAAATATTTCTTTTAGACACAAAAAAATGGACAATAAAAGAAAAACAAATTCATTAGACTTTTGAAATTTAAAACTTTTGCTTTTTGAAAGTCACCATTAAGAAAATGAAAAAGACATAGAATGGAAAAAATGATTTTCAATGCATATATCTGACAGAGAACTTGTATCTAGAACATACAAATAATTCTTTCAACTCATAAGAGGACCATGAACTTATTTTTAAAAATTGGAAAAAGTTTTAAACACACACTTTACAAAAGAAAATATATGAATGGCCATTAGACACAAGGTGCTCAGCATTATTAGTCATCAGGGAAATGAAAATTAAAACTACAATGAGATAGCAACCCATGCCCATTAGAATGGCTACAATTAAGCAGATTGACAATACCAAATGTTTTGTCATAAGAATGTGGAGCTACAGGAAAGCTCACGTGCTGAAACCGATTGGCAGTTTAAAAGTTAAACAAACTTATACATTATGACTCAGCCATTCTACTTTGGGTATGTATTCAAGAGAAACAAAAACATACTCCACAAAACCCCATAAGTGTCCATCAATGGGTTCATAGACAAAATGTGGTATATCCATACAATGAAATATTTCTCAGTAATAAAAAGGAATGAAATATTGATACATGTAACAACATCAGTGAATTTTAGTCATTATAAATCTGAAAGAATCCAGGCACCGAAGAATATATGTTACATGCTTCTATTTATAATTGGAGAAGATACAAACTAATCTAAATTGACAGAAAGTAAGTCTGTAGTTGCCTGTGGCTGAGGTGAAGGAAACATCTCTTCACTGCAAAAGTGCATGAGGAAACTTCTGTGGGATGTAAATATTCTGTATCTTTTTTGTGGCAGTGTGTCATAGGTATGTGTCTATGCCCAAATCCATCAAATTGTACACGTTGAATGGATTAATGCAGTTTACTGTACTTAAATTATATGTCAATAGAGCTGATAAAGTGAAAAAATAATTGCACGCATATATGAATTTATTAACAGCATCTAGTAGACATTATAGTTACCAATTTATCATCTTAAGAAATTCTCACTAGCTGTTAGAGGTTGTATTACAAGGAGAGTGGTGCATTTAATTTGTAATTGGTTCCATATAATTAATTCTAAAGCATTTCACTATAATATAGATTTAGTAACTCTTTATCCAAAATTATGTTTTGCATATAGATAATAATGTGTAATATATATATTTCTCTAATTGTAAAAATGTTGAGTTTATATGATAGTTATATATACAGGTCTTGGATAGGAATCTCTAAAAATAGAATTTGATCTGCAGTCTCATATATTACAGGTACAACTTATGAAAAATTAAAAATATGCAGTAAACTAAAAATTTTTATGACATGACACAATTGGAGATTTAAACTGATATGATATTTAATATTAAAGAACTATTAATATTTTCTAGATATAATTGGGCTGTTACTTTTTAAGTCCTTATCTTTTAGAAATACGTACCTAAATAGATATAATTTCTGATATTTTCTTCATAAATAATACTAGAGTGGGGAAGTGGGTGGGCACATAGGTAAAACAGGATTGGTTATGACTTGATAATTACTAAAGCTGGATGATGGGCACAGGTACTTGGGGAGGGTGAAGGAGCTTATATTTTTCTGTTTAAATTTGTGTATGTTTGCAATATTCCATGATAAAAAGATGTATATATCTTCTAACGTAGCAATTTCACTTCTAGGAATTTATCTTAAGGAACTTCTCAGGAGTATGAACAAATAATCCATGATAATGTTCAATGTAGTATTGTTTATTAATTGGAAACAACTTAAATACTTAATAGGTTTTTAGTTTAAATAAATTAATATATTTGTATGATGTAATACCACATGGAATTCAAAATTATGTCAGAAAAATATGTAATAACATGGGAACATATTTGTGATATATTTTTAAGTCAAAAAATTACATGCTTTAAAACAGGATGTTATAAAAATCTGTTTAAATGATATAAAAAATAAATTATATTTGTGTGTAGGGTGTGTATGAATGTATGTAGAGTGAAACGCTGGAAGGATATATTATTATAATTTATATCTTCATAATTTTCAGAAATACCTTTTTGGCAGTAGAGTCTGTCTTTTTATTAAATAAAAAGGGTTGAATATTTTTGCTTTAATATGTTAACAGTACAATGTGGTATAAAATTTCACTGTAAAGTATTTTATTATGTTTTATTATTTGGTTATTATTTATTTTTGGTTAAACCTCAGTGTCTAGCATACTGCTTGGCACATAGTAAACTCTCAGAGTAGATTGTTTATTCAATGAATGAACATTAGGGTTGATATTTAAAATTCTTTTCTACTTTAAAATTTTCAGTCTTTTCCTTGAAGAACATATATAGTATTACTTTTTAAATCAGAAATTCACTATTCAAAAGTGAACAGTTTTGGGCTTCCCTAGTGGCGCAGTGGTTGAGAGTCCGCCTGCCGACGCAGGGGACACGGGTTCGTGCCCCGGTCCAGGAAGATCCTACATGCCGTGGAGCGGCTGGGCCCGTGAGCCATGGCTGCTGAGCCTGTGTGTCCGGAGCCTATGCTCCGCAACGGGAGAAGCCACAACAGTGAGAGGCCCGCGTACCGCAAAAAAAAAAAAAAGGAAAAAAAAAAAGTGAACAGTTTTGACAGACTAAGGTTCTGCTCCTATACTCTGAGATGTAATAAACCAAAATTTCCTTAAAATTACGTATAAAATCTAAAATGTAGATATTTTTTCAGCATCTTTTTATTTTTTTTTCTTCTAGTTTCAGCTCTCCAACATCTTCAAATAAAGAAGTGGTTATGAACAATGGTAAGACTTGTAATTTCCCTTATGATTCCTTGGGGGGTGGAGGAAGGGTTCTGTCTGTGATGGGCTTCCCTGAACACCAGTACTGGCATCAGCAGTCTGATGTGAAAATCTCTTAAACTACAGTATTCTAAATTATGAGCCAAAAGAGACTTAAGCCTGTGCTTAGCATATTATTGTCACTCAATTACATTAATAAATATATGACACTTAGCCTTTGTACTCATATCATTTTATTTGACAGATCACCAGAATAATGGAGGTATGAAACCAGTGCAGGATTTTACAACAATACGAATCACACAGGTATGAACATGTTAGGAAACTAGATTGTATCATAAAAAAAAGTAAACACATTTCAATCAGGTCAGAGCCACTGTGAAAATATAAGTAATAATTCTATTAATAACTAACATTCTTGCTTAAACTTTAGGTGAGGAAATGTATTATGGTAATCTTATAGTTGAGAAAACACTAAAGTTTCACTTGCTGTCGTATACAGTATTTTCATTACAATATTCAGTTTTACTTTTGTTACTTTCCAGATAGGATCACTATAGTAACAGTTTATCTTTGGTTACTGATAAACTTGGGTTGTTGCTGCCTATTCAATTTCACTTTTATCTCTGTTTACACTGGAGTAATTGGTATGGAATAGTTGCTCTAGATAAGTGGATCTTCTTTTGGATAGAGACCTACCTTTATGATCTCCAGAGTGACATACTGAAGTGCATTGTCTTGGGCTTCCTGGAAATCTGCAAAGGTTTCATAAGATTTAGAATAAGGTTAGGGCCTCCCTGGTGGCGCAGTGGTTGAGAGTCCGCCTGCCGATGCAGGGGATACGGGTTCGTGCCCCGGTCTGGGAGGATCCCATATGCCGCGGAGCGGCTGGGCCCGTGAGCCATGGCCGCTGGGCCTGCGCATCCGGAGCCTGTGCTCCACAACGGGGGAGGCCACAACAGTGAGAGGCCCGCATACCGCAAAAAAAAAAAAAAAAAAAAAAAAAAGAATAAGGTTAGAATACCTTGCTAGTTTATGTATATTAAATGACCTGGAACTACACTGTCCAGAAAGTAGACACTAGCCACATGCCACTATTTAAATTTAAATTCAAATTGGATAATGTTAAGTAAAATTAAAAATTAAGCTCCTCAATTGTACTGGCTACATTTCCAGTGCATAATAGCCAATATCACAGGAAGTTCTGTTGGACATTAATGGTCTGGAGAATTACGCTTGATTTTCAGAAACCTCTTGTTTTCTTTGTTTAACATATTAATGAATTTATTTAAAGTTCTGAATTATTTGGGTTCTTATGATATTATTTTTTGAAAAGATTACCGCCATTAGTTTCAAGGCATGGTGAATTTTTTAAAAAAATTAATAGACTTTTTTTTTTAGTAGTTTTAGGTTTACAGAAAAAATTGACCACAACTACAGAATATTCCCATATACCTCTCCAGTCTGCAGCCCCCACCCCTGCTAATTTCCCCTGTATTTAAAATCTTTCATTAGTGTGATGCATTTGTTAAAACTGGTAATCCACTACTGATACATTATTAACTAAAGTCCATAGTTTACATTAGCATTCATTCTTCGTGTCGCATATTTTATGGGTTTTTACAAATGTATAATGATATCTATCTACTATTACAGTACTATACAGACTAATAGTTTCACGGCCCTAAAAATCTGGTGCACTCCACCTATTTATCCCCTCTTCCTCCCTCAGCATGGTGACTGGTGACTTTTTAAAGTCATTATTGCTAATATTATTACTTTCAAAGTTGGTTTTTGGTTTGTTTGTTTTTATAATTTGGTCCTTTACATTTTTGGTGCTTTGTGGAACTGGGTTCATGTGCCTCTCAGGTATACCTATCATTTTTAGGCTTGATAGGTCCACCCATCTTTTCCCCACAATAGCATGGACTCTGAAGCTAGCAGAGTTTCAACAGGTTTTGAATTGGCTCTTTTACTTCCAAGAAGCCTTTTGTACCATGGATACAAATTCCTATCTTAAATTTCATTTATTTGGTTAATTAGGCTCTCAACTACAATCTGAGCAGACAAAGATTTAGAAAAAGAACCTTGGAATGCATTCAGCCATCATAGCCCGGTTAATGTCTCCGTGGATGGAATTCCCTGCATTCTCTTTTGGGCCAAAAGAATAACAATTAAATTTAAGAATCAGACCTGGCTGGACCTTACAGATGAAACCATTGGCTAGAAGGCAACAGTGGACTCTGGCAACTCAAATTGCAGTGAAGGAAGTGCCATGTAAGTTGACTGCTTTGCTGGAGCAAGCCCTTAGGGTGAGTGTAGCCTTTTAACTGGGTGGTCCAGTTTTCTGTCATTTCGGAAAGTAGAAGTAGGCTCCTTTGTACATGACCCTGACATACATTTCTGAGGAAACGTCTAATGTCTAAAATGAAAGAACAAGTCAGAAATTAATTTTTTTAATTTCTTATTTTTTTCCCAGTAATTTTCTTCTGAACACTTTAGCTAATTGCTATAATACTTTGTGGAAGTTCAGGATTCTGAAAATGAAGTTTCCCAAACTCGTTCTGAAAAAGAGAAAGGATTCCAGGCTCTCTGTCAACTCCAAATGTGAGGTGTCAAACTACTTTTGTCCCAGCAGGAAGGAAATAGCATATCGGTGAGCAGAATCATACATATTCTAGTGGGTGAAACAAAGAAAGCTGACTCCATCTAGTCAGGGCAGATATTTGATTCTAGGAAGTGTTCTGAAGTTATGGAACATTGCCTGTTTGCAAATGTGCAAGGGTAACTTTGAATGGCCAGATTTCAGAGAATTCTTTAGGACATTTAAAAGATGATTAGAATAATTATTTTTGACTTGAGATAAGCAGATTAAACAACTATCCCTTTCGAAGAGGAAGTCAATTTCCAGTGCCTTTCTCTGCTTTTCAGCCATCCAAGCAGATATTTTTTGCTTGTATTTGTTTTGGTCCAGAGGGAGGAAGTCTGGCATGTCCCACTTGCTTTCTATAAAGCTCCTTGCTTTCAACATTTGTTGGCATAATGGAGGCTTTTGGAAGATTCTCTGCATTTGTTCTGGCCTGGTTTAGAATGCTTTGTATAAACCATAACATGCTCTGTGTTTGTGTGTGTGTGTGTGTGAGTGTTTCTCTGTATTATTCTTATATACTTTGGTGGAAACACTTTTTTATTTCTTAACTTCTCATTTAAAAATTCTTGATGATGGGTAAAAAATGGATTATATTCATGTATGCTTACAAGTTACATTACAAGTTTTAGTAAGTATGTTGCTATTCACAATGACTATCTCTTATCAGAGAGCTAGGGAATTGTAAGCAAAATCCAGAGTCCTCCCGGATTTGTTTATTCTGTTACAGCATAACTATCAAAGAGACTCCAACATTGCTGAAAGCTCAGGACTTTTTCCTCAGCCTCTAATTAATTCCCTACAGTGCTCTTTATTTGTGGTCAGCTGCAGGGAGAGAGGCTGATTGCCTGGGGATAGTCTTGCCTGTCCATGGCTGACTGGCCCTCTTTGATTCCATTTATCCTGACCCCAGGGAATTTGTGAGGAAGATCAGGGCACCACAGCTTTTTGCTGGACTTTAGAAACCTTGATTATCACTGGGAACCTAGAGACAGAAAGAATGAAAACTTAGCTTCTAGGCCCACTTCTGCCATTGAGCTCTGTGACTTTATAAACAGGAGCCACTCTAAGATCATCATGGTGTGTGTGATGGAGATGGTGGCATCTATTACTAGCAGCTAACAGGACTGGAGCACTTGGAATTGGCCAGGCACCTTGTGAGGACTTCACAGGTATATTATCTGTTATTCCTCACAATGCTATTGCGAGTTAAGTCCCTGAGTCACAGGTACAGTTATCATCGGTGTTTCAGGTGAAGAAATCAAAGCTCGTGAGGTTAGGAAACTTGCTAAGATCATACAGCCTGTATGGTAATAGAGCTGGGGTCTAAAACATCTTTAACAATGCCATTTTCCCTCCTCTCTCTTGGCCCTGTCTCATTGCAGTGTGAAAATCAAATGAGGAAATGTATGCATGAGAACTTTGCCAAGTGCTACTCAAAGTATAAGATACTAATGTCAACTAGAGTAAAATAGTGTCTAGTTACCTGGTAGAGAGGCCTAAGGAACCTTTGGTTTTCATAATACACAAATTAATGATTTTTCTTTTTCTTTGTCACTGCCCAAGAATTCTAGTGGGTGAGTTCTGAGCATGTATCATCCACCTTTTGGAGTCCTGCTCAGGTGAGTGTGCAGGCATCCTGGAGAGCCCACCCAAGGGCATGAGGGGAAGGCTTCCCAGGATGTGAAGCGTTCAAGGACCAGCTGCTGAGACTGTCCCTGATTCCTGTGAATTGCATAGATTAGTGAGATGCCTTTGTTGTGCTGGCAAGGAAATCTTATATTCAAGAACCAGAAAGGGAGTTGCGGAAAGAACAAACCCAAGCTAAGACATAACCATGTAAGGTCAAAAGCACAGATTTTTAAAAAATGACCATATTTTAGTGCTTGGAAACAAAATGTTCAGGGAAAGGCAAATTGTTGGCAGACAGATTTGCTACAGAAGTCTTTTTAAATAGTGAAAGCCTTACAAACAGAGCATAATCCCAGCATCTGTGTGTATTTTGAATTTAGGCAATTAAAGTCTCAAGAATTCAGAATCTGTTTTAAACATGGGAGGGTAGGGTGCTTGGAAAAGTAAATGAAGCTCTTTTTTGAGTGACTCCCTAGGTTGTATTTCCCCTTTATGGTGCAGCATGTGGTGCAGTGCTTGGCACATAAAAAAATCTCACTGAATGATTGCTGAATTTGCTTTGTTAAATTGGGCCTCATGTTCTTTACTCCACAGCAGAGCACGTTAACAGCTTTCATTGAAACCAGGACCGCTGGAGAAAGCTCCTGGGACATCAGAAGCATGGAGGCCATTGAGCTGCTCCACCAGAGATTCGGGTGGGCGCACCGTGGCTTTGCTTGGAGCTTCAGTTCATTAGCTGGAGAGCCAATTTGTGGGTAACTAAGCTATTCTGATTCCTTGGAAGAACTAGAGAACTTCTGTTAGAGTAAGTGACCAGTCAAATTTATAAAGTACAATCCAAGAAATGCACTTCATTTCTTTAAAGTATTTTCAGTAATTTGTAACATTATCAGAATATTGTTAGAGAAAAATCCCCTTGAAAACTTGCTTTACTGAGTAAATTAGCTTATAAAGTGTTTGTAAATGAGTGCTTCTAAGGTATCTAAGCTTATGATGTTAGGAAATAAAGATATTTCTTTTAGCAATCTTATTAATATGGTTAATTTTGTAAATACTCCTTCCCTTTCTCCATAAGTAGTAGTAAGATAAACGAGCTCAGTCACTGACATTTCTATTTCTTGATAAGTGGGACCAAATTGATGAGATTATATTGTGTGATTTTTTTCAAATTTGTAATTGGACATTTTATAACCATCTACTTTGGCTTTTTTGTTTTTATAATGTATATTGAGGTGTTATAACTTCAAGACATTATAATGTCACATATCAGCGTCATCCTTTATATATTTAAATTTCTCACATTTTCCCATTTCAATTGTATTTAGCTTTTCATCATTCTTATTTTTCAACCTTATTGAAATTTAAATGAAATATAATAAACTGCACATATTTCAGGTATACAATTTGGTCAGTTTTGACATACGTTTATACCTGTGAAACCATCATTGCAAGCAAGACAGCAAACATTTTCATCACACTCAGAGGTTTCTTTGTGCCCCCTTGTAATCCATCCCTCTGCCATTCCCACCTTTCTAGGTAACCACTGTTCTGCTTCCTATTGTTATAGATTAGTTTGCATTTTCTAGAATTTTATATAACTATAATCATATAGTGTACACTCTTTTTTAGTTTAGCTTCCTTCACTTAGTATAATGATTTTGATATTCTTCTACATTGTTGCATGTGTCAAAGGTGTATTTCTTTTTACTGATGAGTAGTAAGTATTCCTTTGTATGGATATATCACAACTTATTTATCTTGATGGAAATTTGTTTTTTCCTCCAGTTTTTAGATAACTTTCCAAATAAAGTTGCTGTAAATATTCATGTACTAGTCTTTATAGGAGCATATATTTTCATTTCTCTTAGGTGAATACCTAGGAGTATTGGCTAGATCATATGGTATGTGTATGTTTAGTTTATTAAGAAACTGCCAAATGGTTTTTTAAAGTGGTTGTAGCGTTTACCTTTCAACCAGCGTTGTATGAGAGTTCCAGCTACTTCACATCCTTACCAACATAAGGTATGATCAGTTTGGGACTACAGAGAAAATATTATTATGTTTTTGTATGGCTAGCAATTTCTAAACAAATTTTGCTCGGACCTGGGTTAAAAGATAAGCCTTGGAGTTAGTAAGAGATGTACCTCCTCAGAGGAATGTGATTACATGTCAAGGAGTAATGAAACTCAGCACCATCGAGATATTCCAGGGCTTGGAAACCCAGAGAAGCTTCTTATCGTCTCCTTGGAGACTTTATTTACCTCCATGGGTATTAGACATGCACCCATTTGTTTCCTTTATGGTGAGCTGTTTGCTCCCATCCAAAGGCTAATAAAACTCATACACTTTTATTTTTCCAAGGAAAATTTCTGACACTAAAGAAGTAAATGTCTTTCTCCCTTCTCTCAGGAGTTGAAGGAGGAACCACTGTCTCCTATATGAGCTCCCAGGTTCATAATTTTAGTGTTCCTTACCTGTGTTGTAAATCCCAGTATGTGCAGGATGGCATCTGGCTTTCAGCAGGGGAAGAATTGGGCTAAAAGGGGAACCAATGTGGTTATTGCTCTGGGTTAGTGATAATCTATCTCCCCTCCAGGAAATCTTGTGTTAATGTTCCAAAAAATGTGAACAAATATAGATACTAAAAGCTTAAGAGTGTTTTTTTTTTTTTAAAGTTTTAACCATACCGATTACTGTACCATGGCATCTTATTGTGGTTTCATTTTATATTTGCTTGACTAATTAGACTAATGACTAATGATATTGACATCTTTTTATGTACTTACTGGTTATTTGTATATCTTCCTTTGTGAAGTGCATGTCTTTTGAACACTTTAAAGTTGGGCTGTCTCCTTATTATTGAGTTGTTAGTGCTGTTTGCTGTATTTCAGATACAAATTCTTTGTGTATATGTGTTGTGAATATTTTCTCCCATTCTGTGACTTGCCTTTTTCATTTTCTTAACAGTATCTTTTGAAGAGCAAAAGTTTTTAAAATTAGATAAAGTGCAATTTATCAGTTTTTTCTTTTATAGTTCACACTTTTACATTTTTTCAAGAAGGTGTTTCTTACCCCAAGATTGCACAAATGTTATTTTATGTTTCTTCTATGTGTTTTATAGTTTTAGTTGTTACATTTAGACCTGTGATCCATTTGGAGGTAATTTTTGAGTATAGTGTGGAGTAAGGGTTATTCCTATTTTGATGGACTGTGTTTCTGTTTTCTAAGGTTGTCTCTGAAGTTTGGTGATACTGAAAATCCCAGAGGTATTGATATAAGGTAGGTATGGATAGCACTTTGGAATGTCATAGGTTCAGCACTTCAGATTAGCTCCATATAATTTATTCATTCAACATGGAAGTATCATGGGACTGCTGTGTGCCCAGTATTGTGACACATGAAATGCCACATTTATCTAATTACACTGAAAATTCAGTGATGTTATGATGGAATCCTATAGTAATACTTTCTTTAGTTTCTACCAAAGCAACTATACTTTTTCCTTCTTCCTTTAGCGACCTAGAAAATACATGAACCGAGAATGTGATACCTCTTTCCTCTGAGCAAAGAATAAAATATGTTTAAAGCTCTAAAACTGAGGCTCTAGTTTGAAGTTATTTTCTGTATAGCTCCTTACAACTGAGTCACACTTATCATTTAACTGTAACTAAAAATTCTCTGTTAGCTGAATTCCCCAGCAGACAATCAACATAAGCCTGCATTTTTCTGTGTTTATGTATGGAATAATGCATCTGCCAACATTGGCTTATCCAAGCAGTTAGGAACTGCTCCAGGGGTGGGGAGCAATTTGAAGGCATTAAAAATTTTTTTCTTATAAAAATATAATGTTTCCTTTCCTGTAGAAGCAACCTTTTAGTGGAGATAAGCAGCCGTGTCTTTAACATTTCTTGAAAAAACAGAAGGATGTGCTAGGGCAGTCTTTCCTAAGCTGTGTTCTATGGAACACTTTTGCTCTGTGTAAATGTTTATAATATTTCCAGAAAAGGGGTCCTGTGGTCAAACGTGTTTGAGAAAGACTGCACAGTGTGTCCTCTTGGAGATTCACGGTATAAATCTGTATATTGAAGTTTCTGTGAAGACGCGCTCTTAAGGAAGATTGCTGCACTTGGTGACTTTGATTAACCTAGCATTTCTTGTCTTTTCTTGTTGTTGATGGTTGTTCAGCAGTTAGTTGTGATTTTGGTGTTTTTGTAAGAGGAGATGAGCTCAAGTCCTTCTACTCTGCCGTCTTGTCTCCAGTCCCCCTTTCTTTCTTTTTTTGCCTCTAACCTAGCATTTCCTATGTTTAACCTTGGAAAGCTCTTTCCTCAACATGTGCCTACATATCATTGGATACGAGTGTTTCACTGGTCATAATTTAGAACATACATGCCATCATCTTTCAGAGGCACTTTATAGAATCTCACAAGGTGACCAGACACATATACATACCTGTTTGATATAGGAATGGGGAATAGTTTTGATTCAAATAGCACCTTTTAAAAATTTTTTCCCTAGAGGAAAGTAGCTTTTTGATTATTATTTTTTCTGATGATAAAGCTATGTGGCTGACATTGTCAGCGTACCTTGTCTATATCCTCTTGGGCATTTCCATTTGAGAGCACTATAGTCCACCAGCTCAACTTTTTTTTTTATTAATTAATTTATTTAAAGATTTATTTATCATTTATTTATTTATTTTTGGCTGCGTCAGGTGTTAGTTGCAGCATGCGGGATCTTGCATTGCGGTGTGTGGGCTTCTCTCTAGTTGAGGAATGCAGGTTTTCTCTCTTTAGTTGTGGAGCACAGGTTCCAGGGTGCGTGGGCTCTGTGGTTTGTGGTACGCGGGCTGTAGTTGAGGCGTGTGAGTTCAGTAGTTGTGGCGCACGGGCTTAGTTGCTCCATGACTTGTGGGGTCTTAGTTCCCTGACCAGGGATCAAACCTGCATCCCCTGCATTGGAAGGTGGATTCTATACCACTGGACCCCCAGGGAAGTCCCCACCAGCTCAACTTTCAACTGCCAGCCTTTCTTTGCCTAAAAGCTTTCTCTGGCCAAAGGAGCCCACTGCCTCCCATCTGTACCCCAGCAATGACTGAAAGAAGTCTGTAAATATCCTAGCTCCCTCACCCTCGGGTGAGATAACTCAGAGGTGTGTGTTCTACGCTGTCTCCCAGGATTCCCTGTGGGCATTAAGCCCCCGTCGCTCATGGTGGAAACTTGCTTACCTTTGTCCTTTGGGGCTGCCTTCCATTCTTCTGTCATTTCTCTTCTCTCTCTTCTACATACTTTTGTTTGTTTTTATTTGCAATACTTCATTAAAAAATTTTTTTAATAGAAGTATACTTCAACTATAGTTCATTTACAATGCTGTATAAGTTTTGTACAGCAAAGTGATTCAGTTATACACACACACATATATGTGTGTGTATATATATATTCTTTTTCATATTCTTTTCCATTATGGTTTATTTCAGGACACTGAATATAGTTCCCTGTGCTATACAGTAGGATCTTGTTGTTTATTTATTATATATATAGTAGTTTGTATCTGCTAATCCCAAACTCCTAATTTATCCCTCCCCACCCCTTCCCCTTTGGTAACCATAAGTTTGTTTTTTATGTCTGTTAAGTCTGTTTCTGTTTTGTATCAGTTTTTAGATTCCACATATAAGTGAGCATTTGTAGAGTTGTGGATGGACCTAGAGACTGTCATACAGAGTAAAGTAAGTCAGAAAGAGAAAAACAAATATCGTATATTAACACATATATGTGGAATCTACAAAAATGGTACAGATGAACCAGTTTGCAAGGCAGAAATAGAGACACAGATGTAGAGAACAAATGTATGGACACCAAGGGGGGAAAAAGGAGGGGTGGGATGAATTGGGAGATTGGGATTGACATATATACACTAATATGTATAAAATAGATAATTAATGAGAACCTGCTGTATAACACAGGGAATTCTACCTCACTTTTCTGTACAGTAGAAACTAACACAACATTGTAAAACAACTGTACCCCATTTAAAAAAAAAACAATAGAATACTACTCAGCCATAAAAAAGAATGAAATAATGTCATTTGCAGCAACATGGATGGACCTAGAGATTATCATACTAAGTGAAGTAAGTCAGAAAGAGAAAGACAAATGTCATATGATATTCTACATTTTTTCTTTTTTTTTTTGTGGTACGTGGGCCTCTCACTGTTGTGGCCTCTCCCGTGGCGGAGCACAGGCTCCGGATGCGCAGGCTCAGCGGCCATGGCTCACAGGCCCAGCCGCTCTGCGGCATGTGGGATCTTCCCGGACCAGGGCACGAACCCGTGTCCCCTGCATCGGCAGGCGGACTCTCAACCACTGCACCAACAGGGAAGTCCTCTACATTTTTTGAATGACTAAATTCCCCAATAAATTTGGGATCACCTCCACAAGATGCTTGTATTCACATCCTTGTCTCAGAGTCTGCTGTAGGAGCCCAAACTAAGACAAGGTTATATATATCTGTTGAAAACAGAAAGATTGGAAAATACTGAGCTATAAAAAGAAAATGAAAATCATTCATAATCCAACCACCAATGGTCATCACAATTAACATTTGTTTTTTCTATTTATACTTTTTTTTATTGTGGCAAAAGTTACATAACATAAAAGTTACCATTTTAAAGTGTTCACGTCTGTGGCACTTAGTACATTCACAGTATTGTACAACCATCACCTCTGTGTAGTTCCAGAGCATTTTGTCACTCCAAAAGGAAACTCCCTACCCCTTAGCAGTCACTCCCCATTCCCCCTCCTAGCCCCTGGCAACCACCAGTCTGCTTTCTGTCTCTGGATTTGCCTGTTCTGGACATTTCATATAAATGGGATCATACAACGTATGACCTTTTATGTCTGACTTTTCCAACGTATCCTTTTAAAAGAGCAACTTGGAAGGGCAGGAACAGAAGTAGGCACTGAGCTGCTCCATCTACTTCCCTCCCTCCCTCTCCTTGTTTAACAACAGGCACCTGTGTGATTGCCAAGGGCTCTCCTGGGCTGCTGGAGCACCCTTTGCCTGCATGTCCGCCAGAGGGCCAGACATCCCCCAGGGCAGCCCTAACCAACAGGCGTTTCCAGATATCCCAGCAGGACAGAGCCAAAGTCACCCTCCAGGGACCCTGCTGGATGCACACCCTTACTTGTTCTCCCCTCCCTCCGCCTGTTTCACATCTTTCCTCTCCTGTCCTCCTGGGATTTTCTTAAAAAAATCACTCACCCACAAATCCTTGGTCAGGCTCTGCTCCAGGAACCAGCACAGGTTTGAGAGGCCGGGGCAGAGGGTGTCATGTCCCCCAGGCCCATGGGTGTGCCATTCCTGCCCTCAAGTGGGCCAAGAGACACAGAACCAAAAACCCTGTGGGCTGGACAGCTGTTTGGCAAAACGACCTGGTGTTTTCACCAGGAAGGATTTTTTCGAGCAGTTCCATTGGTGCATTAATGTTCCCACCTCACTGAGGCTGTGTCAGAACAGCCTCAGTCTCAGGCCATTTTCTGAAACAGGGCTGCAAACAATGTGGCAGGCTCCACCCCAGCCCTGACCACAACAGAAGTCACTGCCAGGGAATCCAGAGTCAGCCTGCCCTTTCTGGGAATGGTTTGTCTCTCCCATTGCCCTCTGGAACAGCTGGCTCCAGAGTCCAGATCTGAGATGTCCACAACCTCCATCCTTCTGGCCTTCAGCATTCTCAGTGGTTTGTTGCAGTGGGCGGGGGTGGCCAGACTCAATTGCACCCCTCAGAAAACCTTTCTGTATCTGAGTCAGGAGCCCAGGGTGAGCAGGGGCTGTCCCAGATAACAACGAATGTTTTATAACACCAGGCCAGCACAGAGCACTCTATTTAAACAAACACAACCTATTTTACAGATGAGGAAAGTAAGGCCCAGTTAGGTTGTTTAACAACACTTACCATACCACTAATAAGAGCTGTATTTGTGAGAACTCTTTTGGCTGCATAAAGTCAAAAGGTAACTGATTAATAGAATTGAAAGTGTTAGCTTCAGACACTTGACTTACCTCACCAGGGCAGCATCTTTCTCCATCTCTTGGCTCTGCTGTCCTTGTGTCAGTTTCATTCTCAGGCTGGAAAGATGGTGGCCAGCTGACAGTTATCCACTTAAGCAACATAAAAGAACTCTGTTGCTTGATAGCTATAGCACAGCTTACATCTTATTGACCCATATACCTGGAGCATATGCCTCTCTCTAAACCGGTCACAGTGACTAAAGGGCCGCAATACACTGATTGGCAGGGCCCGGGAGACTTCACTGAGAGGGGAGAGGGTCAGCCCTATACACACCAAGATGCTCTTCCCAAAAGGAGCAGGAACATAACCTACAGGTGGGCAGAGCCAGGATCAAAACCCAAGCTTTCACCCTGAGCTATACTGATCTCAGCTGCTTTCTTTTTCTTTTTTCCATTTTAAAAAATTGAAATATAGTTGATTTACAATGTTGTGTTAGTTTCAGGTGTATAACAAAATGGGTAATCGTATTAACATTTTGATCTCTATCTTTCCAGAATTTTTTTCTATGCAGTCACACATTTTTAATGAAAAAGGTGATCATGACATATGCATATTATAACTTTTTTATTGCTAGAGAATATTCGATTCCAAAATGGCTAAGAGTAAGGGCTCTGGTCTCAGATGGGATTCTAAGCCCAGCTCCAGTGCTTACTCTTTGAGTAAACTTGCACAAGTTAGTTACTTAACCCCTTTGTATCTTAGATTCCTCATCTGCAAAATGAGGTTAATAATATTCTCTATCTCATGGTGTTGTAGTGAAGATTAAATAAAATATAAAGAATTTAGAGAGATGCTTGACACATAATAAGAGCTATTACTTTTATTTTTGACCATTATTTATTTAGCTACTTCTATATTATTGTCCATTTAGTTTTTCTCAGTTTTTTTGCAATAATAAAATTATTTTAATTAAAAAAAAAGAAAAAAATCCCCAAGCTTTTTGTGTTTTTCCTTTTGTAGGAATTTGTATTGCTCACTTTGGGGGGTTCTCCTGTTACTTGCTTTCATTCCCACCCATCAGGAGGCTCTTGTTCAGAACTAGAAAGTAAAAGCCTCTCTCTGAGCCGGTTCTACTACCTGACAAAAGAGGGCGCAGTTGTACTGTTCGTCAACAGTGTCCTGCATCAGCAAATGTAAAAGTGCTTTGGGGGTAATACTGTTTTATAATCATTGTCAGATTCACGCTTACCATTTACAACAAGTTGTCCATCCAGAGCTGGTTTAGTTTGCACCGAGTCGAGGTTATTTTCAATAATTCAATTCCAGCAGCTTTTAATGCAACTGGCAAATTTGCTCCGTCAAGTTACTCCTACCACTGCCAGCGCGTCAGCAGCCTGCAGCGGTATGATGCCCTTTTGTTGCCCAGAGACACCAATGATATGTCAAGCCTGTGGGATGTCACTTTTGTTGATTTCCAGGTAATAAACTAAAGCATATGCTCAATGCACCTGTGTGTTTGGTGCCAAAGAAATTCTGTTTGTTTGAAAACATAGATGTTTAAGGAAAAGAGAGGAGTAGATATCTTTAAAATTATATTGGTATGAATTATGTTCTTTATCTTCTAAGGTATGAAATAGAATAGGATCAAGTATTTCCTCTTCCTGCACAGTGATCCCCCCTGCCCCCCACAAGGACTTTCTTTTATATAAAGGTTTATCCAGTCACTAATAATTATCAGTGAGGAATGCCAGCAATGTAAGCCAGAGTGAAGCTGTGGCATGAGCCCAGTGACTGACACTTCCTGGAGCAAGAGGCCCTTCTGGGGAGAGGAATTGTCGGACAATTATTTTATTTCCTTCAGGGAGAGGAGCAGTGATCCTATCAGGGCAGATAAGAAGTACATCTGAAGTGTGAGTGACAGCTTTGGCATTTAGCATAGGAATGGAACTGTCAGCCAGGGAGTCAAAAATATCCTAAAGATCCTCTTGAAAGTATTTGGGGAAAGGCATAGAGGCATAAGAAGTTCCTTTTCACCAACAGAATCTCGGGCTGAGAGACATCTGTCAACTTCCTCTGACCTGTTTACCTGTGAAAAAAGCTTAACTTGTTCTTCCAACTCCCTGAAATAGGGTTTTACATGTCCCTTTTATGGGTTCTTCCCAATCTTTTCCATATATAAATATATATTTATTCCCCTTCCCCCCAGCTTGGAGAAGTGTGGTGAGGTAGTTTGGGGTAGGGAAGGAGTTTGCATATTGGAGTTCGAAAGACATAGTTTTGAATTACTTTTCAGCCACTTGGGCAAGTTACTCCACCCTCTTGATTTCTGACCTATCTTTATGGATGTAAAGAATTCATGGCCTAATATATATGTGGCAACACCCAGGACCGTGTTAGGCATGGATTAACAATAACTAATACTTATGAGTCCTCTTTGTATGTTGGCACTGTTGTAGTTATTTTACATATTTTGTCTTCAAAACTTATCATAATGCTGCAAGATAGCTGTTATTATCCCTGTTTTACAAATGAGATGACTGAAACTCTGATGATTACATAATTGTTCAAAGTGATATAATTGGTAACTGGTAGAGGCAGAATTTGAATTGTGGACTGGCTCCAAAGACAATTTATAATACATGTATATATCTATTTATGTAATATTTATAAAGTATATATTGTATCTATTTCACACTTTTAAAAGAGAAGTAGGTGGAAAGGGCAATGAGGAGGTAATAATGAAAACAAGGAATAATTCACACATAATCTTGCCTAACAGATGAATTGAGATTTATGTCTCTACCTTGTTCCAGAAATGACTTACAATGACTTATTAGAAATACTTCAAGAAAAATAACTTTGAAAAATGGGCAAACCACTTCACACCCATTAAGTTGATTATTATAAAAAAAAAAAAAGGGGGGCTTCCCTGGTGGCGCAGTGGTTGAGAGTCCCCCTGCTGATGCAGGGGACACGGGTTCGTGCCCTGGTCCGGGAGCATCCCACATGCCGCGGAGCGGCTGGGCCCGTGAGCCATGGCTGCTGAGCCTATGCGTCCGGACCCTGTGCTCCGCAACGGGAGAGGCCACAACAGTGAGAGGCCTGTGTAACGCAAAAAAAAAAAAAAAAAAAAAATCCCCCAAACTGAAAATAACAGCTGTTGCAAGGATGTGGAGAAATTAGAACCCTTGTACATTGCTGGTAGAAATGTAAAATGGTGCAGCCACTATGGAAAACAGTATGGTGGTTCCTCAAAAACTTAAACATAGAATTACCATGTGATTCAATAATTCCACTTCCGATTATATACCTAAAAGAATTGAAAACAGAGACATGAACAGATATTTGTGCATCCATGTTCATAGCAGCATTATTGACAGCAGCCAAAAGATGGACATAACCCAAATGTCAGTTATGGTTTTTCAATCAGTGGATGACTGAAAAACAAAATCTATCATATACATACAATGAAATATCATTTAGCCTTAGAAAGGAAGGAAATTCACATAAATGCAACAGCATGAATGAAACTTGAGGGTATTATGCTAAGTGAAATAAACCAGACACAAAAGGACAAATATTTTTATGATTCTACTTATGAGGTACTAGAGTAGTCACATTTGAAGACAGAAAGTAGAATGGCAGTTGCTAGGGGCTGGGGGAAGAGGGGACTGGAGAGTTAGTGTTTAATTGGTACAGAGTGTCAGTTTTGCAAGATGAAAAGAGTTTTGGAGATGGATGGTGGTGATGGTTGCACAATGATGTGAATATACTTGATGCCCCTGAACCGTACACCTAAAAATGGATAAGATGGTAGATTTTATGTGTATTTTACAATAAAAAATATAAACCAAAAAAATGGAAAGACATGGGATTAAGGAAAACAAAAGGAAGAAAAGATTAGCTAAACCACTAGTGAAGTTAGTGCACAAAACCATGAAACCACGTGTCTGCCCTGGCTGGAAGCAGTGCAGTAATTTCGCTCTGAAGCTCTTGAGCAGCCAGCATAAGAAAGAATCACCCTTTACGTGTTCATGGGGTTCATAAGACTACTGAGAATGTGCTTGTGAGGAGCACGTTCATCCCTGGTGTTGTGCGATGCGGGACAATCTCCTCAGCAGCAGCCTCATGGGGGACGGGGCGCTGGGTGTCAGATGCGGACCTTGTAAAACACTCTTCATGTGGACAGATACAGAAGCAAGCCCAGTCCGGGGAAGAGGTAGTGCTGGTGGTGATGGGGGTTAAGGTATGCATACAAAAGGCTGCAGTCCACATCTACAGCTTTGCTGATCTATCTGGTTTATTCTAGGAATAAAGTATAGAGTGATGTCACATGCATGGCAAACTCGGGTGCCTCAGGTGAAAGCTCACATGCCTCAGGTGGGCCAGCTGGGGACTTTGGCAAAATGTAGCCGGCATCACAACAGGTATATTTTATAAAACTTCGGCTTATTTTTGCTTTGTAGGAATGCAGGCCCAATCTTGCTGGATCTTCTGACTTTTCAATTAAAGATAGAAATGTAGATTCCTAGGGGAGGTTTTCAGGATGTTCAGAACTCTGGGCCAGACAAAACTTACCTGTGGGCTAGATACAGAGTGTTTGCAATCTCTAGTCCAGAAATGGATAGACAATGTGTCCCTCAGGCATCCTCCACAGATATTGTTCTCAGTCAGATCTTAAGAGTTAAGTGGCAGTCAGTGTGAGGACATTCTCTTTGGCTGGAGTTGTAGCATCAAATGAGGCCATCTTTTGTCATTGAGGAGCTTGACTCTTCAGGCTAGTGCCTGAAGAGAAGGCCACTTTGCCTCTTCATAGAGTGGGCAGGCCAAGTATCCTAAAAGCCAGGCCAAGAGTCTCCTTCAGTAGTTGTTTTGTTTCAGTCTAAGCACAGGTAGTTGGGCAAGCAAGGCCCCTAATGTCTATGGTATGATGGGTGGCTACAGTCATTTTAGCATGGAAACATGGTAAAGTGCCCACCTAAGTCTTAAAAATGAATCCTCAATAAAGCATTCATGGGTAATTCAATTTTCTGATGTACCTTTTTTTTTTTTTTTTTTTTTGCGGTATGCGGGCCTCTCATTGTTGTGGCCTCTCCCGTTGTGGAGTACAGGTGCCGGATGCACAGGCTCAGCGGCCATGGCTCACGGGCCTAGCCTTTCCGCGGCATGTGGGATCTTCCCAGACCGGGGCACGAACCCGTGTCCCCTGCATCTGCAGGCGGACTCTCAACCACTGTGCCACCAGGGAAGCCCTCTGATGTACCCTTTTAAAACCAACTAGGTGACTGAATGAGTTGACACTGTAGGGTTAGATTCTAAAAGCCAGCTGAATGTGGAAGCTGCCTTCTACAAATGATTGTTCTCATTTAGAATCATTACTCTGTAGACTCTGTAGCCCCTGTTTCTTTATTGTGATAGTATTTAGATAACGGGGCCAGTTGTCGATTTGAACCTCTCCTAGTTCCAAGTAATTAAATCACTTCATTGCACATATGAGAAGGCTTTTCTTTCTATTCTCTGAGCAGACTGCAAGTGGTATAGAGCTCTTCCAAAAACAGTACCAAGTCTACATGGTACAACTGAAAAAGAAAGAGAGTTAGTTAGTGATGGGGGAAAAAAGAGACACAATATACCAGGAGTTATGGAGTTGTAAACTGAGAAGTGACTCTGAAACCAGACTGCTAAGGTTTGAATTACAGCTTCATTGTACTTAATACTGTGTGACTCTGGGCAAGTTACTTAACTTTTCTGTGCCTGTTTCCTCATTCATAAATTAGGATAAAATAGTAACTTATTCATAGGCTCTTGTAAGTATTAAATGAGTTAAGGTAGTGTCTGGTATGTAAAAAAAGATCTTCAATAAGTGTTAGCTTTTATTATCTATATTTTATGTCACTGGGAATCATATCTTCTCTTAAAAGACTCTTCCTATCTACTTCCTGTCAACAGAATCAAAGGCAGAGAAAGTGAGAATTAATATTCTTTGTGAAATTTATATTAACACATAAAATTTTGAGTAGGCTTTGAATTTTAGAGACAACAGACGTGGTTTTAGGTGAACTAAGGATCAGATAAAAGAGGTTTTATTTCAGAGCCTTGAATTTCTCTGGCCACTTAATTATGACAACCATGTATCCCAGAGTTTCTGGGTCAGTCTTGATTTAAAATTAAGTTTCACTGTCCCCAAGAGCACACTCACATTTGTTAGATAATGTGTTTAAATTATTCAGCAAGTATGGCCCCAGTGTTTAAATTTGACTGATTAGGGCTCTAGGACCCCTAGCCCAACTGTGAAGCAGATTTTCAGAGGAAAGAGTATGTCACTTCAGCTCTTTTCTTTCTGCTGACAGATCCAAGGCTTTACCATTAAGGAGGGGACAGTTTGCCAAGGCCCGAAACTGCACCTCTTCCTTCTCACCAGCCATTCCAATCAGCCTGGCAATGTCCCAGATCCTGCTGCTGGTGCTGGCCTATGCCCTGCACATGCTCATCTACCTGCGCTATCTGGACTGGCACTATGATTTCATCTCCTCTCCGGCTCACTTCTGCCAGTTGAAAGCTCGAGATGCATCAGAAGAGAAGGAGCTGCTGAGGAGCCAGGGAGTCGGATGCTATGAACTGAGAAGCCAACAGATCTGCAAAATTTATGTTTAACAGCACAGGTCCCTCTTCCTCAGGAAGTCCACGATAGGCTCTGAAAGGAGGCGTTCCTGTTGTGTGCTGTTTGACTTGTGATAGAAGATTTTCACCAAAAGGCTTGATTTTCTTTTTTTAAAGGAAATACATGCAAAGAATACATTTTGGAACATCCACTGGCCTTCTTAGATAGACTTGGAGCAATGATAAAGGTATCTCAGGAATCCCATGGAGATAAATATGATTGCTGCCCCAAGGTGTCTTGAAAGTAAAAGAATATTTCAAGTTAGGGACCCCCCCCCCCAAAAAAAAGAATGATGCAATATAAAGAAGGGAAAACACACTTGGTCTTCCTTGCCTTTGTCAGTTTGGATGTGATAAATATAGAAATGATAAATATAAGGTTATCTGGAAGTTCAGAATTTAAAGTATTTTGTAACATAGTTTGCATTCTCAGAAGTTATGTCCCAATTTTGTTTTAAAAAATAGTCTTTTTTTTCTCTCTCACAGAACTGTTTAGGGAAGACTCCTGTCAATATGGTGGAACACTTTATTCAAGGGCATTCTTGTCTTTTTCTTTGCTATTCAGAGGCAGCCCGATTCAGTCTCTGAAGGAGCAATAATAGTCTTGGCAGTATCTTACCTTTCTTATTTCATTGTGGTGCCAAGACTTGCCTCGTGTGTCTGATTTAGACTTCCATCAGCTCTCCTAGGTACCACTTGAACAACTAAGCTAAATAAAAACAATTTGCGTACTATGCAGATACATCTCCAAGTCCCCTTCCAGTGAGATAGCATTCCCTAAAGAAATTCTGGAACCACCACTGATCTTCTTATAACCATTTTCTTCCACATGGATTTCCCCATAATCCTTTTCAGTTCTTGGCAGATACTGAAGAATGGCTCACTCTGCATCCTCACTAAAGCTTCACTAGTATGCCTTCTGTGTTAAAGAGATCTTATATGTAAAAACTACATTGCATTTCCCTAACTAGGGTTTCACACATGAGCTAGGTTCTACTAAGATACCCTGCACAAAACCTCGAAAGCAGTTGAGAACAATGCAAGATAGGGGGTCATGCACAGAGAAATCGGATCCTCTGGGCAGCTGTGGTGATGGGTCTATAGTCTAGTCTCATCTTTGATGCCAAGTGTGACTGATCATGACTGGGGGATTTCTGATAAAACAGTCTCATGTTGGACATTTCTTTTGGCTGCATTATTCTTGGCTGTGAATGTAGATTTGGTTGCAGCCCTCTCAGAATTCTGTAAGCTCCTATTAGTCTGTAGTGAATTCCTTTTTGTTTTTTTTAATTGAAGTGTACTTGATTTACATCCTTTCTGTTTTAATACCTGGAGTAGATTCTGTAGCCTGCAGCTAAGAATCTTAATTTATGTACTTATTTGTACCAAAGATGATTGCAGGGAGCACACCCTCAAGAAAATGGGAATCTAGGATTGATTATCTGACTCTGTTTAGCTTAAAATTAGAGGGGACTTGGTTAGCATTAGAGGATGGAAACTGAGAGCCCATGCTATTCCATAATGAAATTTTCATTGTGGTTGCTTTGAGTGTCCACTGGTGGTATAAATGGTTGCTGTGAGAGGCTGTAAGTACATGAAGGGTCAACATAATTTATTGTTCAAGCTGGGACACTTTTGAAAGTAAAAGTGAGTGTCATTGACCATTCTAAGATAACAGACATAAATGGGATGACTCCAGGCAAACTGGGGTATATAGTCACCTTAGGTATGGTGGTAACCCTGTAAGGTAGGCTAGCTCTTTCTAACTGTGCTGGAGGGTTTACAGAAAGAAAATGATAGCTCAGGATTTTAAATTCACAGCTCAAGGCATGGTTAAAAAAAAATCCAGGGAGTTTCTGTAACTGATCTGCAAGGATCTCTTACCTCTTGTCAAAGGGCTGACATAGTTGAAAATCAGACACAGGTCTGATCCTGCAAATTGGTAAACTGCATTGCATGTGGAATTCACAGCCTTGCCAGGTCTCTTACATATACATGAGAACATTTGTTTCAAAATAGAAGGAGACTGAAATAGGAATGGTAACTGTTGGGAGAATTTAGACAACTTAAGGTATATTGAATCCCAAACTCCATTAAGTTTTTCTTGCTAGCAGAAGCATTCTCTCTGAGATGAAATGATTCTTGCCTTGCTTGAAGGTCCTGTGATGACCTCATCAGAGACAGTTACGTTGCCCATTTTCCTCAATGCCTCTAGACAATTAGTGTCATATTTTAGCATATCCCAGGGAACCAATTGCGAAGTTAAATATGGGAGAATAAAATTGCAAGGTTTTGCTAATTTATGCAGAATAAGACTTGGGGAATATATGTGTGAATGGATTCTGGAGGTGCTAGCTCAGAGAGTGAGGTGTATAATTTTAGATCAGGCTGAATCTTTTGAGATAGGTTCTCTTACCAGATTTTGGATTAATTGTGGTTGTTTGAGCAGCTGGGAGTATTTATAACAGTTTTCTCAGTTGGTTGATTACAATCTGAAACTCAACAGTGACAGACACAAAATAAAATAGGCCAGAAATTTATTGGTATACTATGGAGAAAAAAAAATTTAAACTTAGAAAATTGGGATATAGGAATGGATTTATCATGTATGACCTGTTCTCCATCCTTATAACTATTTTCCTCTGTGAAGGACCAGAGGATACTCCTTTTGTCATAGCACTGAGAAACACATTGGGAACATAGTATTAGCATTTTTGAAAAGTGTTCCAGCAACTGTCCTCTGTAGTCTATGGGTGAAGGTAAGAGGTGCTATCCTTGAACTAAGGATTCCACTTAGTCTTATAGGGAAGCTGGGATCCTGGAGTGGCAGGGGTCAAATAGCAGCAGAGCAGCCTTAAGGGACTGAAGGGCAGAGTGTTAATCAGGTTAGGTTATGTTTATTAATGGTAAAGTGTTCTATGGTAGATTTGGCTAGACAGTCCATTGGAATACTTATTTATCTTAATAATTATAATAATAATAATAATAATAAATGATCTAGTTCTGGTGTAAAAAAGACCTTACTTGAGCCATCATGGTGGACTCATGGAGCTGAGTCTGTTCATGACTTAAGAAGAGAGCCCTTGACTGAAGAAGAGACCTATTAAAAGAAGGTCTTTGGTCTTTGTATCTGATGTTGAGTATTATCATGAACAATTTTATGTTTGTCCATCAGGTATCTGTCTTTTTGTATCACTTCTGGTATGTTCTGACTTTTAGGTAAATAACTGACACTATTCCCATGGGTACTTTTATTATTAACCTAGTATGTATGTGATTATTGTCCTGTAATTGTTAGTGATGCAGGAGCACAGCCTAAGAGATGTCTGTCTCCCTGGAACGTCTGGAAAAATATGGCAAAGAAAGTGGTATTTGACATGAGTAGCAGTTAACCAGACAGGTAACATGGAAAAGGACAGATATGGCAGAAGGAAACACATATGCAAAGATTGGACCTTATCATGTGCAGAGAACATGATAAATACATGTATATGGGTTGGCACATACAATGTATTTGGAGAGTGAAAGAGAGATGCAGCTGGAAATGGAGAGAGGAAACAGATCATTGTGCTCAAGTAAAGACTTAGAATCATGACTTGAGTTAATGGAGAGGCCATTGAGAGGATTTTGAAGGATTCAGAGGTTGGTTCAATAAGACATAGTGACCAGGTGGCAAGTCACAAATGACTGGTAGATAACTTATTTTGGGTGCTGGTGGAAGGTGATGCTGATCTCTGCAATCAGGGAGAAACAGGTGAGGGTGGGAGTGGGAAATGGGAGATTCCTGTAGGCAGGTCCTGTAGTAGAGGTCCAAGTAGGTGGTTGAATGTATGAATATGGGGTACAATGAAGAGGTCTGGACTAGAAATAGAAATTGGGAAATGTAGCAGCTGCTGTCAGTGTCCACTTTTGCACCTTACCATTTCAGTGCATCTTGGCCCATCTCTCCTTCGCCAGTAACTGCCCTCAGAGGCTGCTCTGCCTGTGTTCATGGCAGGCTGGAAGTGCTGAGGAATTAATGTCCCCTGGGAGTAACCTTCGTATAATGACCCTGAGGAGTTGTGTATAAATACCCCAGCTCATTTTCCCCTTGACTGGAATAACTCTAGAGTGTTTACACCATTTCCTGGAGCTCCTCAAAGACTATGCTCTTTTGCCCATTGGGGCATCTTTGCTTGATAATGTTCATTTTATTAACTCCCTTCTTTGCCCTGTCTTACTTTCCTGCTCCCCTAATGATGTTTCCTGGCATCACCTCCAAAATATACTGCTTGCCTTCAAATCCTTGTCTTGGGGTCTGCTTCTCAGGAAACCCAAACTAAGACAAGCAGTAGTGGTCATAGGGGGAATGTTGAAAACAAGGTGGTAGTGGTGATGGAGAAATGAATGAGATCAGCCAAGGAGAAAGGGTGGTTTGATAATGGATCTCTGGGGAATGCCATTATTTTCGGAGTAGAATGAGAAAGAGAACTCTGTAAAGGAGCTAGAGTAGGAGCAATTGGAGAAGAAAGAAGGCAAACCAAGAAAAGAACATTGTCTTAGAAATTAAAGGGGAAAAGGCTTTCAGGATGAGGGGAGTAGTCAGTTATGTCAAATTCTGGAGACAGATCAAGTAAGAAAAGAACTTAAGAAGTGTTTATTCCTTGGATTGATCAATAGGAGGTCATCGATGAACATCAAACTTCATGGAAAAAGAGAGATTAGAGATACTCTGGGTATCTATTGCCCCAGTTTTCTCCTGGAGGGAATAACTTGGACTGGTTGTGTCCCTTCTCTGAAGGTCACTGCCTCTTTTAACATGGCCTCCTACACATGACTCTCTCCTGGCTTTCGGTAATTTCTTATTCCCTTGTCTCTTTGGACTCAGAGGTGGTAACAACGCCATTGATAGTAGCCTCAGGTTACTGCATTGTCCCTTATGGATCTCCTGTACCCTACTGGGACCTATGTAATGGCTTCTTTGTAAATAAACCCTCCTTAAATTATCCTATTTTGAGGGTGCCTGCTTCCTGTTGGGAATCAGACTTATACAGAGGTTTAGAAAAATTAAAATTTATTTGTTGCAATTTTTTATAGCTAGCAGTTTTTCAGAAAGAATTTAAAACATTTTAATAAGATAGAAGAAACTTGAGTTATGTTGTAGGGTAAGTTAGCAGTTCTGAGGTTGTGGCGGATTTTTTTTTTTTTTTTTTTGCCTCCTGTGACATTATGAACGATGATGTTCACATGTGTAATAATCTCCCATAGACATGCCCACATGTTACTCTGTGCACCAATTTTCAGGGCCCTACAGCCTGGTAGTCTTCTGAGATCCCTGCTGCATAAAGGTCCGTGGGTAACAGAAATAGGTAGCTACAGGCTACAGACAATTCCCAGGTAACAAACTGAGGCTTTCTTACTTAAAAAAGCATATTGGAATGTGAGAGTGTGCTATTATAGGGCAGCCCTTGACTACTCTCTGATTTATGCAAATAGTATAAACAATCATTGCCAACAAGTTGTATGGGCATCCCATAAAGTTGATTGCCTCTATAGTTGGGAACCCTTGGACTGGAAGGAAGGATATAGAGTCCAGGGTGTAGAGAAAGTTTAAAAATATATACTCCAGAGAGGGGAGTAAATTGGTGGAACAAGGTCCTCTGTGTTATAGATTTTCTTCTGGGGATGGTGTGGAGAAGGTACTTGTGCTTCTTCAGTGGAGACACATAGAAGGAACAACCTTCCAGGGAGAATACTGAACAGTTGTCCCTTCTGTCTCTATCCCTGCTTGTGCTTTTCATGACCTCACCTTTAAGAGTTAGATGGTAATGAAATGAACAGATCCAGTTTTCCTGTAACTCTTTGGGACAGCCAGGTTTAAAATAACATCTCTTCATCTATTGACCCATCTCTCTCTCTCTTTCCTTTATCCATCCATCTGGTACATATGTAAGATGAATGTGGTTTTACAATGTTAAAAAAACTTGAAAGATGTTTAAAAAGTCTATATGTTTAGGCTGTAAAAGATGCATACTAGCTCTTCGAAAGTTATCACAGAAAAGCTTAGGAAATATGAAACAAAGAAATTTTTGTGTTCTTAGTAAAATACTTAACTGTAGAATGCATATTATCACAGTTTTTAAGAAGCTAAATTTTATTTCCAACCTATTACAGTCATAAAGTGTTCATTTTTATCCAGCAATGGCATTCTGAGCAAAGCTCATCTTTGGCCTTAAGAGTTTGTTGTCACATTTATGTAAGGCATTGGATTTAGAAACCTACTCAGTAGTCTCAGTTCTTCTCCTTAAACAAGGCATACTCTTGTTCCTACTTCAATGAATCATTTCAATGAGTTCTGAAAATCTCTTTATGTGTTACAAATTTTTCTGCTTTTTGGAGGATCCAAGGTCCAGGAGATTATGCTTGTGGAGATTTGGATTAAATGTTCTAACCTTAATTAGTCTTTTCCCCCTTTCTGCAGCTCCTGTGCCCTCGATTCCACCCCTCTTCTTGTTGAGGATGTGCATGTTGCCAAGACTGAGCCTGATTTTCCAGTACAGCCCCTTCTTACAGTGATGTTTTCCTTAATGCAGACTGAAATGAGTTCACTTCATGTTTAAATGCCTTGTGGTTAGAACTCAGGACTTGCCAGCCTTCTCCATTTGTTTGCAGTTTGCATCTGTTTCACCCTGCAGCTGCAAAAGGCTTTTCTGATTTGGTTTCAGGGAGATCAATTCTGGACTGACCTCGAGTGCAGGAAAACCTCTGCAGGGACAGATGCAGATTTTGAAGCACTATTTAGAAGACCCTCTTTAGGAAAATGAATATAAAATTATAAATATAAATTAGGCATAAAGGTGATTATCTATTTAGAAAGAGAAAACATAATAACAAAAATTTTAAAAGTTGACTGAGTTTGAAATAGTTTATTTTTACAACTTTTTCAAAAACATACTTTCATGAGAATGTAAGGCTAAGGACCCTTCTAGGGCCATGGAAGAGACCTGTATAAATTGTGTGTGTGTGTGTGTGTGTGTGTGTGTGTGTATGGGATTTTTACAGAGATTTGACATTATACACAACTGTGGATGCTGGTTAAATAGTCTCTCTGGGCCTGTTGTCTTCATGTCAGATGCTAAAACTTGAAGTCTGCATAGCAAACAATTGGGAAGGGAAGATGGATGTAAAGTGGGGGAGAGCAAGGACAAGCTAGAATCCACAAAGAGGAGCCAGGATCATGAGAATGAACTGGGACCTGTGTCAGTTTTCACTGCCTTCATCTTTATAAAATAGTGCCCTTTTTTACAGAGCTAAGCAAATGTCTCAGGAAGATGTTGAAGGAGGATCCCAGGAGAAGGTGGAGCAGCTGCAGGCCTGGGTGCTGCCCTGTGGCCAACAAGGTAAACCAGCAGATCAATGATAATGTGCTTGAGCTACAAATGTACCTGACTCCACCTTTTGAAGGTTAAATATAATATGGCTGCTGCTTCACTTCCACCGTCTAAATCTCATGCAAATAAGTCTCTCAAATATGGTTCACCATAACCAGAAACATACAGGGAAGTGAATGCTAGGAAACATGGTTCAGCCTAGGTATACTGATGTATTACAAAACCACCATAGTCTGCCCATTGTCACCTTGCTACCCATATACATCTCTGTAAATTATACTTATTTTAAAAATAAATACATTAACAAAGTCATACTTCTGCCTAACCTGATACAACTACCCTATGTACAACTGAAAATATGCTAACCCTTTCCCCCTAAGTGGATACTAATTCCCTTTTGTGTTTTTGATCATGTTCATTCTTAAGTTATTCAAACTCCCCCTTTGTTATCCTGTAACTTAAATACTGAGATATAAGGTTAACAATTATCCATATATCTTATGTTAGTTGCTCAGGAAATGGGAGTAGGAAAGAAAATAAAAGTATTTGTTTAGTGTACAGTATTTGATATGATACATTCATATCAAAATAAAGAAGAAATACAACTACCATACTTCTCATTTCTGCAGCTAGTTACATGGTCTAGCTGGTATTTATAATTGCCTTCTTCTTGGTTGGAGTTCCTCTCCTGGTGAGGTAACCTAAACATTTTTTCCTGAAGTTTCTGGACCGTTAGTAGTCTTGCATGAATTGACTTGTTTTAGTTTTCCATTGACTTTAATCACATAACAAAGGAATGCTGAAAGGCTCTCCCAGGGTTTCCCTCTGCCCTCACTGTGCAGTAGCAATCCAGTTTCCTCTTGATAGTGAGGATCAATCACCAGGATGATTTGAGCAATCCAGGATTTCCATACTATTGGCATTTTGGGCTAGATAATTCTTTGTTGTAGTGGGCTGTCCTGTGCATTGTATGAAGTTTAGCCACATCCTTGACCTCTAACCACCAGGTACTAGTTCACTCTCCTCCTGCAATTATCACAACAACAACAAAAGATATCTCTAGATGTTACAAATGTCCTCTGGACAAAATTGCCCCCAGTAACCCTTTTCTTTTGCCAGTCGATTCATAGACATAAGGACCCCAAAGTGGCTATGTGATAGTCTCAATTTCCAGTTAATGGAATCACTGTTCTGTCTCTTGCTGAAAGCATTGCTCTTTGGGGAACTACAGCCTCCAAATCAGCCGAGCCTAAAGTTGCAGGGATGGAAAGCAAACACTTTGTTAGTGAATCACTAGAGGTATTAGTGAGAGCTGCTATTCCTATTTCTATTCCTTGATTCCTAGATTCATGAGTCCTGGTTATGGGAGAAACAGGACTGTACATTTGTTGTCAGGTTATATACTACCTCCTGGTCCATATTGCCATAGCCTTGAAAGGTACTGTTAACTATCTGGCACTATAACTGAGTGTTCAAAAAGCCATTCCGTTGTTCTATCAAGTCAGCTACTTCAGGATGATGGGCATCATGGGAAGACCAGTGAATTCCATGGGGATGGGCCTATTGGCTGCACTTCATTTGCTGTGAAATGCTTGGCTGGAAGCAATGCTGTATTATAACATGATGGTGGATAAGGCATTCTGTAAGGCCACAGACAATGGCAGAAGCATTGTGGGCAGGGAAGAGAAATCCATGCCTATGGTAAGTGCTTATCCAGTGAGAACAAAGTGCAGCTCCTTTCATGACAGAAGTGATAATGTAATCAGTCCACCTTCAGGTATCTGGCTAATTGTCCCTAGGGAATGGTGACATTTTAGGGGCTCAGTTTTGGTCTCTGCTGCTGGCAGATTGAGTACTCAGCAGTGCTGTATCCAGATAAGGCTTGATGAGTAGAAGTCCATTTTACTAGGTTCATGCATTACCTCTATCCCTGCCAATATGGCCATTATATTTGAGCCCATTTGACAATAACAGAAGTAGTTGGAGAAAGAAGTTCACCGACAGTCCCAGAATATCTCATCCTATCCACTCAACTATTAAAATCCCTCTCTGTTGAGGTCACACTTTGGTGAGCATACACATGGAACACAAAACATTTTGCATTCTGTGCCCATTTCGAGATGTTTATCCAATACTTCTCCAGATCTTTATGTTACCAGTTTTCCAATTGTGTTTCATCTAATTCCTTGACCACCCAGCCAAACCATTAACCATACCGCAAGAATTATTGTAGACCCATACCTCTGGTTATTTTTCCTACCAGGAAAAATGAACAGCCAGGTACATCACTCAAAGTTCTGTCTACAGGGAGGATTTCCCTTTACCACTGTTCATGAAGGCCATCCCAGCATAGGGCTATAGTGCTATAGCCACCCACTTTCAGGTTCTGCCTGCATATATTAAGTAGAACCATCTGTAAACCAAGCCTGAGTTTTTTCTTTCTTAGTTAACTGTTCATAGAGAACTCCCCACAAGGCCATAGGTGTGGGTTGAGAGAGAAGGCAGTTATCAAGAGTGGGGGCATGGGCATCTCGGCAACTTTCTCATTCAGCTGACTTGTGCCTTCAAGACCTTATTGAGCCTGCTTTCTATATACCACTTTTACTTGATGATGGAATGCCACAGCTGTACGTGCCTAGCTTTATGGGCTTGGTGAGTCAGACTGTCTCTTTCATGAAGGGCACCTCAGGTCACATGGTAACTTGGTGGCCCATGGTCAAGTGTTTAGGTCTACTAAGGTCAAGTAGAAAGCCAAAAGCTGTTTCTCAAGAGGAGAGTAGTTATTTGCACAGGATAGCGTAGTTCTGCTTCAAAATCCTAAGGGTCTTCATTGTGATTCACTAAGAGCAGCCTGCCACAGGCTCCATACAACATCCTTATCCACCACTGACACTTCAAGCTGACTCCTCATGCACAATCTCCCAGGATTTCAGCTTTTGTTTCTCATTACTCCTAATTATACTTACTTCTAGGGGAAGGATATATAATTCCTAAACTCTTGGTGTATGTGTTTGATATGGACTGGGGTGAACAGAATAATACCCCTTCCACGAAGCTGTCCATGTCCGAACCCCTGGAATCTGTGAATGTGTTAGCTTTCGTGGCAAAAGGGACTTTGCAGATGTGATTAAGTTAAGGGTCTTGAGATGGGGAACTTACTCTCTTTTATCCAGGTGGACCCAATGTAACTGCCAAAGTTCTCATAAGAGAAAGAGGGAGACAGGAGAGAGACAATCAGAGAGTAGGATGTGGATGTGACAATGGAATTGGAGGCTGGAGTGATACAAGGAAGGAGCCATAAACCAAAGAATGCAGGTGGCCTTAAGAAGTGGAAAAGGTAAGGAAATAAATTCTCCTGTAGAGGCTCTAGAAGGAATACAACCCTGCTGTCACCTTGATTTTAGGACTTCTGACCTCCAGAACTATAAGATAATAAATATGAGTTTTAAGCCACTAAGTTTGTGGTGATTTGTCACAGTAGCAGTAGGAAATCTTGACATGAAACTGGACCCAAAAGGAAACGCCAAGTGTCTGGATAGAGTCTTCTCCCTGTGCACTCCTCCTCCCCTTCCCAGTCTCCATCATTCTCCACTAGACTGGCTCCAGGCAAACTATTGAAGGACACAAAGTCATTGCAAGACTCTTCTTTCTACCCCTTCTGTGCCCTGTGTCTTTATGTGAACCCCTGGCTACCTGAGGTTCCTGAGTTCTTCCTCTGTCCCATCAACATTTTTTCATCAAGCCTTCCTTTTAAATTCTTTTTTTGCTCAGGATTTGAACTCTAATAGAAAAATAATAAATTGTTAATGAATCTGTGACTTCTATTTTCAAATATATCTGAAACACATTTATATTTCTATAGTGGTTTCTTGCAGACTCTAAGTCACAGAAGGAGTTACTCTAACAATGAAAAATTTCAGTTTTGTGGCAAGCTAATCCTGGGAAGTTTGGAGTCTTTCAAAGTACTTCAGGTAAATGCCAGTCTACATGCAGGGCATTTTCTGACTGCTTATTGCTTATCCCCAAGTGTCCATTAATGTTTCCTGTTGTTGTGTCTGGAAAATCATAAAATTTTCAAAGGTTTTTGCTGTTCATATACAAACTTGCATTTGGGATGTTATTTAGGATCCACAGCTCACTGAAATAACTAAGTTTTCTTGTCTAGTTTGTTTTGCTCTTAGGTTCTGTTAGATGTGACAGTAAGACATTTTCTGCTGCTCCATCCTCTGTGTCACTCAAACCATTGTTGCTGGTCTCCTTGGTACTGGTAGCCTGGATGAGTAAAGTTTGTGTTAGTGGCTCTGGAAAGACTGAGAGTCCATGCAAGAATGGGAGAGGTGCTTAAGGAAGATGCACTCTTCCATCTTTGTAGCCAAGGAATGTCAATTGAAATAGCACACCAAAGAGATACTGTTTTTTATACTTTGATTTTCTTTTTTTATCCCAGCTTTATTGATATATATTTGACATATAGTATTTTGTAAGTTTAGAGTGTACAACCTATTCATTTGATACACTTACATATTGCAAAATGATTACCACCATAGTGTTAACTAACACCTTTGTAGTGTAGCATAATTACCATATCTATTTTGTGGTGAGATCATTGAAGATGCAATCACTTAGCAACTTTCAAGTATACAATACAGTATTATTAGTAATAATAAACATGTACATTAGATCCCCAGAACTTATTCATCTTATAACTGGAAGTTTATAGTTAAAGAGATACTTCTTTTTTCATTTTGGTGCTGACGTTTTATTTTTATATTTTTAATAAATTTATTTATTTATTTATTTATTTATTTATTTATTTATGGCTGCACTGGGTCTTTGTTGCTGCATGTGGGCTTTCTCTAGTTGCAGCGAGCAGGGGCCACTCTTCGTTGTGGTGCACGGGCTTATCATTGCAGTGGCTTCTCTTGTTGCAGAGTACGGGCTCTAGGCGCGTGGGCTTCAGTAGTTGTGGCACACAGGCTTAGTTGCTCCATGTGGCATCTTCCCGGACCAGGGCTCGAACCCGTGTCCCCTGTATTGGCAGGCGGATTCTTAACCACTGCACCACCACAGAAGTCCCTAAAGAGATACTTTTAAATTGCCATGGTCACAATGCACCATCTCCACTCTGACAGAGTTTGCAATGCTGTTCTTTGGATAGAGTCTTCTCTTATACTATTAAAACCAGCTGTCTAAGGCTTTCCAGATTCTAGGCTTCAGGCTTGCAACCATCCTAGTCCACAGTTCGGCTTTGTGAGCCCACGCCCTGAATTTGGTCCTCTCTGTCCTATGACTCTGTATATGACAGGAGGAAGCCAGTGGGGAAATGGAAAATAGCTTTTCTTCTGGGGCCTTAGAGCAGAGATGGACTAAGCACCATTCCACATCTCTTTTGTTAATAGACCCTACCCTAGGCCTGGGAGGCCACCTGTGGTGGACTTTTTGCAAAATGGCCACTATTATTCCTCTCTCTTTATCTGCATCCCTTGTGATGTAACTGTGCAGTTGCTTACCTTAAGAGGTGGAGTATATTTCCCCAGCATTTGAATCTGGGCTAGCCTGATGATTTGTTTCGGAATGCAGCAGAAGTGTTGCTGGGTCGATTCTGAGCCTAAGGATCTACCTGTTCTCCTGGAACACTGCTCAGCTGCCAAGTAAATAATCACAGGGGCAAAGCTTGAGGGCGAGAGACCACCTGGAAGAGAGAGAAGCCATCTGAGCAGAGGTCACCCTAGACTAGCCAGTGCCGAGCTGTCCCAGCAGCTGACCACAGATGTCTAGTGAGCCTGGCTGAGACCTGAAGAACTGCCAAGCTGAAGTCAACCTAATTGCCCACCTGCAGAATTATGGCTAAAATTTGGTTGTTTTCAGCCACTGTGGCTTGGAGTGGTTTGTTATGCAGCCAAAGTTTATTGATTTGTCATCAAGGTTAGAAGCATTTCCAAATTACAAGTTACATGCACTGCTGAATTATCACACCTGCCACATAAGAGGAAAGAAAAGGCAAAGGATGAACCATGTATGGAAGAGAAGAGATATAAAAGGAGGAATATATGGGCAGGTTGCTATTACTCTCAGGTAGTTCTGATTATAATCCAGTTTCTTCTCCCACTAAATGGATCACTTTACAATTCAACTGGAATCTTTTCTTTACAGGACTCAGAAACTCCCCCACACTGGCTTAAGTAAAGGAAAATTAGTCTCAGGGGTATCTCATAGATCCCAAGTGTCTGGATCCCAAGACCCAGTTAGGTCTTCTTGAGTGACTGGCCCTAGAACTGGAATATAGTTTGGAACCAAGCGAGCTACTTTTTCTGCCTTGTTTTTTCCACCTCTTTCTCAAGATCTCTCATCACTTCTCCATGTTTGCTTCACTTTTTCTCTCTTCACTTCTCTGCTTGCACATAGCTTCATTGTGCCTATTCTAAAATAGCAGGCTCAGGGCTTCCCTGGTGGCGCAGTGGTTGAGAGTCCGCCTGCCAATGCAGGGGACACGGGTTCGTGCCCCGGTCCGGGAAGATCCCACATACCGCAGAGCGGCTGGGCTGGTGAGCCATGGCCGCTCTGCCTGTGCATCTGGAGCCTGTGCTCCACAACGGGAGAGGCCACAACAGTGAGAGGCCCGCGTACCGCAAAAAAAGAAAAAAATTAAAAATAAAAATAAAATAGCAGGCTCAGACTCCAGTCCTCAGGACCTTCTAGCTCACCTTCCATAAATTCAAATTCCCATTCAGAGAGAATCCTATTTGGTCTCACCTTCAATAAATTCAAATTCCCATTCAGAGAGAATCCTATTTGGTCCACTGTGGGCCAGTCAGTTGTGCTTGAGTGGTGGTTGGCAAGGCCAATAAAGATACCCTTTTTTTTGCTTAAAAAATTTTTTTTTTAATTATTTTTTTAAACATCTTTATTGGAGTCTAATTGCTTTGCAACGGTGTGTTATTTTCTGCTTTATAACAAAGTGAACCAGCTGTACATATACATATATCCCCATATCTCCTCCCTCTTGCGTCTCGCTCCCACCCACCCTATCCCACCCCTCTAGATGGTCACAAAGCACTGAGCTGATCTCCCTGTGCTATGAGGCTGCTTCCCACTTTTTTGACATTGGGCAGGTATCTTTTGTAAGAACCAGAGGACTGCATTAATATTCTTTTTGTGTGTGTGTGTGTTACGTGGGCCTCTCACTGTTGTGGCCTCTCCCGTTGCGGAGCACAGGCTCCGGACGCGCAGGCTCAGCGGCCATGGCTCACGGGCCCAGCCGCTCCGCGGCATGCGGGATCTTCCCGGACCGGGGCACGAACCCATGTCCCCTGCATCGGCAGGCAGACTCTCAACCACTGCGCCACCAGGGAAGCCCTGCATTAATATTCTTAATCTCTACTACTGGCAGGAACTATACCTTACTTTCTGGAACTCCTTTTTTACCAAGTTACCAAATAGATTTTTACCTTTGCTTTCCAGTGGAGGATCAACTTCTGTGTCCTTCCATTGGAGGAATATGAATGACAATAATCAGCAATTTCCTTTCCTGATCAGGTTGGGGCAGGGCTTGGAAAGTCTTTCTTAGCCCTGAGTCCTGCCTCATATGTCTTTATGATGCTCCTGGTGTCCCAAGACTCAGGACTTCCAGCCTCTCATTCCTATGAAGCTAGCTTCCAGTGTCCTTAACATTCTACTCAGCATCTGGGTCTGCTTTCCTTTTTTAAAAAAATTGTGTTTTGTTTTGTTTTATTTTACAGTAGTCAAAATCTAGAAGCCTGCTGATCGAGACACTCTCTAATAGCAATTTATAGTTATATGGATTTTATGGAATAGAAAAATTTCAAAAATAAATCTGGGTACTGACATATGGTTACCAGGTCTATATTTTGCCACAGAAAGCCATTATAAGCTCCCATATCCAATCATCATCATTTAATGTTAGATTGAAACCAAGGAAATTGCCATTTTTGTAGGTCAAAAACAGTTGAATATTGGCAATTTCCTGTGGTTCAATGTAATATATTGAGGCATATTTTAACTTGAGAACTGTAGGAAGGATATACTCTTATAATAAAGAACTGACCTTTACAGTGATCTTATTTAACTTTATGAAAAATGCACTACACTTTCCTTAATTTTCTTATTTCATCATGAACCATGAACACTTTATAATGGTCTGGCACTAGTTTTTGATGTGTCCTTTTTTTAAACACAGGTCTGGGGAAACACATCTGTGTGATCCTCTCAGGATCACTCTCATTCCTAAGAATGCTTTTTTCCTTGCCTCCGAGGCAGGGTTCTGGCCTCCCCTTGATTGAAAGTCATTTTCAAAGAGCAGTCATCTTCTATCTGAGGCCCTCTCAGACTGTTGTTGGGTGAATCCTTCACTTGCACCAAACTTGGGTATTTAGGGGACATGTTTTCAGCACTCAATTCATTGTCACATTCCTCCTCATGAAGAACATGGTTACATTTACAAAAGGAGCCTCAGTAACCTCCCATGGTTCTGCAATGAAATATGCAAACCAGTTTTTCTATCAACCATGAGTTAAAGATCTTCCCTTTGGATTGTGTTTCTTGTGCAACTTTTCTATCTCAGACAACTCCCCCATCACCCTCTATTTCCTACCCAAGGGATCTTCATCTCTTACAAGCAAGATCCAGACAGATTGTATGACAAACTGGCTTTGGTTATTAAAAACATCTTTTTAGCTCTTGGCACAATAAGCAAAACCACCCCTGATGAAAAGAAAGTCTCTCTCTACCATATGGTTCTTGAAAGAAGTACAATTTTCTGAATTTACTGTACATGTGAAAACAATAAACAATTTGCATTTCTTTCTTTTTCTAGTAACTCAAACTCTAACCTGAGGGTTTCTAAAGAATGGATTTTGTAATTTCAACATTGTACCACTTTCTGAAATATTACTGATTCTCAGCAAAGTAACTAAGCCTTAGACAAATGTTTCAGTTTATCTCTCTTTTTCTTGTGAATCTGTAAATGCGTCAGAAAAACGTTTACTGTAATGTTAGAATGTGCATGTGTTGGCATTAAAACTGTGGTTTTGTCCCTACGGGGAATCAAATGGAAGCAAAATTACAGTTAATTCCTGGTATCTATGGTAATGGGGAACAGACAGAGTTTGTACCAGTAATATTTGAAAAATTTATTTTAGAAATTAGGTTGAACCTTGTCCTACACTAAACCTTTTGCCAGAGATCCACAAGTAGTCAAGTTGTTCTTTTCCCTCCTTCTCCTGGTTCACCAGACTCTGGGGTAGAGAAATGGCCAGCAGGAAAGAAGGGTAGAATCAAAAAACTTATTCACAAATCTCATGATCATTAGATTTTTCTCAGCACATTGACTATATCTCCTTTGTGGGAAAAGGAAACTACTCTATAGGAAAAGAGGATGACAGTCTTCCTGTTCCTTTAGTAAGGTGTCTTGTCTTTCCTTATGATTTAAGAGATAATCATATACCGAAACTCATGTTATCTCCTTTCCAAATTCAGTTTTCAGTTTGTAACTGAAAAAAAGAAGTAAAAGGATTTTAGAGAATTCTGAAGCCTCTTTGAAGCTATTCTCTCAGAAAGGGAAGATTTGAAATATAGCTGAATGGGAAGGAAGAATGCTACCACAGAGCCTTCTACATCTAGCCAGTAGCCTGCAAGAGAAAGGATTTATTTTATCTGGTTCAGTCTCTGACTATTTGGGAGAAGGAGTTGATATATAAACTCTTTATGGCCTCATGGCCCCCACAAAGGTTTTCAATAGACTGGAGGGGCAGGGTCTCACTTATTCTGGATCTGGAGTGTTTCTTTTTTTTGCGGTACATGGGCCTCTCACTGTTGTGGCCTCTCCCGTTGCGGAGCACAGGCTCCGGACGCGCAGGCCTAGCGGCCATGGCTCACGGGCCCAGCCGCTCTGCGGCATGTGGGATCTTCCTGGACCGGGGCACAAACCCGTGTCCCCTGCATCCGCAGGCAGGCTCTCAACCACTGCACCACCAGGGAAGCCCTGGAGTGTTTCTTGAATGCAAAAGCTCATACACTTGTAGGGACAAGAGTGCATTGCATTTGTGGTGTCCAGATGTAATGCTCTAATGATATAAACCACTAATTTGTTCTGGAACTATTATTGCTGGAACTATTATTGTTATCCGTTGAAGAAGACTTGGAAAATGACTTCCAGTTTTAAAAAGTCCTGGAGATCTTTCCTGGTTGCACAGTGGTTAAGAATCTGCCTGCCAATGCAGGGGACATGGGTTCGATCTCTGGTCCGGGAAGATCCCATATGCCATGGAGCAACTAAGCCCATGTGCCACAACTACTGAGCCTGTACTCTAGAGCCCACGAGCCACAACTACTGAAGCCTGCGTGTCACAACTACTGAAGCCCGTGCTCTGTAACAAGAGAAGCCACCCCAATGAGAAGCCTGCATACCACAACAAAGTGTAGCCCCCTCTTTCCACAACTAGAGAAAGCCCGTGCGCAGCAACAAAGACCCAATGCAGCCAAAAATAAATAAAAATAAAAAAAATAAATTGATAAATAAAAAGTCCTGGAGAATTTTGTAACTCACTGCTATTCATAGTGGTAATCCTTACAGAACTCTGCAAAAACTTTGTGTGTGTGTGTGTGTGTGTGTGAATGATTATGGTATGGTAGGGATAGGGGAAACCTTAATTAACTACACTAGAAACTCAAAATACAAATGAAATGATGGTTTTAAATAAGCCTGGATATCATAATTAGTCCCAGATGGTTCCTTTGTAGTCAGGAAAGTTCTCCCAAACAGCTACATTTCTTTGTTTGAATGTCAAAATAGAAACTGAATTAGACCCCTGCACTGTGTCCTCACACTCACAGCTTTTTGGGGGTTTTGCTGCATAGACTTTGAGAGATGTCCATTGAGACAAAGAGATTGTGTCCTCCATAATATATTCTTTAGAAGGCAGCAGATGTTCTCTGAACCAACTTTTACAGTCTCAGAACCAAGGGTTTTTCTTTCCTACTGGTTTTCTGTATCTGCTTTTGGAGACAGAAAACATTTTCTGTTTCTATGGTTCATCTGTTCAGTAGACTCACTGCCCTGGGGGAACAGGCCTCATAGGCCTCAGGGTATCAACTCCATTTGCTGTAGGAAACCAGATTTATCATCAGATAGGGAGCTCTGATTCCCATGGAGAATAGTCAGGCAGAGCAGGGAGAGGTGTCTTTAAGCAAATACTGTTTGCCATGGAAAACCAGGGAAAATCAAACCAAAGAAAACACACAGCTGATGCCAAAGAGGGTGTTGTCTTTAGTTATTTCCAGGAGACATCAGTTGTTCCTTGATATCTCTAATAGAAAACGTGTCAGAATAAGTAAATCTATTTCCAGTTCTGTCCTACTAACAAGTTTTGCCGATTAAATTAATTGGTTGCAGTCATCAGTAAGGAAAATGTAGACACACCCAGCCTTTTCCTATAAGCAATTCCCCCAAATCTGCATTTATTTGTTTTTGGGATTCAAGATTCCTTTTGAAAATCTTCAAAATATTTCCCTTTTAAGTGGATGGATTAACACACTCTGTTTCTTCCTCACTCAGAGAAGACTAAGTTAATGATTCGTTGCTTTTCCATCAGCTGGTATTTGATTCACAACAATGAAGTAAGCCTTATTTCTCATGATGTAAATGGTGGACTTCTCAAAGTCCATGTGACAGCAAGGAGTGGAGTAAGGCATTTTGTGTCTAGTCAGATTCATTTGTATTTAGAGTCAAAAAATGATATTTATTATGTAATATTTGTGTGAATAAACAATGGTATTTCCTCCCTCTCTCTAGATCAATATATTCATTTTATATGCTCTTTTATTTTTGATTAGTAATATAATATAGTAACAGTATAGTATTATATTAGTAATATAATAAAAAGTAATGCAGTTTGTAATAAATGTAACACATAGGTGACTAGTGACTCACACTAAACTTAAGTTTTACTGTGAAATAAAGATTACTCATTACGTGTAACTACCAGCTTTTCAGGAGCAAACTGAGACTATTTCTCCGATCAGGTGAAACAAAACCATCCCTTAGTTTTGTATGAGATATCTAATGGAATAAGCAAAATATATTTCCCCTTTTGCAATAGGTGGATAATTGCTGAAATTCTCCACTTTCCTCTTTAGTGAGTATATCAAATTCTACATTGAATTCAGTGCATAATTGAATAATTGTATACCGCAATTTTGAAATAGAAATATGTATTTCACTTACTGATATAAAAACACCTTATTTGTTTTTAATCACCCCATTATTTGTAATTTTCTCAAAGGACATCTTGCTTTTACAGCTAATTAAATTACAGCTAATTTACAGCTAATTTGAAACAAATGATCAATATGCAAACACTGACTAACCAGCAAAATTGTCATCAGCTTGGCATTCTCTTATCAATATCAAGGTGATATTGATTATGCATTCAGGAATTATCAAATGCTTGAGTATCATAATACCATCTAAATTATAGTTCATATGTTAAGTTAAATTATAGTACATCTTTTATAATATTTATATAGTTTATTAGTATATCACACATACTTTGATTTTGGGCTTTGTGCCTATAAGCTCATATAGATTCATATAGCCCTATTATTATATTTAATACCTTCTTGATGGAGCTGATTTCCCAACTGTGGCATTTTTTTTTTTTAGATTAGGGGCACTGAAATTTTGGTATTAGAATTGTGAGAAACTGGGCAAGTCATTTAAATTAGTTTTATATTATTTAAGAATGAAAGTAAGACTGCTGTAAGACAGTAAATATGAAGTGTTTTTATTAATGCTGTATAGCATTTGTCATCCTTAAAATAGATATTTGGAATAAGTGATCTCTCATTTATTCATCATTCACTTACTTATTTATTTGTTCATTAATTCAGTAAATAGATATTGAGCACCTACTGTGTGCCAAATACTCTGGTGGGTGCTGAGATACATTGATGAGAAAATTCAGATACAGGCCTTGCTTAGAGTTTAGTGGAATAATAGGTAACATTTATTGAACATCTAATCTCCAGTTACCTTTAGAATTCAGACATTCCACAAATCTAAGAACCATTCAATTATATTATAAAATCTTTAATCCTGGTGGAAGTCAGGGTGATAAAAGTGAGAGCCTGCCTATTCCTCGCTCACACCCTTAAACGTGGAGAGCAGAGGGCTTGGAAAGGTGACATGGTGGGAATGTGAGTGGAAGAGTAGGTAACTACCCTTGGGAAGCCCATGGTAGGGATGGCTTTATTTTTGTTGGAGGGTGAATGTAGCTCTTTGTGTTTGTTGGGTACATGAAGGTGATGATTGTGTTCAGATTAAGGAAAAGCAAAGTGCAAATCTCCCTGTCTTTTAGTGATTGAAGGAATGTCCACACCAGCCTGGGAAATACACACTCTGGAAAAATACCTCTGAGGTCTTCTGTTTTGAGGTCTTTCCATTTCTTCTGTTGTCTAAAAAATTGTGTTTTCTCTGAGATCTTTATTGATTTTACTCCTCTATGGAATGAGGAGTAAAAGAGATGGCTTAAGGCCAATGAAATAAAGGAAAGCACTTTTCTGAAAGGAATTTATGTGTTAACCCCTCTCTAGTCTCTTGAATTTCTTGGGCCTGCCACTAATGGATTGGAGATAATGATCTTGCCCATAGTTGTGTTTCTAAATGAACAACTCTCTGGATATGCTGAGTACTGTTCTTTGTACAATAGATTTGTTAGGGGACTGAAGAGAGTAACAGTAGATTATTTGAGTAGATTTTAGTGCAGCATCTTTTTTAGGATTTGATGAAATATGACCTATGAAGCAAGTTATGGATGTGCTGGACAATATGGGTTTTTTGACCTATGGGTGGAGACAGACTGCGAGAATCAAGGGCTGAGACTATATAGATGTCTACCACATTGTGGAGAGACAGATGTCCTAGGCATTGAAGAGGTTATGAGGTGCAGGCTTATTGAACATCTTTAGAAATGTTTTGCTGAAACAAGACAATAACACATAACTGACATTGGGTGAAGAAGCGTATTAGGAGAGCCTTCCAATGCCAGTGAGCAGAGGCAGCCAGAAAAGTCTGAAGCTTGGTGATTTTTGGAAAGTGTAGCTCATTTGAGAAAGAGGGGATAGAGGTTAAAATTTGATGAACTGGACACAAAGCTGATGCTTATGTTGACACTGATGAATGGCAAACTCTATGTACTGGGAAAATGACTCTTTTAACCTGAACCTTGATTCTCAAGAAAAGCAGATGGACAGAGAGAAGTTCTAGAAATGAGAAATTCAGATGGGGAAAGTGAGAAATGTTTGAAAGAAACAAGCAAGTAGAAGAACTAAAGGTGATAATGTGAGCATAAGGAACTCATTGTCTACCTCAGTCTATTTTATATATTATAAATAATTATTCCTGCCAGGAAGAATTATACTTCAAATAGGGTAAGTATGTTGAGAAGGAGAAAGAGCAATAACTTTTAAAACTCACAGTAAAGTTCCTTAAATAAGAGGGCTATTTTAGACCATATAATAGGTAACACTGCCAGGGGTCAAGGAATCCAACATGTGTAGAGTACAGAGCTTTGCCCCTAACTATCTCAGGAGCAGTGGCCCCCCTGACCCCTCAGCTTGTACACTGAGTGACTTCTTCTTTTGGGGGTATGCCCTGAACCTTGTATTCTGACTATTTCATACTCTCAGATCTGAGGCTATGAAGGACCACATCAAGGCTGCCATTTCCACCATTGATGGTGTGATGCTACACAGAGTCTGAGATGAATTAGATGCAGGATTGCACCCTGCCAGGTGACATGCAGGATGCATAATGAACATCTGCAGGAGTAAAGAAATAACCATGAAGGCTTTTTAATAAATTGGTTTGACTGAATGTTCATATAAAACTTAGGCACTGAAAATAAATTTCAGAAGTGTTCAATTAATTTTGAATAACCATACAGGTATTCAATAAATATTTGAAATGGATCAGTTAGGAAGCAGTGTTTATTACATGTCTAGTATGTTCCTAGAACTCTGATAGAACTGTAGGAAAATCTTTAAAAAGCTCCAAGGAGTTTATAATTATGTTGATGTTTAAAAATAGATGTACTAGGTCTTCCCTGGTGGCGCAGTGGTTGGGAGTCCGCCTGCCAATTCAGGGGACGCGGGTTCGTGCCCTGGTCTGGGAGGATCCCATGTGCCATGGAGCGACTGGGCCCGTGGGCCATGGCCGCTGGGCCTGCGCGTCCAGGGCCTGTGCCCCACAGCGGGAGAGGCCACAACGGTGAGAGGCCCGCATACCAAAAAAAAAAAAAAAAAAAAAAAAAGATGTACTAAATTCTTAAGTTTTTTATTTAACAAACATTTATATATATAAAGAATATTATGTACTCAGGATTTTTCTAGGTGCTTTATGAATATTAACTCCTATGCTCATCTAGATTAAAGGACGCTTTATTGAAGTGAATTTATGTAGGACTTTTATATGTGAATCTTTTGAGCAGAGGAATATGAGAGGTTGGATATGTACTGTGAATTTATGAAAGCCTAGAAATGGACTGTAATCTACTATTTTTCACGTCCAGAGTGCACTCCATGTAGATTTGTCAAGTAGGCAAAATTTGCCCTCATGTTATTCTGCCTTCTGATGTCAACTGAGCCCTAAGGTTGTTTTTTGCTTCATAAAGTCTCTCTCTCTGGTTTCCTGATTGAGTTTTTCTACCTGTGATGTCTAAGACACTGGAGTAGGCTGCACACTGATGCCAGTGTTGGGTGCCAGGAATTATGGTAAGCTGTTTAGGGAGCTATGTGGGATGTGTTTTGGGAAGGTGTCCAGTGATTATTGTTGTGTCTGAAGTTTTTGTCTTTCAACAGTGGAAGATGTAGTGAATTTAACCAATTAACATGATGGTTAGGCTCATGCTGACTGGAAGTACCCCTCACCTTTCATGAGAAAACTCAGAGCTACGGGTAAATTATGTTGAGGAATTGGGTTGCAGGAACTTCTCTTTACCCACAGGATGATTTAAAATGTTCAAACTGAAGTTACAATCCCCATGCTCCCTTCCTCACCAGAGCAGACATTCCTCTAGTGGAGGCGCCAACCTGATCCCATCCAAATTCAGTGTCATTCCTAGAATAGCTAACAATCACTGCTAAACATTTCCCAAGTAATCCTAGCTAAGAATAGTGTCTTATTTCTAGAGCTCTGACACAAGAAACTCAACACCCTGTTGGACTCAGATAAGCCAAACTTTTTTTTTGAGAGCTTTGTCCAAGTGAGACTGAGAAGGATGGAGCCTGAGAAAGACTCAGGTTGATGGAGTCCAGTAAGAGTCTCTATGTCATCTGTGACATGGCATTGAGTGATGCTATATGAGACTAAAAGTGCCTGTGGGTCTGCCTAAATGCTAAATCGACTACCTGTCAGTGCCTTGGGCACCAAAGAAACATTCATTAACTCTGCCCAACAACAAATTAAAATTTCACTCTTACTATCTTGCAGTTCTTAAACACTGGTTGGTACCTCTGATACCTTTCCTACTTGTTCTGCTACAGTTTGTTAGAAAGCTGAAGCTCTATCTTGCTTTATTAAGCCAGAAAGACATATTTCTTTTTTAAGAGGTTTGGGGGCTTATTATTAGTCCCCAAATTTACTATCACCTTGTAATTGATATGGTACTTGATCCTCCTGAGGACTTTGAGAGAGCAAGAATTATCATCCCGTTTTTATTAATAAGAAGTAGAGGCTCAGACAGGTACCTACTCATGGTTCATATTTAGCAAATGGCATACATATATGGAACTAGATCCCAGGTCTTTGGGCTTTTCTTGTGTGGTATTCTCATTACTTTGTCCCATCTCTGCTCACATGCCCAAGTGTCCAAGGCCTGGTCCCCCACCTGCTCCAGCTCATGTATCTGCTTTAGTTTGGCAAGAAAAAAAGACTTTGGGACTAGGAATAGGTCTGTGCCCACAGCACAATGTTTGAGGCAAATGCTCTAATTTTCCCCAGTACCAAAAAGGATCATTTCTATAATATTTATTGTATGATTTTTCTGTAACCCATAAGAAAATTACAATATCTTTTTGTTTGAAGCACAAATTATATTGTTTCAGCATGGCTGCATTTGTTTAACATAGAAGGCTTGCGTACCTTGTGCTTTCTTCTTTGGCCTGAATTCTTCTTTCCAAGTTAGAATGTTTTTTCTTCTTTGGCATCCATTAAAAATCATCAGTAACATGGCCACCCTCCAGAAACACTTCTGTAATGCCAACCACAGGACTCAGTGTCTAAAAATAAGAATTGAAAATGAGATTTAAGTTAATGCTCAGAAAGAAATCTTTCCATGTGTCTTTATTAAAATTTGGTAAAACCTATTCTAGGGAGAAGTGTGAAATACATGAAACCTTTATTGCTACTTCCTATAAAAACTTTGGCTGAGTAATTAGTGAGAGCTTGTCCTTTTTAATCTGGTTCTCTCCTATTGGCTGCGTTTCATTCTTTAACTTAAGGTTATGTAAATTCAGAGGAGATTCTCATTCTCATATCCAGAGCCCACAGCTGAGCAGGCTTCCTGGGAAGAAGCATGACTCCTCACTGATGATTCCCAAGCTCTTGAAGTTTATATTTTCATTTGGCTATCATTTGTTGCTTCCTTTATGGAACTGATTAAACTCACCAGATGATGAAACATGAAATCAAATAGTTTTGGAATGGTGTGGGCAGTTTAAAATTTTTTAGAAATTTAGTGTGGAAACTGTAAAATTTACCAAAAAAAAAAATCAAAATTGATTAGCTGGGATTTCCCCACCTTTTCTTCCATCTAAAACTCCCTTCTAGTTTGTTCCATAAGAATAATTATATCCTAAAACAAATCATTCATATTTACTTTTTATATGCTTTATTCAGTTTTCCCCTATATTTTTCATCTTACTTCTGATTTTGAAGCACACAGTCTAAGGATAAAGCTTTAAGTTCAGTCTAGTCACTTATAATTCCTCAAATGCTCCAAATCTGGTGTGTTACTAGTCCTTCCTTCCTTCACACAAACTATCATAGAAATTCTTAGGGCAGACCGTTAGGTATTAGTAAGTGTTATGATTACCTTTTCTAGAAGATATGAAAATAAAAATCAGGCTGAATCCAAAGATGAGACAGTAAATCCATTTAACATGTAACAATTCCTGACTTTTTTCTTATTGCATTTTCACAGCTTTTATATGTGTTTGGAGAAGTGTTAGGGACATTAAATCTGGAGAATAGCAGAACAATTCTGCAGCTGTTTTTTGCTCTTCAATAGTCTATAAACCTCATGGCACCGCATCTCATACCTTCACCCAGATTTCACTTTAGATTAAGATATTTAGTCACTCATCCAGGTTTATAATGTGTCAGCCTTATTGTTACTTTCTAAGAAACCTTAGTTTGTTACTTTCTAAAGTTGACTGTTTTGTCTACTGTGGATTACTGTGGATTGATACAAACCTAAAACTTATTTTTTCCCAGAATAATTTTGTTCCCTATTGATTTTTTGGACTCAGATATTTCTGGCAGACCTTCTGTTGTGTACATAAATTATGATGTCACAAAGTTACTGATTTTAAATTTATATGGCAGCCCTTAGGGCATATCCATATTTTTTCAATAAGACAGTCTTTTGTCCCAGGCTGAACCTAGACTGATCATCTTTCAAAATGTTTTCTCTTGAGTTTCTGGGGTCATGCTAGGACCCATTGAACCAAAAAAAGGACTAATAAGTCTATGGTTCATAGCCCATAGGTTTTATTTTTTCCATTTAATTTCATTCCAATTTACTTCATCTCATTTTTACCTTTAATATTATACTCCTACTGTTTTTCAGCTTTATTGAAGTATGATTGACAAGTAAAATTGTATATAAAGTATAGTGTAATGATTGTATATACATACATGTTGTGAAATAATTACCACAATCAAGTTAACGTATCTATCTCCTCATATGGTTACCTTCTTTTTTTGGTGGCAAGAATACTTACAATCTATTCTTTTAGCAAATTTCAAGTATACAATAATTATTAACTATAGTCACCATACTGTACACTAGGTCTCCAAACTTCTTCATGTTATAACTGAACTTTTGTACACTTTGGCAGACATCTCCCCATTTTTCCAATCCTCCAGCTACCATTCTTCTCTTTGCTTCTGTAAAAAGTTCTGTTCAGCTTTTTTAGATTCCACTGGTAAGTGACACCATGCCATAATTGTCTTTCTCTGGTTTATTTCAATTTTCACAATGTCCTCCAGTTTATTCGTGATGTTGCAAATGGCAGGATTTCTTTCTTTTATTAAGGCTGAATAATATTTCATTATATACATAGATTTTAGACATTTTATTTATCCATTTATCTGTTGACGGACACTTAGGCTGTTTTCATATTTGACAGTTGTAAATAATGCTGACGTGAACATGGGAGTACAGCTGTCTCTTTGATAGTTATATCCAGAAGTGGAATTGCTAGATCATATGGTAATATAGTTCTATTCTTAATTTTTTGAGGAACCTCCATACTATTTTCCATAAAGGCAGTATGAATTTACATTCCCACCAACAGTGTAAAATGGTTCCCTTTCCCCACACTTAGCCAAAACTTATCTTTTGACTTTTTGAAAATAACCATCCTAACAGGTGTGGGGTGATATCTCACTGTGGTTTTGGCTTGTATTTCCCTAACACTTAGAGATGTTGAGCATCTTTTTATATACCTGTTGGCCATTTGTATGTTTTCTTTGGAAAAATATCTAGTCAGGTCCTTTGCCCATTTAAAAAATCTGATTAGTTGTTTTTCTGCTATTGAGTTATATGTGTGCCTTATATAGTTTGAATATTAACCCCTTATCAGATATATGGTTTGCAAATATTTTCTCCCATTACATAGATTTTCTTTTCATTTTGTTGTTTCTTTTGCTGTGCAGAAGCTTTTAATTTGATGTAGTTCCTCCTGTTTATTTTTGCTTTTGTTGTTTGTACTTTTGGTGTCAAATCCAAAAAATCACCAAGACCAATGTCAAGGAGCTTTTCTCCTATGGTTTTTTTCTAGGAGTTGTATGGCTTTAGGTCTTATGTTTAAATTTTTAATCGATTTTCAGTTGATTTTTGTGTATTTGTGTGTGGTGTAAGGTAAGGTCCAATTTCATTCTTTTGCAAGTGGATATCCGGTTTTCCCGGAGAAAAGGAGATGAGTCCACCTGTGATGTGTCCGCTTGAGATGTGTCCACCTGCAGGCAGCATGTGTCCTGTGGGATGGTACACAATTGGGCCTCATGGATGATCTATCACATAGTCTGCACTCATTTGGTAAACTGAACATGTGACTTGTCAGGAACATTTTTCTTCAGTGCTTTAGCATGTGCCTTGTAAGGGAAATTTAATCCATATGTGTCAAAGATTCATTTACACTTAAAATCATTAAAAGATTGTTCTGAGTTTTTGATGTCTAACAAGTCTTTTGACTTTTTCCAAGCAGTTCTAAGTGATTTGCGGAGGGTAAACCTAATGCCCAGCACCAGAAAATTCAGGTTTTCTCCTTGAGTCTAAAATTCGTACTTCCATCTTACAGAAAAGTTCCTTAGTTTCCTAAGTTAGAAAATAAGTTCCTACCTGCTTCCATTTCTAAGTGACTCAGAGCAACGGAGCTCTGGAAGGGCAAAATATGATATGGCGTGATTCACACATCTGGCCCCTATCTGGGCCTGTTTTCTAACTTGACAGGAAGTACAGGATGTATTTTACTTTCATCTACCTCTGCTCCATTGCATACATTGTGCAACACAAACACCAGATGATTCTGAATTCATTTGGTCTATGGAAACAGAAAGGAAGAAGCCCTTTTTCATTGCAAGGATTTGGGACAAACATATTAAAGAGCGTGAATACTCAGAGAAGAAGTATTATATTTTCATTCTTTCCAAGACTAAAGCTACTCTGGTGGATCTATGTTTTGCCAACAGTCTTATGTCCCTCACCTTACTAATAATTTCAGTTATCTTGGTTAGGTTAGGGCTGATCCTAGGACAACATGGCCATGCAGGGAAGGCTGCTGCAATAAGGCACCTCTTTCAGTATCTCTTCCTTCTTTTTCCCTTTTAGCATTTTTCTTTAACTCTTTCCCTCACTCATCTCTTCTTGGAGACTGTCCCAGGTCCTTCCAGTCATCTAGGAAAACATAGATAAGTTAAGTCCTATGAAGTTGTTTCTGAGAATATGCTACTCTCCTAGGACTGGTGACAAGTTGAGGCAGGGATTATGTGCCTTTCATTTCTGTGTTCCTGGTGTCTTGGACAGCGCCTGGCATACAATTGGTGCTTAAGTCATGTTTGCTGAATAAATATAGTATCTTTGTACATGAGGCAGTCAAGCTAAATTCAAAAGACTGAGCACCTGACCATGAAATTTCAGTTGTTGACCTAATCTCAACAAACATCCTTGTCTTTCTGTATCTTGCCTAGTGGCTTCACCCGTTCAAACCTTAAATCCACAGCAGAAAATACACCAACTAATGACAGCCCATGGGGCAGTGTTTTTGAGTGGAAGTCTTTCCCCTATACTTCAATTGCCCCTGGAAGTGTAGGAAGTGTCTTATCCTCAGGACAGAGTGAGGCTGACCCTTCTCAGCCAATTGGCTTGCCCTTGCGTGTAGTGTGTGGGGCTATATCACTTGCTTTCTGGGAGATTCTGGTCTCTTCTCTGTGAGTTGAAGTTTTCACCTCTATAGTGGGAGGGTTAGGCTACTTCGGTCATTCCATACCCTTCATTTTAAAAAATTAAAAAATTTTTTATTGCATAGTTAATGTACAATATTATACAACTTACAGGTGTACAATATTGTGATTCACAATTTTTAAAGGTTATACTCTATTCATAGTTATTATAAAATATTGGCTATATTTATTCCCTGTGTTGTATAATATATCCTTGTAGCTTATTTTATACATAGTAGTTTGTACCTCTTAATCCCCTACCCATCTCTTGCCCCTCTCCCCCCTTTCCTATCCCTACTGGTAACCACTAGTTTGTTCTGTGTATCTGTGAGTCTGCTTCTTTTTTGTTATATTCACTAGTTTGTTGTACTTTTTTAGATTCCACATATAAGTGATATCATACAGTATTTGTCTTTCTCCATCTGACTTATTTCACTTCACATAATACCTTCCAAGTCCATCCATGTAGTTACAAATGGCAAACTTTCATTCTTTTTTACGACTAATATTCCATTATATGTATGTACTGCATCTTCTTTATCCATTCATCTGTTGATGGACACTTTGGTTGCTTCCTTATCTTAGCAATTATAAATAATGCTTCTATGACCACTGGGGTGCATGTATCTTTTTGAATTAGTGTTTTTGTTTTTTTCAGATATATACCCAGGAGTGGGATTGCTGGGTCATATGGTAGTTCTAATTTTAGTGTTTTTGAGAAACCTCCATACTGTTTTCCACAGTGTCTGCACCGATTTACATTCCTACCACCAGTGTACGAGGGTTCCCTTTTCTCTACATCCTTGCCAACGTTTGTTGTATTCTTGTTGATGATAGCCATTCTGACAGGTATAGGGTGATATCTCACTGTGGTTTTGATTTGCATTTCCCTGATGATTAGCGATGTTGAGCATCTTTTCATGTGCTTACCTTTCATTTTATATGGCAATTTTTCTGAGCATAGTTAGGCTTTAGAAAGGATTTGACCTCAGGTTATTTGGGAGAGGGACATGGCCAGTCTGTTTCTGGCTATCCCTACTGGTCTCCCTACTACAATTTTGAGAACTCATGTAAGCCAGTTCACCCAATGACAGTGTCAGCTTATTTTGGTGATTATTGGTAGCCTCCAACAGTTAGAAGTATGTGGTAACTGGAAAGCTCCTTCCCTACATCCCTAGCCACCAGGTGTTAGGAATCAGTGAAAGCAGGTCTCAGGCAGAATTCTACTGTAATCCAACATTTATTAGCAGGCAGTCATGCAATTGGCTTCATGAGGTTTTTGTCCTTTTAGGCACTTGGGCTGAACACGTTGCATGAACATTCACTTTAAGGCAGTAGAACAATATTCTTGGAAGGGAAAAATCCTTTTAGTTTAACAGGCAACATGGAGGACTGGACCAGACCTAGGGTCTCACACTGAAGGTGAATGTGGCAAATTTTTATACTTTGTTCATGCAAAGGTTGGGGTGCCTGCATAAAATTTTCATTTGACTGCAGATCTAGAATAATTCTTATTTCACCTATGAAAATTTATCTAATATCTTTATTTAAATTAATCTTCTGGTGCAGATTTGGAAAGCCATATTGAAAGCTGCTTGCAATAGGCTCCTCGGAGAATGACCGATTGATTAGGGTCTTTTAAATTCTAACTAATCGCCCCTGGGGAGTTACATTAGTTAAGGTTCACTTACAAATTCCCTGTTTGAGGGCAAGTATTTTAGAATAAATTAGACACTGTAACACAGCATTGAGAATTGATAGTCTTTACGATCCTATTCAATAAAGATGAGGTTAGGCTCCTTCTAAATATATGTACACAAAAGACTAAAATGTCAAACTAAAACAGTTTTGAGCCCAGGTTAGAAAGTTTTGCATGGCTCTTTTACCTTAACATCAAACGATATTCAAAATGATCTCAGGCATCTGTTGTTTTTAATGTGCTTCTTTTAAATGAAAAATTGAAGTAATGCTTTTTAAAATGAAATTATTTATGTAATCAATTTATTATTCACTACAGTCAACATAGGTATTTTTTTAGAGTCTTGAAATATTTTTGAATAAGTCATTTTGATAGTTTTAAAAATTATATAATATGGCACCTTTGTGAAATCATGTATTTGTATAAGGGAATTCATTTTAGTCACAGCAGGGAAATTTTATCTGACTCATTCAAGTGTGACTCTTACATTTGTTAGGAATATGGTCATTGTATTCTCATAGTAAAAGATTTTTTTATTTTGTCATTATATATTGCAGTTTTAGATACAGAATTAATTTCTGTCATATATTGCCAAAATAATTGGCCCCATTTCCAAGCAATCCACATTATTTATTCATACTCTGAGCATTTTTTCTAATATAGAAAGGTTTCCCCTTTATCATCCATGCATAAATCCAGACCTCAAAATCCATCACTGTATGTACATGATGGTTAAATATGGCAGTGGGATGTCTTGCTTCATTCAGTCTATAACTCTCTCTGAGTGCCTACTATGTGCCGGGCACTGTGCTGAGCAGAGGATTGGATGTGTGTGTACAGCAGTAAGCCAACAGGTGTGTCCCCAGCCTCTTGGAGCTACAGCCATGTACCAAAGGGGAGATGTGTGTCGGATTAATTGGCCAGATAACAATCTTGTGTCTTCCCACTCTGAATTTCATTGTGAGGTCAGCAGTTTTCTTGCTGATTTTGTTTCAGGGTATGTGTGTGTGCGAGGGGTACCAGAGAAAAATAAAATATGACAGCAATTAATTAATTCTGTATGTAAAACACTATCATTCTCAAAGTTTTAATTGCTACCCATATACTGATAACTCTAAAATATTAATCTATAGTTCTGATTTTCCATACTTGTATATGCAAATGCCTTATGGGCATCTCCACACAGACATGCTTCAAGAACCTCAAATTCAAGGTGAACCAAGGTGTTGCCTCTCTAGAACTGTGTGTCTCACCCTCTTTCAGTCAGTGGTGCGCCCAATGCTGTGACAGAAATTTGAGGAGTCCTTCTGGACTTTTCTCACTCTTTTAGCTGACATCCAACCCAAGGGCTATTGATGTCCTATTGCTGTGTGGGGAGCCCCAGTAGCGACTGGGTTACATCTCCTGGGGGCTTGAGTTGGACTCAGGCTGATTTAAAGAATATGGAAGAAGTGTTCCCTCTTACCCACCTAGGTTCGTGGACTAAGTCCTATGTCTGTCATGTTATCTTTTTTGGCTTAACATTTGATACATATTTTTTTCTTATCCCATTAATAGCTGACATTGATATAAGTACCTTGTGTTCATCAGCTCATTTAATTCTCACGACAGTTCTTATAGGGCTGACCCCCATTAGTATCTTTGCAAATGAAAGAATAGTGACATAAACAACCTGCCCTAAATTCTGGCTAATGAGTGATGGAATGTGGATTTAAATCCAGGCCTACTGGATCTGGAGTCTGTACTCTCACCCCTGCACCACCCATCTCGCCTGTGCTGGGTTGTGGGTAGATGCCATCCATCCCTTTGAGGACCATACCTTGTGCTTCTGTCCTCTTCATAGGGCTCTAGTCAGTGAGGAGCATCAGAGGTGATCAACAAATATGAATTAATTCACTGGTTGATTCATTGGCACCATAAGCACTTACCTTCCTGTGGAAGGCATCTGGCTTCTCAGTCCTGGTCCCCACCTGACGTTGTTTGGCCAAGAGAAGGGTGGTTTGAGATGAACTCCTTTCCATCTTGATCTCTCAATTCTCCTGACCTTTCTGCTGCTTGCCAAGCCATGGGGAGAGCAAAAGCCGCATTATCCACCAGCTGACTCTGTGTCCTTTCTATGGTTTTGGTCTTTCAGAATGTGTGTGTGGGGGTGGGGTGCACAGCGGAGAGGTGAGGGCATTCTGAACCTCTGAATGCCACAGCTACTCTCTTTTCTCTAACAAACTCGGTAGTTTTACTCCCAGGAATTTTCTTAGTGCTTGGCAACAGGAACCCAGAGGAGCCTCAAATGAACAGCAAGGACGTTTGGGGCTGTGGTGGTCAAAGAGGCAATCCCCAAGAAAAAATTTGCTTGTGATCTTTGTTAGAAGACATTTAAAAGTCTCTTCCAATGCAGAGCGATAAGACCCTTGTGGAGAGCCAGATTCCCTCTCAAACTCACACTCTTATTTCCTGGGGAAGAGGTCACGTCGCCTTTTGTGACTTGATTTGAAACCACTGAAATTGAATGTGCCAACAGACAGAAGAGCTCTGTGCAGGGCTGTCGGCACAACAAGGGTGACAGTGTGAACCCTCACGGCACACCACATCAGGGCCTGGCCAGGGACGACAGAGGGTGATTCATGCCCATCTGGGGCCGCTCCACTCTGTGAACTTTGGCAGGAAGTGTATGACTGAGGGCTTTTGTAGCTCAGGGGCTGGAGGATGAAACATGAACCATTTCTGTTTCCCTGCCTTGTTCTCATCTAAGCCCAGGAAGTGGAATGGGCTGAGGGCTGAGGAGACAGTGGCGCAAGCTGTTTCTGGAAGGCTCGTGCTGGCTTCCCACAGGACCATGGGACATTTTCTGCTGACCCCTGTCAGGCTGACCCTAACCTGCTCAGTGTTAGGAATGTCAGACCTCCTTTCAAAATCAGAGCAACTCATCAAACACGAATGACCACAGGCCGAATTGGCCTCTCCCCAAGGATTCAACCTTGGTTGTTTGGGGTATTGAATTTGGTGGTTTCTGAAAAGTGCTCGTGCAGCTGCAGAGGATGCCGGGGGGCATCTATCCCAGCTACATGCTGAGCATTGAATCCTGTAGCCTGTGTGCTGGCCTGGTTCCCAAGCAAATGAAGGAGTATTATTAATAATAGGTTGTGTCTAAGAATTGCTGGAGAGAGGGAGCCATGCACTAGTCTTCTCGCCTTTGCTTTGAGTTCCATATTTGTTTAGTTGCGCAAATCTACCCCCTCCCCAAATCTGATTAGAGGGCCCAAGAGAGCCTTTGTTTCTTTACAATTATACAACTTTTTAAACTTGAGCATAGAGCTGCTGAGCCCTCACTCACAAAACTCCAACTCTGTGTCCGGAGGCCATTCATAAAGTAAATGTTCCCAATGCTCAATTGGCCTATAGCAGGAGGATCCCAGGTTTAAGGTTGGGTACACTGGTCATCCTGCTGCCCTCCCCTCCCCCCCACGGAAGGACACAGGCCGATAGTCCCCTCCTTGGTTTGGTGCCAGGTAAGCCCTTGGGACCTGTGGATGGAGTGATAGGGGAGACTCACACCCTCATCTTTGCCCTCTTCCCCAGCATGGGACTCTACTGCGGCTACTGCATGGTGTGCATTTCTGTAGATGTATCTTTGGCTCTCAAGATGCAGAGTGTTGGCTGGTCCAGTGCTGGGGGCTGCCAACAGGGGTGTCATGTGCTCTGCATGTTTTTGTGTGATTTTAACATTTCCATCTGGAGTTTTCCTGCTCACTGCAATAAGACCTCTCTTCGGTGTATGTTTAGCTCTCTTCTGTCTATCTTGGTGAGGAAGAGAGATGGTTTTAAAGTAAGAAGGGTAGATGTTTTCTCACTTTCTCACCCACCATCAACATTCCTTTTGCCCTGTTTTTTTCTGGCAGGACCCAGCTCTGCTCTGGGCAGTCCAACCCTGTAAACTGGGCACACCCAGGATCTACATGAGAGCTCAGCCCTGGGCCACCTGGGAAGAGCATCCCTTAGGGGAGCAATGCGATCTCCCACCCAGTGGCAGAGTAGGGTATGGTCTCTCTGAAGGGCAGAGAATACCTTCACCAAAAAGGGGTCTGAGCCCTTGCCTCCTTCATGGCATCTTGGGCTAAATTCCTGAATGATGCAATGAGTGAATTACAAGGGAAAAAGAGAGACATACATGAGCTTGATTTTTCTGTAGTCCCATGAGCCTGCCCTTTGTCCCCCAGACAGTGTGGCTAAGATGAGATGTGGAGCTGAAGGGCAGGCCCTCCTTGGACCTGTGTATGTGTTCATTTTGTAGTCATGCCTTGTAGCCATGAATTCTAACCACTGGTCTATGCCCTGCTTCTGACATAATCTACTTGCCCAGGCTGATAGTAGCTTCTGTCATTTAAGGATATTTCTTCTTATGGGTAATCATTTTCTAGTTAATCATTTTCTCTTAATTTTTTGATTAAAGGAGACCTGTAGAAATGAACTTTTGTCAGAGATGATCTCTCCAGGCCTAAGTCCAAACTGTTGATCTTCTCAGAGAATGAGGGCTGGTTCTTGAATTTCAGCCACTTTGACATTTACTGGGGAAACTAGGAGAATGGAGGGAGTGAACATCAAAGCACTGTATTGAATATAATGGTGGGCAGGCTTGCCAAAGCCTGGAAATGATTTTCTTCTCCTAGCACTAAGACAATCGGTCCAATTTGCCAATTGTTGAATGACCAATTTGCTGAATTTACCGAATTTACTAATTCACCAAGTTACTTTTACGCATTTATAAAGACTAAAGACTTGAGCAATTGGCGTGGGCTGGGTTGGCAGGGCCTGAAATGGCTCTGGGGAGTCGGAAACAGTGGTCTCTGCAAACAGCCCTGTAGGCAGGTGGGGCACAGGGGACTCCAGGGGGCGCCACTGACCAGATGGCCATGTGCACCGGGTAAATGGGTGGGGAGTTAGATGAGGATTCACTGCTGAAATACAAAGCATTTGTGACAACTGCGCAGTTGTTTTTAAACCAATTCTTTTTTACCATTCTTGTTTTTGAAAGTTGGCTCACCAGGTTGGGCTCTTTACTGGCTACTTTGCCTTACACATTTCCCATCCTCCTACCACGTGTCATTGGTTTGGCTCTGCATCTCTCCTCTTTTCCCCTCTCAGTCTGGAGCGATACCAGATCCCTCTCATTTTCTCCTGTGGAGCTCTAGCAGGACAGTTTAGCTGTCTCCTTTATTGCTTTTGTTCCTATGACCCTTGTACCTTCAGGGTCCATCTTCTACCACAACAGACTGTCCAAAAGAAAAACAGTTTTTTCCCGAAAAGCAATCATAGTGCCAAATCTTCAGCTAATTAAAAATTTTTTTCCTACACATAAGTATGCTCTTATGATTTTGGAAAATAGAAGGAAAATAAAACTAAATTTTTTGCAAATTCAGTGTGATAACTTTCATATATTAGGCACTCAATAAATATTTTAGGAATTAACAAATAGTTGGTTTTTGTAATGAAATAATATAATAGTTCTCTACTCTCTCCCCTCTGAAGCTGTAGGTTTGGAAGGGTGCCAGGAGATGGACTTTCAGAGCAGACTGCCTCACTTGGCTTCATCCTAGATCTTAGGTGAAAAAGAGGAAACTGAGCTCAGCAGACGGAGTCAGATTAGGGGCTAGACACAGAAGCTCTTGCTAGGAAATAAGAATTTTGTCCAGAGTCTCTGCTGACTTCTCAGAATCCTCAAGTGTGGCACCTGGGGCTGGGTGGTCATGGGCTATAGGGTCTTTGGATGAAAGGTGAGGACACAAGACAGCAGGTCTTATATTGCACAATTAAAATGCATATATATAAAGGGGATTTGAAGGAATGACTTAAGTTTTAAGAACAAAGGCAAAATGCCCCAGGGGAGAAAGTACCTAAGTGAAGAAGGGATCTAGATCAGTGCCTCTGGTCAGTGGGAATCAGGTCTTGGTGGGATTAACTGGTAGACTGGTAGTCTATGCATTGTGTATAAAACCTTAGTCTGCTTGGGCTGCTATAACAAAATACCATAGATTGGCTTAAATCACAGAAATTCTGGAGGCTGAAAGTCTGAGATCAAGGTGCCGACATAGCCAGTTTCTGGTGAAAATTCTTTTCCTGACTTGCAGACAGTCATCTTCTTGCTGTGTCCTCACATGGAGGGAAGAGAGAGTACCAGCTCTCTGGGGTCTCTTCTTATAAGGACACTAATCCCATCATGAGTGCCCCGCCATTATGACTTCATCTAAACCTAATTACCTCTCAAATACCAAATCTCCAAGGGCTGTCATATTGGAGGTTAGGGCTTCAACATATGAAGTTTGGGGAGACATGTTTTAGCCCATAGCATTCTGCCTCTAGTCCACCAAAATTTATGTCATTCTAGCATAAAAAATACATTCAGTTCATCCCAGCATCTCCAAAAGTCTTAACTCATTCCAGCATCAATTCTGAAATCTAAAATCCAAAGTCTCATCTAAATATCATCTAAATCAGACATTGGTGAGACCTGAGGTATGATTCATTCCTGTGGCAAAATTCCTCTCCAGCTGTGAACCAGACAAAATACAATTCCTTCCAAAATGCAGTGGTAGGTCAGGCATAGAATAGGCACTCTTGTTCCAAAAGGGAGAAATTGGAAAGAAGAAAGGGGTGATGGGTCCCAAGCATGTCCAAAACCTAACAAGGCAAATTCCATTAGCTCTTAATACTTGAGAATATTCATCTTTGGCTTGATGTCCTGCTTCCAGGCCCACTGTGGTGGCAGTGTCACCCCAAGGTTCTAGGCAGGGGTCCCACCTGTTAGGCAAGGCTCCCAGCCCATGACTCTGTCATGCTGGGGTCCTGCCCCCAAGGCTTTGGGGGGCCCCACCCCTAAGGCTTCAGGTATAGGCCATCTGGCCTGTGAAACTGAAGCCAGGGCTCTGATGATCTCTGGGGGTCATTTCCCACTCTTCTTGAAGAATAGCACAGTTAAGTAGCTCTATCTTCCAGTCCTGTCAAGTGCAAGAAGTTCAATGGCCTTCCTTCACTTCATCCTGTCTCCATGCCCTTCAGTTCAAGCTGACAGTATTTCTGCTCATAAAATCTCATAAGTTCTTTGTTGATAATCTAGCTACATACTTGGTATTTTCTAAAGAACATGCTTTCTCTTTTTTTGTAATATGAATCGGCTGAGAATTTTCTAAATCTTCAAGGTCTAGTTCCATTTTGCTTAACAATTCCTTCTTCATCTCTCTCCTTTCACATTTTACTAGCAGCAGTCAGGAGGAGCCACGCTGCTCCTTCAACAGTTTGCTTAGAAATTTGCTCACTTAAACATCCAAACTCATTGCTTGCAAGTTCTATCTTCCACAAAACACTAGAACACAGTTCACCAAGGTCTTTACCACTTTATAACAAGGGTTGCCTTTCCTCTACTTTACAGTAACATGTTCCTCGTTTCTGTCTGAGACCTCACCAGAATCACCTTTAACATCCATATTTCTAGTTTGCATCTCAAAACTTATCCAGCCTCTACCTGTTTCCAAGTTCTAAGCCACTTCCACATGTTTAGGTATTTGTTACAGTAGTGCCTCACTTCTCAATACCAAAATGTGTCTTAGTCTGCTTGTGCTGCTGCAATGAAATACCATAGACTGGGTGGATTAAATAACAGAAACTTATTTTCTCACAGTTCCGGAGGCAGGAAATCCAAGATCAGGGTGTCAGCACAATTTGTTTCTGGTGAGAACTGTCTTCCTGAGTTGTGGACAACTGCCTTCTTGTTGTGTGTTCACTTTGTGGGAAGAGAGAGAGAGAGAGAAACTCTGATATCTCTTCATGTAAGGACACTAATCCCACCATGAGTGCCCCACCCTCGTGACCTCATCTATACCTCATTATCTCACAAAAGCTCCATCTCTGAATAGCATTATATTGGGGACCAGGGCTTCAACATTTGAATTTTGGGGGAACAAAATTCAGTCCACAGTACTGATTGAGAAACTAGCTTGCTTTTACACAAAGATCATGGTCCTAGGTTTTGATATCCATGATAAAGATATTGTCAAGTGTTGTTCAGTTGTCTCTGCTATTTCCAAACTGGGTTGAGCTAAGGAAGCAAACCAAAGCAAAAGTCTACCTGCTTCTTTTTTCCCCTCCTCTTAACCCTTTGATTAAAAAGCTCTCTGACACCATAAATGTCTGGGACATGACTCCCCATTAATCAACCATTTATAACTATGAACCATTTATAACTATGAATATGTTTATTTTTTGGACCAAACATGATGGATTTCCTGGGAAATCCTATGCTTCTATGAATGAGAGGAAACTGCCCAAAGATGAGTCCAGATTAAGTAGGTCCTTCTGGGCCTGTTTCTTCTATCACTGGCCTGACCTACTCAAATCCAGACCACTCAGAATTGAGAAGGGCTTCATCTGACATGGTGATTTTTAAAAATGAATTAGAGGAATGTGTTTATGATCTTGGACTAGAACTTCAAGGCAAAGCAAGAGCTCAGTAAGATTTATAGATGATGTGTTTGCAGCCCACACACCATTCCTATTGAGGTGATCCACCTCTTTCTATTACTGAGATATGATTAGTTCAAAGCCAAGAGGAATTACAATCTAACTCTAGAAAAATGTCCTTCTAGTACATATTGGTCAGTATATATTTTAATATTTGATATATATCTATATAATTTTAGCAGCTAGATAAGAAAATTTGGAAGAGTAAAACAAAATTTAGGTATAAAAATTATACCAAATAAAGCATCAGGTTAAAATAGATACTTATATTTCTTTTACCACAAATCTATAGAGATTATTTTTATTTGTTGGGAAGGATCATCTCTGAAAGAAAACTTGGCTGTTTCTTTTTTTTTTAACATTTAAAAAATTATTTTATTTTTTGGCTGTGCTGGGTCTTCGTTGCTGCACGCGGGCTTTCTCTAGTTGCGGTGAATGGGGGCTACTCTTCGTTGCGGTGCGCAGGCTTCTCATTGCGGTGGCTTCTCTTGTTGCAGAGCATGGGCTCTAGGCACGTGGGCTTCAGTAGTGGCGCCTGGGCTCAGTAGTTGTGGCTTGTGGGCTCTAGAGAGCAGGCTCAGTAGTTGTGGCGCCCGGGCTTAGTTGCTCCGTGGCACGTGGGATCTTCCCGGACCAGGGCTCGAACCCATGTCCCGTGCATTGGCAGGTGGATGCTAGCGGGAAAGCCCAGCTTCCCTGTTCTGTTTCCTGAGCTTCACAATGAACTGAGAAATCCAGTTCTTTGTGAAACTAAAACTCAGCACTTAATGTTGAATCCCTTGGGATGGTCCGTTTGGTGCCCTTGAAGAAACACTCTCCTGGCAGAAGAAGGGTGAAAAATCAAAGGCAGCAATAGCATATTCTTGTATTTATCTGAGAGTACATGTTGGTACATATGAGAATCAAGGAACAAAAGACCAAGTGAATGTCAGGGTGAAGCAAGATGTAGGAGCCCTTTGAATATATGAGAGAAACTCTCAGTTGGATGCTTTGAAGGGCAAGGTGGTTTTTGTTCTGTGGACAACCCAGGTAAAGCAATGAAAATGGACAACAAGGGCCCAGTAAGGCTCAGTGCCCTCAAAGGCACATAAGGCAAATGGGATTATAACACAGATCAACAAGAGAAAGAATAGAGAAACAAAAGTAGATGGAAAAGTAAATGACTCAAACTGTCCATTATTGAAAGTTCCAAATGTTTCCTTAATAGAGATCACCAAATTGTAGGTCTTAATTTTGCCCCATTAACATTCCCTCATCTTGCTTCGTTCTATTTATTACAAAAAATGAGTTCCTATTCTGACCGCTTGGGGTCTCTAGAGAATCACCGATCAGTTTCTGAACCTGATAACCTGTTGGTTTTTATCAACCACTCTAGGAGGTGGAGGTGTTTGTTTTTCAAACAGGAATAGTCACATAGTCACAGGCGATCCAGGGCCTGAATCTTAAATTTACAAAGAGTAAAAAACATTTGTAGTTAATTCAGTGGGTAGCTACCTATTCAACTCCAAGCTGGCACAGACCATCATCCCTCAAGCATATCCCTTGCTATATTCATGATAGAAATTCCACTCTTTCACTATTATTTCTTAGAGTAACAGCACTGCTTCTTATTAAAAAGGCAATGCCCACAGGGGACTAACTTGTACAATCATTATAAGTAATTTATACCTTAGTATGAGTTACTCTGTTGGAATTTCCTCAGTGTGATTACTAAGGATAGACAGATCAGGGTGGGTGAAGAGACAATGAGGAGGGCAGTAAAAGAGGAGGTGAAGACAAATTTCATCTACTTCACACCATTGCAGAGGTCTGACCCTGGGTCCTCTTCCCACTTCCTGCCCCTTGGTGAGTGCTAACCCTGGGATCAAGAGAACAAACTGCCTTCAGCTTCCTTAAGCTCTCATATTTGAGACAATGACTTCCAGACTTTCCAGGGACACTGACACTATCGCCTCCAGAGTCCTCAGTGTGTCTCCTTTCCTGGTCACACAAACTATAGCTATTTTGGGTATGACCGACATTTCTGGTAGTGTCAGTGATGACAAGGGCACATTTCAACAGTCCATTATCTAGAATGCTCATGTAATTATTTGAATTATTTGTAATGAATCACTGATGAAATCTAAGGAAGAATGAAGTCACCCCAGTGTTTGGAGGATTCGCATGGGAAGTTTTACTTTGATGATCTCTCTCATTTTTTTTTTTTCTTTTTTTGTGGTATGCGGGCCTCTCGTTGTGGCCTCTCCCGTTGCGGAGCACAGGCTCCGGATGCGCAGGCTCAGCGGCCATGGCTCACAGGCCCAGCCGCTCCGCGGCATGTGGGATCCTCCCGGACCGGGGCACGAACCCGTGTCCCCTGCATCGGCAGGCAGACTCCCAACCACTGCGCCACCAGGGAAGCCCCTCTCTCATTTTTATCTCAAGAATTTTGGATACTATTTCCTGATGTATTCTGGTGTACATTACTTTTTCATACATTTATCCATCTATCCAACATTCATCGAGAGTCTGTTACTTTTCACTTATCCTGAAGTCTCTATGAATAAAAAGGTGAATAAGAATAGAGCAGGGGTTTTATTAAGTCCATCAATCAATGGGAGAGACAGATGTGTAAACGCAATTACAACGTGCATGATGAGTATGGAAGTACTAAGTGCTTTGGCACCAAGAGAAAAAAAGACTTAGAAAAGTAAAGATCTTTTTCTCAGCTTTTTTTAAAGCAGCCATCTGTTGCTGTTGTTGTTATTGTTATTTTCAGGGAACACTAGTCTTCCTGATAACTTACCTTGATGCCTTTGATACATTTTTTTAATCTCTCCCAGATGCTTTAAAAGGCACTGACCACAGGCTTGTAGGGTAGAGTATATGAAAAGCAATCTGGCCAGGTCCTGCTGGTATAACTCATTCTGCAGGAGCAACCTCTTATCTAATTCGAGGGGGACCAGTGACCAGTGGGGCTGCCCATATTTATACAATGGATGTCTTGCAACTCCTGGGTCAGTACTGCTGGCACGTGGACAACTCCCTACTGAGGGGAATGTTATAAAATGCATTCGTTCTTCACTTCTACGGTTTTTCAAGGAATGTGGCCATCCATCTCTCAGAGACCTAATCTTCCTTTGGAGACTTGCTTACAAAACAGACAATTAGGTGAGTGTCTTGAGATTTGGAAGTGTGTATGTAAAGAAGGGAAGAGAATAAACTCTGTCTTTTGAGCAGAGAGGTGGAATGGAAGCTCACCACCGCCCTGGGTCCAGTATTCTCAGTAGGCTGTCTCTTCTGCTGAGGATAGTTTCCTGCAATTTGGTATGAATGTGTTTTATTTCTGACCCAAGTAGCATTTGTACTCAGTTCTCTTCATGTGAGAGCAGGAAGAAAAAATTTCATCTCTTTGTGTCTTGTGTGAAAACACATATTTTTTTATAATGAAGTAATCCATTTGGCTTTTTTATTTTTGGGTGGGCATGAACTTCTGTTAATGCCAGACCATCCTTTTTCCTTGGAGAATCACTTCTGTTTTTTCTTAAATTAAATAGATACATCATTCTGTATTTTCTTTTCTCTGATACTCTTCCTGGAAAAAAAATTATTATTTTTCAAACCTCCAAACCACAAAGTGAAACAACAGGAAACAGTGTTCTTACAACTGGGAAGATGTGTGTGTGTGTGTGTGTGTGTGTGTGTGTGTGTATGGGGGAAGGGGAAGAGGTGAGCGGTAGATAAGCATAACTGACATGTTCTGATGTCATGTACAGCAAGCTATTAAATAACTGAATATATATGAAAACCTAAGTGGGAAACTCACCAACCAGGAATTAAAAAGGATTTCTGAATCTAAGCTCTAACTTATTTTCAAAGTACCAATGTAGGTTGGTTGACATTTACCACACACACTTTGTATCAGGCATTGTGAGAGCAGATTGTGGAGAATGTGGGAACCTGAGATGAACAGTTGCCAAGTTAACATCTTTATGTCCCTGAACAGAGGAAGGGATGAGGTTGTCATGAGATTAGTCGGGGAAGGCTCGTGCATCATTCTCCCTGTCTCCCTTTCACAACTAACATGACTTAGAAATCCCAGAGGCCTTTTCTTTGTCTTTCTGCTTCTGTGCTTCAGGGGACCCTGTGTCAGGCAGTCATCACATGGATGCCCAAAAAAGCCCAGAGAGTGTAATTATCTGTGCATCTGGTGGACAGATATTTACATAGGTTGCTATCATCATCTTATTCCTCCCCCCCACCCCCCCGAGGGGCTTTGGAGCTAAGACTACTCATCACCATCTTCAAGGAACCAATTTCCCTCTTTGATACCTTTGAACCAATTTTCCCTCTTTGATACCTTTGGATGCTGGGGTCTTAGAACAAATCTATCTCATGTGAAAATGACGAAGTCTAGAGGGGGATTGGAGAAGAGAATGAGGCCATTAGCAGCTTGATAACCCAAGAGCAGAGAAAGTTATTTCAGGATAGGTTTTCTTGCTTTGGATGTCATATGTCTGTCCCAGTTTTAGAAAAAGGAGCTCAAGGGCTGCATGAGGCCTGGACAGCCCTCAATTTGAGGTCTTTAATCCAGGCCTTTGTTTGCCATGCCTTAATGTCACCAGGACCAAGGGTGATGGAGCCAAGTTCAGATCAGCATTGGAGAGAATGCTGTCCTCACCCTGCCCTCTGCTTGAATTTTCTCAGATCCATTACAGGGGCAGGGTAGGGGGCCACTGGACTTTAGGTTCACATAACTGATGGGCCTCAAAGTTTGACTTCTGAAGTTATCTTCAAAAAAAGACATATTTGTGCTTATTAAAATTATTCTTGGATCAAAAGCATTCATTTGCTAAATGTAAACATATTAAAAATATAATTTTTGTCACAGTGTTTCAGCATTTATTCATTTTTAAATATATTAATTAAATTTCCAAATTTGGAATTGGCTCAGACCTCTCTCAGCCTCTGAGAGGCCCCTAATTTACCATCAAACAGAAGCCAACATTTGAGGTCCCTGGGGCTTTTGTCCCATGCCAAATGACCCAGCTGGTTCCTCTGCTTATAGATCCAAAGAACAGATTAGATTCACTACAGCTCCTGATTTTTCTTATATGAGTACTTCAGAGTGGGTCTTGGACATCAGTTTTTAAACTTTACTCTGCACACTTATAGAACTCTAGCACTTTTTGACTCATGAGAATTAATATTTTACCAGTAGAAAATAGTGCCCTAATTGAGAATATTTCTAACTATTTTAAGTGGAAAAAAGGCTGAAATTTCCAGACTACACCAAGAAAAAAGTGACATAGAGTCTGCCAATATCTATCTGGTACTCCATAGGAACAAAGCAGGGGAAATGAAACCCAATATTTGGGTTGTGTGTGTGTGTGTGTGTGTGTGTGTGTGTCTGTCTGTCTCTGTACGGGTGGCAGATCAACAGGTTTGTGTGGCTGAGGCTTCATGCATACACATATGGAACTAGCTCAGGTGGTGGCCTCCAACTGCAAAAAATTATTTTGTCTTTCTCTGGGCTGAAAGTACTACCAATATTATTTGAGCAATCCATTTCCATTTGGATTTGGAGACTTAAGGTTCTAAAACTTTCCAAAAGAAATGTCCAATTGGGCCAGTAGGGAAAGTCATGATGCAATCATAGTATATTTATTTATTGTTTGATTGCAGTTTCCTGAAGATACTGTGTTTATATACTATAAGGCATATTTTCCTTAAATGTATTATATATGTATTTTTTGTTCTAATTTTTCTGATCATAAAATGCATGCTTCTTGTAGAAAAGTTGGAAATGTTAACTATAAAAAAGCTAAAAAATCATGCATATTCTCAGCAAGTGTTGTTATTTTAAGCTAACTTAATTCTAAAAGAAGTTTTATTCTTATTACTTCCTATGCATGCAATCATTTCATTGAAAATAATGATAACATAAGCATTAGAGTTTTATGCTTGACCGTCTAAACCTATTTACTGTGACCCTAAAATACTATGAGGACCTGTTGAGATGTCATCTAACATCCAGAAATTATGTGATATGTGTCCTGAATCTTCTGTTTCTGTTTTAAAATGAACAGTGGGATTAATACTTATTGCTTCCTCTGTATCTGCTACTGGACTTAATTCTTTACATGGATCAACAATTTTAACACTTACAACAACTTTATAACAAAAGTGCTATTGTTAGATTTCCATTTTACAGGTGGAAAAGTTGAGATAAGAGATATTAAGTAACTTGACCAAGGTTACTCACTAGTAAGTGGTAGATGGGATTCTGACCAGCCCCTGTGTTCTGAAACCCTCAGAATCCTTCTCCTAAACTTGAAAGTGCTTAGTTTCTTAAAGAGATAAGGGCCCAGCCACGTCAGTCAGGACGTATTTGAGAACATGAAAGGGCAGCAAAGCACATCCCTTCACTTTGATTTCAGCAGAAACACGTCCCCTGTATCAAGTGATGACAAGCCCCATGGGGGCTGTGCTCAGGCGACAGGCTGGAAATGCATGTGTGTGGCAGGCTGCCTTGTGAGATCACATCCGAAGACTGGCTGGACTCATTTCAGACCTTTGGAGTGTTGATTTAGACAAGGGGGAGAAGATGCAAACCCCTCTTCTTTGGCTTAGAAGATTATGGATCTGCAACTTCAAAAGCTGTTTGCAATTTTATATTCACATCTCACTGCCAAGGTGCTTGTCTCATCTTAAGTCAGTTAGCTGGGGCTGCTCTGAGTAAGCTGGGCTGTTTCCTTCTGCTTTTGGAAGACAGTAGCAGGGGCAAGAAGAGGGGCAGGCTGTAGAGAGGTACGCATGGCTGAGAGGATGATTCTAGTGAAGGAAGGGTACTAGGCTGAGAGGAGGGAATGAAGGAGGAGCAGGGAATGAGAACTGATGGGGGGGCAGGAGAGGAAAGGAAAGGCCCTTTCCTAATCTGTGCTGCCGTGGGAGGGGCGACGATTCAAACAGAAATCACACACAACCCAGGGTCAGACAGACCTGGTTAGAGTTCTGGCTCTCCAGCTTTGTGACCTTGGTCAACGTACTAAACCCCTCGAACCCACGTACCTTTTTCTTGCACTGTTTGTTCTATTGTCTCTGTTTCTTGCTGGGCTCAGGTGGTAATGTTGCCCTAACGTTCCATGCCCAGCTTGATCTAGAAGGAAGAACGCTGGTCTGGGAGGCAGGGGTTCAGGATTGATATTCTGTCTTTACTCCTCATCAGCTCTCTTACTCTGGGCAAGACAAAGCTGCAGCAGCTTCCAGTTTCCTCACCTGTCAAATCTGTAATGTAGGGCTTCCCTGGTGGCGCAGTGGTTGAGAGTCCGCCTGCCGATGCAGGGGACGCGGGTTCGTGCCCCGATCCCGGAGGATCCCACATGCCGCGGAGCGGCTGGGCCCGCGAGCCGTGGCCGCGGAGCCTGTGTGTCCGGAGCCTGTGCTCCGCAACGGGAGAGGCCACAGCAGTGAGAGGCCCGTGTACAGCAAAAAAAAAAAAAAAAAAAAAAAAAAAAAAAAAAAAAAAATCTGTAATGTACATGCCCTTCTCACCTCACAAGGTTTTTAAGAGACTCAAAAGGGATCAGGTATTTGAAAAGATTTTGTAAAGCTAAAAGGATTATACAGTCATCCCCTATTATCTCTGAGGGATACGTTCCAAGACCCCCAGTGGATGCTGAACCCTATATATACTATGTTTTTTCTTATACATACATACTTATGAGAAGGTATAATCTACAAATTAGGCACAGTAAGAGATTAACACAATAACTAATAATAAAATAGAGCAATTATCACAATATACTATAATAAAAGTTATGTGAATGTGGTATCTTTCATCCTCTCTCTTAAACTATCTTACAAATTTAATGCCTTTTCCGTCTTAGCTGTGGCCATAACTTCTGCTTTTTGAGGAGTGGTAGCAAAACTAGCACGAATTTCTTTTTCCTTCTTCACAATTTCACTGATCGAAGATTTGTCCCTACTGTGGATCTTAGCAACCTCAACATATGATTTTTTTTCATTTCTTAGTAAGTCGAGAACGTTCACCTTTTCACTTAAGCAGCACTTTATAGCTTCTCTTTGGCATATCCGAATTGCCAGCATCATTACTCTTGTGCTTCAGGGCTGTTATTAAATAAGGGTTAAGTAAAACAAGTGCTTGTGTGGTAACATACCATGACAGTGGATCTGATAACCCAGATGGCTGCTAAGTGAACAATGGGAGGCATACTCTGGACAAAGGGATGATTCACATCCAGGGCAGGATGTAGCAAGATGTGGTGGGATTTCGTCATGCTACTTTGAGTGGCACACAATTTAAAATTTATGAATTGTTTAGTTCTGGAATTTTCCAATTAATATTTTCAGACTGCAGTTGACCACGGGTAACTGAAACCGAAAAGCAAAATCACAGATAAGGGGGGACTACCGTACAATGGAACTATTCTAGGTGCCGGGCTAAAGGTGCAACTGAGCACAAAATGTTGTTGGGCTAGTTGATTCTCACTCAGGGATGGCAGATAGGTTTCAATTTATAAGCCAGCTCTCACTGACTGGTGGTGGCTGCCTGGAGTTCCACATGGAGAGGAATTCTGAGACTTTGGCTAGGCTCAGTGGAAGAGTGCTTGTATTGATTATTAATGTCTGCCATGGACAAAGGAGTAGAAGTGAGTCATGTGCCATATGTTTGTCCTTTTGCTCTAGGCCAGTGATTCCTAAATCTGATTGATCATTAGATTCATCTAGATACTTTCCTAAAACTGCCTCAGGCTGCAGATTTCTGGTTTAGTAGGCCAAGGGTGAGACCTGGGGTTAGGGCAGAGAAACTTCATTTTTTAAAAAAGACTTTCTTTCCAGGGTATTCTGATAGTTGTGCAGTTTTGGGCACCCTCACTCATATCTAAATTAGGGGAGGGGCAGAGATTGAGTCTCATGGAGCTCTGAGAGTTGAAAGAACAGGGCAGAGAAGAGTTAAGCAACTTTTCTTGACATGGTCAGAAGTTTAAAAAATGTAGATCAGGTCAGTGGTTTTTAGTAGGTTGCCTAACTCGTTCCCCATTAAACCAATTGGTTGCATTGTCTGTTGCGATGATTCTACCGCAGGCTTCAGGCCAGATACTTTCTCCTTGTGTTTCAGGCACTGGCTCCAAAAGGGCCAGATCCTGAGACCCGTTCCCCACCCCTGTCTCCTACTTTGAGTCTACATCAGTTTGTGACTAGTTTTTATAAATCAGGAAAAAGGAAAAAAAAGATGAAATTAGCTTCTATGTTAACTAGATGTGCTTTGAGATGTCTGCTTTATATTTAATCATGTTGACTTTAGCTTTTATTATGAATCAAAACTGCAAACAACATTATAATTGCATATGTACCTCCTAAACATGCTGAGGAAGCAGCCTATATTTCATCATATGAGAACAGTTTGTGTCTTCAAGTGACAGAGGTGCAGGAGGAGAACAGTAGGGAAAGGGATGCCTGTGTCCCATTCCTGTTCATCTTCATTATCTGAGCTGACAGATGGCCAGCATGTTGGCTGAGAAAACTTTTGGAGAGAGAAGAAAAATTTAAGCTTTAATTGAAAAAATGAATTCCTTCTCATTCAAGTCCACCATAACTTTGGAGGCTCTGGTGCTGTTGTCAGCCATTTTGTTAGAACACCCAGGCCAGCCTGCCTTAGAGCTTGCCATAGTGGGGACCCTTGGCCTAATTCGAGTTCTGCAGAGGAGCTCTTGGAAACGGTCATAGCCTTTTCTGAGCAGGAGTAACTACATCTCTGGTTGTTTGAGGAGTAACTAGGGAGAGTAGCAGTTCTGAATAATAGAATTGTTTTAGTGCTCACAGAGTGGAGATGGGGGCCAAGTTAAAAGTGTCTGCTACTGTAGGAATCTTGATTATCAAGGAATATGGGTGCAGGAGCTCTTTTTCTTTTTGCAGAAGCTGACGCCTCTGAATCCTGCCTGTATGAACTATATATAAACTAAGAGTCAGTATTCTTTTTTCTACCCTTTCTCTTTCAATCTGAAACAAAAATACACATGTGCCCATGGGAGAGAAAGGAGGAGTTATAATACACAGTACACATACTGTGTGTGTACTAAACCAGGGGTTGCAAACTGGCAGCACAGCACATGCTGTGAATTTGGCCCTCAGATGTGCTTTGTTTGGTTAGCACAGTGTTTGAAAAACTGAGTGTGGATGCACACCCCAGTTTCCATAGGTTCCGACTTTCTTACACCTAGGATTTTTGTAATTTACATCAATAATTCTGGTCACTGAAGCTATTGGAGTTTGGGACCGGTGGATTAAATCTTTGCCTGTCTGCACTTTCTGAGATCTTGTGTAAGAGTGAAAAGAACAAACCCCAAAGCATTCTGACATGAGGCTATGGCATTCATTTCTCTGAGGCAGTGTATCATTTTATAGCATTTAATTTCCTATGTAAGGGATACATTATTTATAACAAATGAACCTTCAAATTCCAGATACTTGAGGACATGTACTGACTTGAACTTTGAGGGATTTTAATTTTTTGCTTTATTTATTTATTTTTTTAAGGATGGGAGTGAGAGGAAATTCAGGGGCACCTAAGGAGGCAAAAGGGCAGGAATGATTGATGGCCATAGAAAGTCCTGACAAATTTGTAGTCAATATTGTTTGTCTAGAGCAGCTTGTATGACAAAAGAAGTGTCAGCAGCTGCCTGAATTCTCATTCTTCAGGACCTGGCCTTTGAGTAAAAATAGGCGGCTTGAGTGAAATGCCTGTCGTGGTTAATTGGAAAAATCACTCCAGATGAGTGAGGGAGGCTGACAGTTATGCATTACATGAAGAATTTAGTGTGTCTTACAAGGTTGATACAGGCACCAAAAGTGACTGGCTTTAGTTTTTCCCTAGTTAGGAAGGCCATGGAAGGATAAAACCTAAGAAAAGAAGCAATGTATTATTGTAGATTCATACACCCTTGTAAAAGACTTCTAGCCCCATTTGCTTCATGGTCACCCCCAATCTTTGCCCCAATTCCTTTCTTTTTTTAAGATTTTTGTTCTGTTCTTGCTTTCTAATGACTGCATAGAACAGGGACCAAGGACAGTTTTAGTGAACATGTGAGAGGAAATGATAGACTGTTATTCTCTCTGCTCCCTCCCTCACGCTTTCTGAATGTGAGTATTTGCTTGGCTCTGTGGAACTGGTCAGAAACATTTCCAGCTATTGCTCCAGTGCACAATAGGCGAAGCTCACTTTGTCATTTAGTAACTTGTTTATCTGTCAACATTTCTCACCCTCAAATGATGTGGCTTCTGAGAGAGCTGTGGTTTCTCATCCAGATGAAGTCTGAGAACTTATGATTGTGTTAGGGCTGGAGAGCTTGGTGGATAACTGGTTCTCTGAGCTTCCAGGAGCCTGCTGTCTCAGGGCCGTCACCACCAACATTTGGATGTGTGGGTACAAATCGGTCATGGGCCTCTTCAGTTTAATTTTCATCTTTGCATCCTGCATCTTGGCACTGTTCTCTGTAGTGCCATAGATTTTTGAGAAGTAGAGGACAGCTTTTTGGCTTGAGGTTTCTGAGTCTGTTTAGCCTCCAAGGCTTTAGCCATCAAGCTATAAAGTAATGTTTCATTTGTGTTGTCTTGTGGTGATGTGTAGAGGCTGGTGGCATTTTATGAAAAGGATGTGGCCCTGAAGACTTTGCGTAATTTAAAACTTGCATAATTTAGGCAATAGCCTCAACTCAGTTTTATAATTCATTTGGCTTGGCAGCTTTGAAATTATGTGATCCTTGAAAAGAACTTAAATTTGGGAGATTTACATTACTTCAAATTTTGAACATGAAGAGATTTTATTAATTTTTAAATATCACACATTTCAAATTTGCATGAAATATAACCAATCTAGGGTATTCTGTTGGGGTTTATGTTTGGTTCTCTTATAATTTTTTAGAGCATACTCTCCTTTCTGGGGCCAAGTATCCAAAATCTGCTTATATAGAAATGTAGGGGAGAGTTTTAACCTCCCCTCACTTAACCTCACTTAACCTCTCTGTGCCTTCATTGTCCCTTCATTCAAATGAAGGAATAAAAGCAACTATCACAAATAATTGTTATGAAGTTTAAATTGAGTTAATATTTGTAAAACTCTCTTACCTTTTGTAAGAGAGAGGGTAACCTAACAGGACTTGGAAAGAAAATTTGAGATCACTTTTGGGGCTCTTATTACTACTTTTATATGTGGCAGCTTGGAAATGCCTCAAAAACAAATCAGTTTAATTGAATTCAATAAAGATTTATTTAATACCTACTAAAGACCAGGCAGTGTAGCAGACATTGGGGCTGCCATAAGGATCAGGAGTTGAAATGAAGTCAGTGAATTGAAACTAAATGTTTCAAGAACTTTAAACTAAAACCAGCCATGCATGGCCCTGAACATTGCTTAACATTCCTTATTCTCTACATTTTTATCCTATTCTTTTATGAGGATGAACATAACATTGCCAGTTGATGTGACGAGAAATCTAAAAGTATTTAGGACATTTGGGGAATGCCCAGAGAGGTAATGGAATATCTATAAATTATTTTATTTGAGCTTTAAGTATAAAACTTTTAATTTTCACTATGGGGGCTCCATGACATTTCCTAGCTGTGTGTCCTTGGCCAAGTCACTTAACCTCTCTGTGCCTTCAATGTCCCTTCATTCAAATGAAGGAATAAAAGCAACTATCACAAATAATTGTTATGAAGTTTAAATTGAGTTAATATTTGTAAAACTCTCAGCACATGCCTGACATATTCTAAATGATATATTACTTTTGATAAATAATATCTTTAAAAAATATTTTCATTCAATATTTAAATTTTGGTATGTATGGAATGCTTGTGCAATGGAATCTTTGTCTGTGATATAGAAATCCTTCTGTTCCAATTCAACTTTCATTGTCCAGAATGACAGCTCTAAAAGTTCTAGAAAGTGGAACTTAATATGTACTGACTATAGAACTCAACCCAGGTATCAAATTGTTTTAATGAGATTTATTTCTCTGGTGAGAGGGTGATTCAGAAAACATTTCAATCCCAGTTAATGCAGTTTTAAAGTGTAATTGTAGTCTGGAAGTGTAGGATTAAGTGGTGTTTACACTCTCATAAATTCTGAGCTCCGTGATGGCACTGATGATCCTGAAAATGTATTTTGTCAAGTGCTTTTAAAAGTGAAAAGAAAATGTAGCTAAAATGTCGATTCTTTGTTCAAATCTGTTCAAAATTTGCTTTTTTGGAGGAATTTTTCATTTTCTGAAAAAAATCCTGTTGAGCTTGTTGGCACATATAAATATGGATTCACTAAATGTGGGTTTACTTAAAAATAAGATATGCCCAACTAACCTCATTTCCTTTTTTGATAGAGTGGGGAGACTGGTGGGGAGGGGAAATGCCACAGACAAAATGTGTCTGGATTTCAGGAAGACCTTTGATAGAGTCTCTTATGACGTCCTTGTGGTAACGATGAAGATATATGAGCTGGGTGATAGTTAAACTAGGAGGACTCATGGCCAGTTGACTGTGATATGCAAAGGGCATTTGGGAGGGAGGCTGCAGGGCTCTATTTGTGGATCCCACCTTTTGAACATCTTGACCTGAGATTTGGATGATCTTAATAGAAAAGAAGCATTAAGAAATGAGAATAAAGAAAAATATGAAGTTTAAAATAAATAAATTCTTCCTTTTGGTTAAACATGTAGTGTGCATTTGTGGGCTGGGGGAGGTCTCACTTTCTGGATGAGAAAGGCTGAGAATTCTTGCTGACTGTGAGCTCTGCCTGAATATCAATTGGATGTAGGCGGCTGTGAGAATCAAGGTCATCTTCAGCTGCCTTTAAATTAGAAATATGGTTTTGACAAAGGAAGTAATAGTCCCACTATGCTTTGCTGTAGTCAGACTACATTTAGAGTGTTGGACAGCACTGGACATTAGATTTGTATTTTGTGGAGAGAGGTGATAATAAGCTAGAGTGAACCCCAAAGGTGAAAAGCCTGGAAAACTAATTATACAAGTAAGAGTTGGACGACTTAGGGAGGGTTAGGTTGGAGAAAAGAAGGCTGGGAGATGGGGCTGGTGACCTGATACTTGATTTCAAATATTTAAAGGCATGTCAAGTAGAACAGGGATTAACCTCCTACATAGTTCTAAAAGACAGAATAGGACCAAACGGTACAAAGCACGGGGCGACAGGAGTTCTTTAAGCAATAAGGGCTGTCAGATAATAGAATGATTGCTCATTGTTGGATAAATTCAAGGAGAGGGGACAGGACAGCTGTTTAGGAGAGTTGTGGAGGCCATATGTCAGGATGGCTAAAAGCACGGGCTTGCAGCTTGAACTGGTTGATGTTTGAGTTCTGGTTTCCCTAGTGGCTGTGTGAACTTGGGCAGTTTATTTAATATCTCCATGCCTCAGAGTTCTCACCTGTATAATAACAGTTTCCTTCTCCTGTGGTTGTTTTGAGGACTTAACTTAATCCCTGTGAAGTGCTTAGCACATTACCTGGCACCTAGAAAATACTTGACAAATGACAGTTATTACTATTAGTAGTCCTGGTGTGAGGGAATGTTGAAATGGATGGTCTCCTTTCCAAACCTAACATTTTATATTTTGAATCCATATAAGGTATAAACGTGTCAAACATATCTAGGTCATAGTTGTAGAAAACCTTTCACTGCTTTGGAGTCTCCCTTCTTCCCATTGCTTCACCTCAATGCTCCTTTCAACTTTTTCAGGGGTATATCCTGGAGCACAAGCATCAGTCTTCTTTTTCTCAACTATATATCACCACAAATGAGGTGGCAGTGGCCTTGAGAAGACGGGTTCCATTCCAAAGACCTAGGGGTATGCTTTTGTTCATTTTCTTGGGAAATGGTGATCACATGATACAGCAAACTGGAGAAGGATATGCCTAAATGAAAATTGTGTTAGAGAATTTTATGCCTACAAATTTGTTATTGTTTCTATGCCTTGTATTAATATGAGTTCATAAGTATTGAAATAATTGTGTAATTAAAAAGAATTATAGTCATTGTTAGAGAACAGAAGACAAATGCCACAGAGGCGTAACCATGTATTATGTATTTACCTTACTTCCTGGTTGGATCCTGCCACAGTTTTTTCATAGAACACCCACGCCACAGGTGTCCATTTCCAGGAGTCCAGCTTCTCTGTGTCCTTTTCCATAGTCACCTCCTGTCTCTAAATTGCCTGAACAAGCAGCAGAAAGTCACCAGAGGGCATTCTCAGACCATCTGTTATCAAGGGGCTCCAGCTGGGAAGTACCAAGACAATTCTCACTTAGGTCTCCTTTTGGATAAAGAGGCAGTTTCTGACTCTCACTTGGAAACACTTGGAGCCTGAAGGCTGCCTTGCTAAATAAACCAGCACCCCACTCTGGGGTATCAGCAGAGACATTTTACTGAGTCACCACAGACTTCACATCTTTCTGTTCCTGTACTGATACCAACTAAGGCTGTCCTCAAAATCTGGACAGCCCACATGTCAAGCAGAGAGACCTCTGGCTGGAGAATCCAGAGACATGACAAATTTGGTTCCAGCTTTGACTGATTTCTTGATCTTCAGCAAATTACTTTTATGCCTCAATTCTCAGTTTTCTCCTCAGTAGAACAGAAGACTAGAAAGAATGCTTGAAGATCACTTCAAGTTCTAACAATCAATGACTGAATTGCTTCCTTGCTCCTCCCTCCCTCCTTTCCTTCCTGATTAAAGGAGAAACTGGGATTTACTGACACTGTGTTTTGGGCAAGTGTGTTATGAGCTTGTAGTGCTGAAGAGATAGTCTCTAAAGGATTGGCAAATCATACCGGACATTCTGGAGTTGGAGGCTGAGCATCTAGGTTCTGAGTGTAGATTCCCCCCACTCAGGATTACCAGACTGGGGCATGCATGTCTTCAGGGATGGAACAGCCATGGGACCATTATAGTCCCGGACCTTGGAGCATTGATTCTACTCAAGAATTCTGGGGAAAAAAAAAGAAGACATGTTTTATGTTAAACACAAATATTATGAAATATAGTTTAAATGTTTGCATTTTTATTGTGAAATAGATTTCAAAATGTGGGGTTTGTAGTTGAATGCTTTGGGTTACACTTCTGGATTTCCTAGAATTAGAATTATTTCCTCATTTCATTAGAGGTTCCTTGGAGGGAAAGTTTAGGAAAGCTTAACCCTTGGAGTATGTTACGAAAGTATCTTAGGTTGGCTTTCCTAGAAGCAGAGCCTGAGGTAGGCATTCTGCTACATGTAATTTACTAAGGTTATGCTCTTTAAAGAAAAAAGCCTTCTAATAAGTGAGGGAAACTGAATAGGAAAGAGGAAACAGCTGGACAATGATATAGTCTCAAGGAACATAATCTGATTTATGGGGGTAAGGAATACATCACATCATAGAATGGACTACGCTTGAGGGAAGAGGGCTGAGATTTTGTATCTCCATATCAGTTAGTCATTGTCTGCAGGCTATCCCTGCATGAAGACTGAGAGGTGACTCTCTTCAGTGGGAGTAGGAAGGAAAAATGGGAGGCATTCCCCAAAGAATGGAACAGCTGTGTGCAGCCATTGCAGCCAGTGGTGTGCTGGAGTCGGCTCATACAGCTCATAAAAGCTGGCTGTGTGCACTGCTTCCTAACTCCCCATTCAGTCACCTCATCCTGGTAGTTTGGAATCAGCCATAATGGGAGCATTTGCATCATGAAAACCAACAAAAGGTACAAATCAAGAACTTCTACACCCCCACCAAGAACTAGTTGTTAAACATTTACTGGCACACCCCTGGCCAACACTCTCAACTAAGTGATGGTGCCCTGACTGGTGAAGGACATCTGGGCAGGACACCGACAGCATCTATTACAGAGGCGTTACTGAAGACCTGCCCACAAATGATCTCCCCAGCTAATTTGTCAGTTGGCAAGCCATTCTTTTAGGGTTTGCTTTCCCTAGCCTCTTTTAAAATGTACACAGTATTGGGAGGCATATAACTAATAATTCACAACAGGCTGGTCAAAACAACTGATCATGTTTACTAAAGTGCAAGAGAAGGGTAGCGTAGAGGTAAGGAAAGAGCATGTAAACTGAATTATCTGCAGTAAGGGACAAGGAAGGGCTGTGCTATTATGCTTAGGGACAGAATTTAGGATAACTATGGCATATAGTATTTTCTGGAAGATATTTTTCAGAACTTATTTAAAATACTACACAGGGGCTTCCCTGGTGGCACAGTGGTTAAGAATCCGCCTGCCGGTGCAGGGGACATGGGTTCGTGCCCCGGTCTAGGAGGATCCCACATGCCCGCGGAGCGGCTAGGCCCATGAGCCACAACTACTGAGCCTGCGCGTCTGGAGCCTGTGCTCCGAAATGGGAGAGGCCGCAACAGTGAGAGGCCCATGCACCGTGATGAAGAGGGTCCCCCGCACGCCGCAACTGGAGAAGGCCCGCGCACAGAAACGAAGACCCAACGCAGCCAAAAATAAATAAATAAATTTATAAAATACTACACTTTCCTGAGATGATGGTGGGTGAAACTTTTTATTATGGAAAATTTATTAGGAAAAATTTCAAATATACAAAAGTAGACAGAATAGTAAACTCTCATATACTCATCACTCAGATTCAATAGTTATTAACTTATGGCCAATCTTGTTTCATCTATACCCCCATTTGCTTCCCCCTGGGGGTATGGGATGTTTTGAAGACTTAGTTAATTGGATAAATGTTGAATGTGGTCTAGAAAAAAGCCAAATTCACTAAGGACAGAATGAAGCCCCAGCAGCTGTGACCACTTTTCCTAACATATTAGGATTTGGTAGGAATCATTAGAAGACACACAAAATGCATTACATGGGAACTGTATTCTGATTAACCTCAAGATTTTTGTCTCCAATTCCTCCTGAAATGAAGAGCTGGTGATGGAGAGAAAAGAGGAGAATTACAGGTTTTCTATCAAAGGAACTCGATACTCTTTGCTGTCTAAATATTTCTTACCCTTGGGCTTTTTCTTTCTGTTCAGATATATAGGAGCAAAATATTAGGACAATTCTAAATGATCTCCCAACCTGAGAGCAAGGCTTGTCACACCACAATAAGGTAAAAATCTTGACTCTTATTTGATAGGCAAAGAAATTTCCATAGAAATAGAAATAAGATTGGGCCTTCTTATAATAGTTTTACTATACTTACAGGGGTGGATTATAGTCACTGTACTTTTCTTTTTCTTTTTTCTTTTTTTTTCCTTTCACTGTCTTTGAGAATTTGGGGTAAGAGATGGCCTCTGACCGTTTTCTAAGAATAGCAAGTTTCCTTCTCTCTGCTTTCTGACCATTCTACTTTCCTTCTCACTAGTTGTAATTCCAAAGATAATGCAGATTTGAGCCCTTGACCAGCTGGAATTGGAAGAATAAGTAATGGGGGCCCAGGAAGAGCATGTTTGGAAAATTAATAATTAATTCACCATGAATGAATGAGTTAAGGAAGACTTGGTTTAGCCATTATGTATTTATCACTAGAATCTTTTACCAAGGTTAGTTAGAAGTAGACAAATGACTTGAAAAATGAGACCGTTGGGAGCTTCAGGAAGCCAGTGCTGAGGGAAGGGTAGATGTAATAACAGCAGAGAAACAGCACTGTCTAGATTACTGTCTTGCTATTTTCTAATAAATTGGTTGCAGCTACTTTATTGGAACTGCTCATGATAAAGCCTGGTCCTTTGTGCCAGCAGAGAACCTGAGAAAGAAGCTACTGTGATGCTGTAGACACGTGTGTGAGCTGTTTATCGACAGAAGATTTTCACTTGCTGAAAATTGTTGCTTGGAAGAGGTTGTTGACAGGTTGTAAGCCTGGGCCTGTATGGATCACAGGCAGAAAATAAAAGAAAGCATTCTTTCCTAAGGGATGGTTACTGCCGAAGATTGAAAAAGGCTGTGCAAGTATCAATTCCTACCCATCTCTTCTAGCTAGTAAATCTTGATGATATATTTGTTAAATTAAAAATTGATAATATACTGGCTGAATTTCTGTTGAGGTTTTCCTACAGTTATTGGGAATCAGACTTAATTCTTTTAGTGGATTTCTTGGTGTCTTTCTTGGAGCCCACTTTTCATTGTTTTCTTTATACTGAAATGTCATGATCTCAGAGTAGAAACAATGCAATCAAGCTGCATGAATATTTCTTTTTTTTTTTTGGCTGCGTTGGGTCTTTGTTGCTGCACACAGGCTTTCTCTAGTTGCAGCGAGCGGGGGCTACTCTTCGTTGTGGTGCGTGGGCTTCTCACTGTGGTGGCTTCTCTTGTTGCAGAGCACAGGCTCTAGGTGCACAGGCTTCAGTAGTTGTGGCTTGTGGGCTCAGTAGCTGTGTCATGCAGGCCCTAGAGCACGCGGGTGTCAGTAGTTGTGGCACGCAGGCTCAGTAGTTGTGGCACAATGGCTTAGTTGCTCCGCGGCATGTGGGATCTTCCCGGACCAGGGCTCAAACCCGTGTCCCCTGCATTGGCAAGCGGATTCTTAACCACTGTGCCACCAGGGAAGTCCCAAGGTGCATAAATATTTCTGACATCTCATCAAACAAAAAAAATGCTTCCTAGAACATATGCATGTGTGTATGTATAGTAAGAGAAGTTTGATTTCATTTTTTTAATAGGCTTTACCTTTTGAGAGCAGTTTTATTTATTTATTTATATTTTTGGCTGTGTTGGATCTTTGTTGCTGCGCACGGGCTTTTCTCTAGTTGTGGTGAGCGGGGGCTACTCTTCATTGCGGTGCGCAGGCTTCTCATTTCAGTGGCTTCTCTTGTTGTGGAGCATGGGCTCTAGGCACACGGGCTTCAGTAGTTGTGGTGCACGAGCTCAGTAGTTGTGGTTTGCGGGCTCTAGAGTGCAGGCCCAGTAGTTGTGGCACACAGGCTTAGTTGCTCAGCGGCATGTGGGATCTTCCTGGACCAGGGCTCAAACCCGTGTCCCCTGCATTGGCGGGCAGATTCTTAGCCACTGCGCCACCAGGGAAGCCCTAGAGCAGTTTTAGATTCACAAAAAAATTGAATGGAAGGTAAAAGATTTCCTGTATAACCCGTACCCCCATATACGCGCAACCTCCCCAACTATCAACATTTTGCATCACAGTGGTACATTTGTTACAATTGATGAACATATACTAATACATCACTATCAAGGACATGATGATGCATCATTACCACCAGAAGTCCATAGTTTACATGAGGATTTATTTTTGGTGGTATACATTCCATGGGTTTTGACAAATGTATGATGACATGTATTCACTACTATAGTATTGTTCAGAATAGTTTCAGGATTTTATTTTTAAAAACCTAAATTCTTATATAACTTTCTTACATAACTTTTTTTCTAAATTCTTACATAACTTTTTTTCTCTTTGGCTGCCCCAACCTGTCCCCCAAACAAGCAGTATTCATGGTGATTACATGTTACAGTATGCATAGAAGTACATGTTATAAAAAGTACAATTAGGCAAAAAATTTTTGTCAGAGCATATACTTAGTGAATAAGGGGGTAAGAATTTTGAAATGTAAAGTCATTATCCCAAACAATAATTCCCTGACAGAATGAGGATGTTGGTGTGTATTTAGTCAGCCTAAGAAGAGGGCTCCTTCAATTCAAGATCATTGTTGGGCATTGATACTGGTAGAGGCCAGCAGACAACAGGTCTTCTTCAAAAACTCTTTTACAAGAATCTCCTTTGAGTTCCTTTTGAACTTCTGTCACCCAAACTCTTTCAAAACGCAGAAAACATACTCACCTGGGAATGAGTTCCCAGAAACTTGATTCATACTAGTTTATCTTTACGGTGGAACAAGCAACCAATACCTTTAATTTCCTCAAGTGGTCCTGGGATAATCTAAGGCAACCTAAGTGATCAAGTGCTAAGTCCTCTTGACCGTAGATACACGGTAATGGCTTTAGTCCCCTTACAATTCTAACTGTATAGTGAATTTATGACCTAAAGGCCAAGTTAAAGAAGTTCACAGCCCTTATTATGCATTTAATTTGGTGTGACAGGGATAAACGGATAGGATATAGAGGATTAAGATTAAATGAAGGATAAAAAATGTAGATTAGGAAAGTGGTGGAACATAAATGTCAAAAGTGTAGGGGAGAAAAAATAAATTTCCCCCTAACCTTCATTGTTCTTTGCTAAAAGCCCCTGTAAAAGAGACAGACTTACAGGAGGAAACAAACAAACAAAAATTTTAATGACATGGGTACATACAGGAGCCCCACAAAGATATGAGACTCAAAAGGCAGCCCAAAGATTGAGGCTCATATACCATCCTGAGCTAGGGAGAGGGATAGGGTCTGGGATTTCAAAGTGAGGAAGGCAGTTCATGGGACGGTGAGAAGAGGAGATGATTGGTAACCAAAGATTACCCTGATCTTAGAAGTTCTTAGAAGTTAGAACTTAGAACTTAGAAGTTCTCATCACAAGAAAAAAAAAATGTAACTATGTGAGGTGATGGATGTTAACTAGACTTATTGTGGTGACCATTTCACAATATATATATAGATATCGAATCATTATGTGGTGCACCTGAAACTAGTATAATGTCAATTATATCTTAATAAAAACAAAACAGAGGTTGCACTGCCCTGTAGATAAGTCTCAGGTAAAAAAGTGATCTCTCGTAATAGTTCTCTTCCTGGTACATGATTCCTTTCTAATGTAAATTTTCCTTACAAAAGGGTAACTTCTACTCTGTTTTCGGAGCTTCACTTGTGTCTGCAGCTCAAAATAATCCTTATGCCAAAGAGACATATTTTGGGCTGGCATGTTCTGCTACCCTTCAAAAAGTGTATGGTTAAAGAGAAAATGTGAACTGCTACCAAATGTACGTATCAGTTCTTCAGCCCATGGACATGTGTATTAGTACTAATTACCAGAGGGCAGAGCAGCAGTGAGATGAAGAAAGAGTTTGGCTCTGAGGCTCACAAAACTAGGCAGATGCAGATCTACCTACTTCCTGGGGTTGCTGAGAGGATTAAAGGAGGTAACATTGTGTGAGAAAAGTACTGTGTGATCTACAAAGCTCTAGTTACAAGCAGATATTTTAACGTAAGATTTGGCACTTATTCCTAAAGATCTTGTGACAAAACTAAGATGAATGAAGCAAAATGACATATAATCAAATTCTAAATTAGATTATATATGGAGATGGTTTACTTTAGGAGACCAGGCATGAGAAAAATCCAAGTAAATTGAAGTACTTAATGAATGTTCCATGGAAGAGAGCAGACTTGAGCTTGTCCTTTAAGTGCAGGTGAAATACGCCATGAGAAGTGTGGGTTTGGGGAGAAGCATTCCAGTCAGGGAGGACTTTAAGATAGTGTAGGTTGGAATGGGGAAGGTGTGTGAGGAGATCTGTCAAGAAATCTAGAAAAAACAGTATCTATTTATTCATCCAATAATCACTTATTGGAGCTCCAACTCTGCACCAAAGACAATAAACCAAGGTCTGTGGCCTCAGGGACTCGTATCTGGAGCACCTGTATTGAAAATTGTTGGACAGTATGGCAGAGGTAAGGTTGGAGGAATACAGGAAAACTAGTCAGTGATGAAAAGTGAACTTGAACTATGTGATTTTGATCAAGGAGCATGAGAGGAGAGTTCAGAGGTAGGAATAACACTAAGGTAAGAATGAAGATTAGTTTCTAGACTGAATCTCACTCCCTACTAGCAGTGGGTCCTTGAAATTTGTTGCTTAACTTCTCCCTAACTTCTTAGTTTCTTTAAGTGTAGGCGGGGATGGTAGACAGTATGGGCAGACCACTTGTCTTTACCTGATATTATTGATAAGGTGAGGGTTTGGGGTTCCCAGTGTCAAGGGGAAAGCAATTGGAAGTGGAAGGTAAAGAGAGTATAAAGAAAGAAATGTAGAGGACTGGGAAAATAGAGAAGACAGAAGCATGAGGAAAGCAGGGATAAACAGGTAAAATCCACAAGAAGATGATTTCAAAAAGAATAGGGAGCACATTCAAATGAAAAGTAGTAGGAGGCAAAGCCAGGGGAGAAAATGGCTCTCCAAATAGTGGGTGGCAGCTGCAATGTCAGGGAAAGGGCTAGGTCTGGAGCTTGAATGGCTGCTCAACTACCTGATCATTTAATGACTTAGAGCAAGTTACAACCTCATTTGGTTCGTGGATATAATGCAGCAAGAAACACCTGACACATAGTAGGCACTCAGCAAATATTTAAACGTGTAATCTATTTTTACTGTAAATACAGGTACTTATGAGGGTAAAACTAAGTAGCATACAAGTTGAACATGAGGGACAATAAACAAAGTGAAGCAAACCGGATACTCAGGGTAGTGTAGCTGTGAGGCTAAAAGTCCAGGATTTTGACATACCTTGGCAAAGGGTTATTTATTTCTTCTTTCTCCAAGGCGGTGATATTTACTGATGAGGTAAACCTAATGAGCATCTACTAGATTTTCCTGCCAGTAGCTCACTGATGTTGCCCACCTGCTGTTTCTCCTCAGAGGTCACTTCATTAAGGAGTATTTTTTATATGACACCTCATTAGGCTCTCCATACCTCCAGGATGCCGTATGTGGGAAGCCATTCAGCAGGAACCCTGGTACTTCCCGAATACACGAGGGTGGCTGCTTGGGAGAGATGCTCCTGACCAAAAAAGACCCTGCATTCAGCAGCCCTTTGAAGGCGAGGTCTTTGTGGCCACAAGCCTGGCCCTTGGTCCAAGTAGCTGATGCTGTGGTTGTGCTTTGAGTTAAGGCATGAGAATCATGAAGAGGTGTGGGTTTGAGGGATAGTAGATCATAAGGCGCTGTGGCCACAGCAATGGTTTGGCAACATATGTCTGTGACTGAGCCAGAGGGCTGACAAAGGAAGAGATATCCTCGCACTTGATACTGGAGGGAGCTTGAGGTCTATAGATGCAGCTGTTCATGGACTCTGAGAAGCAGGGTAGGTTGTTTTTTTTTTTAATCTGACTTTTAATTAGATTATTTCAGCTGAAACTGGAAGTCAGATATTGAATAAATATCTCCAAACTTAGTTTAAGTAATATGAGAACCTATTCGACCTAGCTGTCTGGAAGGCTTGGACTTGATTTTTTTATTTTATTAACAATTTTATTCTCTACTATTTGCCAAGCTTTGGTTCAGGCATTTTGCTGAGTTGAAAACTGTGGAAATTTGTTGTAATTGAAGGGGAAAGAATCACATGCGGTTTCTTCCAAAACTTTTTCCAATTTTTTTTGTTGTTGTTGTTCTGAATTCCATGGGAAAATTACCCAGAAGGGTTATTTTCTCTTTTAATGATGCAACAATGTTTGGTTTGCTTTGCCTGTTTTTATTTTCTAGCTACATTATAATTACATTTTCCCACACAAGTTATTTTCTTTCTTCCAAATTAGTAGATATAAAATTCTGATGGCTCTTTAGGGAGCTAATCTTCAGATATTCTCTCCTTGGGGTGTCCTTTGTGTGGGAATAGATGATGCTGGACAGCCAGGCCCTAGTCTACCCGCTTAGTGGTAATCCATCACCCCAGGCTTTTTAATTAGCAGTTGCAGGTGAATCACTAATTGGTCTCACATTTGCATACATAAGCCAGAGATCTGCAGGCTTACAGTTATAAATCTTAGTCATTAGGGGAGGGCATAAATGTCAGAATTCATCGTTCATCCCTTACAATTGCCTCATCAGCTCTGTACAAAGTGTTGTTTTATATTGGTAATTTTAAGTGGGTGAAAAATGACTTGCTGTATTCATTTGTTAGAAAAACATGGTGTTTTGAAGAAGAAAGTAGTAAAAAAAAAAAAGCAAAGGCACTTATACAAGGCTTCTTGAGATAGCGACAGGGGGACATGGTACTTGAAAAACGGCACTTGGTTTAATTTTGTTATTGCTTTGAGTTCTATGGTGGCATTAGCATGGTAAACATGAGCAAAGAGAAGGCTCGCAAGGAATTTATACTTTCTGAGACAGATCAGTTTAAGAAACAACAGGGAAGGCTTCTTTACCTTGGGCCCATATTGACTTCTACTTTTAGGAACCTGAGAGAAATTCAGGTTTACTCACATTGTATCTCATCAAAAGTCGGTCTAGTCTCAGAACTCATCTTGACTGCAATCAGTGAGGATGTTATAGGCCTTCAGGTGGCTACTTGACTCATCAAAGTTTATGAGCCTCCATCTGTCTGGAGGCAGAGATGCTCTCAGCTCCTGGTCATTTCTGAGAACATCCCAATTGATAATTCAGTTAAAGACATAATTACCAACATAATATCCAATACTATTTACCAAAAGAATCGCATGTGTTGAGAGCTAGACTATTCATTATGTTCATAATGGAGCTAGACTCCATTATGAATGGAGCCTTCCAGAAATGGAAGTAAATTATTTGAGTTACTTCTAAAATTACTATTGGTATTTGGACTTTATTTTCTTGAATGTAGTATTACTCCAATCTTGGACCACATAGGTCTCCTGGATTTTATGGGTTACATACATATTGAATAAAATTTGGTGGCAGACCTCTGGAGGGTTTGAAGTGAATTAGCACCATCACTGACTTGTTTGTGAATATTCTCACTCATCTTCTGGGCCTATGTTATTCACTACTGTGCCCATTCAGTCCTTGGAAAAGGGAATGTGATTTTTATTGGCATATCAATTTGGGTTTCTCTATGGAGTTATGCACAGCAAAATTATTGGCAACATTATGATTTCTTAGAAGCTTTATCTTTTAGTCAAGAAGTGTACCACTCTATAGGCATATTGAATATTTGTGTTATAGTTTGTCAAGTGCTCTTTTAATATAAGAGGTATTTGGCAGTTTACCCCCAAAGAGATTAGCCACGTTGAATAAAAAATTTCCAAATTTTATTTAATTCCAAATATTCCAAAAATTTAAATAGTACCTGACTGTAAAATTTTCTATTTGGAAGTTACTTTTGCACTGCAGAAGAACTGGTTAATATTGCCAATAAATTGACTTCTGTGGCATTAAGTTGTAAACAACAGCTGACTCTGAGTTGGGCTGGTTGTGAACTTATACAAATTACTCTGTTGTCACTGTTGGGGGTTGGGAGAGAAAAATCTCTCTTGCCCTCTCTGCAAATTATTTTTATAACATTGGTGATTCTTTGGACATGATATTTGTTTCCCATGAAGAAATAGCATTTCTTGATAAGCAGACTTGTTTTCTCCATCAAACACCTTCTTTTTCAAATTAAAAGTGGTTCTTTTTTCTATTATAGTTATTCAGTAAAAGGATGGAAAGAAATTTTGGTGAGTCAGTTTGGTAGTAGTCAAAATTGTCTGTTTTGGACTCAAAAAAACCTGAGTTCCTCTCCATGATCTACTTTTTTTTTTTTATTTAACATCTTTATTGGAGTATAATTGCCTTACAATGGTGTGCTAGTCTCTGCTTGACAACAAAGTGAATCAGTCATACATATATATATGTTCCCATATCTCTTCCCTCTTTATATATTGAATGTTCTTGGTAAGTTGACTTCATCTCCATGAGCTTCAGTTTCCTCCTCTGCAGGATGTGGATAATAATAGTAACTATCTGACAGAGTTATTGTGGGGACAAAGTGAGGTTATGATCACAAATTACTCAGCACAATGACTAGCTCATAATAAATGTTCAATAAATATTAGCTACTAATATTGTTAGTAATAATGTTATTAGTGCCATAGATAATAAATGGACACGTGAACCTGAAAGACTGACATTTGAGTCATTTAGCTGTGAACTTTCTATGAACTTCCTTTTTCTTTGAAAGAAAAATATTAAGGTTTTTAAAAAACTGACACGATCTATAACATACAATATAAGTGATAAAAGAGAAATAACCAGGGCTTCCCTGGTGGCGTAGTGGTTGAGAGTCCGCCTGCCAATGCAGGGGACACGGGTTCGTGCCCCGGTCCAGGAGGATCCCACTTGCCATGGAGTGGCTGGGCCCGTGAGCCATGGCCGCTGAGCCTGTGCGTCCGGAGCCTGTGCTCTGCAACGGGCGAAGCCACAACAGTGAGAGGCCCACGTACTGCAAAAAAAAAAAAAAAAAAAAAAGAGAGAGAGAGAGAGAAATAACCATTGTAACCTATTAACTGAACATCATGTAATTTTTTTCTTTTGGTTGTACGGAATTTTAACAAGTATATTTTCTATCTTTGTTGAAGTTATCTGGAAACCCTATCTAGGGTTTTTGAAACTTATGGAAATTGCAAAATCTCCTGGTCCCTTCTTCATATCCAATGTATTCACTCCTGTTCTACTCTCATCTCTACTGTTTAGACCCGTAGTTTTCAACCATGGATGAATTTCAGACTCACCCGGGAGAAAATATTAGCAAATCATATTTCTGATAAGGGGTTAATATTCCAAAATATATATAAAAACTCATACAACTCAATAACAATAAAACCAAACAATTCAATTAAAAAATGGGCAAAAGATCTGAATAGACATTTTCCCAAAAAAGACATAGCGATGGCCAACAGGCATGTGAAAAGATGTTCAGTGTCGTTAATTATCAGAGAAATGCAAATTAAAACCACAATGAGCTATCACCCCACAGCTGTCAGAATGGCCATCATCAATAAGAACACTAAAAATAGAACTACCATATGACCCAGCAATTCCACTCCTGAGTATATATCTGAAAAAAACAAAAACACTAATTCAAAAAGATATGTGCACCCAAGTGTTCATAGCAGCATTATTTGCAATTGTCAAGATATGGAAGCAACCAAAGTGTCCATCAACAGATGAATAGGTAAAGAATATGTGGGGTATATATACAGTGGAATACTACTCAGCCCTAAAAAGAATGAAATTTTGCCTTTTGCAACTACATGGATGGACTTGAAGGGTATTATGGTAAGTGAAATAAGTCAGACATAGACAGATAAATGCTGTATGATATCATTTATATGTGGAATCTAAAAAAATGCAACAAACTAGTGAACATAACAAAAAAGAAACAGACTTATAGATACAGAGAATAAACTAGTGGTTCCCAGCAGGGAGAGGGAAAGGGGAAGGACACAATAGGGGTAGTGGATTAATAGGTACAAACTACTATGTATAAAATAAATAAGCTGCAAGGATATATTGTACAACACAGGGAATGTTGCTAATATTTTATTCTAACTATAAATGGAATATAACCTTTAAAAATTGTGAATTACTATGTTGTACACCTGAAACTTACATAATATTGTAGATCAACTATACTTCAATTAAAAAAATATATGAAGAACTCATACAACTCAATAGCAAAAAAACCAAACAATTCAATTAATAAATGGGCAGGAGATCTGAATAGACATTTTCTCAAAGACAGATGGCCAACAGGTACATGAAATCATGCTCAACATCTCTAATCATCAGGAAAAATGCAAATCAAAAACCACAATGAGGTATCACCTCACAGCTGTCAGAATGGCTATTATCAAAAAGACAATAAATACCAAGCATCGGAGAGGATGTGAAGAAAGGGGAACCCCTATTCACTGTTGGTGGGAATGCAAATTGGAGCAGCCACTATGGAAAATGATGTGTAGATTCCTCCAAAAATTAAACATGTTTGTGAATGTGATCCAGCAATTCCACTCCTGGATATTTATCTGAAGAAAATGAAAACACTAACTTGAACAGATATATGCACCCCCATGTTCATTGTAGCACTATTTATAGTAGCCAAAACATGGAAACAGTGTAGATGCCCATCGATGGATAAAGATGATGTGGGGTATATATATAATGGAATATTATTCAGTCATAAAAAAGAATGAAATCTTGCCATTTGTGACATTGTGGATGAACCTTGAGGGCATTGTACTAAGTGAAATAAGTCAGAGAAATAAACTGTATGATGTCACTTATATGTGGAATATTAAAAAAAAAAAGCATTTGGTTACAGAGAACAGATTGGTGGTTGCCAGAGGTGAGATGTGTGAAATAGGTGGAGGGAGTCTAGTTATAAAATAAATAGATCATGGGGATGTAATGTACATCATGGCAACTACAGTTAATAATATTGTATTACATATTTGAAAATTGCTAAGAGAGTAAATTTTAAAGTTCTCATCACAAGGAAAAAAATCCAGAAAAGGCAAGAAAAGCATGACCAGGTATTGTCAAATTGTGCTCATCTCTAGCACATAGGGATTTGTCACTTCATTACATGTTACTTTGAATTTTAGGTCTGGAAGAGCCCTTAGAAATCATGTGGTTTAACTTCCTTGTAGACTTTGGTTCTTAAAACTAAGGTGGATTCCAGTTTGTTTATTTTTAAACAAAATGATCAAAACAACCAATGTTGTCAACTCATTTTTCCCAGCAAAGGACAAAACAAACTTATTGGTGTGGAGAGCTACCGGGAGGAAATGTGTTTCTGCATCTAGCTGCTGCTGAGTGCTTTCTTTTTTTCAGGGGGCCTATGTTCACGGCACATTTGCAGAATGTTTACCTCTTATTCCTTGTTGGCCTTGTGCCTACTTGTACTTTAGTGATATTAACAGCTACTAAGGAAGTAAGACTTTTGGAGAAAGCTTTATAATCCTGGTCGTTCCAAAGTTTTATTGAATACATTTTTACCATGAAATAGCCTCGAGAGTTAGGCAGACTAATAAACCAGACATGATAATCACTTCACGTGTATAGCAGAAATTATGCTTATTCCTCAGTGAAATAAGACTTCTCAGGTCTCAGTGGAGACAGATGAATTTATCATTCTGTAGCAGCAGGGTGGGTCATAGCCTGGGTGGCAAGCTATGTAAATATTAATGGAGATTCCAACTCAACTGTGTTTGCAGTAATTTCGATGTCATGTTAGCAGCTGAGGGTCAAGGCAAAAAAAAAAAAGAGAGAAAAAAATGGTGTGGGAGGGACTTGGATATTTTCTAATGCAAGGAAAACCCTTCTGTTTATTTTTTTAAAGTTCTTTTTGTGTCTTCAGTGTCTGTGGCCATCTTAAAATCTCAACATGATGCTGGGAGAACACTTTACTCTGGAAATCCACTGACACTTTTGCCATAAGGTTATTTGACCTCTTTCTTTCTAATTTTATAGTGTCAGTCTTTGAGCTGAATAATTTCAAACAGATTTGCCTCCCAAGAACCCTTTTCTTTGTGGAGCAAACCATGAAGAAACACTTGACTAGTGGGTGAAATGACAAATACTCTCAACCTCAAAACTATTAGAAATCAATTTCTCAGGCATCAGATCTAATTATTCTCCTTTCCCCATTTCAATTCAGGAATCCCAAGGTTAAGGAAAAGCAGCTGAGAAAACAATATTCTTGGTTGATGTTCATGTACTGCCCATTTTTTATGTAAGTAAAGGATAGGATGGGGAGACAACTTCCAAAATATGCCCCTTTAATTGCCAAAAAAGACACAGAATGTTCAGAGAAAGAAAATATCTCTGCTATTATGCAGAGATAACAGTGTTGATAGGAATATTGGAATTCCTTTTGTCTAACAGCTCTCAAAATGTGCTCTCTATTGCCAACACCAGGTATTCCTTTAGTTGGGAGGAACCTAACAAGGAAGAGCTGGAGGTCCAGCTGATGTGGCTGCCCAGATGGCCAGGAGGGAAAAAGGGGCTCACCTAGGCTGCTGTGAAAAGGCAGAGAATGTGTGGGTGACACTGGAATGTGTTTGTATGTGTGGAGATGCAGAAGTAGCAGGCTGACAGCATGTAGAGGGCATTTGAAATTAGAAGGCAGGAATAGGAACTTGCACTGCTAAAAGGGGTAGGTGACCTTTGGATCATTACAACAGACCCCAAATTTGTAGAACAAATAGTTTGAGAATTAATCTTCCATCTAGGCCCTGTTTCTCTGTGTTAAGTTATTCAAGACAGTTATCCAAGATAATTTGAAGATGAAGGATAGTTTCCATATATACACTTTATAGCAAGTTTAGTGTTCAAGCTCCTTTAGAGTCAAATTTTATACATAAAATAATAGTTACATTCATTATGTAACTCTTGTTGAAGTCTAAGACTATTTCTCTTGTCAGGTGTTCTGGAGATGGAGAACAACAGATGGAGTAATTAAGACATGTTTTTTTCTTTCTTTTTTTTTTTTTTTTTTTTTGTGGTACGTGGGCCTCTCACTGTTTTGGCCTCTCCCATTGTGGAGCACAGGCTCTGGACGTGCAGGCTCAGCGGCCATGGCTCACGGGCCCAGCCGCTCCGCGGCATGTGGGATCTTCCCAGACCGGGGCACGAACCCGTGTCCCCTGCATCGGCAGGCGGACTCTCAACCACTGCGCCACCAGGGAAGCCCAAGACATGTTTTGATTGCAAGTGACAGAAGCCCAACTCTGCCTAGCTTACCAAGAAGGGAATTTATTGGCAAACATAACCAAGCTATGGAAAGGGCAGGGGTATGGCCTACCTCAGGGCCCTGGAAGAAGAGCCTACAATGCTATTAGGTCTCTCTCTTCACTCTGCTTCTCTCAGTATGTTGGCTCTATTCTCTCAAACTGGCTTTCTCTGTGAGCAGCAGCAATTCCCACTGATAGTTCCAGCCTTGTGCTTCCCAAAGCTTTCCACTTGAGAAGAAGCAGCTCCCTTTAACTTCTATATAAAAACCATCCAAGGGCAGGACTGTGATTGACCCAGTTGGTGTCAATGTCTACCCATCCCCCAACCCGCCTCTTACGGTCTGGAGGGAATGAATACTGTGATTTGGCAGCCCAGCTTCAACTACAACATCATGTTAGAGTCAGGCAGAAGTTTCTCTCTTCAAAAGGGGAATATTGCAAATGTCCCTTCAACTGATAAAAATCTTTCTTTTCAACCTGAAAACTCTCAGTTATCTGTTGGGCTTTATTTTTCTAGAATCGTAATCTTAAGAATTAAACTGGAATGGATAATCGATTAGAAACTCCTTGAGGACAGGGGTTATATTTTATAATACTTTTATCCTCTGCTTTTGCTCAGGAGAATTTTGAAAATATGCTAAATGTTGACTTGGTTTGGATTACTTGTGATAATAAATATATTTGTAAAATTAATAACAATGATGGTGTTGGGATTACTTATGGGAAAACTTATGAACTAAATATTAAAAAGGGACTGGGTGAGGTTGTGAGTAGGTTGGGTAGTTAGAGAAAGTTAGCAGTTTCACTTATATGTTAGACCTTATTTAAAGTTTTTTTTTTTTTTTTTGAGGTGGTGCTTTTTAAAAATTATTTTTAGAAAATAAAAGAATCTTAGATTTTGGACAACAGATTTCCCTACATGATATACCTCACTTGAGATTTTCAAAGTCATTGTTAAAAGTGCCTTTTATAATTTTTCATATCACATTGTAGGAAGGGCCAGTGTCATTCTGAACACTATTAACCATGCCTGATACCCCCTTTCCACCGTAAATTAAGGTAGAATGTTGGTTGAAGTGAAGCTAGATGGATCAACCTGTCAAAAGCACTGATTTATAATTCTGCTACTCACATTTCTTACACACTGCTGCCCTCCCTCTTGTTGGCTCACACAACTTTGAAGTACACAGGGAATGAACTAATATGGTAGCTCCTATACCTCTAACTAATCCTGTCTAAAGTGTCTTTACTGGAAGTATTTGAGAGACGTATTTATTTTCCCAGTGTGATTTATGTAAACTTTTGTCCCATTTGAAAGTGGCATATTAATGCCTAATTCTGGAAAAAAAGGGGCGGGGGAGGTAAAAACCTTCTCTGCCTGTCTAGACAGAGCCTTGTTAGTGTATGTCTGATCATACGGGGGCTCATGGCGGTAATATTAATCGGTGGGAAATGAGCCAAGGAAAGACAGCCCTATCTACCAATTAAATTTACTGAGCTTACAGGGTGGTTTATAAAGTCAACATGCCGGGCAAGGTTTACATCTGACCAGGGTAATTGTTGTTTTCTGATCCCCAGTTGGCTGTCAGCCACTCCAAACACAAGACAGATGTTGGCTTTACTAGGGTCAGGGTTATCACAGGGTGGGATGAATAGTCATTGGCTTTGGAGTTCGCTACTTTTCCTTTGCTGATGAATAAGAGCAAATAAAATTATTTCTGAATGTCTTGGGGGGTGGGGTGGGTTCATTTTGCAAAGCTGAACTGGGGCACTGAAAATCAACATCACAGCAGCAAACTTCTCGTGTCTCTGACATTTCTTAGTTCAGTTTGATCTGAGGACAACTGATTCACTATCTCGAAGGGCAAAGGTTAATGCCTTTTCATAAAGATAATGATAAACACAAACAAGGTATTCACTCTGATATATTGGTTTCTTATCCGGGGGATCAAGGAAAAAATGTGGGAGAACTGAAAACACAGAGTTTGAAGTAGCATCAAAGTAATTTGTTGGTTTTTGAAGTAGGAACTTTTTTTATTAAATGTTTTCTTCTAATAGAATTGAGGTGTATAATAGCATGAAACCCAATGAAAACTGTGAAATTCGGAGATGTTTTCTGTGTTTGCTATGTGTCAAGTGTGCAAACCCTGCACATGTGATTCCCACCCACTTGTGTTTGTCTTTTGGGATGGTTTAGTTTCCATTAGGTGCTAGGAAAACTAGCCATGCACCATGGTCCCCCCAGGATGAGAGCCAGGCTTGAAAGAATCCTGTCTGTGGAAAGGCAGACTTGTGGTGGGAGCAGAGTGATGAGCCCCAATGCTGGGGCTTTGGGATCCATGTTGGGGGCTGCCAGGAATGTCATCTGACACTGGGCAGCAAGTGAGAGCAAGAGGCTGCAAGTTAGTAAAACGTTTGGTGCACTTCTGGAAGAGGAAAATACACACAGCCTTTAACGAGGCTGGAAATATATAGCTAAGTTGACATAATTTATTCTGGGAATTGCATGTTAAATTGTATTCCAGATACCAGGTTATATTTGGTGGTTGACTAGAAAATAGTATACCGTTTGTCTATTTAAGGCTAAAGATCTCCAACATTGCCTTTTAAGCCTACAACTGCCCATGAAAATAAACAGATATTTCCCTCCTTGCTTGAGCTGCCTTTCTCATCTGCTCATTCTGGAATGCTCTTATAAAAGTTATCTGCCTCTCTGACCACATTTATCTTTCAAATTCTTTTTCATTCAATGGCGGCTCCTCTCATCACCTCATCCACGTTATGCTCCAGACTTCGCCTCGCTTTGGCTGCACCCAGGTTTTCCGGGCCTGGCCTCACTCCCGTCCTCCTGGCTCTCAGTGTGTGGTCACCCCCAGGCCAGCCTCCTCTCCCTGAACTCCTCCTCCTCAGTCTCCCTGGTGGCTTCCTCAAAGCTCCTGTGGTCTTCCAAGCTGAGCGCTGACCCCTTTCTTTTGGAAGATTCCTTTGCTCCCACATGCCCAGTGCTCCCTGAATTGAGGGCTCTTAACCTCTGACTTTTCCAGCTGGAGCCTTTCAACCTAACTGATGCTGTCTAATCGTGCTTGCATGCCTATCGGGTGCTTTCTTATTATCACTTCCATTTATCAGTCATAATGTTTTGGGGTCATTTTTGGCTATTTCTTCTTGCTTCTTCTCAGCCTACATTAATGCGACTTCAGCATTAACATTTATGAGATGCTGCCTGTGCTGGACGTGAGGACCCAACACAGTAACCTTCCCTCTGCAGGTTGTCCTCCTGACCCCAGGGTGTGATCCCTCCCGCCGCGGAGCACAGGCTCCGGACGCGCAGGCTCAGCGGCCATGGCTCACGGGCCCAGCCGCTTCACGGCACGTGGAATCTTCCCGGACTGGGGCACGAACCTGCGTCCCCTGCATCGGCAGGCGGACTCTCAACCACTGCGCCACCAGGGAAGCCCCATTGGTTATGTTTTGATGAAGCTATTTGAAAAGTCATCACTTCAGGCAAGTTTCCGCCCTCCACGTGCTCCTTCACAAAGTGATTAAAACACAGATCTGACAGTAAAATGATGAGTCATTAGGTTTATGGAGACGTTAGGCAGCAGAGATGTAGTTATGGAACTCCAGGTCACAACTTTTTATCATTTTTTTATTTTTTTGTTTGATTCTGTGGTATCACTGCTGTCTTCTGGAAAATTTTCTTTTGGGAAGTTGTCTGGCTGTGAGTCAGTTTCTTTGCCTGAGAATGTTATCTGGGACAGTAACAGAGCTGTATTGTATTTTTCCTTCTATCTCCCTCTTTTTTTTTTTTTTTTTTTTTTGTCCAAAGGGAAAATTTGGCCAAAATAACCTGAGGGTTAGATTCTGGGTTTATAACTGGCTGAAGGAAACTCTCCTGTTAGAGAGTGGAAAGGAGAGTGGGAGATGATGGATAGAATTTTGGCTGAGAGGCAGTGTCCCCTACTGTCCAGAGGGACCATGGGTAGTTGTTCCTTTCTCATTGTTGCTGGGACAGTGGCCGACTTGATATATATGGGCCCTGGCCATTCTTTCTGTCTTTTCTGTGCTGCTTGATGCCATAGAGAATGTGGACTGTGGAAGGGCTTTTACCCTGTTCAGAAAACCAGAAATATCATAGTTGGACTACATGTGTTTGTTAAAAACAAACAAACAAGCAAACAAAATAGAAATCCCAACTTCAGAAACATCAGGGACCCTGTATTCAGGAATTGGTCTCATATTCTCCCTGTGAAGCTAAGTCTGAGAGTCATATACACAGTGAACGAAAAATGAAGTAAAAATAAAATATTGTAAATCTCATAATGTCCAGAGATTTCCCATACTGTGTGCTTCTGCTTGGCATTCATTCATACTTGACTTATCTGAAATGACCCTGCCATTGATGTTCAAAATCAAATTCTATTTCAGATTTTTTCTTACATAATGTCATCATTCTTCTAAGACTCACTGAGGAACTTAGTACTTTTATGAAAAACTATCCCATGATGAGAACTGTGTAACACAGTGTTTTCCTTTCTGGCCTGGCCATTGAGAGCTACCTTTGGGGCTTAGTGGTAACGTATCCTTAGCATAGGTTTTCTAGTACATAGTAGAAAGAATAAATGTCTCTCTACTATGTGACCATTTTTGACTTCATATTAACGATCCATTTGCATATTTTTCTTTAACTATAACATATCTCAAATAATTCTGAGAGAATTTCTGACTTAGAGATCACTTAATGGCAACGAAGAGACACAAAGAGCAGTGTTTATCAACCTCAGAGCTGTTGACATTTGAGCAGCTGGATTCAGCAGGAGGAGCCAATCAGGTCGTGATGCAGATATGAATGATGTCTCTGCCAGCCCACTGGGGGGATTCTGGACTGAAGTGTGCCTGTGGAGGAGTCCTGCACTGGGTGAAAATGGCTAAGCCCTTGTTCTGTCCCTTTGCTTGGTCGTTTGTTGGGTTATCAAAAGAAATGTGATTTTGGTTACCACCACTAATCACTGGCCACACCCTAAGAGGAGTGTGGGCTCAGGTGGCACACTGAGAGGTTGCTGAGGTTGCTGACAGTTGGAGACTATCAGCTAATCACATTCTTTGAAGCTGGGCAGGGAGATCTGCCAAGGTTACTCGGCCCATTGTCTTACATCTCTGTTTTCCTATGAACTTTATAACGCTCTGTCCATAGACCCTCTTCCCCCTGTTTTCCTATGCCATTGAGCTCAACAGGATGGCTTTAAGGGGCCCTATTTTGTTAGTTGAAATATTAACAGAGTTTGAATAGACTTAATTGGTTACTAGTTGGGGTTAGGTGTCCACTCATGGCCCAATCTACTACAGTGTCACAGAGAAGAAACATGGCTGCAGGGTGCCACTTTGGTGGGTAGAAGTTCTCAAAGGAAAGCCTCGAGCTGGGATGATACCTCCAAAAGTCCCTCCTGCAAATGTGTGATTATGTTCAGAGTTGGAATGTGAAGCCAGGCCCTGTGCCTTTAAGTGCAGTACGCTTGCTAAAAACATGGTGTCTTTCACTCTGTCCATCCTTTCCTTGATTTTAACCCATCCTGAACATGGCTGCCAAAAGGAATCTTCTTCTAAACCTAGCTCCATGTTGTAGAACCAGGCTCACCATGGTCAACACGATTAATTCTAAAATAATTGAAAACCCTTTAAGACTTGCTCCATTGAGCATTATAGACTTAACACTAATCAGCTACTCTGCTAGAGCATAGACTATAATATCCATTGAACATGCCAACACATTCCTTAGTGGAAGAGCTGTGTGACAGAACCTAGTTCTGTCCAGCATCAAATTCAGAGTATTTCTACTTTTCATGCTGCCTCTTAACCTTGTTAAGTTCTACATAACTAAAGGTCAAGTTCTACTATATCTACCTAGCTCTTTCTGATAATTCCAGTGCAGAGATCTTAATTATGTTCTCTATTTAATCATAGCACTCAATTAGTATTTAAAGATATCATGCTTTATAATATATTTAAGTGATCATGTGACTATATTTTCCCACTAGACATAAGCGACTTGAAGACATGACTATGGATTCAGTGCCCCATTCAAAAAGTGGATGAGGGACAGCTCCATAGGTTTAAGATTCAATAGAGGCAGGAACAAAGTTCACTAAAAACCAGAATAAGCCCAGAGCAAGCTGTCAAATTACAAATAAACTGAAAATGAAATATGATAGGAAGTTATGAAACAAAGATAATTAAGACAAGATAGGAATATATTTGTAAGATGGAAGTAAAATCTAGAAATAAATAAGCAAGAATAAGTATCTTGTTTTTGATGTGTTGACAAGACTCCTGAGTATACTAAACATACGCAGCAACATGTCTTGATTTTGTAGTGAAGTTTTGTTTCCCTATATGAAATCTTTGTTAGAATGAATTCAGATTAGCTTTAAAATTATCTCCAGAAAAATATACAGAAATATATTGAAAAGAGAAGGGATTATTCTCTATTATTTATTTTACAAACAAGCTTTAATTATATCAGAGCCTAGTAATTTCAAGTTGATAATTTAGATGTATCTGGAATGAATTATGGCATATATACAAAGCACATATATAACATAAACATGATGATGTACAATTTAACCTATTTAAAAGATATTCTAAATACATTGAAATAGTCAATTAGCATATATATATTTATGTATTGTTCTTCATTAATATAGTTCATGTTAATAATTGTAGTTGAAAACACCAAGTCATATTTTAAAATCATGTAATTAATACTGTTGGATTTATAGAATAATATTACTGCTGATTAATTTGAATGAATGATAAAATCTTCAATAAATCAAATATGTCCTAAGTCTTGTCATATGCAAAGTACTGTGGCAAATAAAAAGAAACATAATTTAGCTAGGGAAGGTATTTAATAATAATTAAATTTGAGTAACAAGAAAAAAATCACAGTTGATACAAACATTGCCAAATGAGATCAGCAAATGGAAAGAGCAATGTAGGTTGAATGGTGTCAAAAGGTAATAAGGAAGCACTTTGAAGTGACTTTTAAAGATCATAAATGTGGTTAGGTAGAGGGGATGGATCCAGCATGCTAACCAGTCTGGCAGTCTGTGAATAGAATCTTTTAGCATGAATTAAGATTCCTTTAGGAGGAGAGTAGGAAGGTAAATTGGAGCTATATTATGGAGAAGTTTGAATGGTAGGCCAATAAATTTGAACAATGATAAGTTATTGAGTGTTACTATAGTCATTTCTCACCAGAAGGTTTATCTACCTTCACTCAAAGTACATTTATTATCAGCCGTTTGTAAGAGGCACTGTGCTAAGTATTATAGGAAGTTAAAAAATTAGCAATGATGACTTCTGCCCTCAAGCAGTTGATGGTGTACTACATAGGAGAAAATATGTGTATATAAACAACTATTGAATAAGTCAGAATATGACAGGAGTTACAAGAGAAGTAAGAGATGTGTAAACCAAGTATTAAGATAAAACAGGGGAAGAGAAATTAATTCCATCTGGGAGGATTCAGGAGCACTTGAGGAAAGAGCAGGCATTTCAGTTGGTCCTTGAAAGATGGAAGAAATTTTGACAACACCTTTTCTCCATGAGGGGAACATGCTTTCTAAATAGGAAAACCAAGGGCACAGGAGTAGGAAATTACAGACAAATTATAGGCCTAGAAAGTAGTTTAGCTTGGCTACAATCCAAAGACCATAAGGAGGAGGAATGAGAGGTAAGGGCAGAAATGCAGAGTGGGGCCTGGATATGGAGGGGCTTTAGTGACAAGCTTAGATGCTTGCACTTTATTCTTTCCTCTTTTATTTCTCAGCCATGAATGGTTGGGGAGAGGGTGAGTCTTAAAAAAGACCTCCCCTGAAGTTCTCATAAGCACCTCCAGGGGTTCATGTCCTGCTGACTGATACACACATGATGAATGATAAGAACTGTACTTTGGGGGAATTACTAGGAAAGGAGAACAGTGGTGGGATGAATTAGAAAGGGAAGTTACAGGCAGGAAGAAGTTTTGGGAGCTGTCACAAGGTGACAGGTGGGTCTATGGGGGTTAGAACTACTAAGTTCTTTCTTTTCCTTCACCATCTTATTGAAATATAATTGACGTATAACATTATGTAAGTTTAAGGAGATTTGATATATGTATATGTTGTTGAATGATTACTGCAGTAAGGTTAGTTAACACATCTGTCACCTCACATAATCACTACTAAGTTCTTAATTGGCCTCTCATCAGTCTACACTTTCTGCATGGACAATGGAAATCCAATGACTGACTAGATGTGGGGATCAAAATTAAGGAGGAATTAAGGATAATTTCGTGATTTAAGTCTTTGTTGACTACAAGATAATATCTGTCTTAAAATTAAACAAAACATGGAAAAAGCAGAGTAAGAAGAGTTATTTTGGTTGCCTGTAATGTAGTGCATTCGGGTCCAAGATTTCAAGCTGGCAGACCAAGCATGTTTATTGACTTGCCCTCCATCTCTAATCCAACTGATGTCACAGTAAAATGGTTAGGCTAGAAATTCATAACAACCAGGAGAAAGAGAGGCAGAAGTTATAAGAAAATGAGAGCTTAACAAATTTCTGGAAGACAGAACACAGATAAATGTGAGGAGGGACACAGAATAGAGGAAGTAGCTGACTGCTGGGCATATGGGAAATGGAGTGGAAGATGACTGGGCTCAAGTTGGCAGGTGCGGAATGCAGAAAACCGAAGTGATGGTTTCAAGGTTGGTCAATGCAATATGATAGGTGCATCCTTCCCTACCTCCACGCATAGAACTGCTAGGAAGCCTGAGAGGTGTGGAGCAGCAAGAACTCCTGGTGGATCTTCTCTGCCTGGAAGCAGTCCAAATGCTCCAATAAAAATATCCCTTCCAATATATTTGTTGGTGTGAAAGAGTTTCGCAAGCAGTGTTCTGCTGAATTAAACTGTCTGAAGAAAACCAAGCCTTCTAGAGAACTACTGTCCTCACTCTGACCACCAGTTTCCCTCTTGCCCATTCAACACTTAAAAACCTCACAACCCATGAACACATAATTTATAGTCAGTCTTCCTGTTCAGGGGAAGAGCCATGCCTAAAAACAGTGCAGAGGAAATCTCAATCAGTTATCTGGAATGATAAACCCAGATCTTCATTCTTAAACATAAATGGAATCCAAGATACCAGACAGTAGAGAAAAAAATAGTAGTACTAAAAAACATTGAGATAAGAAAATATATTAAAATATGTTACAAATATATAAAAATATATATTGACTCTGGAGGAACTAGAGGTAATTTAGGGAACAGAAGAGAACTTTAAAAAATTCTGTCCCGTTAGTATTGCCATTAAGATTTGAGAAGATATTACATCCATAAAACAAAAGCAGGTTGCCAAGAAAAAAGAATAAGCAAAATGAGAAATGACTTTTATAAACCACAAATTATTGCTGAAAAGTAAAACTCCAGTAACATCAAGCAAAAACAGACAAACCCACCAAAATATTAAAAACAAGATATGATAAATCTGGAAGGTTCAAAATCAGATTAGCAGGAGTCCCAGAAATGGAAAGCAGAGAAAAGAGAAAAGAAGAAATAAACAAAAATAATGAAAGAAAATTTCCCAGAGCTGAATGTAAGATTAGGAGAATTCATCATGTGCTGTTAAGGATGACTAAAAATACCCCCCCAACACAGATACATTCTTATGAAATTTCAGATCATTTGGGATGCAGATAAGAAGTTTTCAGAAGGAAAAAATTTCCCTTAAAAGGATGAAGAATCAGACTGGTATCAGACATCTCATCAGTCATATGGGGTGTTTGAATAAAATAGAATTATGCTTTCAAAGCTCTGAGGAAGTTATTTTGACACAAAATTTCCATAACCAATCTATGAATCAATTAGGGTAGAAAAAAGACATTTTCAGACATGCAAGGATTCAGAAAATTTGCTTACCATGCATCCTTTTGAAGACATTTCTCAGTGATAGCAAAATGAGAAAGGAAAGCCAGAAAGAAGACATAGCATTTCAGCCAGATGTGCAGTGTGGGAGAGCCCAGGATGAGAGCTGGGGTGAGGTGGAGGGCCCAGGTGTACAGGAAAATGTCTCTTGGAAAAAGGAGATTTTGTTATATGGTTGACAGTAAATTTCAGGGTATAGTAGAAGCATATATTTCTTCTATTTACAAGAAGAAAACAAGATAATTAAACATCTCCTCCTCTCTGTTCTCCAAACCAGATCAAATACAAAAAGTATAAGAAAATCATGGACCAAAGGTGGAGCAAACAGAAATTTGACAGGATTTGGTATAACTGAAGCCACACAACAAAATAATTCATTTGACTCTTATGTAGGATTGCTGTCCTTGGGGTCATGCAGCACAGGCACATGGGACTTGAGAAGTAAAGGTAAACTAGCATATTTCTTGGTTCTGCAGTAAATAATATTTAGATAGTTACAATGACATAGATAACCGTTAATTGTTTCTTAATTTTTAGAATCTATACACAGACCATTAAAGACAATTACAGTTACAGTACAGAATATAAATTATAAAATTAAAGGTTTAGATAACAGGACTTAGAAGAGATAAGGAAGAAGGAAAAGTGAAGCAAAGGGAAGGGGACTAATATCTTTAACTCCTGATACAGTGGGAAGTTGGTAGATCAGGTCAAAAGTTTACAGAATAAGAATACAGATTTTAAAATATTTAAAATTCCAGATGTGACAGGGAGAGTAATTAATAATGATAATCAACAGCAACAACATACAGGGAGGATGAGGAAGGATGAATTAAGTGAGCTAAATGGTCATCATTCATAAGCTTATCTTTGATTAAAAAAAAGAAAGAGGTAAACAACAGAGGAAACGAAATCCAAATGGTTAGAAGTGCTTACCACTAGGGGAGAGACGGTGCAGGCCATTTATTTCAGCTAAAAAATAGTGCAGTTTAGTAAAACTAGACACCTGAAAACCAGAAGAAAGAAAATACCAGGAATATTCAATGGTAGATAGGTCTGAAAATTTTCTTATGAAACAAACAAACAGGTATATTTATAAGACTGAAATATGCCTAATGGGCAAGGACTGGGGAAACAGTCGACAAAAAGTTCTAGTAGGTGAAATCCAGAGGTCAAGTTTGAGAATCAGAAAACTGAGTTAGGGTGTGTGTAAAAGTTAAACTTCAAGGGAAAGATGTTTTCAGGTAGTTTGCTGAGTTAGGAAGTACTGAATTCTGTGGTAGTTTCTTAAGTGTGTGGTAGTTCCCAGCTTAAAGAGTTTAAAAATGTTTTGTTTTTCTGATTATAAAAGTAAATAGATGTTCTTGCAGAAGATTAGAAAATTAAAGTATAAAGGAACCCCAAACGTAATTAGTATGTGGCACCTTACCACTCCCAGTATTTTCACTTCTGTCCTTGAGGTACCAAATGAAATAAACTCCCTCCTCCAACCCCACTACCAGGTCAAAATCACTTACTAGTGGCAGGGCAAGAATCACTAGTTAAGAGGGTAAAGTAGCTTAGCTTAGCTAACTCATGGTATTCGCGAGTTCATGATATTCCTGGCCGTGGAATACTTACTTCTCTTGCCCTGCCATGGCTGCGGTAGGCAGCTGTCACCAGAGTAACTGACTATCTACCACACACTTAAGAAACTACCACAGAATTCAGTACTTCCTAACTCAGCAAACTACCTGAAAACATCTTTCCCTTGAAGTTTAACTTTTACACACACCCTAACTCAGTTTTCTGATTCTCAAACTTGACTCAGGTGTTACTCTCCCAGGGGTGGTGGAGTGAGCAAACAGGAATTTAGTATGCATAAGAATCATCAGAAGAGCTCAAACGGTACAATTTTCATAGCTTCAGTTGGTCAAGAGTGGAGACTAGACGGCTGAATTTTTAAACAAGGACTCTAAGTAAACTTGCTACTCCATTGCGGCCCATGGGCCAGCAATGTTGACATCTTTTGGGAGTGTATTAGAAATGAAGAATCTTGTATCCACCCCAGGCCTACTGAATCAGAATTTACATTTTGATAAGATCTCCAGGTGATTTGAGAAGCACTGGGCTGGGTGATCTTATAATTGTTCTGGGAGCCATTTTGTGTAAAACACCACCTAGCTGCTTTTAATTAAAGCAATCCACTCAGAGCCAGCCGTAGTAGCTTCCCATCAGCATCTCCTTTCCCTCCGTCTCTTCCTCTTTGGGGCTTCAGTCTTTTCGCTGATATTCAGGAGAATGCTAACCAGAACTTTTTCGGGTTTAACCTGAGTCTGAATCAAAGGAAGGAGGCCCTGAAGACTCCTGAGGACTTTCAGGACAATGGGTAAGCTGGGATGAGGAAAGATGGATATTCACAGTGAGAGCAGCTAGCAGGGACCTGAGGGATCCTTTCTAGTGGGGTCTTCCTTTGTTCACTGCTGAGGAATAGAGAGTGGGTATCAGAGTCAGATATCTATGTTTTGCAAGGTCTGTGGTATTCTGTGGTACTTTTATGCATTGCACACAGCAAGCAAGACAATTAGGTAAATTAGCACTCATTCTTTTTTTTTGTTTTTCAGTTTAAATAATAATTTTATTCCTGTTATGAGTTGAATTGTGTACCTCTCCCCCAAATTCATATTTTTAAAACCTAACTCCCAGTACCTCAGAGTGAATTAGCACTTGTTCTTAGGTTTCAGCTCCGAGAGAAAACAAGCTATAAATAATCACGATTCAAATTCACAGCTGAGGGGTTTTAGTAGTTGATCAGAGGCTTGACCTCCAGAACACTGATTATTATGGGAAAGGTTCGTGCAGGCCAGAAAATATTTAAGTGGGACTAACATTTTGAAACTATAAAATAGGAACCCTTTGATGTAGTTATTTTGGGGAGTGAAAATTTAAATTTGTGTTTTCTTTATATATTTTACTTCCTTTGAAAGTTGATTGAAAACAGTCTGGGGTATGTGCGTCAAAGTTATATTTTATTTGTTGCTGGCTTGTCTCTTGCCTCTGGGCAAGAGTATGTGGGGTTCTTCGTGCCCAATAATATGAGATTTCTTTTTATTCTTAAAACATACTTCCTCAGAATGGCCTGTAGACCTTATTGTAACGTGTGATGATTCAGTTGCTTAGCACACGGTTCATTCTCTGGCTGCTCTGGGTATGGGTACACTGTGCTTGTCTTGGGTTTGAGCCAGGTCTGAGCCACGTCTGTCTGTACTGGCTGGCCGGCTGTGCTCTGACTCTGGTCAGCACTGGCTGTTACTCTCCTAGTCATCTTTTTATCTTTCTGGGTAATCTTGGGCTTAATTTGGTTCCTGCCTTTAATACTCCCATGTGGCTTCTTTCTTTATTTCTTTTTTTATAAAAACATCTGTCTGAAACTTATATAGTCATCCTCATGACCCCTTGGTTATTTACAGTAATGTTCCTCTTCTTGTGTGGAACTGGGGTCTACAAAAACTCCTTATATAGAACATGAGAGAAATTAGCTGCAAGTTTGTGTAACTCTTTAGATGGCTGTGAGGATGTTCAGGTCATTTTCTTCTTTGGTCTCTCTGACTGGTACCTGTACAAAGGAGAAGTTACCTTGGGGACAGAGAGTTTGTCCTCCCTCCCCCTGAAAAATATCCATTGTCTCCGAAGACAATAATATTGCGTAAGCACTTTGATCAAACTGATAGAGATAAAGTAAGACCTATTATATAAATTAACTGTTAGATTACTTTTCTGGAGGAAGTTTATCTTTTTGCCTCTCTGTTTTTTGTTTCTTTGTTTCGGTACGCGGGCCTCTCACTGTTGTGGCCTCTCCCGTTGCGGAGCACAGGCTCCGGACGTGCAGGCTCAGCGGCCATGGTTCACGGGCCCAGCCGCTCCGCGGAATGTGGGATCTTCCCGGACCAGGGCATGAACCCGCGTCCCCTGCATCGGCAGGCGGACTCTCAACCACTGCGCCACCAGGGAAGCCCTGACTCTCATTTTTGTTAAGTATCACCTCTTGATTTTTGTTAAGTATGTTTTTGTTAAGCATCACCTCTTGATTTTTCGTTATTCTTCTTGATACATTTACTGAGGAATTAATTTAAGAGATCTCAATTAGAGTTAACAGGGTTTGTCTTTTGCTTACCTTTTGCTGGTTATAAGATTAGTGGCTAAATTTATTAACCTCAGTGCTTGCTTTAAAACATAATTTGAGGGCTTTAATGAAAGTAGGACTTGAGAGCGATGACATTGGATATTTAGCTGAAGAAATTTCTAAGCAAAGTGTTGAAGGTGAGCCATGGCCCTTCCTGACAGCTTATAGTAAAATTCGAGAGAAATGACTTAAAGATGGAATTGTTAAGCAAAAAAAGAACTTGAAGACTTAGAGAGTTCTCAGCCCATTCATACTGCAAAAAATAAGAACACTGAAGACGTGGCCAAGTGACTGTTTGACTAGATGAGTATGGATCAGCCATCTCAACGGAAGCCAGGAGCTATTCTCCAAAGCAATGGAAGAATGACTCAGAAGGTGATTCAGAGAGAATCAGCGCTGCCAGTCCAATCACAGGCCCCTAGTGCAGGGAGAGCGGGTTGCAGTGGCAGGCAGGGTGGTTTCAGAGGAGGGGCTGCTGCGCCTGCGGGCCTTCGGAGTGTGATGCCAGCGCCACCTCACGTCACAGGCTCTACCCCCGCCCTCTGGTTCAGTGCTCCTTGCTCCTGGCCCATCCCAGGCATGGCTGCAGTGGGCCCAGCACAGCTCAGCCACTATGGCCAGCCCTCCAGAAGGCACAAGCAGCAAACTGCAGTGGCATCTGCATGGCTCTGTCTCCACCGGCATATGCAGAGTACATGGCCGCAGGGGCTTAGCAGCCTCCACCTAAGTTTAAGCGTAGAACTGCCTAGAGCCACAGGGAACCTGACCCCAGCCCAGGAGAACTGTGGCATCGGGAGGATGGGGGCATCCCCATCAAGCAGTGGGGATGATGTTGCCACCCTAGTGGGCCTGGAAGGCAGAGCATTGAGCCAAAGGGGATTTTTCTTGAGCCTTAAGGTTTAATGTTGTCTGCCTTGTTAGGTTCTGGATTTACCTGAGGCTGTTACTCCTTTTTTCTCTCCTATTTCTCCCTTGTGGAATCGGAATGTCTCTCCTATGCCTGTCCCACCATAGTTTGGTTTCACAAGTTCACAGGTGGGGAGGAATTTGCCTCAGGATGAATTGTGCCTCAAGTCTCACCCAAATATAATTCAGATTATATTTTTTTATTTATTTGTGTATTTATTTATTTATTTATATTTGGCTGTGCTGGGTCTTGCGGCACATGGGATCTCCATTGCTGTGTGTGGGATCTTTAGTTGCGGCATGTGGGATCCAGTTCCCCGACCTGGGATTGACCCGGGCCTCCTGCATTGGGAGCGTGGAGTCTTAGCCACTGGACCACTGGGGAAGTCCTTAGAGATGATATTTAGATGAGACTTAGGACTTAGACTTTAAAGTTGATATTGCAACAAGTTAAAACTTTTGGGGCTATTGGGATGGAATAGATATATTCTGCATGCTAGAAAGATAAGGATTTAGGGGGGTCAAGGGAGGAATGAAATAGATTGAATGTGTCCTCCCCCAGATTCATATGTTGAAACCTACTCCCCAACGTGATGGAATTTGGAGGTGGAGCCTTTGGGAGGTGATTAGGTCATAAGGGTCAAACCCTCATGAATGGGGTTAGTGCTCTTATAAAAGAGGCCCCAGAGATATATGTATATGTATAGCTGATTCACTTTGTTATAAAACAGAAACTAACACACCATTGTAAAGCAATTATACTCCAATAAAGATGTTAAAAAAAAAAAAAAAGAGGCCCCAGAGAGCTTCCTTGCTCCTTCTACCTGTGAGGACTCAGCCAATGTTCTATAAACCAGGAAATGGGCTCTCACCAGACACTGAATCTCCAAGTGCCTTGATTTTGGACTTCCCAGAACTGTGAGAAATAAATGTTTGTTGTTTAAGCCACCCATTCTATGGTATTTTTGTTACAGCAGTCTGAATGGACTAAGATATGTGTTACATTCTTGGTTTCACCACTCAGTGCTGGTCATAGGAAATGGGTTTTCAAGGTCCTGTCATTTTCACCAGATTTGTGCAGATTTTTCTTAGAGAGATTAGGTAAATCTAGTATGAAGCAGATCCTTGTTAACCACCACTCTTGCTGCTTATAAGGAATAGTCAGAGGAGCAACCCACTCATCACTGATCAGATATTTGCATGTGTCCACTCATTGAATAATTATTAAATGCTTATTGTGTACCAGGCTAAACAGTAATACGTGTGCTTAATTGCATTTCTCTGGCCCTTGTTCATGAATCCATAGCCTAGGCTGGCTTTCCAGAATCAAGCCAGTCTCCTGATTTTGCACTGCTCCGTTGCCTTTCTGGAGTTAAAAAAAAAAAAAAAAAAAAAAGATCAAAATCCTAATACCCTACCTGCTTCAAAAAAATGCTTGTGTGTTATTTCATTTTTATCTCTTTCTATGTATTATGTCTGCCAAATAAGACTGTAAGGTCCATGAGGGCACACACTGGGTGTCCCTCATGCCAAGCAGAAAACATGCCATGTGCTGAGTAGGTTTTAAATTTATGTTCTTCTAGCAGCTGATTGCTTCTGTTATAGCATTTACCACACTTGACTAAAATTATCAACTTGTGTGGGTGACCTTGTGAAATTATAAACTCCTAAATGGCCTATGGGTTTTTTTTTTTTATTGTATTCTTACCAGAACTTGGTAAGACATTCAAAAACCTTATTAAAAAAGCAGGTTTATTAACATGAGGGGTGCTGAAAGACACAGCTAACCAAAATACTTACCCCTTTGTTCTGCAAAGTTACTTGAAATTGCTACCTCAGATTTCACACTTTCATTCTGAAATTGTACTGTGACCTATTGGGGACCACATGTTATCTGCGTGGAATAGTAACCTTATGAAGCTAACAGCCACGTTTAGTTTGGCTAGTGTTTCTCAAATGTTTTTTGGTGGTGATCCATTTTAAAAAAATATTTACCCTGAAAACAGGAAAAAAAATATAGGTGCACATGTACAGATACATTTATACAGAATATGTATATACAGAGACCGTAGTTACACCTACCTTTAGCCTTACTTACTACTGTGATGTACTCTGATATTTTTTTCCTTCTCTTATGTTCTATTTACAATTTTGAAAATACAGGCTGTAGGATCCACTTTATTGATTTCATGCTCACTAATGCAGTTTGAAAACACTGGTTTGGTTTATTGCTTAAACCACTGCCATTATCACACATCTATCTGTGCTAGGTGTTGAAAAGAAAAAAAAGATTTCTGAAATATAGGTCTGAACATTGAGTGTTGCCAGGGGAGAGATGGTAGGCAAAGAAAATATCCTGGGGCCCTGTATTGGATGAAAGGAGGGCATTCAAAGAAAGGGAGATGTGAGAAGAGGCTACTAAAGATAATTTCCCCTATTTCCCATTGCATTTTTAGTCCAACATACACCTGTCTTTCCAGCTGGACTGCAAACACTTCTAGGACAGGAACTATACGTTATTCATATTCATAACTTCATTGCCTAATAAGGGACCTGGGCTCAAGGAATATTTACTAGGTTGAGGGTAAAATAAAGAGCTAATATTTATCAAGCACTTACGATGTGCCACACAAACATGTGAGTAGATGCTGTTGTTTCCCTGCTCAAATCCTCTTACCTGCTAATGAGGACTGCTTGTTAATGCTCACAGCTACCCTCTTCTTCATAGAATTACCAGTTAGCCCTTCCCTCCCTCCCTTTCCCAAGCCTCTAGCCAATGGCCAGTGACCGACTAACTCCAGAATATGAAAGCCCACCCCTGCCTCAATATGGGACCAACTCTGTAGTATAGTTCCTGCTCCAGAGCTTCCCATGGATCAGGCTAAAGGTAGTCTCCAGCTGAGACCACATCCTTGCTCAGCTTTCTTACTCTGCTCTATTCTGCTTCTCTTACTCTCTCAAAAAATCACATTCACGAGAAACCCAACCTGATACTCTGCTTCTAGGGAACCATCCTAAGAACCTGGTGCCAAGCAATTTATAGTATTGTCTATTTATGTTGTCCTCAGAGCAAGTCTTGGAGATAGCTATTTACTGATGAGGAAACAGGCACCAAGCAGTGAAGTCACACAGTGGTGCCCTGAGATACACTCAGAGACAGTCTGATCTGTGCCAAGGCTCTGCCCCATCACACATACTACATACAGGCTTGGGATTGTGTCTGGCTGACAGGACCAGTGGGCACACCCCTTTTGGATGGGCACTTCAGGAAGGGTGGCTGGTTCCCCAGTTCTGCACATTGACTTATTTATTAGCGCTATTCCAGTTACAGATAACATTATTTAAATTTTTGAAAAGTACAACATAGTGAGAAATATTTATTAGTTTATTCCAAATTTTGCAGGTAGATAGAGGAAATCTCTACTTCCATCCTATCAGTTCAGCAACAGAGAATTCATTTTAAAAGTAAAACTAACATGAAAGGTGATATTTGTATACTCTCAGTTTTTCACTGAACTTGACTAATCCACAGACATTTGATTGAAAACTTGCTAGTACTGGTGGTTGGAATCCAATCTGCAGTAAGTCACTTGTTCATTGCCAAGGTTAACAGTTTCTAAGCTACAGAGAGATGAGGAAAGTCTTTATAGTCAGTAAATTACCATTTGCCCCTTTTTGAAAAACATGATTCTGGGTTTCTGTTTCAATTATTAGCTCTGTGGTTGCTGCTGCCTGTTCTTCTATAACTAGATTATCATTCGCTGCAGCCAACACCACATATACTTATCACAGTATAGGAGTTTTTAGGGTTTTCTTCTTAATATTGACATTTTGAGTATTGAGCACTTGGTTATTTACTGCCCAAAGTTAATAAAAGATGCAAAATACCATAGCAGTTCAGCACATCTTTGGTATCAGAACATGCTTCAGTTTTCTAACTGTGTGACACAGGGTATGTTATTTAATATATCTGAGCTCCATTTGGGTTTTTTTTGAATTTTATTTATTCTTTTATACAGCAGGTTCTTATTAGTCATCCATTTTATACACATCAGTGTACACATGTCAATCCTAATCTCCCAATTCATCACACCCCCACCCCCCACCACTTTCCCCCCTTGGTGTCCATACGTTTGTTCTCTACATCTGTGTCTTTATTTCTGCCCTGCAAACCAGTTCATCTGTACCATTTTTCTAGGTTCCACATATATGCGTTAATATATGATATTTGTTTTTCTCTTTCTGACTTACTTAACTCTGTATGACAGTCTCTAGATCCACCCACGTCTCAACAAATGACCCAATTTCGTTCCTTTTTATGGCTGAGTAATATTCCATTGTATATATGTACCACAACTTCTTTATCCATTCGTCTGTCAATGGGCATTTAGGTTGATTCCATGACCTGGCTATTGTAAATAGAGCTGCAATGAACATTGGGGTGCATGTGTCTTTTTGAATTATGTTTTTCTCTGGGTATATGCCCAGTAGTGGGACTGCTGGGTCATATGGTAATTCTATTATTAGTTTTTTAAGGACCCTCCATAATGTTCTCCATAGTGGCTATATCAATTTACATCCCCACCAACAGTGCAAGAGTGTTCCCTTTTCTCCACACCCTCTCCAGCATTTGTTGTTTGTAGATTTTCTGATGATGACCATTCTAATTGGTGTGAGGTGATACCTCATGTAGTTTTGATTTGCATTTCTCTACTAATTAGTGGTGCTGAGCAGCTTTTCATGTGCTTCTTGGCCATCTGTATGTCTTCTTTGGAGAAATGTCTATTTAGGTCTTCTGCCCATTTTTGGATTGGGTTGTTTGTTTTTTTAATATTGAGCTGCATGAGCTGTTTATATATTTTGGGGATTAAACCTTTGTCCGTTGATTCGTTTGCAAATATTTTCTCCCATTCTTAGGGTTGTCTTTTCGTTTCTTTTATGGTTTCCTTTGCTGTGCAAAAGCTTTGAAGTTTCATTAGGTCCCATTTGTTTATTTTTGTTTTTATTTCCATTACTCTAGGAGGTGGATCCAAAAAGATCTTGCTGTGATTTATATCAAAGAGTGTTCTTCCTATGTTTCCCTCTAAGAGTTTTATAGTGTCCAGTCTTACATTTAGGTCTCTAATCCATTTTGAGGTTTTTTTGTGTATTTTTGTGTATGGTGTTAGTGAGTGTTCTAATTTCATTCTTTTACATGTAGCTATCCAGTTTTCCCACCATCATTTATTGAAGAGACTGTCTTTTCTCCATTGTATATCCTTGCCTCCTTTGTCATAGATTGGTTGACCATAGGTGCATGGGTTTATCTCTGGGCTTTCTATCTTGTTCCATTGATCTCTATTTCCATTTTTGTGCCAGTACCGCATTGTCTTGATTACTGTAGCTTTGTAGTATAGTCTGAATTCAGGGAGTCTGATTCCTCCAGCTCCGTTTTTTTCCAAGACTGCTTTGGCTATTCAGGGTCTTATGTGTCTCCATACAAATTTTAAGATTTTTTGTTCTAGTTCTGTAAAAAATGCCATTGGTAATTTGATAGGGATTGCATTGAATCTGTAGATTGCTTTGGGTAGTATAGTCATTTTCACAATATTGATTCTTCCAATCCAAGAACATGGTATATCTTTCCATCTGTTGGTATCACCTTTAATTTCTTTCATCAGTGTCTTATAGTTTTCTGCATACAGGTCTTTTGTCTCCCTAGGTAGATTTATTCCTAGGTATTTTATTCTTTTTGTTGTGGTGGTAAATGGGAGTGTTTCCTTAATTTCTCTTTCAGATTTTTCATCATTAGTGTATAGGAATGCCAGAGATTTCTGTGCATTAATTTTGTATCCTGCAACTTTACCAAATTCATTGATTAGCTCTAGTAGTTTTCTGGTGGCATCTTTAGGATTCTCTATGTATAGTATCATGTCATCTGCAAACAGTGACAGCTTTACTTCTTCATTTCTAATTTGTATTCCTTTTATTGCTTTTTCTTCTCTGATTGCCATGGCTGGGACTTCCAAAACTATGTTGAGTAATAGTGGTAAGAGTGGACATCCTTGTCTTGTTCCTGATCTTAGAGGAAATGTTTTCAGTTTTTTACCATTGAGAGTGATGTTTGCTCTGGGTTTGTTGTATATGACCTTTATTATGTTGAGGTAGGTTCCCTCTATGCCCACTTTCTGGATAGTTTTTATCCTATCCTATCCTAGTTGAATTTTGTCAAAAGCTTTTTCTGCATCTATTGAGATGATCATGGGTTTTTTTCTTCACTTTGTTAATATGGTGTATCACATTGACTGATTTGTGTATATTGAAGAATCCTTGCATTCCTGGGATAAATCCCACTTGATCATGGTGTATGATCCTTTCAATTTTTTGTTGGATTCTGTTTGCTAATATTTTGTTGAGGATTTTTGCATCTATATTCATCAGTGATATTGCTCTGTAATTTTCTCTTTTTTTTGTAGTATCTTTGTCTGGTTTTGGTATCAGGGTGATGGTAGCCTCATAGAATGAGTTTGGGAGTGTTCCTTCCTCTGCAGTATTTTGGAAGAGTTTGAGAAGGGTGGGTGTTAGCTCTTCTCTAAATGTTTGATAGAATTCGCCTGTGAAGCCATCTGGTCCTGGGCTTTGTTTGTTGGAAGATTTTTAATCACAGTTTCAATTTCATTACTTGTGATTGGTCTGTTCATATTTTCTATTTCTTCCTGGTTCAGTCTTGGAAGGTTGTGCATTTCTAAGAATGTGTCCATTTCTTCCAGGTTGTCCATTTTATTGGCATAGAGTTGCTTGTAATAGTCTCTTAGGATGCTTTGTATTTCTGTGGTGTCTGTTGTAACTTCTCCTTTTTCATTTCTAATTTTATTGATTTGAGTCCTCTCCCTCTTTTTCTTAATGAGTCTGGCTAATGGTCTATCAATTTTATCTTCTCAAAGAATGAGCTTTTAGTTTTATTGATCTTTGCTATTGTTTTCTTTGTTTCTGTTTCATTTATTTCTGCTCTGATCTTTATGTTTTCTTTCCTTCTGCTAACTTTGGGTTTTGTTTGTTCTTCTTTCTCTACTTCCTTTAGGTGTAAGGTTAGACTGTTTATTTGAAATTTTTTCTTTTTTCTTGAGGTAGGCTTGTATAGCTATAAACTTCCCTCTTAGAACTGCTTTTGCTGCATCCCATAGGTTTTTGATCATCGTGTTTTCATTGTCATTTGTCTCTAGGTATTTTTTTATTTCCTCTTTGATTTCTTCAGTGATGTCTTGGTTATTTAGTAACGTATTGTTTTCCCTCCATGTATTTGTGTTTTTTACGTTTTTTTCCCTGTGATTGATTTCTAATATCATAGCATTGTGGTCAGAAAAGATGCTTGATATGATGTCAATTTTCTTAAATTTACTGCGGCTTGATTTGTGACCCAAGATGTGATCTATCCTGGAGAACGTTCCGTGCGCACTTGAGAAGAAACTGTAATCTGCTGTTTTTGAATGGAATGTCCTATAAATATCCATTAAATCTATCTGAACTGTTGTGTCATTTAAAGCTTGTATTTCCTTATTAATTTTCTGTTTGGGTGATCTGTCCATTGGTGTAAGTGAGGTGTTAAAGTCCCCCACTATTATTGTGTTACTGTTGACTTCCTCTTTTATAGCTGTTAGCAGTTGCCTTATGTATTAAGGTGCTCCTATGTTGGGTGCATATATATTTATAGTTGTTGTATCTTCTTCTTGGATTGATCCCTTGATCATTATGTAGTGTCCTTCCTTGTCTCTTGTAACATTCTTTATTTTAAAATCTATTTTATCTGATATGAGTACTGCTACTCCAGCTTTCTTTTAATTTCCATTTGCATGGAATAACTTTTTCCATCCCCAGACTTTCAGTCTGTATGTGTCCCTAGGTCTGAGGTGTGTCTCTTGTAGACAGCATATAGATGGGTCTTGTTTTTGTATCCATTCAGCGAACCTCTGTCTTTTGGTTGGAGCATTTACTCCATTCACGTTTAAGGTAATTATCGATATGTATGTTCCTTATACCATTTTCTTAATTGTTTTGGGTTTGTTTTGGTAGATCCTTTTCTTCTCTTGTGTTTCCCGCTTAGAGAAGTTCCTTTAGCATTTGTTGGAGAGATGGTTTGTTGGTGTTGAATTCTCTTAGCTTTTGCTTGTCTGTACATCTTTTGATTTCTCCATCGAATTTGAATGAGATCCTTGCTGGGTAGAGTAATCTTGGTTGTAGGTTCTTCCCTTTCATCACCTTAAATATATCATGCCACTCCCTTCTGGCTTGTAGAATTTCTGCTGAGAAATCAGCTGTTAACCTTATGGGAGTTCCCTTGTATGTTACTTTTCATTTTTCCCTTGCTGCTTTCAATAATTTTTCTTTGTCTTTAATTTTTGCCAATTTGATTACTCTGTGCCTCAGCATGTTTCTTCTTGGGTTTATCCTATATGGGAATCTCTGTTCTTCCTAGACTTGTATGGCTACTTCCTTTCCCATGTTAGGGAAGTTTTCAACTATAATCTCTTCAAATATTTTCTCGGGTCCTTTCTCTCTCTCTTCCCCTTCTGGGTCCCCTATAATGCAAATGTTGTTGTATTTAATGTTGTCGCAGAGGTTTCTGAGGCTGTCTTCATTTCTTTTCATTCTTTTTTCTTTATTCTGTTCCACCACAGTGAATTCCACCATTTTGTCTTCCAGGTCACTTATCCGTTCTTCTGCCTCAGTTATTCTGCTATTGATTCCTTCTAGTGTATTTTTCATTTCAGTTATTGTATTGTTCATCTCTGTTTGTTTGTTCTTTAATTCTTCTAGATCTTTGTTAAACATTTCTTGCTTCTTCTCGATCTTTGCTTCCGTTCTTTTTCCGAGGTCCTGGGTCACCTTCACTATCATTATTCTGAATTCTTTTTCTGGAAGGTTGCCTATCTCCACTTCATTTAGTTGTTTTTCTTGGGCTTTATCTTGTTCCTTCATCTCATACATAGCCCTCTGTGTTTTCATCTTGTCTGTCCTTCTGTGAATGTGGTTTTTGTTCCACAGGCTGCAGGATTGTAGTTCTTCTTGCTTCTGCTGAGCTCCATTTGTTAATCTTTAAAAATAAGTATACTGTCTACCTTATAGGATTGTGGTACTAGTTCAATAGGATGCTTAACATGGTACCTAATACTACAAAAGTGCTCATTAAAGCCAGTTCCTGTTGTCATTATTATTATTATTATTACTATAACTACATGTTGATGTATTTTAGCCACCATCATTCATTCTTTTTCTTTCAGTAACACTACTCCAATTTCCTTTTGGTGAATGGCCTCTCTGCTATTCTGGGCAATCTTGTTGAGATTGTAATTTAAGGATATTTGACCTTTCTTAGTTGAGGGGTCATATGTGTCCTAAAATAGGCTATTAGACTCTTCTGGGACTTTGGTGCCTTAGAGGGAAGATGCAAGAATAGAGGCCAAACTAACAAAATAACTAGAGCAGATTCATCCTCACGGCAGCTTTGTTGATATGGGAAAACTCAGGAGTAGCTCTGGTCCCTACCCTTCCTGAGCCTGCTTCTTCAGGCCTTTGGTTCTCTGAGCCATACCACATCTTGAACTGAATTCTCTTTTGCTCGAATTACTCAGAGTTGGATTGTGTTTCTTGCAACCAAAGAAGAGGATATTAATTATATAAATATGATTAAGGCCAATTTTTCAAGGCAGGCCAACTGCTGTGAGTCTGAAATACATTATTTCTTGGACCTACTATTATAATCTTCTCCTTACTGCAGGCATCCATGAGCTTCAAATATTTTGAAGACTTCCCTGTGGTGAGATCCTTACTCTTGTTCACTGTTATACTCCTAGTAGAGGACCCAGTGCTCAGTATTTGCTGAATGAAAAGAGGAATATTCTCAGCCTGCCTTCTCAGTTAACATCATTCTTGGGGTTAGAATGGTGTTCTAATTCTTTTATGGGATGTAGACCTTTTCTATACAGCTTCTTCTGAGTATAGAGTTAAGCATTATGCTAGTACTCAAATGTAGTACTCCGCTAATCCTTACAGTGATTTCAAGAGATGGGTGTTTTTCATTTCCATTTTACATTAGTAAACTGTCTCTCAGATAATTTAAGCAAATCGCCTGAGGTTACACACTTAGTAAGAGAAACAGTCAGGTGTTGAACCCAGCTCTACCTGATTTCCCAAGTTTAGTTATTTCTCGGCATACTGTGGAAACCTCTAAAATATTTCCTTTATTTCATGTCCTTTTGTTTCCTATTCTTTTCATTCACAGAATTGTCTGGCATCCTCTTTTTATGCATTTCCTTAGGGTAAATACAAAGAATGTTGTTATGACTATCAAGTAATGAAACTGACATGTAAACAAGTATGTTAAAGCTTGCATGTTCACATGAGTGTTGTCCCTTTTGAAGTGCTCATTGTGGGAAGTTGTGCTTTCTATTATTAACATATTGTCTGCAAGCCTGCGTCTCATTCTCTTGAGTGCCCTTAATGCAACAATTCTTTGTTCTTTGAGAAGACATTTGATCTTTAAAACAGCCAAAGGCATTTGAAGGGCAATCTAGTGAAGAAGATGGACAATCATGTTGGGAAGGACCATTTTTAGTGAAAAATGACGTATGAGTGTTAAGTGTTGAGACTTGTCCGTTGTGGCATTTGAATTGTTCTGAAGGCTGCTCTCCAGGAGGGATCCCTAAACTCTTTTCTTTCATCCAGCAAATATTAGGACCTGTGCCAAGCACTGGATATTTGGTGATAAACAAGACAGACATGAGTCTGGTCCTCGTGGAGCTCTTAGTCTAGCAGTGAACAGATATAACAGCAAACCATGGGTTTTCATTACTTTTGGGACACATGCACCAGGAAAAGCCCAGGACGGGATGAGCACCCCATCTCTGAGGAGTCAGGAAGGCTTCCCTGAGTAATTGCTAGGTGGTAGGTGAAGAGAGCACAAGGGTAAGGTAGAGTTTCTCAATCCTCCACAGTACTGACATTTGCACAAGATTCTTTGTCGTGGGGCTGTCCTGTGCACTATAGGCTGTTTAGTAGCATCCCTGGTCTCTACCAACTAGATGCCAATAGCACCCCCCTCCAGCTGTGGCAATCACCATAGTCTCCACACATTGTTAAATGTCCCCTGAAGGGCAAAATTACCCCAGGTGAGAACCACTGGTGGAGGTGAGAAAGGAGTGTTCTGTGAAGAGGCAGCAGTATGTACAAGTCCCCAAAATGGGAAGGAGGAAGGGAAGTATATTGAGGAACTGAAAGAGTGCTAGAAAATTATTGGTGAGACAGTTGTACAGTTAGAATAGTTTGTAGTCTCCATAACGAAGTCAGGCATCCCTGTCCTATTTGAAAGATAGTTTCATCTCCTACTAGTTTTCCAGAGCTGTGCTTTTGGCATCCTGCCTTTGATGTGACCCATTGCTATTTGTTACTGGAAAACACTTTGACATTCTCAGGTGAATGGCATCACTCCTTTCAGTGGGAAAATCATGCACCATAGCTTTCTTATTCCTAAGGGGACTGATTTTAAGCCTCTATCAGTTCATTTTTGTTGCTGTATGAGCCCCAGAGTGTGTGAATGTCCTAGTTTGAAGCCTGTCATCCTCACCAGACTGGAAGGTAGGAGCAGCTGCATCTGTTTTGCTCACATAGCATCTTCACTGCCCAACAGGCATATAGTAGACTCCCTGTAACATCTATTGAATTATGATGGTACAGTTGTCCCTTGTATCTGTGGAAATTGGGTCCAGGACCCTCCACAGATACCAAAATCTGAAGATGCTCAAGTTTCTTACATAAAATGGTGTAGTACAGTTAGCCCTTCCAACCCACAGATAGGAGGGCCAACTGTAATTGATCATGGGAAGGGGAGGAACCCAAGGGAAGAAGACTAAAAAGAGTAAGTAGGGAGGTGAGAGGAATTAGATTTTTTTTTTAACTGGACATAGGATGGAATCTTGGGCACTTTTTATGTACCCCCTTAAAGGTTTGGTTGACTTCAGCCTATATCTGGCTTAGACAGAGGTTAGATGTGATAATAATTTGCTTATAGTTTACAAAGATTAAAAAATACATTTTAAATAGTTTATTTGTACTGAATAGGTGCTCTACTACATTGGGAGAACTCATAGTTCATAGTCTGACATTTCAAATCAGTGTATTCGTACCTAGTTGGCCTTGCAGGAGAAACAATGAAGAAGGGCTGGGTAAGATAAGGAAACTTTCTTTCCTTTAGCCAGCCTGAATTGTTCAGGAACCTGAACTCCTTAAGATGGAAGTTGTTCCTCTGGCATGAGGTAGGGCTGGAAGTGTGGGGCTTGCAGCTTCCTCCTCCTCTGCCCAACTCACATTTATTTTCTTACCCAGTTTACTTTTCTTTATGTTTCACTGCCTTTCCCCCCTTCACTGCAAAACGTGTCTGAGATAACAGAGAATCTTGGATGGAATTATATTTAGAGCCAGACCAGTACTAAAAACAAGTTACCTTAAACAGTAGCAAATTAGCATTTTGTGGACAGCAAAGGTTTATTTAGGAAGGTATGCCATGTAGTCAAAAGCTTTCCTACAGGTATGAATATAGGTTGGGCTGAGGAGAATATTTCTCCAAAGCCCAGTCACTGATGGTTAGTGAGTCATTCTCAGATTCATGTACAAGACCTTCTAGGTTGGGTGCAATAGGGCAGGGTTTCAATTTTCTTCAGCAGCCACTTGTTGAGCAAGAACCGTGTTTCGATTGGCTCTGCCCCATATATATGAATGCTATTGATTATGCATTGAGGTCATATGAGGAGTGGAGAAATTGTTTTTGACAGACATTACTGTTTGGAAATACTTGACCTAAGTAGATTCAGGTGTTTTCTGAGAGTTCAGCCAGTTGGAATGAAGATGGAACTTGAGTTGTGTATCAAACAGAGAAAGAGAAATAGAGAGATACAACTCATTGAATTTATATATATTGATATTTTCTGTCCCTGATGTTATTACATTCTTTAATTCCCCCAATTAAGATTTTAAACCATTTGTAGGGAGGAAACTGGGTTTAACTAGTGTTTCCCAGCACAGATTGTAGCATAAGTACCTTACAGACACTTGGTAAATTCTGACCGAGGGCAAGTGTGTACTCCTCGGTACTTGGTATTTTCCATGAGAAGCAAACCCAGTGTTGAAGCATCGTTCCTCTAGATTGGGATGGTTTCCTGAAAGCTTTCAGTACGATGACACTGATTACCTGCAAGACTAATTACTCTACCACCAACCTTGTTTCATAGGCAAATCATGCCCAAGGGTAAAATAACATGCACACTGAGGCAAATTTTCCAACATGTGCCCCTAAGCCTTCCCCCTGAATGGAGAAAGTGACCTTTTGGTGAACAGATATTCTTTCACCTTCACTGTTTAGAAGTTGTTAGCACTGGGCCAGCTACATGATTGATGCGCGAGCTTTCCTCTTTTCTGTGGAGTAAGTTCTACTCTTTCCCCCTCAGAGCTGTGAGCTTTTTATATTGTTTTCCTTTGATAAGGTGGCTGGGCTACCCATAAATTTGAATGTATTTTTTAATGACCTGGTGGGCTGAAAGAGTGTTATTCTGCTTTTGTAGTCTTCTGGTTTTTCCTCTGCAGCTCACACTACCGGTTAAAACTTTTGTGAATGTGCCCTTCTATTAGTAATCTGTTTGAAATTAAAAAAAAAAATTTTTTTAAGATGGATTTCTTACTTATGGTTTAGTTTGTCTCAGGCAAATGAGAATATCTTTTTTAAGTCTGTTAAAGAGGGCAGATCTTTTGAAATCACTCTTTCCAACAAGCTTCAGAGTTTTCCAAGTGGAGGCAGTATTAAAAGGATAGAAAACCCAGTGCCTGTACCAATTTTCTTTAATAATTTTAAATTTGGAGGTATGAGGGTGGATACTTCCTCAAAGCTCATTATTGCACACTCTGACAAAGGGGGAGATTGAGGCAGTGTAGATGCGTGATTAAGAATACATATTCTGGGGTGAAGTGTTTGACCTTGGGCAAATTACTTATCCTGTCTGTGCCTCAGCTTCCTTGCCTGTAAAATGGGAATAGTGGTAAAAATAGTACCTACCTCATAAGACTGTTGTGAAGAGTTAGTGGGTTTAATATATACAAAGTGCTTAGGTCAGAATGCCGGTGCATTGTAAGTGCTTACTGAATGTGAGCCATTATAGGGTCTCCAACAATTCTGCAATTCCAATAGCTCTGAACTCAAACAATAGTTATTTGCTATTTTAAAAATAATTTATTTGGTGACAAAACTGAACATGAAACAATATGAGACTATTTTTGTCTTTATTCCATTTAATGTGAATATTTATAAGTTTCACTGTGGAAAATGTTAATGTGTTTGATGTGGAGTGCTGTCCAATATACTAGATGAGTTACATATGTAAGGTGAATGCACCATATTAGATTTCCAAAATCAGGAAAATTCTGAATTCTGAAATACATCTGACCCAAAGAACTGGACATATGCAGAGATAGGGCAATATATTGGCAAAAATACTCCCTGTTTGATCACCCATCCTACTTCTTGGTTACATCCCTTGGTATTTTCTTAGAGGAATTAAAGAAAATAGAAATTTCTCAGGCTATTCACTCATTTACTAAATATTTATTGAACCCCTACTATGTGCCAAACACCCCTACTTTCAGGGAGCTGATTGGCCAGTGGTAGCTTTACTTCACTGAGGTCCTACTATGTGCAAGGCTTAATCTAGATCCATGATTAACATCATCTCTGATCCTGTAGAATAATCAGTTCTACAAAAGAAGAAACAGAGGTTCAGAAATGCTAGGTAACCTGCTCACAGTTGGTGAATGCCTGAGCTGAGACTTAACTCTGGTCTGAGTGGCTCCATAGCCCCTGTTCTTTCCACTTCACTGTGTTACATTTGACTGGGAGCACTTGGAACTAATGGCTCTTAAAGAGGGTCTTGTAGATTTTTATCTCTGTGACATGTCATGTTCTGTAAGGCCTTGCAAACAGGAAAGGCCCAGCCCGAGGGTGGGCTCACTAGTGTTCTTACTGCTTGACCTCCCTGGAAGGGTTGTGTCATGACCTGCAGGAGGCATGTGAGCAACCAGAGGGCTAGTCAGCCAAGTCACAGATGAAAAGTGTGCAGTGGGGTATACATGAAATATTGGAAAACGGCAAAGTCAGTTTTGTTTAAAAACTCTAACATTTTTATGGAAGTAAAATATGTATACCATGAAAATCACAGATATTAAGTTTCTAATTCAATGAATTTTGATAAGAATTATACATGCATATCTAAACCCTAGAAAGTGTCTTGCCCTCTACCAGTCAAACGTTACCCTGTAGGCACCACAGTTCTGGTTTTTCCCTCCATAGTTTGGTTTTGCTTGTTCTTGAGCTTCATATAAATGGAATCAAACAGGATGCACTGTGTTGTGTCTGGCTTTTTTTGAATAATACACTGTTTCTGAGATATATCTAAATTGTTGTGTTATCAGTAGTTCATTCTTTGTTATTCTGTGTAGTATTGTATTGCCTAAATATCCTGCAATTTATTTTTACATTCTCCTGTTGGATATTTGGGCTGTTTCCAGTTCGGAGCTGTTGAATAAAGCTGCTATAAACATTGTACAAGTCATTTACGGACAAAATTTTTCATCTTTCCTGGGTAAATAACTAGGATTAGAATTGCTGGGTCACAAGACAGGTGAAGGTTTAATTTAATAAGAAATTGCTAAACAGTTCCAAAGCGGTTGCACACATTTTATACCATTAACAGTCTGAGAGTTATAGTTGTTCCTCATCCTGGCCAATCAGGTACAGTCAGTCTTTTTAATTTTAGCTATTCTAGTAGGTGTGAAATGGTAAATCATTGTGATTTTAATTTGTACTTATTTGATGAGTAATGATGTTAATTAAGTATATTATTACGTGCTTATTGGCCATTTGTATATTTTCTTTTGTGAACTGACTTTGCAAGGCTTTGTTCATTTTTTTATTGGATTGTTTGTCTCTTTATTAATGATTTGATTTTACAAGTTCTTCATATACTGGGATACAGATCTTTCTCAAATGCATGTAGCAAACTATTTTTTCGCCATTGTGTGGAAAACTACAAAGTCATTTTTTTTTTTACATCTTTATTGGAGTATAATTGCTTTACAATGGTGTGTTAGTTTCTGCTTTATAACAAAGTGAATCAGTTATATATATACATATGTCCCCATATCTCTTCCCTCTTGCATCTCAGTGCCTCCCACCCTCCCTATCCCACCCCTCTAGGTGGTCACAAACACCGAGTTGATCTCCCTGTGCTATGCGGCTGCTTCCCACTAGCTATCTATTTTACGTTTGGTAGTGTATATATGTACATGCCACTCTCTCACTTTGTCACAGCTTACCCTTCCCCCTCCCCATATCCTCAAGTCCATTCTCTAGTAGGTCTGTGTCTTTTTTTTTTTTTTTTTTTTTTTTTTTTTTGCGGTACGCAGGCCTCTCACTGCTGTGGCCTCTCCCTTTGCGGAGCACAGGCTCTGGACGTGCAGGCCCAGCGGCCATGGCTCACGGGCCCAGCTGCTCCGCGGCACGTGGGATCCTCCTGGACCGGGGCACAAACCCGCGTCCCCTGCATTGGCAGGCGGACTCTCAACCACTGCGCCACCAGGGAAGCCCAGGTCTGTGTCTTTATTCCTGTCTTACCCCTAGGTTCTTCATGACATTTTTTTTTCTTAGATTCCATATATATGGGTTAGCATATGGTATTTGTCTTTCTCTTTCTGACTTACTTCACTCTGTATGACAGACTCTAGGTCCATCCACCTCACTACAAATAACTCAATTTCATTTCTTTTTATGTCTGAGTAAAAAGTTTTTATGGCTGAGTAATGTTCCATTGTATATATGTGCCACATCTTCTTTATACATTCATCCAATGATGGACACTTAGGTTGTTTCCACCTCCTGGCTATTGTAAATAGAGCTGCAATGAACATTTTGGTACATGACTCTTTTTGAATTATGGTTTTCTCAGGGTATATGCCCAATAGTGGGATTGCTGGGTCTTATGGTAGTTCTATTTGTAAATTTTAAGGAACCTCCATACTGTTCTCTATAGTGGCTGTACCAATTCACATTCCCACCAACAGTGCAAGAGGGTTCCCTTTTCTCCACACCCTCACCAGTATTTATTGTTTCTAGATTTTTTTGATGATGGCCATTCTGACTGGTGTGAGATGATATCTCATTGTAGTTTTGATTTGAATTTCTCTAATGATTAATGATGTTGAGCATTCTTTCATGTGTTTGTTGGGAATCTGTATATCTTCTTTGGAGAAATGTCTACTTAGGTCTTCTGCCCATTTTTGGATTGGGTTGTTTTTTTGTTATTGGGCTACATGAGCTGCTTGTAAATTTTGGAGATTAATCCTTTGTCAGTTGCTTCATTTGCAAATATTTTCTCCCATTCTGAAGGTTGTCTTTTGGTCTTGTTTACGGTTTCCTTTGCTGTGCAAAAGCTTTGAAGTTTCATTAGGTCCCATTTGTTTATTTTTATTTCCATTTCTCTAGGAGGTGGGTCAAAAAGGATCTTGCTGTGATTTATGTCATAGAGTGTTCTGCCTATGTTTTCCACTAAGAGTTTGATAGTTTCTGGCCTTACATTTAGGTCTTTAATCCATTTTGAGCTTATTTTTGTGTATGGTGTTAGGGAGCATTCTAATACCGTACTTTTACATGTCCCTGTCCAGTTTTCCCAGCACCAGTTACTGAAGAGGCTGTCCTTTCTCCACTGTACATTCCTGCCTCCTTTATCAAAGATAAGGTGACCATATGTCCGTGGGTTTATCTCTGGGCTTTCTATCCTGTTCCATTGATCTATCTTTCTGTTTTTGTGCCAGTACCATACTGTCTTGATTACTGTAGCTTTGTAGTATAGTCTGAAGTCAGGGAGCCTGATTCCTCCAGCTCCATTTTTTGTTCTCAAGATAGCTTTGGCTCTTCGGGGTCTTCTGTGTTTCCATACAAATTGTGAAATTTTTTGTTCTAGTTCTGTGAAAAATGCCAGTGGTAGTTTGATAGGGATTGCATTGAATCTGTAGATTGCTTTGGGTAGTAGAGTCACTTTCACAATGTTGATTCTTCCAATCCAAGAACATGGTATATCTCTCCATCTATTTGTATCATGTTTAATTTCTTTCATCAGTGTCTTATAATTTTCTGCATACAGGTCTTTTGTCTCCTTAGGTAGGTTTATTCCTAGATATTTTATTCTTTTTGTTGCAACGGTAAATGAGAGTGTTTTCTTGATTTCTCTTTCAGATTTTTCATCATTAGTGTATAGGAATGCCAGAGATTTCTGTGCATTAATTTTGTATCCTGCTACTTTACCAAATTCATTGATTAGCTCTAGCAGTTTTCTGGTAGTATCTTTAGGATTCTTTATGTATAGTATCATGTCATCTGCAAACAGTGACAGCTTTACTTCTTTTCTGATTTGGATTCCTTTTATTTCCTTTTGTTCTCTGATTGCTGTGGCTAAAACTTTCAAAACTATGTTGAATAAGAGTGGTGAGAGTAGGCAACCTTATCTTGTTCCTGATCTTAGTGGAAATGCTTTCAGTTTTTCACCATTGAGGACGATGTTGGCTGTGGGTTTGTCATATATGGCCTTTATTATGTTGAGGAAAGTTCCCTCTATGCCTACTTTCTGCAGGGTTTTTATCATAAATGGGTGTTGAATTTTGTCGAAAGCTTTCTCTGCATCTATTGAGATGACCATATGCTTTTTCTCCTTCAATTTGTTAATATGGTGTATCACATTGATTGATTTGCGTGTACTGAAGAATCCTTACATTCCTGAAATAAACCCCACTTGATCCTGGTGTATGATCCTTTTCATGTGCTGTTGGATTCTGTTTGCTAGTATTTTGTTGAGGATTTTTGCATCTATGTTCATCAGTGATATTGCCCTGTAGTTTTCTTTCTTTGTGACATCCTTGTCTCGTTTTGGTATCAGGGCGATGGTGGCCTCGTAGAATGAGTTTGGGAGTGTTCCGCCCTCTGGTATATTTTGGAAGAGTTTGAGAAGGATAGGTGTTAGCTCTTCTCTAAATGTTTGATAGAATTCGCCTGTGAAGCCATATTGTCCTGGGCTTTTGTTTGTTGGAAGATTTTTAATCACAGTTTCAATTTCAGTGCTTGTGATTGGTCTGTTCATATTTTCTATTTCTTCCTGATTCATTCTTTGCAGGTTGTGAATATCTAAGAATTTGTCCATTTCTTCCAGGTTGTCCATTTTATTGGCATATAGTTGCTTGTAGTAATCGCTCATGATCTTTTGTATTTCTACAGTGTCAGTTGTTACTTCTCCTTTTTCATTTCTAATTCTATTGATTTGAGTCTTCTTCCTTTTTTTTCATGATGAGTCTGGCTAATGGTTTGTCAATTTTGTTTATCTTCTCAAAGAACCAGCTTTTAGTTTTATTGATCTTTGCTATCATTTCCTTCATTTCTTTTTCATTTTTTTCTGATCTGATCTTTATGATTTCTTTCCTTCTGCTAATTTTGGGGTTTCTTTGTTCTTCTTTCTCTAATTGCTTTAGGTGCAAGGTTAGGTTATTTATTTGAGATGTTTCCTGTGTCTTAAGGTAGGATTGTATTGCTATAAACTTCCCTTTTAGAACTGCTTTTGCCGCATCCCATAGGTTTTGGGTCGTCATGTCTTCATTGTCATTTGTTTCTAGGTATTCTTTGATTTCCTCTTTGATTTCTTCAGTGATTACTTCGCTATTAAGTAGTGTATTGTTTAGCCTCCATGTGTTTGTATTTTTTACAGATGTTTTCCTGTAATTTATATCTAGTCTCATAGCGTTGTGGTCGGAAGAGATACTTGATACAATTTTAATTTTCTTAAATTTACCAAGGCTTGATTTGTGACCCAAGATATGATCTATCCTGGAGAATGTTCCATGAGCACTTGAGAAAAATGTGTATTCTCCTGTTTTTGGATGGAATGTCCTATAAATATCAATTAAGTCCATCTTGTTTAATGTATCATTTAAAGCTTGTGTTTCCTTATTTATTTTCATTTCGGATGATCTGTCCATTGATGAAAGTGGGGTGTTAAAGTCCCCTACTATGAATGTGTTACTGTCAATTTCCCCTTTTATGGCTGTTAGTATTTGCCTTTTGTAGTGAGGTGCTCCTATGTTGGGTGCATAAATATTTACAATTGTTATATCTTCTTCTTGGATTGATCCCTTGATCATTATGTAGTGTCCTTCTTTGTCTCTTCTAATAGTCTTTATTTTAAAGTCTATTTTGTCTGATATGAGAATTGCTACTCCAGCTTTCTTTTGATTTCCATTTGCATGGAGTATCTTTTTCCATCCCCTCACTTTCAGTCTGTATGCGTCTGTAGGTCTGAAGTGGGTCTCTTGTAGACAGCATATATATGGGTCTTGTTTTTGTATCCATTCAACCAGTCTGTGTCTTTTGGTGGGAGCATTTAATCCATTTACATTTAAGGTAATTATCGATATGTATATTCCTATTCCCATTTTCTTAATTGTTTTGGGTTTGTTATTGTAGGTCTTTTCTTTCTCTTGTGTTTCTTGCCTAGAGAAGATCCTTTAGCATTTGTTGTAAAGCTGACTTGGTGGTGCTGAACTCTCTCAGCTTTTGCTTGTCTGTAAACGTTTTAATTTCTCCATCAAATCTGAATGAGATCCTTGCTGGGTAGAGTAATCTTGGTTGTAGATTTTTCTCCTTCATCACTTTAAATATGTCCTGCCAGTCCCTTCTGGCTTGCAGAGTTTCTGCTGAAAGATCAGGTGTTAATAGTATGGGGATTCCCTTGTGTGCTATTTGTTGTTTTTCCCTTGCTGCTTTTAATATGTTTTTTTTGTATTTAATTTTTGACAGTTTAATTAATATGTGTCTTGGTGTGTTTCTCCTTGGATTTATCCTGTATGGCACTCTCTGTTCTTCATGGACTTGATTAACTATTTCCTTTCCCATATTAGGGAAGTTTTCAACTATAATCTCTTCAAATATTTTCTCAGTCCCTTTCTTTTTCTCTTCTTCTTCTGGAACCCCTATAATTCGAATGTTGGTGCATTTAATATTGTCCCAGAGGTCTCTGAGACTGTCCTCAATTCTTTTCTTTCTTTTTTCTTTATTCTGCTCTGCAGTAGTTATTTCCACTATTTTATCTTCCAGGTCACTTATCCGTTCTTCTGCCTCAGTTATTCTGCTATGGATCCCTTCTAGAGTATTTTTAATTTCATTTATTGTGTTGTTCATCATTGCTTGTTTCACCTTTAGTTCTTCTAGGTCCTGTAAAATGTTTCTTGCATTTTCTCTATTCTATTTCCAAGATTTTGGAACATCTTTACTATCATTATTCTGAATTCTTTTTCAGGTAGACTGCCTATTTCCTCTTCATTTGTTAGGTGGGTTTAAGAACCACTGCTCTGGTGGGTTTTTATCTTGCTCCTTCATTTGCTGTGTGTTTTTCTGTCTTCTCATTTTGCCTATCTTACTGTGTTTGGGGTCTCCTTTTCACAGGCTGTATGTTTGTAGTTCCCATTGTTTTTGATGTCTGTCCCCATTGGCTAAAGTTGGTTCAGTGCGTTTTGTAGGCTTCCTGGTGGAGGGGACTAGTGCCTGTGTTCTGGTGGATGAGGCTGGATCTTGTCTTTCTGGTGGGCAGGTCCACGTCTGGTGGTGTATTTTGGGGTGTCTGTGGACTTATTATGATTTTAGGCAGCCTCTCTGCTAATGGGTGGGGTTGTATTCCTGTCTTGCTAGTTGTTTCGCATAGGGTGTCCAGCACTGTAGACTGCTGATCGTTGAGTGAAGCTGGGTGCTGGTGTTGAGATGGAGATCTCTGGGAGATTTTCGCCATTTGATATTATGTGGAACTGGGAGGTCTCTTGTGGACCAGTGTCCTGAAGTTGGCTCTCCCACCTCAGAGGCACAGCACTGACTCCTGGCTGCAGCACCAAGAACCTTTCATCCACACGGCTCAGAATAAAAGGGAGAAAAAGTAGAAAGAAAGAACGAAAGAGGATAAAAGAAAATAAAATAAAGTAAGATAAAATAAAGTTATTAGAATAAAAAATAATTATTAAGAAAAAAAAATTTTAAGTAAAAAAACAAACAAAAAGAAAAACAAAGAAAATGGATGGATAGAACCCTAGGACAAATGGTGAAAGCAAAGCTATACAGACAAAAATCTCACACAGAAGCATACACATACACACTCACAAAAAGAGGAAAAGGGAAAAAATAATAAATCTTGCTCTTAAAGTCCACCTCCTCAATTTGGGATGATTCCTTGTGTATTCAGGTATTCCACAGATGCAGGGTACATCAGGTTGATTGTGGAAATTTAATCTGCTGCTCCTGTGGCTGCTGGGAGAAATTTCCCTTTCTGTTCTTTGTTCGCACAGCTCCTGGGGTTCAGCTTTGGATTTGTCCCCGCCTCTGCATGTAGGTCGCTGGAGGGCGTCTGTTCTTCGCTCAGACAGGACGGGGTTAAAGGAGCCGCTGATGCGGGGGCTCTGGCTCACTCAGGCCGGGGGGAGGGAGGGGTACGGATGCGGGGTGAGCCTGTGGCGGCAGAGGCCAGCGTGACATTGCACCAGCCTGAGGCGCTACGTGCATTCTCCCGGGGAAGTTGTCCCTGGATCCCAGGGCCCTGGCAGTGGCGGGCTGCACAGGTTCCTGGGAGGGGAGGTGTTGACAGTGACCTGTGCTCGCGCACAGGCTTCTTGGTGGCTGCAGCAGCAGCCTTAGCGTCTTATACCCATCACTGGGTTCCATGTTTTTAGCCGCGGCTCACGCCAGTCTCTGGAGCTCCTTTAAGCATCGCTCTTAATCCCCATCTCCTTGCGCACCAGGAAACAAAGAGGGAAGAAAAAGTCTCTTGCCTCTTCGGCAGGTCCAGACTTTTCCCCGGACTGCCTCCCGGCCAGCCGTGGTGCACTAACCCCTTCAGGCTGTGTTCACGCCACCAGTCCTCTCCCTGCGCTCCGACCGAAGCCCGAGCCTCAGCTCCCAACCCCACCCCCGCCCCGGCGGGTGAGCAGACAAGCCTCTCGGGTTGGTGAGTGCTGTCGGTGCCCATCCTCTGTGCAGGAATCTCTCCACTTTGCCCTCCGCACCCCTGTTGCTGTGCTCTCCTCCGCGGCTCCGAAGCTTTCCCCCTCCAGCACCCGCAGTGTCCACCCGTGAAGGGTCTTCCTAGTGTGTGGAAACCTTTCCTCCTTCACAGCTCCCTCCCATTGGTGCAGGTCCCGTCCCTATTGTTTTGTCTCTGTTTTTTCTTTTCTCTTTTGCCCTACCCAGGTACGTGGGAAGTTTCTCGCCTTTTGGGAGGTCTGAGGTCTTCTGCCAGTGTTCAGCAGGTGTTCTGTAGGAGTTGTTCCACGTGTAGATGTATTTCTGATGTATCTGTTGGGAGGAAGGTGATCTCCGCGTCTTACTCTTCTGCCATCTTCCCCCACCCTCCCAAAGTCATTTTTTTAAAAGTAAAATTTCCTCAGTGAGATGGCTTTAAGGTTTTAGTTTCTTCCTCATGCTGATTACAGTATTTGATAGAATGTTTTCCTTTTTCAAGCAGGTTTCTTTGCAATTGGCAAGAGGAGAGATATTGCAGGAAGAGTTCTCATTGCTTGTGTCCTCCCAATTTTTCCCCTTATAGACACTGCTCTGATGTTATAATGGGAACATGTGGTTCATCCTGCAAAAATTTATTTTACCCTGTTTAGGATCATATTTATTTAATTAGAGGAAGTAAAAATGGGCAAATTAAAACAACAAATCTAAAAACTGGTTTTTCCCCCCAAAAGGAACATTTAGAAAGATATGGTAATTGTTTAAAAGTTTTCTTTTTAGTTATAAAAGTAAACACACTTCATGCAGAGTAAGTTGAAAAATATTTTTAAAGAGAGGAAAACTGAATACTGAAAGTTAAAATGACCAGTTCATTTAAAAAGTAAATAAAACAATCCATAGATTTCTAAATTTCACAATTAATTCCTATTTTGCTTTTGTTAGACAAACCATGGTGTATTTCTTTCTAAAGAGAAATGTATTAACAATTTGGGAGATAACACTAGAATTGGCTCTTGACCACATAATCAAGTGACATCCTTGAAAAGGCTGAGAGATGGAACTGTGCTCATTAATTCCCAACATCAAATCTACTGCATATATCTTCCTGTTTGAACTCTCATGTAATTGAAGAGAAACAGTGATCTAAGGCCACATTAGGGGAAGAAAGTATGAATTTCAGCCAAATTTTATGCCCTTGAGTATGTACTAGCTGTAGCTATGAAGCGTTTTTCCCATTTGGACAGTAGTAAAGTTGGGTGACTGTTCAGAGCTTCTTCTTACCCTTTGGGCTTTATCCTTTCAGGGACAGGACACATCCAAGGGTGGGTTTCTAACCAGGTTGCTTTCCTGGCTCTTTTGGTGTGTTCCTATCCATTTGAGGAATCAAGTTTCCTCTTGATTCCTGGGTCATTGTTTCTGTTATGGGCTGAGTTGTGTCCCCTCAAAATTCATATGTTGAAATCCTAACTCCCCAGTACCCCAGACTATGACGGTATTTGGAAATAGGGTCTTTAAAGAAGTAATTAAGTCAAAATAAGGTCACTAGGGTGGGGTCTAATGCAGTATGACTCATGTCCTTATAAGAAGAGGAAATTTGAACACAGACATAAACAGAGGGGAGACCACATGAAGACACAGGGAGAAGATGGTCATGTACAAGCCAAAGGGAGAGGCCTTAGAAGAGACCAACCCTGTCAACACCCTGATCTTGAACTTCTCACCTCCAAACTGTGAGAAAATACATTTCCATTTAAGGCATCCAGTCTATGGTACTTTGTTATGGAAGCCCTAGCAAATGAATACAGCCTCTAATGGATCATCACTCGACCACTGTGAATATTAAGTTCTACTAGGTCAGGGCAGACACCGAACTAAATGGCAGCCCACGTATTACTCAAAGGCTCAGAACATTTACATCAATCACTTCTCTTTTTTATTCTTTTAATATTTAAAAAAAATCAAATAGTCGTAGTTTATAGTTTCAAAATATTACATAAGTTTGGCATACTATATATCTCCTGAATTCTATGTGATTTTCTATAAAATAGGCATTCATGTAAAATGTATCAAACAAATATGTTTTTGGACTTTCAGAGCAAGGGAAAAAAAATCTTACTTTAGATGTTTGATCATAAAACTTTTTTATTCTTGGGGGAAGTTACTGAACATTTCTGTACCACAATTTCCCCTCTAAAATGGGGGACAATAATAGTACTTTACCTCTTGGAATTTTTAAGGATCAAATAAGATTTTTACTTAGAATAGCACTGGCACATGATGTTTGTTAGAAAAAAAATGCTTTGGAATCTTACTGATTTTTAAAAGATTTAGCAGCTCAGGAATGAATTTTCACAAACATACATACATATGCAAATATTTTTTCTCTTAATATGCTCATATTGATTTTTTTTTTTTTTTTGTCTGCACCACACGGATTACAAGATTTTAGTTCCCCGACCAGGGATCAAACCTGGGCCCGTGGCAGTGAAAGCGCAGAGTCTTAACCACTGGACCACCAGGGAATTCCCTCTTTATTGATTTAATACCAGAACGGAAGGAAAAACTTTGAAGATGCGGGTACCTACTCTGAGAAGTGGTGTTATCTTTCCTGTTCTTTTTTAGTACTTCTGAGTTGCTTGCCTTCAGGAGAGAGCATCTGACCCTTCATAAAGACCCACAGGCCTTTCCACTGCTCTCCTTCTGGACTCCATCACTGCAGGATGAGACCAGGACCACTTCTGAGGACTGACTTTTGGAACCTCTGACTCTCCCTCCTGCCCTTTGTTTCCTGAAGTCTCCAGTTTATCAATGTGGAATTGGGAGAGGTCATCTTCCTGAAGGTCAGTGAAAACTTTTTTTTTTGGATAGGTAAGAAGTAGATTTATTAATATAGGTTGCTTGTGAAGGATACAAGGGGGCAGGCAAGAGGGCTCTGCCCTGGGGTGAGAGAGGATGGTTATGTCCCAGGTCTCCGGCGATTTCCTGGGGCGGGCCTCCAAGTGAGGGCCCTTGGCTTTGCGCAGGAAAGAATTTAAGAGTGACCCATAGTAAAGTGAAAGTGAAAGCAGGTTTATTGAGAGAGATACACCCTCCACAGGCAAAATGCAGTCTATCTTAGAAGGTGAGATCCCCGAAGGTCAGTAAAAACTTGGTGCTCCCCGTTCCTCAAACATACATGGAAGCTTCCTCGGCTCAGAAATTTATTCCTCCTTGAGGAAATTCATTAGGGTTGGTAAGCATTAAGGGAAACATTCCTGTTAGCTATGACACCTTAGAGTTTATTACTTAAATCAGGTAATCACATTTCTCCTCCTGATGCGAAGCTGAAGCTGGAGGTGAACTGGTGTTTGAATGCTGGTAATGAGGCAAGAAGGTGGGCCTGAGTGGCAGGAGGGTGCTGGAGAGTGCAAGAGGCTGTGGGAGGGATACAGACAGCACTGGGAGGGGGGCACTTAGAGGGGGCAGCAGGATAAACCAGTGCCCTTAGCAATATTGTTCAGGGCCCTTGGAGCCTGCTGTTGCCTAAAGAGGACAGAGTTTCTCCTCCTGCCCTCGTTTTTCCCCCTGCCCCCCCCACCCCATTATTTACTCCTGGGTGAAGGGCAGCCTGAGGCACAGCACTGCTGTAGATGGAAGTTACCCTCTCAGGCCTCATATTTTATTACCTACCTCTCCCATTTCTGCCTCAGATTCCCTTCCTGCTATGCCCAGGCCTAATCTCCTCAGTCCAGAACCTACTGTTTATTCCTAGCTGGCCTGGGTCAGGACTCCCACTTGGGGCCCACATTTAGACTTGTGTTCCCTCCTCTAGAGATACTCAGCACGTTCTCACCCCTTTGCCTACACAGTGTCACTTCCTTAGGAGGCCTTGTCTGAGCCCCTGAATGAGGTTAGGCTTCTCTAAGACATATTCCCGGTAGCATAAACCTATCCTTCACAGCATCTGCCTCAGTTGGCAATGGCACATTTATCTGTAGGATTGGTGATTAACATCTATATCTTATGTTAGATTAGAAACCCCATGAGGGAAGACACATTTGCCTCTTTTACCACTGTGTCCCAGGCCAAGTACAATGTCTGTCATGGAGTAAACTCTTGATAAGTGCTTGTTCTAATGAGTAAATAAGGGCCCCTTGGAGCATGCTTGTGATTCCTCTGCTTGACATCCAAGGAATGAAGCCATTCTCATCTTCTAAGGGGGCTAGTATGTGAACATGAACTGAGTAGTTTGGAGAGTAGACCAGGCATTTTCAACACCTCCTAAAACTCTGGCCCACTTGACTTCTGTGCCCATTGGTCTTGGGAACATTAGATATGGATGGGTGTAGCATGGGTGGTGGGGTGCAGTGGGGCTGATTTTTCATAAGAAGTGCTTGCTGGTGGTTATGGAGATTCATGAGTCATGATTTATGGGTTTATAACTCCCTTCCAGAAGAACAGAAATTCATTAAAGTTCCTTTCTTCTGTAATTTCAACTGTTGCTTTCTCCTATGAGGGAGGACTATAATTACCTAAAACCTTATTTGGGCTGATTTTGCAAGTGTTGACAAATGGTAAAAATTTGCATTTTCTCTGGATTTTGCACAGTGCTGGTGTTTTCATTACTTTATATGGTTATAACTCAAAGGCTTTAATAGAACAACTTATTTCTCATTTCTGTGGTTAGTAAAAATAGAAAAATGAAGTCTCACTTTTGTGGTCTATTGTGGAATTTTGATTATTTGTTTGAAAAGAAGCTGTTTTTTTCCATAATCATGAAACAACTGCCAAACCTTGCTCTAGTGTAACCTATACCTGAGTTATAATGATGAGAGCTGCTTACATCTCTGTTACCTACAACACGTATGTCTACGAGCGTTAAAAAGTGCCAGTGTGAAACCGAGTTTTAGAAACACTTGGAGTTATTCGAGGTGTCCTTTTTATTTTCTGAGACTGGAAGCTGGACTGTTCAGTGCTGAGTGAGAGTTTCTAGTGCTTTGTGCTCCATGGTGAGGGTTTCTAGTGCTTTGTGCTCCATGGTGAGGGTTTCTAGTGCTTTGTGCTCCATGGTAAGGGTGTGGGCAGTGGAGATCGATGTAAAGGTGTGAACTGAATGATTCATAGTCTGCTTATTTAATGTTCGTGGAGTAAAAATACAATTACCTAACTGAGACCAGAGACCATGCCTTCTGGTTGAAATGGATTTCATTCCACTGAAGGTTTGAGCTTCATAGTTGATCTTAATATTTCATAATTGGGAGAGACCCTCTGGGTCAATGGGAATGAACTGGGAAAGGGACTAGAAGACCGGTTCCAACTCTGCTACTTTCTATCTATGTGACATTGGCCAAGACATTTAACCCCTGACATCTCACTTCCATCTGTAAAATAGAAATTGTAATAGCTGTCCTAACCTGCCTCGTGGGGCTTGTGGTGATGACCAAATAAGACAAGGTAGGTCGATTGCAAAAAGGATTGTGTAAATGAAAGATATTATTTCACTACGTCACATTATTTTGTTTTTATTTTTGCATGTGTAATCCTATTTCCTCAACCTATTCTAAGGTGTAAAAAAAATTAGCCATATTTATTAGTCATAGTTCAGTTAGAGAGACAGAAGCACTAGGAGATGTAATATTGATATTTGTTGTTATAGCCATTTAACTTTACACAATTATGGGAGCTGGTTAAGCAGTAGTCTTGGTGTCTGATGCTGGAGCCCAAAGTCCACAGGATAGGCACTTTAGAAGGGAAGATGGATGTAAAGTGAAGGAGAGCAAGGACAAACTGGAAGCCATAAGCACATACTGGAACTCATGTCCGCTCTTGTCATCTCTGGCTATTATGTGTATGCCATGAGGGAGAAGCTGTTGTCCCTTGTCATGGAGTTAAATACATAGCTGGCCCAGAAACTGGGAAAGCTGAAAGATCTAGGGGAATCTAGGGAAGCTGCAGGATCAGCTGCTGCCCTGAGCCATTGTGTTGAGTTAGCAGATCAATGATAATGTGCCTGAGCTGCTAAAACAGCTGCCTCTACCTTTCTAAGGTGAAAAACAATATGGCTGCTGCTTCACTTCCACACTCTGCGTCTTGTACAAATATGTCTCCATAGTACATCCTGATGTGCAACGTATAGGCAGGGCTGGCAATATCATTTGCGGGGCTAGTGTGAATTGAAAATGTGGAGCCCCTTGTTCTGAATAGAAGAGAACTGCTTTTGCCTTTCTTCTGCTATCTCATGGGACGCTCATGGGGTGAATGCACACCTCACAGGTGCCTTGGGCACTGTACCATGACTCAGCATCCAGGCACCACATCTGCAACACTCCCTACCACATGCCCAGGACCCCACCAGGGGTGGAGGGTGGCAGCAGCCAATATGAGGGGGAAGGAGAATCCTAGGGAGGTGGTAAGAGGTAGGATGTCGTGTGACCCAAGGCTCCAAGCCTCCAGGACATGCTCCAGCAAGCCACTGGGCTTCACTTTTAAAACACAAATTCAAAGATACAATTGATAAGAAATTTAACAGAGAGCATTGAACTCCAGTGTGGGGCCACTTTTGAGAACAGATCCCTGTGCAGTTGCACTTTTTTGCAAATCCATCAAGCCTACCCTACATACAGGGAAGGGAATTCTGGGAAGTGTAGTTTAGCCTAGCCAAGTTGACACATTACAAAGCCACCACACCATGCACACTGCCTACTTCCTGCACTTTTTTCAAGGGCAATATCATTATGTATTGAAGCAAATAAAATAGAGGTCTATGCACATAGCCTTGTTATTTTTCTGACAGTCTGGTAGACATACGCACAATCCTTACTGTGGCATTGTCACCAGTGTTTCACAACTGCTGCTTCCTCTTGGACCAAGACTTTTAACATTGTTGAAGACATACTATTACTCACCTGTGTCTGTCCTTTATAATTGAGAACTCTAAATATTATAGTTGGGTTCCACTGGCTGATGGGGATATTTGTATAATTGAATTTTCCACCTCAATAATGCAGTCTTTGAGATTTCTCAGATGAGATGTTACAATATGCATGCTGACCATCTTCTTGGGAAAAGTAGCCCTTTATGGGCCTCTACCTCCTTACCTGTCTAGTGCAAGGCCCTGAGTACTCTCTTCCTGAGCCATTTCTCACAGCTATGCTTGCAGAGAACAACCTTAAGAGATGAGGTAATGCACATTCTGGGACAAAGAGCAGGATTACTATAAAAGTACTAGATTCCCCAGGTTTAGTGTTTATATTCATTTTCTAGGGCTGCCATAACAAAGGACCACAGACTGGGTGGCTTAAACAACAGAAATTTATTTTTTCATAGTCCTAGAGTCTAGAAGTTTAAGATCAAGGTATTGGCAAGGTTGGTCTCTTCTGAAGTCTTTCTCCTTGACTTGTAGATGGCCACCTTCTCTATATGTCTTCAAATGGTCTTCCCTCTGCACCTATCTGTGTTCAAATTTCCTCTTTTTATAAGGACACCAGTCGTATTGGTTTGGGGCCAGCCCAAATGACCTCATTTTAACTTAATTATCTCTTTAAACACCTTATCTCTAAATACAGTCACACTGAAATGCTGGGGGATTAGGATTTCAACATATTCACTAGGCAGGAGACACAATTCAGCAGTGTTCCTTTCTATAACACCACCCAAACCCTCCACATCATCACTGCAGGACTTTGGGGTCAAGAACACAATGAACACAAATCATGCTGCTTGCTGTGATATGAGTAATAAAGCCTTTTGTCTCTGACCCAGGGATCTTTTGTCTTCTGCCAGCATCCACGAAACAGTAACAGGCTAAACTGTGAGACTGTAAGTAGGGTAAAATAAAATTCCAGACGTGGTATACCTTGCATGTGGTATTGAAAACAAACATCCTCAATAATTTCTCATGATGGATCCACAACTAACAATGATAGTGATTTTAATACTGCCCTGCCTATTGAGAAATTACCATTTGGTTCTATTATTTTCCTTCTTGTTGGGGTGAAATTTGTCCTTCAACCCTCCATCCCTACCCAAGGCCTTTAAATCTTTTACTTTCTCTTCATGGAGCATACGTGTGTCTAGGACTCCTGAACAGTGGCTTGTCCCCAGGTGGTGAGTTAGTGTTGGGATTCACTAAGAATAGCTTCAACTCCACTCCCTGCTTTTGTGGCTGAAGAGTCCCTTTTCTCACTCCTGACTTCAGGAGAAGTTTACTGATCTGTTTGTGACTGTGTATCTCCGAGGACATGTATGGCTGCTGCAGGAGGGCATCTGGGTTGTGAGGTAGAGAGATGTACTTCACTCAGAGGCCTCTACCCTTCAGAGTTTAGGGAATGATGTGAAATTTCTTGCCAGGAAGTCTGGTAGAGAAGACATTCTAAGTTAACAATTTAATCCTTCCCCACACCCCCTGTTATAGGTGGGATTCTCCCTGCCTCTAAATTCATATATTTAAGTACTAACCCCCAGTACTTCAGAATATGACCATATTTGAAAATATGTCTTTAAAGAGGTAGGTAATTAAGTGAAAATGAGATTACTAAGGTGGGCCCTAATAACCTTCACTAGAGAGAGAGAGAGAGAGAGAGAGAGAGAGAGAGGGAGAGAGACTTTCACCAAAGATGAGTCTGCAAGCAAAATTCCAAAGCATGTCAAGAAAACTAACACCTGAACTAACAGCCTCCACATTAAAGAGTTGAAAGGAAAATTCACGTAAGTGCTTTGCTGCCTCAGGCGGGGTTTTTGCATAATAGTCTTTCACTCACAGTTTTAACCTTGTAGTCTGATGGCAAGGTGAGACCTTAGGGAGACTGGTCAAGAGTGTCTCCATTAGCCATCAGCCTCCTGCTGTTCCTGCAGAGTAAAGCATCTTGTAACAAAAGACCTTATTTACAACTTATAAAATAGGGTGCCCTTCAAGATGTTACTGTATACACATTTCCATGAATATAGACTTGACAGGAGAAATCTTCTGACATTGATGCTTTGGTTTTACCCCCCGAACACTAATCAGATGTACTAGGTAATAGAAATAGACTTCACTAATTAGTGGAAATGCTGTACCGGTGTCAACCGCTTTGTCTGGGTCAACCAATATACGGAAACAAACACAGCTTCCCATGGCCGCCCAAGTATTGTATAGCTAAGATCTTGGTGGTAAGAGTGTTCTATATGCTATTAGATTCAAAGTGATTGTGAGGCTTCTGAGTTCTTCCGGTGTATGCAAAAATGATTTAAAGTGGGATGCCGTCTCCACCTCAGTAAAGAGTTTGTTTGTTGAATGTCTACATTCCTGTGCCTATTTTAATGCTACCCATCTGTTAGCTGAGTCTCAGAAAGAAGACATTTGGCCAGTATCCCATTGCCAGTCACTGCTTCATGTTCCTAGGAGGCACATACACCAAATACTTTCTCAATGCATTTTCTATATAGTGAGTTAAAGGTTTGTCCCAAGATAACTCTGTGACCTGCTATGCTGGTGTCCTAGGCGGGACCACATGTAGATTGAGAGGATTCCTTTTGCCTCTCTAGACTAAGGTCTCTCCTTGGTCCATCTCTTCTAGGTTCACTCTCTCTCTTAGCTCTCTGGACACCACTGTTCTCACTGAAAGGAGGTGTTTCTAGAAAGTGAGTTCAAATAGAGAATTTCCCCTTAAGGCCTTGAATAGAGCTGGATTAAGTGGCCTACTCTATAATAATAGAGTTTCCAGTGGAAAAGTGACATCAAGATTTTTTCCCTTAGAAGATAGAAAAATATCATCTAAAAATTTACAAACATGTATGTCTTTTAGAGTAGAGATTATAAAAGCCTGACCCTTTGCTTTGGGCAAAGCAACTTGAGTTAGCCCTTTTACTCTGGCAAATGAAAGGCAAATACTTTTTTTTTCTCCCTGATTTTGGGGAAAAAACTTGAATGCTTCAGTCATTAAATGTTTTGTTTAGTAATTGGCAACATTTTTCCTGTGTAAAATCAGATATGTTTTCCCCCTATATTTGGAATTAGACTACCCTATGCTTAAAATTATAATTTGTATTGGGGGGAGGTGTATGTGGGTGTGTTTGTATGTGTGACTTACTGTTTAATCATATGTGTATGTTATTCAACCACTTGCAGGAAATCAAAAGTAGAAATTTGATTATGGCAAAGGTGATGTGCATGCTTGATCTTACGTCCTACTGGAGGTAAGATCAAGAGCTTGACTAAGTGGTAATAATATATGCTAGGCTAAATTGCTGGTGTCCCACTTATGATCTGATCTCATTTTGATTAAGCCACACTTTGAGAAATAGTGTTCTCCAACTTAGAGATTCTTTTTGACTTTCTAGCATAGTTTTTGGTGTCAGACTAAAGACTTGGATGGATATACAAAGTCAAGGGAATGGCTACTCCCAAAGAGAAACATCCACGGGAAAGGATATTTCTGGAGTAAAAATTAGACAGCCTTGAATTGAGGAGAAAAGGATGCTATTTTCTGTAGGGCCAGTGATTGGTTGGGCCCTAACCCTGAGGCATGAACATTGGTGTGTGTGGAGACAAGGCAGGAGCCAAACAGGAAGCTGGCTCGGTAAGAGCCTCCGAATTCTATTTGGGCCTATTGATTCTTGGAGTGGCTAATATTAGCAAGAATTTTAAGTTATTCTCTGTTACATTTCTGTTATCTTCTAACCATCAGCAAAGACCTTAAAAGTTACAAACTGATCTCTGTGGACTGAGGAGTCCTGGTCCATATTTCAGAGGACTAACACGCAGGAGAGTATTGTTCCTGCCCCAAGGCTAGAATGGGATTTCTGGCAGCAGGCACCAGTGAAGGACTGCTGAGTCCAGCAGGGGAGCCTCTCTTGAGGGTGTGGTTAGAAAAGGCAGCGCGTGGCAGGGCGACCAGGATGCGCTAGGGCAGAAATTGTTGAGCATTCTTGGAAATTGTTAAGTAGGTCTAGGCCTAGATTCCAGGAACTGGGATCATGGGACCTTATGTCATGGTGATTTGGGAATACAAAAGAAGTGCAAACTCATTTTCTAGTCACAGGTTGGTAACGGATTGCAAAGTTATGTCTCCCTCTCAATTTGGACTCTCCTCCTGAACTCATTAGGCCTTTTGAGGTATGAGGGACTCTCCTCTGTGGGAGGAGGCCTAGCGCTTCTGCTTTCTCCATCTATACAGAAAGGAGGAAAGAGAAGAGATTTTGAAAGGGAAGGAATGCACAACAGAGAAGAGGAGACTACTTGAAGAGCTTATTTTCCTTCCACTGAAGACTTTGTTCTTTAGCTCTGCTTAGCTGCCATATGCTGAGGGCTCCAGTGAATCTCAGGCCCACTTCAGAGCTCTTTCTCTGTGGGTGTCATAAGTTAGCTACTGTCAGACTTCGTGGCTACCACCATCCTAATCTCTTTTGCAGCTGCCCTCTGCTTCTCCAGCCCTTCACCCACTTCTGCCACCATGGGCTATCACATGCTACCTTCTCCCAACCAGGGCTGTGCACCCATCAGGCAACATGGGCACGGTGTCCAAGACCTGGGGATTTTCATAGGCTTACAAGGAAAATTAAGTCCCCCCAAGATCTTATTACCCACAAAATCCAAACACCTTCAAAATAAAAATGAGTATATCTTGAATTAAAAGTTTATGAGGGCTTCCCTGGTGGCGCAGTGGTTGAGAGTCCGCCTGCCGATGCAGGGGACACGGGTTCGTGCCCTGGTCCGGGAAGATCCCACATGCCGCGGAGCGGCTGGGCCCGTGAGCCATGGCCACTGAGCCTGCGCGTCCGGAGCCTGTGCTCTGCAACGGGAGAGGCCACAACAGTGAGAGGCCCGCGTACCGCAAAAAAAAAAAAAAAAAAAAAAAAAAAAAAAAAAAGTTTATGAGCCCTCATAGTAATTTGTATATATTGAGTCCAATATATGCAAATTACTTTTCACGTGAAGCGTGGCTGCATTCTAAAACATTCGTGTTATGTGGGTTGGGTGTGGCTTTCAAAATTGAGAGTTCCTGGGTCCCATGAGGGTCTTAAAATAGAAACTAGTTCTCACTGCCCCCTCTACTCTAGCCCCTGCCTCAAATCTTTTTCAAATTATCCTGTCACCCACCCAGATGTCTTCAGCTAGAGTTAATATCTAAGATATCATCCATAATAAAAGCCCAATGAAGAAAGAAATGCATTTCCTCCCCAAGGCCAAAGTCCCTGGTGCTCAGACCACTATACTACAGGATGCTGACTTGGAGAACTTGCCATCTGGCTTAGGGCAATGCAGGTGTTCTGTTGAAAGGGAAATAAGTCAGGCTGGAGAGAGAAGCAAGCTGCTGCCTGGTTGATTTCTTCTCAGCCAGTCCCCAGTGAGCAGGCTGCTGTTTTCAACCTGCACCTGCACCTTCCATCCATCCAGAGCTGGGGTCACCTGGGATTTGGAGCAACTGGTTGCCATTTTGTTTGGTCCTTGGAGGCTAGACCTTGCCTGATGCCAAGAAGGTACTTTTCTTTTCCTGATCATGGAGAGACTGATACTAAATATGTCATTGGAGGAGTTTCCCAATTAGAAATAATGAACTTTTATCATCAATTCTTTAGACTTAAGGCCACTGTTTTGTTGTATGTAATACACTAAATAGACAGAGTCTGGAAATCTGTACGTCATAATCAGTGTGTCAATCTACCCAGTTCCCTGGTTCAAGAAGCAGAATCTCAAGGCTCCCTCTTCCTAGTACCATAGCTTTCAAGTACTTTAAGGAGTTGAGTCTGTAGGCTGGAGGATGCAAGATGTGAAATAGGAACCATGCGCCAGGCCTGGCAGGGTGGCAGCTTTCAGCAGTGAAGCGTTAAGGCCAATAAGCTTATTCTGAAGCACAAGAACCATTGGAAATTGAAAAATACATCCGGCACTGTGTCAACACCATCACTCTGAGTCTAGTGTGCTGATGGAAAGATGGTATCATGGTTTTTCATGGCTCCAGCCATGGCCTAATTTTATTGCCCATCTCTGTTAGGAGATCTTAGTTTGATGACTGTTGTCACAATGCCCAGAGAACATTGGTTTGGGACCCCAGGGGACCTGGATCATGGCCATTAATTAGCTGAAGGATTTTGGCCAAATCCCTTAATATTTCGGTGTATAAATTTCTCGTCTGTAAAAATGAGCATAATAATACTTCATATGTTATAGAGTTATGGAAGAGTAAAATGGCATAAAATGTGTGAAGAACTTTGGAAATACATGTAACAACTTCCCAGGTGAGGGAGCTGAGGTCAAGTAAAAAAATAACAAGTGAGGAGCTCAAAGACTGGGATTCTAGTTTGAGCTTTGAGTCAGCCATTTACTGACTGTAGTCTAGCTGGGGCTCTGGTGCCTCAAGAGTGCATAGTAATCATTATATTTCACAAATGTTACAAAGGTTAAATGAGAAATTGTTTGAGGTTATCAACCACTCATTGCTGTACAAATGTTAATCAAAATAGTGATTAATTTGGTGCCTTGCTATTCTCAAGCTGAGTAGCTGGCTAATTTTTATTTAATTTAAAATTTTGGTTATTATAGTCCTGATAACTATCAGATTTATTGGACATTGGATTCTCAAGGCTCGACTCTAGCATTCCTCATCCACACTGCACAAAAGAGAAGGCAGGAGCAATGCTCCGGGAACCCCTTTCACTCCTTGGCTCTCAGGACCACTTGCTGGTAGGCAGCACATTCCAACACTGCCCCTTTCAACAGCTTGCGCAACTAGAGGTTTGGAGGTGCGTTCTGAGAACACTGCCTAGTTGACGCTCAGAAAGGATACAATGCTTGGCATCATTTCTTTGAATTGAGCAGCTTTTGCCAGAGCAATCGGCCAAAGCCCCCTGGACCTTGCCTGCTCTCTGTGAGACACTGAATAGAGAATCAGATTCAAAATATCTGGGCAAACCTCAGAGGGGTACAGACCTGTTGGCTTCCAGGCAGAAAGGAGCCATGCTTTTCGATGAACTTTGTGGAACACTTGTCTTGGGAGTTCTGTGTGCGCCCTGGGAGGCCCTGCTGCGTGAGGAGAGAAGCATCAGGCAGGCTCTTCCTGTTTCTTTGTTTCTTGCCCTTTCTCCTCTGGCTCATCAGTGGCTTCACAGTTGATATCAGCAGTGTACAGGGCAGAAAGCTCAAGATTGCTGCTCCTGCTGTTTTTCCTTTCACCTGGCTTTGCTGCTTTGGGATTTGAAGCCTGCTGAATTTCAGTTCTGGCTTGTTAGGGCTGCAAACGGTTAACCTTGTTCTCTGATCTGAGGGACAAACTGCCTGCTCCATCTTTCTGTCTGTTTAGCTCCACAGTTATCCCCACAGAAGGGAGCTGCAGCCAGTTGGGCAAAAAAAATTGAACCATTGTTTGTTTACGTGTTAAAATCTGAGAAGCTCCTGCAGTTTCAGGAAAGATGTCCTCATTGCAGAGCCTCAAAACAACTGTTAATAAACCAGCGGTCATGTGAATTGATTCATGCGCCATGCCCAAGTAAGAGAAAGTCAGAAATACATGAACAGAAAGACACTTCCCAAAGATAGATGGGAATAGAATATATTTACATGACTTCAGGCACAAAGAAATGAATGCAGGTTCTCTTGTTCTCATGTCTTACCGAAGGCTGGAATAAAAACTATCAGAATGTTTGAGACTGAATTGGGTTTTGTGCTTACAGACTGTACTACAAATGGTGCAGCCAGAATGAGTACTTTTTATACGAAGCCAGTCAATTGCCTGTAGCTGATTTTGTTTCTGGTATGATTTGCTCTCCAGTCAACCAAGGAAATATTATAACAATAAATGAAGAAACAAACAAAGAAACAAAAAGTAATGGGAAGAAAATCCAGAACCAGGAGCTGAAAAATGTATGGGTTTATTGCAAATCCACGAAGGGGCTTGAGGCAGTTACGCCAGGATAGATTTTCCTTCCTCCTCATATCATGAATCTTCTTTTCCAATACATTTAGATGTGGTTCTGTAGAAGAAATTTATTTATTCTTTTCTTGCAGAGGGGAGAGTTGGTCCTTGTTCTTCTTTTTGCTTTCCTGAACTAGGGCCGCTGCAGAAGGAATTTAAGTTGGAGGCTACTTGACATATTGCCTCAGTCAGCAGACTGCGTGTGTCATGGGAGCTGCAGTCACAGCCCCTGAGGTATTGTAGGGAAAAAGATTCCCTCCACTCCTACTAGAAGGCTATTCTTGGAGTAGGGAGTGGGGCTGTCAAGGGGTTTAGATATTGAAAGGTGTCTGCGTGTCCCCATCTTCTTGGTGGACCACGTTCCTTTTTGGTAGGCTGTGAATCAGAATGAAAGTTGGAGCTCATGCAGCTATGATTCAGAGAGCCCCTTTGTGCTCTGCCGACAAGAGATAGAAGCATGGAAAGCTGATCAGAACCAGGAGCAAGTCCCCAGTTCTTCCTGCAAAAGAGAGAAAAGTGGAAGAGCCTTTTCTTCTTCTCATTGGATGGCCCAAATGTGGTGATAAAGGTGGGGCAGTTCAGGTACTGTTTGGCAAAGGGTAGCCTAGTAGCCAGCACTCCCTTGGTTTCTGTAGGGCAGAGCCGATATCCAGCAAAGGAGCACAGTGGTCATTTCCAGTGATCACGATATGACCTTCCTTGTCTTTAGTTGGTTGCAGGAGGAAGTGCCAAGGAATGGAACAGAGAGACCGTGAGAGGAGGAGAAGGAGCTGCCTTGGTATAAAACACTCACCCTAGTTTTGTGTAAAAGGAGGATGGTGTGATAGGAGGTTCAGTACTCAGCTTGTGAAGGACTATGGAATTCCATTCATATCTGAGTAACTAGAAGGGGGTGTCTTAGGCAGTTTGAGACTCATCAAACTATCATCATTATCATTGTCATCAGATCACAGTCAATCTTTGCTTAAGTAGCTCTACGTGATTGTTCTGTGACAATACTGTCCTAAGTGTTTTATATATACTGTTTCGCTGTCGATAAATGTAGAAACTGAGACATACAGAGTTTAAGCCCCAAGTTACTGTATAGCTCATTTGCTGCAGTTAGAATTTGAACCCATGACCACCTGATGACAAGGCCTGGGCTCTTAGCCACCATGATGTTCTTCCTCTGAAGTCAGGTTGTGTAATCTTAATTGAAGGAAGGAAACCAGAAGCTTCCTTTGTAATAGATCTGGGCCTGTCTCAAATCGTTATCATTACATTTTATATTAAGAAATACTGAAGCAGAGTCTCTCTGGGTGGAGGCCACCTTCCATAAATGAGTTAGGTGTCTCATGGGACCATCTTGAGATATTGTTGAAGGAATGTAGGACCTACCTTTGGGTCTGGCTTACTGCCAGGGAGGAAGTGAGAGACTGGGGAGATGGGAGATCTTTGTGTCCCCGGTTTCTAACTCCTGCCTCAGAACTCTAATAAAAAGAAAAGTTTGCTTTTCCTCACAGTCAGTGAACTCTTGCCTTGCTGTGACTCTTGGGCCAGTATAGGTGGAGCTGCATGGTTTCCATCTTAAACTTTTTGGTTCTACAGATGTCTGTATTCAGTCTTCCTGTGGCTGGACTAATCGCTTTCCCTGAAGAATCCTGACACTAAAATGTTGCAAACCCTATTACTAGCTGTGTACCATCTAAATGAATCTCACTGCTTTATATAGTCTAAGACTGTTTCACTGTCCGTGTACATTGAGAATTGTTATATCTCCCCGGTGCACTGTTCCTTTCCTTGTAATGTAATAACCATCTTTATCCTTAACGATTATTATTATTTTTTGCCTTAAACTACATTTAGTGTGATATTTACATAGTTTACTATTTTCTTTCAATTTGTATTTGTCCAGTTTCTTTTTTCATCCTTTAATTTCAACATTTCTTTATTCCAGTGTTTTAAACGTACTTATTCTAAAGAGCATAGAGTACAGTTTTGCTCTTTTTATTCAATCTAGCAATCCCTTTTAATGGGTAAGTTTAGCCCACTTATTACCAGTAGATTTTGATTTATTTCTATCCTTTTTGCTTTCTCTTTTTCCTGCCTTTTCTGTGTTTTTTTTCCTTCCTGCCATCCTTTATATTGATGGACTTTTCTTGATTACCTCTACTTGTTTAAAGTTATATATTCTAGTCCTATTCTTTGTAATGTTTACCTTAAAAAATCTAACATGCATTCATGCCATAAAATCAAAAGTTGCTCACTGTATCTGTATTTCTCATAAATGTTACATCAACTGTATAACAATTTACCATCAATCAAGACCCTGCTTATTGTAAGTTATTGTTGTTTAGTAGTTTAGTGACACCTAGTATTTATATTACTTATTACTGTATTAGTTAGGGTTCTCTGGAGAAACAAAATGAAGAGAATGTGTATGTATGTATATACTATGAAGTAACAGAAAAGAAAATATATTGATTTCTGCCCCTGGTTCCTGGTACAGAACTCCTAAAACCCTTGGAAATTCCAAAGTGATAGAGTACCAGGAACATCTTTTGTTCTAAGATTTGGTCTTTGCCTCTGGTTCCTGACCTGAAATTCCAAATCCCTTAGAATTTCCTGGGTGTTAGGAATGTCTTTTGTTCCAATGAGGTGACTCTTGGTGGCTCCTTGATGGAGGCTGGTCGCCATAAAGACCAAGCCATGCTTAGAAGCTTAGAATTTTCAGCCATACCCCACATTCTCCAGAGGGGGGAGAGGGGCTGGAAATGGAGTTAATGATTCATCATGCCTACATGATGAAGCCTCCATAAAAATCCCAACAGTATGGGGTTCAGAGAGCTTCTGGGTTGCTGAACATGTAGAGGTGCTGGGAGAGCGGCATGCTCAGAGAGGGCATGCATGCTCTGCTGCCCTTCTCACATACCTTGCCCTGTGCATCTCCTCCATCTGTTTATCTGTATCCTTTATCATATCCTTATATAATAAAGTGGGAAACAGTAAGTAAACTGTTTCCCTGAGTTCTGTGAGCCACTCTAGCAAATTATTGAACCTAAGGAGGGAGTCATGGGAACCTCCGATTTATAGCTGATTGGTCAGAAGCACAGGTAACAACCTGGACTTGTGACTGGCACATACACGTATATCCTATTGGTTTCTCTGGAGAACCCTGACTAATACAATAAAAAGTAATATAAAAACTTTAATACATGGGAGGAGATAGAGAAGATATTTATCTTAAAGAATTGAATTACATGATTGTGCAGCTGGCAGGTATGAAATCTGCAGTGTAGGCTGGAGACCCAGGGAAGAGTTACATTTCAAATCCAAAGGTGATCTCTTGGCAGAATTCCCACTTCTTCAGGGGAGGTCAGTTTTTTTCTTAAGGTCTTCAACTGTTTGGATGAGGCTCACCCACATTGTGGAGCACAGTTTGCTTTACACAAAGTCTACTGATTTAAGTGTTAACCCATCCAAAAAATATTTTCACAGAAATATCTGTAAAGTTTCACTAAATACCTGGGCACCATGGCCCAGCCAAATTGACATATAACATTAACCATCACATTACCTGCATTAGTTATTCGTTATCGTTATTCTACATAGTCAGGGATTTGTTTACATTTACCTACATGTTTACCATTTTTTCCCTATATCTAATTCACTGTTTTTCTAAACTGAAACTACTGAGAAAAAGTAACTATCAGCTTCACAATTTCATGCCCAGGTAATTTATTATTTGAGAGTTAGAGATAATAAATCCTCATAGGGACATTTTATTTATCATGGTTTGAAATCACTATGTTTGCTATATCCAAGGATCATATTTTTGATCAATTCTGAAAGATTCTAAAACATTTTCAGATGTTATTTCTAATATTGTCTCTCCACTAATTCTCTTTTGGAGGAGATTATTGATTATGTTGGACCTTTTCATTCTTCCTTTCATGATTTTTAACCTCTCTTTCGTATTTTCTATCTCTTTATCTCTCTGTGATGCATTTGGGATTAATTCTTCACACCTAATTTTAGTTTACTTTACTTTCTTTGGATGTGATTAATTTGCAGTTTGAACCAACAGTTGAGCTTTGAATGTCAATGCCTTTATCTTTAATTTCTAGAGTTCTGTTTTTTTCTCTTTTCTTCAAATCTATCCATTCGTTTTAGATATTGTTTTCTTCATTTTTCTGTTTTTAATTTTCTTTTATGTCTTTATTTTTTAATTAATTAATTTACTTAAAAAATATTTTGTGGCTGTGTTGGGTCTTCGTTGTGGCGAGTGGGGGCTACTCTTCCTTACGGTGCGCAGGCCTCACATTGCGGTGGCTTCTCTTGTTGTGGAGCATGGGCTCTAGGCACACAGGCTTTAGTAGTTGTGGCTCGTGGGCTCTAGAGTGCAGGCTCAGTAGTTGTGGAGCACGGGCTTAGTTGCTCTGCAGCATGTGGGATCTTCCCAGACCAGGGCTCAAACCCGTGTCCCCTGCATTGGCAGGCAGATTCTTAACCACTGCACCACCAGGGAAGTCCTGTCTTTATTTTTTAAACACACTAATTCTATACGTTCTTTCTACTAATCCTACAGTCTAGAGTTCTTGGAGTTTAATACTGCTGTTTATTGTATCTGCTTCTCTAGTTCATTTGAATTGTTTCATAGATGTTTTGTAATTTTCGGTTATAAGAAATCTTTAAGCAGGGCTTTGCTTGAAGACTTTTTTCTGGCCTGTGTTGGACATATGTCCCTCAGGAGTGGTTCTGTCTATGCTAGTTACCCCAGGTATCATTCACTTTGGGTCTATTTCTTTCTCTTTTTTTTAACATATATAGTAGTTTTCAAATTGGGGGTTTCGGACTAGCAGATGCAAATTTTGGGTCTATTTCTATGTTATTTCTCACCTGGTGGACTCTTGAGCAAATAGGAAGTATAAATTTGAACCCCAAACCCAAATGTGACATACCTACAGTTAGGTATTTACAGGGAAGACTATATCTCACCCGCCCAGCTCCCAGGCCCAAATAGACAAGCTTGCTTGTTATTTCCCTAGACTAGTGGAAGAATTTTTTCTAAAATACCCTTGCAATGTAGGTGTAGATCTTTAAAGATCCCAACTTTATGTGAAGATCTTAATTCCATCTCCTGCCTGTCCCACATATGTGTTAGAACTTAAGCCCTTTAGGTTCCTGAGGCTGGCAAACCAATCCAAGGATTCCCACCCTGGTTTTTACTTTCTCCTTCACTTTTGATTCTTAGAAATTTCCCTTATATTTGCATGAAATCAGATATGCATTTAAAAGGGGTGTGTATGTGCGCATGCACGTGTGTTTAAAAGCAGTAAGAAAGAATCTGTGAGTGTTTAGTTTCATGAAATGGATAGAAACATAACTATAATTTTTTTTTGTAAATCTACTCCCATGACTTTCTGTTGGCCAGTAGAGCAAAATTATACCCCTGCTCTAGAAGTTTAGCTGTCTTTTCCTGTATCTGTTCTTTCTACAAAGATGTATATCTGTGTCTTTCTGTCTGTCTCTCTCTTGCTTTCTTGTTCTTTTCAGTGAGTCATTATTTTCTCCAATAACTGGCTGACTTTCTTTCTCATCTTGTCTGGGCCATTTATTATTATTATTATTTTCACCTCAAAAAGCCTTTCATAAGGCTCCCAAACCGGAGATCAGAATCTCCTAGTAGATCTTAAAGTTGATTTCTGCCATAGCAGCCTTTCTCCTGATCTTTCTCTTTTCTGTGATTCCTAAGGGCAAGACAAACACAGTCCCTACTGCTGACCAGCCTCAAATTCCTAGAGAACAGCAACTGTGCCCAATTCAGAGCCATGTCAGTCAACAGCAAAGAGTACAAAGGATTAGCTTTTTGACATGAATATGAGATTCAACAGCAAGAGAAAAACCAAGGGCCTAGTACTTTACAAACCAAAGTTTAGGTCAGTTGTTGCAAAATATATTTTTATGTGATACTCAAGATTTACTTTTAAGTAATAAATTGCTCCTTTCAGGATCATGCTGTTCAGAAATTGAGCAAGTACAGAAGCCACTGGGGAAATTAGTGAATTCCCTAAGTTTTGGCAGAGTGCGTAGTTTTGTTGCAATCTTTACTTTTACTATATTAAACCTTAGGAAACTACTTTGTATAGGCTGGGCTCTTCTGTCTGCCAAGAGAAAAGTTTCACAAGCAGAGTAGATGCATATCTATTAATTTATAGCCCAGAGGTTAAAAAGCTTAGGGACTGTTATGTCTAAAGCTCATGTTTTAAATTTAAGAGATAAGTTATCGGTGTCTATAAAATAGGAGTATATTCAACATAGTCAGTCTCTGATTCTGTTCTCTTCCTCCATTTCTCCATGAATTCTCCAGAAAAAAATACCTTTTTTCTGTATTAGGTGATGGAAAACTTTGTTCAAAATGTTTTTGGAATTCTAATTTTGTAAACTTCTGTATTTGTTCTCTATGTCCATTAGCTTTTTCTCATTATTTAAGTTACTCATTGCTAGATGTCCTCCAGTATCTAATCTTTCCTCCTCTGCCTTCTCCTCCTCCTTTTTTTTTTTTTTAAGTATGAGAACCCCTAAGTTTAGCTTGGCCTGTATAACCCTAAGTTATATAACTTGGCTGTATAACTGGAGACTACATTTCTCTCCTCTTTTGCAGCTAGGTGTGGCTAATAGGATGTGAGCAAAGGTTTTGCAAGTACCTTCTGGTTCATGATCTTATAGGGGGTTCTTAGACAGCCATCTTGCTCTCTGTTTTGTAAATCTAATCAACCAAACAGTACCCAAAGTTCTTTCAAGAGACCACAGGGAGAAAAGACAAAGAAAAGTTCATGGGCTAAACGGCTTCACAGAGTCTTTTTGTTTTATATTTACATATTTTTAATATTTGTAACATACTTTTACATAGCATTTCCTTACATATAATTCTATATGAGACATGTTCTGTATAATTTCATTTTTTGTAAGTAGATGATTACAGTATAACGTGACAAGGTCTATAATACAAGTATGAATCAATGCTGCAGGAACAGAGAGGAGGGAGCCTAGACCAGATTGGTAAGGCTAAGGAAGGCTTTCTGGCAAAGAATTATCTTGGTCTTGAGAACTGAATAAACTTATCCAGGAGATTTATCCAAGCAATCAGTGGTGGGAATAGCATTCCAGGAAGAAGGAACATTGTGAGCAAAGCCATCGCTGCATGAGAGAACATGGGGGACTCTGGGAAGTGCACATGATTCATTACATAAGAGTTGGGGAGTAGAAGGAGATAGTGTAAGGAAGGGGGCTTTGTATGCCATGCTAAGGTGTTTGAGTTTTACATGAAGTCAATGAAGCTGGAAGGATTTTAAACAAGGAAGTGAGATGATTGGGTTTACATTTTAGGATGGCCACTCTGGCAGCACTGTGGAGACTACATTGAAGGATCCCCAAAACTAAATAAAGTTGTGAGAAGATGCCTCTGTGAAAGAAAAGACTTGGTTGATTATATTCACAAAACAGAGACCGAGATGACAGTACTGATACATCAGCCTGCAGTGTTTTTCCAGAGACAAGAGGAGAGCTTGATTTCTTTCTGCTATATAATCAGAATCTACAAGTTTGTTTCACTTCTTTGAGAATATTTTCCCAAAGGCCGATCCTTTTTCATTTTGTGTCCTGGACTTCTTGATAAACTGGAACAAAGTTTCTCAATGTGTTCATCCTTTTAAGATGTATGAACTTCATTGTGACCTTGTATGCCTCTCTCAAGGGTATTTGGAGTATAATTGGAAAGGTCTTTACTGCCTACATTCACTGGCTGTTCAATACAATTGTTGCTAGTTTATAAGCTCATATCCTGAAGTGATAGTCACATATTTAATTCCAAGATTATCTCCTGTTCCTCCAAGAAAGAGTCAACCAAGTTATCCTGTTCCTCCAAGAAAGAGTCAACCAAGTTATCTAACCAAGTGTAAATGAGGAGGTCACAGTTCTGCACATAATGTGACAAGTTTTTGAATATGTTTCCTTTAACAAGAAAGACTTTGAGCGTATGAACGTGGACACTTTTTGGGATATCACCTGGTGTTTTGTGAGCAGTGATATTTTTCTTATTTACTGAATGTCAGAATTCCATAAGGGATCAAAGAACTCTGTTAGGCAGATATAACCTGAGCCTATTGTCAAATCACTTTCTGTGGTTAATATGCAAAGCAATGAACAGGGATGCAGAATGTCAGCAGAAGCAATGGAAATGTGTTTGATTTTGGTCACTGGTCATATAGGTCTGTGCTATATATTCAGGGAAAACTCTGCCTGTGATAAGTCCATGGTAGAAGTACAAGGTGAGTCAACCAGATTTTTGGTGTCTGTTAGCTGACATTACGTAAGAAAACACCACTGAATTGTTTTGCAGGAAAAAAAGTCCTTAGATTCAGAATTTTGGATGTGGCTTTGGTTGTTTTCAGAACGTCTGCGCTCAGGAGGAAGTTAGGTTGAGTGATCACCCCTTTGTTCTTAACATATCCAGCCATAGGCTGTTTTGTACATGTGGACAACCTAATAATGCTCCCTGACCCCAAAATTGTTTTGAAGTCAGCAAAAGAAGAGGGACCTTGTGACATTTAGGTAGGACAAACTTAAGACATTTAACAGGGGTGTGTAAGCTAGGCCCGAAGTCACAAGCTGGCAAACTTTAAAAGCCATTAGAAAGGGGAAAGTGATAATATATATTTTGAAAAGTCATACGATTTATCTAGTGAAACAAAAGGAGCGTAGTTGTTATCCAGCAAACAGAAGTGGGGAGTGCAACGCGGAATATTGCAGAAGGGTCACAACATTGGTTTAAGGGAGTAAATCATTAGGGGTCTTTTTTTTAGTTGAGGTTTTAACTGAATATGTGCTGTGCAATTCTGTTGATTGATTGTGACATCTGCTTTCCTCTTTTGAGGCTTCCAAGTCCTCAAAGTTTCCTGGAAGGGCTAGATGCCCGTCCCTAGGGTGAGTGCTGCAACCCAAGAAGCCCCATTTAACCCTAGGGTGACCCTCTTTAACTTCTGGGAACCAGTAGGCATGTCCCTCCCAATGTCTGAGAGGCAGATCTCAGCTGTGAATCATTCCTGTCAGTAGCTTTCATGGTAAATGTGGTAAATTTGGGGAGCAGGGGGAGTGGAGGAAAGAAGTCAACCTTTCCTCAACTTTATGTTCTTTTCAGCTCTTCTCTGTGTTTATCTTCAGTGAGAGGTTTGATTTTCTCATTTGGTTCAGGGGAGTCTTAGCTGTGTCCCCGTTCTGGGCATAGAAGAAAGGAAATCATTTTTCTATAACCTAGATACTTCTTTTGAGTTCATGGCTTCCACCCCTTGCCCACCCGCTGGCAACAATTTTGGGCAAAATGAGATTGGCTAAGTTTGTTTTTTTAGATGGGATTGCTGATTAAGCGGCACTTAGGCCATCCTCCCCTCTTCCCCCCACCATGATAGTGATGGTCTGGGCATCATGAGGGCTTCATCAGAGCATTTTGCAGTGTAACTCTCTGGAGAGAGGATAGCGACAGACACACAATATGCTCATATATACACATACTGGTTATTGAGAAATGAATATGTGTAAATGTGCCAGTGGTTGGACTGGTAGATGGTTATATGCTGGGAAGTGGGTGACTTCTGACAAGTTTGAAATTTGGAACGGAGGTTGAAGCTGGAAACAGTGTCCCCTTTGTCCAAGAAAAGCAGGCCACTGGTCCAGCCTTGTGCCTCAGGTGTCCCAGGCTTTGGATTGACTTTCTCCAGGTTTTTAAATTGCCCTTTGGTACCTGGGACAACTGGAAATGTCAGTACATGAGGGACAGGGTCATCCCAAGAGGATCACTCCATTGTCCAGCAGGGTGTTTCTTTTTCAAGACTGAGTGAAATTGGGCCACCATAATGGTGCTGACAGGCAGATTATGGGTGACTCAAATTGTTTATAGAGACAGAGATTGGCAAAAACAAGAAAACAAAAAACATTTGCCCAGGTCTCAAATGCTCAAGGGGTGACCCTGCCTGGAGATACAAATTTGGAAATAGTCTGTCATTAAAACTCATGGAACCAGATGAGATCATCTGGGAGTGAGTGTAGATAGAAAAGGAGCTCACACCGAAAGTCCCTAGGGGTTGTGGCGCTGGCATGTCTGCATTCGGACTCCCTCTTTGTTTTTTTTCTTTTTTTAAAACATCTTTATTGGAGTATAATTGCTCTACAACGGTGTGTTAGTTTCTGCTTTATAACAAAGTGAAACAGCCATACATACACATATATCCCCATATCTCCTCCCTCTTGTGTCTCCCTCCGACCCTCCCTGTCCCATCCCTCTAGGTGGTCACAAAACACCGAGCTGAACTCCCTGTGCTATGCGGCTGCTTCCAAAGAGCAATCAATTTTACATTTGGTAGGGTAAATATGTCCATGCCACGCTGTCACTTCATCCCAGCTTACTCTTCCCCCTCCCTGTGTCCTCAAGTCCATTCTCTACGTCTGTGTCTTTATTCCTCTCTTGCCCCTAGGTTCTTCAGAACCTTTTTTTTTTTTTAGATTCCATATATATGTGTTAGCATACAGTATTTGTTTTTGTCTTTCTGACTTATCTCACTCTATATGACAGTCTCTAGGTCCATCCACCTCACTACAAGTAACTCAATTTTGTTTCTTTTTATGGCTGAGTAATATTCCATTGTAATATGTGCCACATCTTCTTTATCCATTCATCTGTTGATGGACACTTAGGTTGTTTCCATGTCCTAGCTATTGTAAATAGAGCTGCAATGAACATTGTGGTACATGACTCTTTTTGAATTATGGTTTTCTCAACGTATATGCCCAGTAGTGGGATTGCTGGGTCATATGATAGTTCTGTTTTTAGTTTTTTAAGGAACCTCCATACTGTTCTCCATAGTGGCTGTATCAATTTACATTCCCACCAACAGTGCAAGAGGGTTCCCTTTTCTCCACACCCTCTCCAGCATTTGTTGTTTGTAGATTTTTTGATGATGTCCATTCTGACTGGTGTGAGGTGATACTTCATTGTAGTTTTGATTTGCATTTCTCTAATCATTAGTGGTGTTAAGCATCCTTTCATGTGTTTGTTAGCGATCCGTATATCTTCTTTGGAGAAATGTCTATTTAGGTCTTCTGCCCATTTTTGGATTGAGTTGTTTGTTTTTCTGATATTGAGCAGCATGAGCTGCTTGTAAATTTTTGAGATTAATCCTTTGTCAGTTGCTTCGTTTGCAAATATTTTCTCCCATTCTGAGGGTTGTCTTTTTTTTTTTTTTTTTTGTGGTATGCGGGCCTCTCACTGTTGTGGCCTCTCCTGCTGCAGAGCACAGGCTCTGGACGCTCAGGCTCAGCGGCCATGGCTCATGGGCCCAGCTGCTCTGTGGCATGTGGGCTTTTCCCGGACCGGGGCTCGAAGCCGTGTCCCGTGCATCGACAGGCGGACTCTCAACCACTGCGCCACCAGGGAAGCCGCTAAGGGTTGTCTTTTTGTCTTGTTTATGGTTTCCTTTGCTGTGCAAAAGCTTTTAAGTTTCATTAGGTCCCATTTGTTCATTTTTGTTTTTATTTCCAATTCTCTAGGAGGTGGGCCAAAAAGGATCTTGCTGTCATTTATGTCATGGAGTGTTCTGCCTATGTTTTCCTCTAAGAGTTTTATGGTGTCTGGCCTTACATTTAGGTCTTTAATCCATTTTGAGTTTATGTTTGTGTATAGTGTTAGGGAGTGTTCTAATTTCATTCTTTTACATGTAGCTGTCCAGTTTTCCCAGCACCACTTATTGAAGAGGCTGTCTTTTCTCCATTGTATATTCTTGCCTCCTTTATCAATAAAAAGGTGACCATATGTGTGTGGGCTTATCTCTGGGCTTGCTATCCTGTTCCATTGATCTATATTTCTGTTTTTGTGCCAGTACCATACTGTCTTGATTACTGTAGCTTTGTAGTATAGTCTGAAGTCCAGGAGCCTGATTCCTCCAGCTCCATTTTTCTTTCTCAAGATTGCTTTGGCTATTCGGGGTCTTTTGTGTTTCCATACAAATTGTGAAATTTTTTGTTCTAGTTCTGTGAAAAATGCCATTGGTAATTTGATAGGGATTGCACTGAATCTGTAGATTGCTTTGGGCAGTATAGTCATTTTCACAACGTTGATTCCTCCAGTCCAAGAACATGGTATATCTCTCCATCTGTTTGTATCATCTTTAATTTCTTTCATCAGTGTCTTATAGTTTTCTGCATACAGGTCTTTTGTCTCCTTACGTAGGTTTATTCCTAGGTACTTTATTCTTTTTGTTGCAGTCGTAAATGGGAGTGTTTTCTTAATTTCTCTTTCAGATTTTTCATCACTAGTGTATAGGAATGCCAGAGATTTCTGTGCATTAATTTTGTATCCTGCTACTTTACCAAATTCATTGATTAGCTCTAGTAGTTTTCTGGTGGCATCTTTAGGATTCTCTCTGTATAGTATCATGTCATCTGCAAACAGTGACAGCTTTACTTCTTCTTTTCTGATTTGGATTCCTTTTATGTCATTTTCTTCTCTGATGGCTGTGGCTAATACTTCCAAAACAATGTTGAATAATAGTGGTGAGAGTGGGCAACCTTGTCTTGTTCCTGATCTTAGAGGAAATGGTTTCAGTTTTTCACCATTGAGAACGATGTTGGCTGTGGGTTTGTCATATATGGCCTTTATTATGTTGAGGTAGGTTCCCTCTGTGCCTACTTTCTGGAGGGTTTTTATCATAAATGGGTGTTGAATTTTGTTGAAAGCTTTTTCTTCATCTATTGAGATGATCATATGGTTTTTCGTCTTCAGTTTGTTAATATGGTTTATCACATTGATTGATTTGTGTATCGTGAAGAATCCTTGCATTCCTGTGATAAACCCCACTTGATCATGTTGTATGATCCTTTTCATGTGCTGTTGGATTCTGTTTGCTAGTATTTTGTTGAGGATTTTTGTATCTATGTTCATCAATGATATTGGCCTGTAGTTTTCTTTGTGACACCTTTGTCTGGTTTTGGTTTCAGGGTGATGGTGGCCTCATAGAATGAGTTTGGGAGTGTTCCTCTCTCTGCTCTATTTTGGAAGAGTTTGAGAAGGATAGGTGTTAGCTCTTCCCTACTTGTTTGATAGAATTTGCCTGTGAAGCCATCTGGTCCTAGGCTTTGTTTGTTGGAAGATTTTTAATCACAGTCTCAATTTCATTCCTTGTGTTTGGTCTGTTTATATTTTCTATTTCTTCCTTGTTCAGTCTCGGAAGGTTGTGCTTATTCTAAGAATTTGTCCATTTCTTCCATGTTGTCCATTTTATTGGCATATAGTTGCTTGTAGTAATCTCTCATGGTCCTTTATATTTCTGCAGTGTCAGTTGTTACTTCTCCTTTTCATTTCTAATTCTACTGATTTGAGTCTTCTCCCTTTTTTTCTTGATGAGTCTGGCTAATGGTTTATCACTTTTGTTTATCTTCTCAAAGAACCAGCTTTTAGTTTTATTGATCTTTGCTATTGTTTCCTTCATTTCTTTTTCATTTATTTCTGATCTGATCTTTATGATTTCTTTCCTTCTGCTAATTTTGGGGGTTTTTTGTTCTTCTTTCTCTAATTGCTTTAGGTGCAAGGTTTGGTTGTTTATTTGAGATGTTTCTTGTTTCCTGAGGTAGGATTGTGTGGCTATATACTTCCCTCTTAGAATGGCTTTTGCTGCATCCCATAGGTTTTGGGTCATCGTGTTTTCATTGTCACTTGTTTCTAGGTATTGTTGGATTTTCTTTTTGATTCCTTCAGTGATCTCTTGTTTATTTAGTAATGTATTGTTTAGCCTCCATGTGTTCGTATTTTTTACAGATTTGTTCCTGTAATTGTTATTTAGTCTCATAGCGTTGAGGTCGGAAAAGATACTTGATGCGATTTCAATTTTCTTAAATTTACCAAGGCTTGATTTGTGACCCAGATATGATCTATCCTGAGGAATGTTCCATGAGCACTTGAGAAGAAAGTATATTCTGTTGTTTTTGGAATGAATGTCTTATAAATATCAATTAAGTCCATCTTGTTTAATGTATCATTTAAAGCTCATGTTTCTTTATTTTCATTTTGGATGATCTGTCCATTGGTGAAAATAGGATGTTAAAGTGCCCTACTATCATTTTTTTACTGTTGATTTCCCCTTTTATGGCTGTTAGCATTTGGCTTATGTATTGAGGTGCTTCTATGTTGGGTGCATAAATATTTACAATTGTTATATCTTCTTCTTGGATTGATCCCTTGATCATTATGTAGTGTCCTCTTTGTCTGTAGTAATAGTCTTTATTTTAAAGTCTATTTTGTCTGATATGAGAATTGCTACTCCAGCTTTCTTTTGATTTTTATTTACATGGAATATCTTTTTCCATCCCCTCACTTTCAGTCTGTATGTGTTCCTAGGTCTGAAGTGGGTCTCTTGTAGATAGCATATATACGTGTCTTGTTTTTGTGTTCATTCAGCCAGTCTATGTCTTTTGGTTGGAGCATTTAATCCTTTTACATTTAAGGTAGTTATCGATATGTATGTTCCTGTTACCATTTTCCTAATTGTTTTGGGTTTGTTATTGTAAGTCTTTTCCTTCTCTTGTGTTTCCTGCCTAGAGAAGTTCCTTTAGCCTTTGTTGTAAAGCTGGTTTTCGTGGTGCTGAATTCTCTTAGCTTTTGCTTGTCTGTAAAGGTTTTAATTTCTCCATTGTATCTGAATGAGGTCCTTGCTGGGTAGAGTATTGTTGATTGTACGATTTTCCCTTTCATCACTTTAAATATGCCCTGCCACTCCCTTCTGGCTTGTAGAGTTTCTGCTGAAAGATCAGCTGTTAATCATATGGGGATTCCCTTGTATGTTATTTGTTGCTTTTACCTTGCTGCTTTTAATATTTTTTCTTTGTTTTTAATTTTTGATAGTTTGATTAATATGTGTCTTTGTGTGTTTCTCCTTAGATTTATCCTGTATGGGTCTCTCTGTGCTTCCTGGACTTGATTTACTATTTCCTTTCCCATATTAAGGAAGTTTTTAACTATAATCTCTTCACATATTTTCTCAGTCCCTTTCTTTTTCTTTTCTTCTTCTGGGACCCCTATAATTCGAATGTTGGTGCGTTTAATGTTGTTCCAGATGTCTCTGAGACTGTCCTCAATTCTTTTCATTCTTTTTTCTTTATTCTGCTCTGTGGTAGTTATTTCCTCTATTTTATCTTCCATGTCACTTATCTGTTCTTCTGCCTCATTTATTCTGTTATTGATTCCTTCTAGAGAAGTTTTTTTGTGTGTGTGTTACGCGGGCCTCTCACTGTTGTGGCCTCTCCCTTTGAGGAGCACGGGCTCCAGATGCGCAGGCTCAGCGGCCATGGCTCACAGGCCTAGCCGCTCCGTTGCATGTGGGATCTTCCTGGACCGGGGCACGACCCCGTGTTCCCTGCATCGGCAGGTGGACTCTCAACCACTGTGCCACCAGGGAAGCCCAAGAGAAGTTTTAATTTCATTTATTATATTGTTTCTCATTGTTTGTTTGCTCTTTAGTTTTTCTAGGTCCTTGTTAAACGTTTCTTGTATTTTCTCCATTCTATTTCCAAGATTTTGGATCATCTTTACAATCATTACTCTGAATTCTTTTTCAGGTAGACTGCCTATTTCCTTTTCATTTATTTTGTCTGGTGGGTTTTTGCCTTGCTCCTTCATCTGCCGTGTGTTTCTGTGTCTTCTCATTTTACTTAACTTAATGTGTTTAGGTCTCCTTTTCACAAGCTGTAGTTTTGTAGTTTCCGTTGTTTTTGGTGTCTGCCCTCAGTGGCTAAGGTTGGTTCAGTAGGTTGTGTAGGCTTCCTGGTGGAGGGGACTGGTGCCTGTGTTCTGGAGGATGAGGCTGGATCTTGTCTTTCTGATGGGCAGGACCGCATCCGGTGTTGTGTTTTGAGGTGTCTTTGACCTTATTATGATTTTAGGCAGCTTCTCTGCTAATGGGTGGGGTTGTGTTCCTGTCTTGCTAGTTGTTTGGCATAGGGTGTCCAGCACTGTAGCCTGCTGGTCACGGAGTGGAGCTGGGTCTCAGGGTTGAGATGGAATCACTGGGAGAGCTTTCACCATTTGATATTACGTGGAGCTGGGAGGTCTCTGGTGGACCAATGTCTTGAGCTCAGCTCTCCCACCTCAGAGGCACCGGCGTGACACTTGGCCAGAGCACCAAGACCCTGTCAGCCACATGTCTCAGAAGAAAAGGGGGAAAAAAGAAAGAAAGAAAAAAATTAAATAAATTTATTAAAATAAAAAAGTTTAAAAATTATTAAAAATAAAAAAATTAAAAGTAATAAAAAAAGGAAAGAAAGAAAAGAGCATCCAAACCACAAAACAAATCCACCAATGATAACAAGCACTAAAACTATACTAAAAAAAAAATAAAGAGGGCAGACAGAACCCTAGGACAAGTGGTAAAAGAAAGCTATACAGACAAACTCACACAAAGAAGCATACACATACACACAAAGAGAGAAAAAGGAAAAAAATATATATATGTCTATATATAACAAAAAAAAGGAAGAGAACAACCCAATCAATAAACAAATCTACCAATGATAATAAACTCTAAATACTAAAGTAAGATAAATGTAAAACCAGAAACAAATTATTTGGAGAAAGCAAACCCCATGTCTACAGTTGCTCCCAAAGTCCACCTCCTCAATTTTGGGATGATTCATTGTCTATTCAGGTATTCCAGAGATGCAGGGTACATCAGGGTGATTGTAGAGATTTAATCCACTGCTCCTGTGGCTGCTGGGAGAGATTTCCCTTTCTCTTCTTTGTTTGCACAGCTCCCGGGGTTCAGCTTTGGATTTGGCCCCGCTTCTGCGTGTAGGTCGCCTGAGGGCGTCTGTTCCCCACCCAGACAGGACGGGGTTAAAGGAGCCGCTGATTCGGGGGCTCTGGCTCACTCAGGCCGGGGGGCGGGAGGGGTACGGAGTCCGGGGCGAGCCTGCAGCGGCAGAGGCCAGCGAGACGTTGCACCAGCCTGAGGCGCGCCATGCATTCTCCCGGGGTAATTGTCCCTGGATCATGGGACCCTGGCAGTGGTGGGCTGCACAGGCTCCTGGGAGGGGAGGTGTGGACAGTGACCTGTGCTCGCACACAGGCTTCTTGGTGGCGGCAGCAGCAGCCTTAGCGTCTCATGCCCGTCTCTGGAGTCCGCGCTGATAGCCGCGGCTCGCGCCAGTCTGTGGAGCTCGTTTAGGTGGTGCTCTGAATCCCCCTCTCCTTGCGCATCCTGAAACAATGGTCTCTTGCCTCTTCGGCAGCTCCAGACTTTTCCCTGACTCCCTCCGGGCTAGCCGTGGTGCACTAGCCCCCTTCAGGCTGAGTTCACGCCGCCAGTCCCAGTCCTCTCCCTGCGCTCCGACTGAAGCCCGAGCCTCAGCTCCCAGGCCCCGCCGGCCCTGGCGGGTGAGCAGACAAGCCTCTCGGGCTGGTGAGTGCTGGTCGGCACCAATCCTCTGTGCGGGAATCTCTCCGCTTTGCCCTCTGCACCCCTGTTGCTGCGCTCTCCTCTGCGGCCCCGAAGCTTCCCCCTCGGCCATCCGCAGTCTCCGCCCGCGAAGGGGCTCCTAGTGTGTGGAAACCTTTCCTCCTTCACGGCTCCCTCCCACTGGTTCAGGTCCCGTCCCTATTCTTTTGTCTCTGTTTTTTCTTTTATTTTGCCCTACCCAGGTATGTGGGGAGTTCCTTGCCTTTTGGGAGGTCTGAGGCCAGCCTTCAGTAGGTGTTCTGTAGGAGTTGTTCCACATGTAGATGTATTTCTGATGTATTTGTGAGGAGGAAGGTGATGTCCACGTCTTACTCCTCCGCCATCTTGCAGGTCTCCCCACTCTGTGTGTTTTTGATAGAGATCCACTCCAGCAGTGATGGGAGGCTTCCCCTCATCTGACAGGGGTTTTCTTACACAGATGGGCTGCAGTACAGAAATGCAGGCAGGCCTAGAATACCACCTTATGTGACTGCCTAGCCAGATCGTTTCGCGGTTTAATTATTTTTCTTCCTCATCTAGTGTGTGTAGACAAAGCCAATGTAAAATGACTTCTAGAAGTAATTATTTAGAAAAATCACACAGATATTTCTATTGGTAAGAAAGAGAGAGGTTTTCTGGGGGAAAAATAGACTGATGAGTGTGTAGATGTCAGGGAGGTAGGGTGTGGATAGGGTGGGGCTGCTTTTTTCAGCTTTTCCACTTATTTCTACTTATTTTGGTCCATTCTTGTATGGTTTCCTGGATCCTGGATTTATTATCTGCATGAGCCAAAACAATTGAATAACTAACACTTTACTTTTGGCTTCATAGATATAGAACTGGCATTTTTATCTGAAAAAATATTTTTTTTAACATTAAGCAGTTCCCCACTCTTCCTTCAATTGTCTGGAAGTTTTAGTTCTGAATCAGAATTATCAGCACTTGCCTGAATTCTTTCCTTGATTCCTTACATTAGGTAAACACTTTCCCATCTTCCTGGTCCCTAACATAGAGACTTGCACCAAGAGGGTACTCAATTCAGATTTACTGATGTTTCTTAAGGCTATGGTTTGATAGAGATTAAACACAAAATAGAGATTGGAGAATGATGAGTTTTTTGAACTTATATCCATAAAAGCCCAAAGCATTAAAATAATCATCCTCCCCCATGAAGGCAGAGCCCCTTGAATTAAATAGGTCAAAAAATATCTTTGTAGCCAGTGGTTTTGTACAAGATGGAGCTAATTAGAGCAGTTTCGGCTTTAAACTCAGTGAATTTGGTGCTCTGGATTAATGCTTGAGGAGTTTCCACATCAAATAAAGCATTTGCTTCTCATGAACTTACACTTGGCTTCCCGTGTCTGTGATACTCTAAGCTTTCCAAGATGACATCTTAGCACTCTTGGGATGGGGAGATTTACTATATGTGAATGAATCCATGCAGAGTTGTCCGGGAAACATGAATCACTCCAGGACTTCCCTCACTGTCCACTGACAGGGTCATACACACAAGGGATCTAATGGGCCACTCTGAATAGGGAGACGGGCAGTAGGAGAGTGTAATACAGGGCTCTTTTCCAAGGCAGGAGAGTAGAGTTTACTGCTGACAGTATTTGGGGCACGATCAACAGATGAAGGGCAGAGCTTGTTTCTCACTCATCTGCAAAGTCCAGAGAATCATGTCCTTGGACAAAACTGCTTGAAAACACGAGGGCATGGGAGGAAGTAGACATGGAAGAATAAAAAGGTCTTCGATAGGATGGGACGGGGGGACTGGACTGCCAGTTACTGTCAGCTTCTCCATATATTTAAACTATAGATTTGCTGCTGCTTCTATGTGCAAGTTGAACCCACCACTCTAGGTGGCTAGAGGCTGGGCCAGTCATTGGCCTCCTGTGAGCTGTGGCTTCTGCAGGACTGGTCTTGTATAAGTGGTTGACTAGGTGATCAGGTGTCTATCACCTAGGCAGTGTACCGTGTGACCTCGTATAATCACAAGTATATTCCCCATTAATCTGTCTTACAGCTGTTTTGTTGGTTGGTGTATGTGTGTGTATATAGGGATATCTTAGTTATCAGTCTGTATAGAGCTTTCAGGAGCTCCAGAGCATGAAGAAACCCAATATCTGAGGGCACTGGAAGGAGGATGTGTGTGTACTGGGGTGGGGCTGGGGAAGGGGGGTTACGACAGAAGGATAGAGTTTTCCTAATTTACAGTTTCGTCTGAGCCGGCCCTGACCATTAGGGGTCAGGGCTTCCTGGATGAGAAAGTAAAGTCCTGGTGCAAATAAGCCTGTATTGTTAACAATTTTTCCCCAAGTGGGTCTTTATTCATTTTCAGATTTTACTCTTGTAATTCTCCAACTAAATTCTTCTGAGTTGAGATATAAAGAAAGATGAAGTAGGAAACATTCAAGAGTGAGCTTGGGGAACAGTAGTTTTGCAATTTGTTAAAAACGGGATTTCTGAGAATGTTGTTCTGATGAAATAAACCCAACCCTGTTTGCCTTTATGGAAAACAGGATCTGTTCTTGAACAGATCTTTCCCTAGCCTAGCTGCTTAGAAGAATGTTAGGTTTCCCTTCCTTAGCCCTTTTAATTGGGGGAAGGTTGTTAGGTTGCCTTTGATTCCTGATTAGTCCTGGAAATCCTAATGGACATTCGACACGGAAAATGTGTAATTTCTGAGTGGGAACTTGGGAATGTAGACACCTTTTTGAACCAAAGCATCACATCAAACCTGGCTCTGAGAAATCTGAGACATAAAAACGTAGAAACGATTCCATTTCCTTTATGGGATCTATAGTTCTGGAAAGAGTACTTCTTCCCTTGGCAGGTTATGTATTGGAGGGGAACTTTATTGGCTGTGGATTACCATTGGCCTAGTCTGAATCCTGGCCCTGCCTTTTATGTCTGACATTGAGCAGGTACTAACCTCTCAGTCTCAGCTTTCTCACAGTACCTTCTTGGCATCGTGAGGATTAAATGAGATAAAGTGAGTGAGAGTATATAGGGGAGGGTTAGGAACATGGGCTCTGGAGAAATTGCCTGGGTTCCAGTCCTGACCCTGTTACTTGCAAGCTGTTGAACCTTGGCCAAATCACCTAATCCCCTCCTGCCTCCCTTTCTCATCTGTAAAATGGTGACAATGGTACCTACCCTATGCCTAGGGTTGTCGCCAGGAGTAAATGAGATGATCGATGTAGAGTACTTAGAAACCTGACTCATAATAAGAGTTTGCTGTTGTTATTAAAATGGTTTTCACATAGGAGTGTTCAATACAAAATAGCTAATAGAATTACTATTAAACAGCTAGGTTTGTCCTCTCTTTTGGTCATTTGGGTCACAATGGCCATTCCCCAAAGCCCTCAATTTGCTCAGAATTTCCACCAACTCTGTTGTGGATTATCTCCATCCTTTGCTCCAAATCACTGCATCTTGTATTTGAATGACCTCATCTCTTCTGGCAGTGGCCTCTGCCTTCCTTTCCAGAATCACAGAGGAACTGTCCTTCAGTGTCCCATCTCTAAGCTTATAGGCCATAAACTCCATTTGCTTATGAAGCCACACATTGTTGAGACATACTTCTCCCCATCTTTACCTTCTTCCCTCCATCCTTCCCTCTCTCTCTCTCTCTCTCTCTCTCTCTCTCTCTCTGTCCCCTTATCATCTTTAAAATGCCTCTGCCTATGTAAAGGGGCTTGAAAGGCAGCCCCACCAGTACAATTCATATCTGCAGATTCTGCATCCAAGGGTTCTGCATCCATGAGTCCAACCAACCATGGATTGAAAATATGAAAAAAAATTCCAGAAAGTTCCCAAAAGCAAAACTTGAATTTGCCACACATGAGCAACTATTTACATAGAATTTATAACTATTAACACAGCATTTTCATTTTAAGTATGATAAGTAATTTAGAGATGATTTAAAATATACTGGAGGATGTGTGTAGGTTATATGCATATACTACACCATTTTATATAAGGTACTTGAGCATCAGCAGATTTTGGTATCCTCAAGGGTCCTGGAACCCATTCCCTGAGGATACCGAGGGATGACTGTATTTCGCAGGTAAAAGACAAAGATTACTTCCTATAGCTAGGTTGGCAAACAAAATCTTCCACTTACTGATTGTGACTGACTTGTGGTTCTTAAGTGGCAACCATGTATTCCGACACTTTAAACTGTCACTTCTTCAAACGCTCGATTCCTTCTGCTATATGACTTCAGTTTATTAAGAACTATGTAGGAAGTTAGTGAGAGGCGATGAAGCCTTTCTTCCTGGAATCAACAGCACCCAGAAGTGAAAAGGACCATTTTACCAAGGCGGGAATAGCCCATACCTTCCTCTCTCCCAGACAGATTCTAGAATCTCCAGGCTTCCAGAAAGAAAACCTGTGATGAAGGCGGGGTGGGGGGGTGGTTCATGTAGAAGATCATGCTGAGTAAATGCACTTCATGAATTGTGAGGGAGGGGTCTTCTCATTTCCTCAATTTGCTTTGGAAAACAATGGGGTGGAAAGTTGAGAAAGGAAAATATTGTTCACGTGCAGAAAATGAAAGCACTTTACATTCGTGAAGTATTGGAGGTTACTCACTGGGGGCTTAGGCAAATCACTTAATCATTTTGAACTTTATTTTCCATTTAACAAAATGAGGATAATAATATCTGTCCAGCTTACTTTTTTTTTTTTCTTTTCGTGTTGGGGGTAGGAATTTATTAATTTACTTACTTATTTTGGCTGTGTTGGGTCTTCATTTCTGTGCGAGGGCTTTCTCTAGTTGTGGCAAGTGGGGGCCACTCTTCATCACGGTGCGAGGGCCTCTCACTGTCACGGCCTCTCTTGTTGCGGAGCACAGGCTCCAGATGCGCAGGCTCAGTAGTTGTGGCTCACGGGCCCAGTTGCTCCGCGGCATGTGGGATCTTCCCAGACCAGGGCTCGAACCCGCGTCCCCTGCATTAGCCAGGTAGATTCTCAACCACTGCGCCACCAGGGAAGCCCCCAGCTTACTTTTTGAGAACCACAGTTTTATACATATACACTTTGTAAAGTGTAAAGTCCCATTTAAATGTAAAAAAATTACGTGTCTCAAAGTACTCTCCCATACTTAACATGTTTTACTTTCTGTCTTCAATTTATACAACAAATATCTATTGAGAGTCTGGGGCACTAAGAGACATTGATGTGACCTTGTAAGAGCTCATGGCCGTGTGTGTGTCTGTGTGTGTGTATGTGTGGCAGGGGGGTGGTGTCAGGGAGAGATACACAAGAAGGGCATACAAGAGCTGTGGAAAGTGCAGAAGGCATCTTTCAAATAACAAGGGATGGGGGTAGATTAGCTGACCAATGGAGACAGTATCATAATACTTTACGTTCGTGAGGGGTTTTATAGTTTACAGAGTCCTTTGATATTGGCACTTCAGCCCTTCCACATAGTCCTTATGAGATGTAGGTCATATTAGGTCTCTGACAGATAAGAAAACTGAGGCTTAGAGTCCTGAAGTGACTGAACAAGAGTCCATAGTGAGCAATCTAGATCTTGACTTCAAGTCCTCTCTCTTTTACTATAACAGTTGATGACAATAGAGAATTAGTGTCTAGGTAACCTGAGTATGAATGAATTTATACAAATTCTGGAATAATTGAATAAAAGGGAGGGGTAACTTTAGGATAAATATAAGGAGGTTTTATTACCTGCTTAACTATAAAAGTAGAAGGTGTTGAATTTATAAATAAATTATCCAAAGGATAAATTCCTGAGGAAATCCCATAAGTGACATTTCTTCACACCAAAACACTTCAAGGGCAAAATTAATTCTTTCTAAATCTTTTGTGTGACATCCATAGCATGAGGTCAGATTCACAACAATTTCTTGCAGCAAAACTTGGCGCTCCCAACCCTTAAACAGGTGTAAAGGATCATTCATACCTGACATGTTTTATGTGATATTAGATACAGACCAAAGAACTCTTATTAATGACTAAAACTTTGAAACTAAGCTTCTTTACAACTTTTTGGGAGAATCAGCAAGAAGGAAAGGCATAGTAGTATTTAATTTGTTAATTTGTTTCATCAACATTCATGGAGCACTTTCTGGAGGGTGAGACACAGAGTGTCTCATGAAAGTACTGAAGGTGTTTAGTGATGAAATTTTCTGGGCAGTGAACCAGTGCATCTTTCCAGATTATGGATAGCAGAGCCTGTGGTAGGTAATACTGTAGCAATTCTGTGCCGGCTGTGTCTTTATGCAAGAACCTAAAAAATTGGGTTGGGGGGGTGGACACAAAGTTTTCATTTGGTTTCATTTCACTGAAAGCAACTTAATTCTGATGTGACCTTTCCAGTGCTGAAATGCTGGCCCCCTGCATGGCCTCAGAGTGGCACATCATCCATCTGTGTTGTATTAGAAGGAAAGACCAACATTTTTTGGCTTCATGTTCTTGGTAGCTTAATTTTCAACAGAAAGGGAAGATTTAAACAAAAGATTTCTTGTGAGGAGAGCTCTTTTCTCCTTTACTGTTAGAAATTATAAAAATATAAGCTTTGCCTCAAGTTGGTATTGTTGTACTACCACCCTTAATAAAAAGAAAACAGGATAGAAAATCTAAATAGCCCTGTATCTATTAAAGAAATTGAATTTGTAATGAAAAACCTTCCCATAAAGAAAAGGAAACAGGACATGACTTGATGAATTAACATTTTGCTTTCAGAAACTGGTTTGTGTATTTTGGCAGTTAAATTCTGCTCAACTTTGGAACAAAATGAAGGTCCATGCAGTGGTGGCTAAGTGGAGGAATGGACACTTAATTGAATGGGAGACACTGACCATGGCACCTTCACAGAGGCACTCTTCCACCTTTAGTTTTCATATGGCTAAAATGGTCAACTGAAGGCTTCTTTGTCTTTTTTTTTTTATACACTAAATTGAGTGATCACTTTAAGTGTGTGAAAATGAAGTTCAAATGTCCTTAGGAAAAAATGTGTAACACAAAGAAACATGGTGAATGCAAAATTAACATCTTTTTATATTTATTTATTTATTTGGTTGCACCAGGTCTTAGTTGTGGCAGGCCGGCTCCTTAGTTGCAGCACATGGGCTCCTTAGTTGCAGCTCCCAGACTCCTTAGTTGTGGCTCACCAGCTCCTTAGTTGTGGCATGCGAACTCTTAGTTGCAGCACATATGTGGGATCTAGTTCCCTGACCAGGGATCGAACCCAGGCCCCCAGCATTGGGAGCGTGGAGTCTCATCCACTGCGCCACCAGGGAAGTCCCCAAAATTAACATCTTGAACTGTGACTGAGCCTGTGAATTCTGACCCTCAACACACATGAAGTTCATGAAGAGTTGGGTTCATGTGGAATGACTGACTTCAGAAAAGCCATTTTCTACACACTTCATCTCAGCTTCAGCCTTTACCTCTATGCTGAAGGTTTCCAAATTTATAGTTTGTTTTTTAGTCTTTTTCTAAAAATTCATCTTCCTATTCAATATCTTTTACCTAGCTATCACAACAGGCCTTAAAATCAAGATGTCTAAAACTGAAATTTCCATTTCCTCCTACAAATTTCTCTCTTCTTGGTAACAGCATCTTCATTCTTCCATTTAGGCATTGGTCTGACTGTCTCCTTCTTACCCAACTTTCAGCCAGTTGTTAGGAGAGAAGGATGTACTTGAATCTGCAGATCCTTGATGTTTGTTAGGGATAGGTTCCTAAGACTTCCAGAACCTGTAGATCTTCAATAGTACTATAAATATTTTTGTCCCATAACATTCAGCAAAATTTAAGTTTATACTACTAAAGACAAATAAAGAAAATAAAAATCTGCACTGAAGGGAAAAGATTGAGTAATCAGCTGGTCTCACTCACTCACTAAAAGACTCCTCCCAACATAATGTGCCCGAGTTAAGTTACCAACTTAGCAAAATGGTACATTACAGAGAACCCTGACTGATATAACTTTCTGGGCTTGGCTACATACTATGGCCCTGAAGGTCCATGAGGTTTGTTAATTTTGCTAGGCTAACAAGACTAAAGCATTTCATAAAACAACTCCAGCCAGTGTTCCAGCCAGCATAAGAATTGTTCAACAAAGAGGGAATTAAACTTAAGTGAAAGTGGAAAGGCAGTTAACTTGTGGTGTGAGGATATGGGCAGGAAACATATAAGTCTTAATGGAAATGGAATGTGGGAAAAGCTAGGAGCACATATAAACATTTCTGTGAAGGGCCTAGCGAAGTAGCGTCAGTTTTTTCATTTATATCATAGTGCTTTTAAGGGAGAAATTACATGCAAGAGGTGCATTTGTGAATATGGGATTCTTGAATGTCTAGGGAAGTATTCTCTGTGAGTGATAAGGGTCCACAGAACTATGTCATGAATCTTTGTTTGCTTACAAATGTTAAGATCTATGATATTTCAGAAGAAATGTGTACATATCCGTATTTACATATATATACATGTATATGTATGTATATATACACACACTTGTAGATGTACATGTATACATAAGTAGATGCATGTGAATTTCCTTGATTTTTTTTTTGTACTCTTGTGTATTGTTGATGAAAATTCTCAGTCAGTCCTGCAATGTAGCCTTTCTGATGTATATCAATCCTGACATGAAACAACTAAATTAATCCATGGCCCCTCATTTAGGCTCCCAACAATTGTAGCTGTTTATTTTCCTTGTTAGAAATTGAATTTAGCCCACCAGTACCTTTCATAAAGATCAGCAGATGGTAATTGCTTTCCCACTGAGTTGGGTTGGGTTTGAACCAATGACCTATGTGGTGAAAGCTCTTTTTTCAGTCTCTTGATCTATCCATCTGCCTGGTTAAAATCTCAAAGTTGAAAAAATATCTCAAAAGTACTTCTGTGTATTGTCTTGATCATCAAATTCCGTGTCTAAATATAAAATCAATTTATAGAGCAACTTTGCTAAAAGAGTCTTTTTACCCCTGATGTTTTAGAACATTTTTTCAAAAGCAAGTTTTAGGGTTGGAGTCAAGAAGTTGTCAAGTATGAGTTTCCAAATGTTATGTGGAGTGCCTTTTACTTGTACGAGGGATAGATTATTTTAGTCTAGGTACTTTATCCAAGTGCTATTTGTTCTCCATAAACAATTAAAAGTTTAAGTGCAGGGAACTAAGGTTCCCAAATGAAGTATGGAGTAGCTCTAAACAATGAAATTTACTGAGAATTTCAGGCCACTGTGAAATCTCAATGTCCTTCTAAAAATGGAAATAAGAGAAAACTAGTGTGATGGTGGTCCTTAACTATTTTCCCTTTGGTCTGAGCATTTCCCATGGAATAAAACAAAAACAAACACAGAAGAATTATTTTTTTATGGCTTGTCAATATGGATATCAGAAACTTGATTCATTTTTGTGGGGATCAGTGAGGTCATGTGTAAAATGCTGATGGATTCCTAGACCTTGTTGCTTTAAACATTATGTAAACCAGGCCATCTTTCCCCAGAAGCTGTAGGCTGGTTACAATTCAAGGTCTCTGTAATTAACTCATGACCCAGCAGTCATTCTGGTGGAACACTGTGCTCTTCCTTTTCTCAGTGTGAAAGCACTCTGGAATGACTAACTTGGGTAGATACACTGAACAATAATTTCTCCCCAATCTGTTCTGTCCTTTACTTGTTGCTACCAGTGCTTGCTCACAGGGCCAATTCTGGCAGCATTTCCTTTGTGGCAGCTTTCCATTCAATTAGAGACATCCTTGAGTCTTCTTTTTCCACTTCCCTTACTCTTCAGGGCACATCCGCCTCCAGTGGCCCTGCTATCCAAGAAATCAGAAATTCTATAGACTCTATCTCCAGTACAGATTCTGACCAGTTAACTTATCTCTATTTCCACCATCCTCACCCTTGTTCAGGATATCATTTTTTCTCCCTTTGGTTACTGCTGTAGCTTCCTAACTGAATTCTCTGCTTCCATTCTTTTTCTTTTTTTTTTTTTTTTTTTTTTTTTTTTTGTGGTACGCAGGCCTCTTACTGTTGTGTCCTCTCCCGTTGCGGAGCGCAGGCTCCGGACACGCAGGCTCAGTGGCCATGGCTCACGGGCCCAGCCGCTCCACGGCATGTGGGATCCTCCCAGACCGGGGCACGAACCCGTGTCCCCTGCATCGGCAGGCAGACTCTCAACCACTGCGCCACCAGGGAAGCCTCTCTGCTTCCATTCTTATCTCCTGCAATCTATACTTCACATGGTACTTGTCATCTTTTTAAAAAAACTGTACATCAAATTGTGGCTGTCTTCTGCTTCCCGTTGTACTTAGCTTAAAGTTCAAATCCCTTAATCCTATGTGATTTATATCTTATCTCAACATGTGCGCCTTTCTTCCTGGACCATTGTGCTCCAGCCATTCTAGTCTTTTTTAATCTTTCTTTTTTTTTTTGACTCCTCAAAAATACAATACTTAAATCTAGACCTGTGTACTTGATTTTCTGCCAGGGAATATCCCTGTGCTTCCACCCCCTCCTCCTCAGATACTACATAGCTAGCCCCTTCTTGCCATTCAGATGTTGTGTCAAATGATACATCTGCGAAAGTATTCCTCTGATTACGCAATCTAAAGTAACTATCAAGTCACTCTCAGACAAATTATTCTATTTTAATCCTTTTCAGAGCAATTAACACCGTATAATATTTTTGTCTGTCTTTCTCTTTCTAAGCTATCATGAAACTATTTATTGTTTTTCTTCCTCCACTGGAATGGATTGTAAACTCCATGAGAGCATGAATCTGTCTTTAAGCCTCAGTGCCTAGAACTATGAGTTTGGCACATAGTAGGTGCTCAATAAGTGTTTGTTGAATAAATGGTTAAACTTGTAGCATCTAGGCTAGTCATTAGTCATCAAGACTAGAAAAGATGTGTTCACTCATTTTTCTGCCAGACACAAACAACTCTGTTGTTGCTTTTAAAAAAAAAAATCTCCATGATCACACTTTATTTTCTATTTTCACTCTGTACACTCATCCAACTTCTAGTCACTCTAGAGTATGTATGTCACCAGTCTCTTACTTGGATTATATGATTTAGGCTCTTAATCCTTCAATCAATCCTGCTTTCATCATATATATTCCCTATGTAAAAGAGCTTTAACATTCCCCAGTTCTTTAACAAAAAGGAATTTATTAAAATATTATTAAAAATGTTAAAAACAACATTTAAAAGAACAAGGAAAAGAAATCACACTTAACCAACATCCTAATAGGATTGTCTTTCCTTTCTCACTGTTCATGTTCCAATCTATCCACACATGGTATATTTTTACATGGCCGTAATAAGTGTGTGTACAATTCCGTGTCCTACATTTTTACTTAATATTCCATAAATCAATCGTGCTTTCATCATATATATTCCCTATGAAAAAGAGCTTTAACATTCCCCAGTTCTTTAACAAAAAGGAATTTATTAAAATATTATTAAAAATGTTAAAAACAACATGAAAAAGAACAAGGAAAAGAAATCACACTTAACCAACATACTAATAGGATTGTCTTTCCTTTCTCACTATTCATGTTCCAATCTATCCACACATGGTATATTTTTACATGGCCGTAATTAGTTTGTGTACAATTCTGTGTCCTACATTTTTACTTAATATTCTGTAAACAGTTTCATGTTATTCCATAGTTTTTCTATTTTGTTTATAATGATCACATAATGTTTCATTGATTCTGTGCCATAATTAAATGTCCAGTAACAGAAGAATGGTTGGACTATTTCCAGTTTTTTTGCTAATATAACAGTTATAAATGCTGTAGTACACATAACTTTTTTTGTTTTCAATTATTTCTTTTGGAGAAATTCCAAGTCATAGAATTAATGGGCCAAAGGTTGTAATAAATTTATGTATATGTGTATGTATGTATATGTGTATACATGTATATATATAGTGTGTGTGAGTGTACTACTAAGTCTCCCTCCAAAAGGCTCATTCAATGCTATAAACCATGTATAAATACTATTATTTCTCTTGAAATTTGCCTGGAATAGGTTTCTTCTTTTGTAAAATTTTGGTTAGTTAGTTTTATTATTGTTTTTACTTGCAGTTTTATTTATTAATTGCAAGCTTTAAGATTGAATGTGTTTCCATATGTTTGATTCTTATTTGTATTTCCCTTGTGTGAATTCACTGTTCATGCCTTTTGCCCATTTATTAACAGAGGCCTTGGTGTTTTATATTAACTCTTTCTTGAACTCAACCTTTGCCTTATTTGTCTGCTTCTGTCTTTTTCCTAATGTGGCCTCACCTCACCTGTCAGACCCATTAACAACTGCCCTATGACAGCTGGTCAGATCAGCTTTGTTGACTTGTCTCCATTGGGTGATGGGCTGCTTGATGTTTATTCTTACTTCTCTGCCTTTTGAAATCTTGTTTCACTTGATTTAAGTGAAGTAAATTTTCTCCTTTCTAGTTCTAAGTCCTTTTATACCCACAAAGTCCCAGAAAATATAGATTTCTCTGACTTCATTTTCCTAACTTCCTCTCTTCCCTTATAATCACCTAGAGCAAGACAGCATCTATAGTGATAAAAATGTTAAATTTGGAACTTAGAGAGAGAATCTCTAAATAAGAGATGCACAACCTTAATTGATAATAGTCCCCCTTTCTGTTTTAATCCTCCTTTAATGGTGGCTCATCCATAACTTTTCTTCCAGGGCCTTAGGGTAACTAAAATTGGTAAGAGTGTGTAGTCAGGGTGACAGGTAAAATGTGATCTATGCAATGGTGCACTTAGGTTTTTGTTGTTTTAAATTGTTATCTTTATGATAAGTGTTATTTACCCACTGTCACAGAACAAATAGATTTGTAATCTATGTTTCACAATTTGAACAATTCATTTAACATAGTAACATCCATTTCCAACAGGTAAAGCAAAATTTTCTCTTCTGGCAAATGAAAATACAGATGACCCTTAAACAAGTCCACTTACACGTGGATATTTTTCAATAGTAAATACTACAATACTGCATGGCCCATGATTGGTTGAATCCATGGATTCAGAGGAACCTCAGATATAGAGGGCCAACTATAAGTTATATGTGGATTAACTCCTGCCTTGTTCAAGGGTCAAATGTATTTCACTGGGCTATTGTGAGGAGCCAATATTGACATGTGGAGTTATATCCTCTTGCCACCACTCCACCCTTACCTGATACTACCTTAGTTTTCTGTTTTAGCGTATCAGTCAGCCCTTCAAATATTTGAATACAATTATCAGTGTTCTATTTCCAAGACCCTTTTTCAGGTTCAACAGCTCTAGTTTCTTCAACTAATCTTTTTTTTCCCCTTATTTACTGCTGAAATCTCTTTTTATTTTTATTGAATGTACTTGATTTACAATATTATACTAGTTTCAGGTGTACAATATTATACTAGTTTCAGGTGTACAATATAGTGATTCAGTATTCTTATAGATTAGCTTCAGTTAATCTTTGTAGGTCATGATTTCCAGAATCTTCACCCTCCCTATCTTCTTCCTCTGGATGCCCCCTCTCTTGATTAAATGAAAACTTTGAAAAGTGGTACCCCAAACTGAGGAAACTATTCTCATCATGGTTCGTGCAGAACAGACCACAATGTTACCATTCCTCCTAAAAAGTGTGGCACTCAGGACAGCCTGACAAGCATTCATTGTACAGTTCCACTGCTAGGCATTGTGCTAGACACTGTCCTCTACTTGGGTTTCACATGTTACTTCTATCTCTCACATTAGATTGCAGGTACTTTGATGATACTAAAACAGTGATTATGTTTCTCACATCCTCCTTCCTGTTGTTCACAGGGCTGAACACATATAAGGTGATCAAATAAATCCTTTCTAATCACTTGTTGATTCCTTTGAAGCTGCTGAGAGCTCTTTAAGAAATGGTTCAGAGAGGACATACTTAAGATTCCATGTTGCTCCCCTCACATACGTGGTCACCTAGAAGGATGGTCTTCATTTTCCCAAGAGTGGAACAAGAAAAGGAAGGAGAGTGTAGAAGGGAATTGACAAGAAAGTCAAGTGAATGAAAGTGGACCATTTTAAACATAGCCTTTGACTTCTGAATTTCAAAGACCAATTTGTAAAGAGGACTCAGCACATCTTAAAAAATAAGTGTTTCCTGAAAGTGACCAAAATCAGCTTTATTCATGTAAATACCTCCTTTCTATCAGTACATCCTATGGTTTATAGTATATCCTGTCATTTATAGTTTCCCTACAAAGAGCACAGAGGAAGAAAACTACAAAGATCTCACCTGGAGCATTTCAGCAAAGGGAAGAAGTCAAGTTATGAGAAGCATGTGGATGATTCCTAGGTTGTGAAGCCTGAGCTCACCCGCTCTAGCCCTTTCATTGAACGGTTGAGGAGCGTAAGACCCAGCGAAGTCAAGTTACTTGACACAGATGATACAACTAGTGAGAAGGGCAGAAATAATGTAGGATACAAGTCGCTTGTCTACCATATAAGTGGTTTGGTTTTTTTTTTAACACGACATTATATTGTTTTCCATTTTTAAAACAATTTCTTATTTCACAATAAAGAATGTATAGTCCGGGACACAATTTAAAATCCATTAATATCTCTTTGTTAAAAATGTTCCAGCTACTATGAATGCCAGGAAGACCTCAAGTTTATTTATCAAGCCAGGTTATTAATGTGTTTTGAAGATCCCTAGGATCACTTGACCTTCATCATTGTACCTATGAGGCAGATAAAACTGCTACTAAATGGCTTATAAAACACAAATCGTCATGCACTATTGCTTAATAATTTATAACCTTAACTGGAAAGTGAGTCTTCAATAAACTTTACTTGTGAATAACAATTTGTGAAATTTTTACAAGTTGGAGAGCACCCAGATACAAATTGGTGAGCATCTGGAGAGTAGTCCTTTATTCCACAGGGTTATAGAAGGTTGGAGCAAATGATTGTCACTTAGAGAATCTGAGCTGCTGAGTTTTCTTTTTCAAAATTGGATGACAGGACTTTTCATCTTTCTATGATATTGGCTTCCTTTCAGCTTTCAAATAAGAGTATAAAATAATCGGTAGAAAATCAACCAGGTAGAAGAACCCCAAATATATGAGAGTGTGTTTGGCTTTTTGAGAGAGTTTTCAGTTAGATCTAGTAGCTTGTGTATATATTATTTTCTCTACTCATTTCCAATATTAATGCTGAAGATTAACCTTTTTGAAATCAAAATTGTATTCATGAAGGACATAAGAACTAGTTTTTAATAGCTTTACTGATGCCTTTCAGCCTGTCTTTCTGGACATCAGTTAGTGTATGAGGTGGTCTGAGGTACTCGGAAGAGAGGGAGTAGTGGGCTGGGACACAGTCCCTCATTCTGCTTCCTGTCTAAATGTGTACAAGTTTCTCATCAGTTAAGTAGGACATGAGCACTGATATTGAAGGCATCTCTGACCCATTGGAAGACCTGTCTTATTCCAGGCAGGCAGGTGTTCAGGGCCTGGACCCCAAGCATCTGGATGTTTTATAGCATATTGTTAGCAGCTGATTAGAACAGATTTTGTTTTTAGTCTAGGAAAGGCACTAGAAAGCTATTCTACAACTGTCATTTGAGGTTATATATGTAGTACCTGCAGCTTTGCTCTAAAGCAGATATTCCTGAAAGAAAACAGCTTTGTGCAGTGACTGAATATATTCTTTCCTTTAGGTTTCATTTCCAGGACTGTATGATAAAGGGTCTCCATTTAAGCTACTTGTATCTTCCTGCCTGAAGCTTCATACACTGCAGTAATAGCAGTCCTGATAAAGTCAGTGTGCTTTGGGTATGAGGCAGGGTAAGGGACCAGGAGAAGAGAGATATGGGAAGGTGTTGGGGTAAATTTTGGCGTCGCAGGACCAGAGTGCATCAGGAGGACTGTATTGGTCTTCTAGAGCTGTCATAACAAATGTGTCACAGAGTGGGTGGCTTAAACATCAGACATTTATTTTCTTACAGTTCTGGAGACTGGAAATCCAAGATCAAGGTGCTGGCATGGTTGGTTTCTGGCAAGTTCTCTCTTCCTGGCTTTCAGACAGATGCTCTGTGCATACACATCCCTGGTGTCTCTCTCTCTTAAGGACATTAATCCTATTGGATTAGAGCCCCACCTTTATGACCTCATTTAACTTTACCTCTTTAAGGAGTCTGTCTCCAAATACAGTCACATTGGGGATTAGGACTTCAACATATGGATTTTTGGGGAGACACAATCTGGGCCATAACAGGGCCAGCATTCCCTCATGGCTTTACCAATAGTGGCCATGGCTTTGTCAAACAGTTGTCAGTTGGTTCAGGAGTAACAATTAGACTTGCATGTTGTATTGAAAAAATAAGCCTAAAGGATGATCTTAACCACATAGGGAACTGAGGCCAGGCAGCCACAGGGATGTTCAGGGAAATCTTTAGGGCTGTAGAAATTCTGTTTAAATCAGAAATCCTACAAGTCGGGAAGAAGACAATGAACCTTACCAAGTGACCATGTTGGTGGACGTAAGCATTCTAGAGTAACTACTCAGAGTGTGATCCATTATTCATCTAGTTCTCCATGCTGCTTCTCTCCTATTTGCCCCAAGCTAGTTCATATGTCAATATCAAATGAGGCCTTTCCATTGACACCAGGCTTTGTTGGTGACTGATCACCTCATTGAAGGTGAATTTAAGACTTAGTGCTTCATCTTAGAAATAGGTGGTGGGAAATTAATGTCTCCCTTAAAATATGTGGCAGCTAATTTATATGAATCATTATAGCACACTCAATATATGTCAAGGTCTCCTACAGTCAAGATGTTAGATGCTGCTGATGAGTCTCTTGACATTTGAGAGATGAAGGCAGTCAATCTATATTTGATGATGGTTACTTCAGATATAAGGCAAGGCTTTTGTGTTTTCATTTAGATTTTTAAAATATTCCTGAAATTAGGCTATAAAATGTCTCCTTTTGACATAATAAAGGCCTGTGTATATGACACATATCCTTTAGTGATCTTTCAAAGCAAACCTATTTCTGGAGGTTCAGCATTTTCTTAGGAAAACACTCTCAGAAATAAAACTTTGGTCAAGCATTTGTTCTTTGATTTAACAAATTGTTCTTTGATTTATCAAGTGCCTGCTGTTTGTCAGGCACTGTGCCTGGTGCTGAAGAGATCAGGTAGACAAGTTGCTTATTCTTGGAGCATAGATTCTCATGTGGGAATAAACATTGACAGAACAAATAAATGCACAAAAGAAAGATCCAACAGGGCTAGGCATATATTTAGGGCTAGGCAGATATTTAAAATAGGGTGCTCTGAAAGGTGGTCAAGGGATATCTATTTGAGGAGGAAACGCTTAAGGCACCAGCCATGCACTGATCAGGGCAAAGGCATGGCAAACCCAGAGGCCAGTAGGTGAGAAGTTTCTACAGCTGAAACAAGCTTGGTGTGTTTAAAGAACTGAAAGAAGGCCATTATTGCTGGAGCATAGAGGGTGAGAGGAGAGAGTGATATAAAATGAGAAGTTTAGTGATGCTGCTGGAAGCAAGCTTTGTAGAACTTTGGAGAAGTGGAGAGTTCATATTTTTATCTAAGTACCTTGGGAAACCACTAGACGTTTTTGAAATTCTGCTTTGTTTGCTTTGAGGAGACTGGATTGGAAGGGGCAAGAGTGCAAGTTGCAAGACATGTGGAAGGTTTTTTCAGTAGTCCAGGATGGAGATGAGAATGGTTTAGTCTGGCGTGGCAGTATTGAGGATTGAAAGAAGTTCATGGATTTGGGTTACATTTGGATTATGTTTGTCTGTGTGGTGGTATCTTTAACTAAACTGGAGAAATCAGAAAGAGGGGCAGGCACAGAGAGAGTGGAGGGAGGGAGTGGAAATCAGAAGTGATGATTTCCTTTACAGAAAATATTCCTCTCTATAGCCTGCCTTAAATGTTGACATTTTAAAAAATCTTGAACTTTTATTTTTTTTTGAAATTGATTAATACTAATCTATACTCTTGCTTTTTAAGATAATTTAAATTTATTAGCTCTCATCAGATGTTTTATCCTTCCTGTAAACTTTAAGATCATTTTATCCAAATACCCACTGCCACCCCAACCACACACCAACATAAAATTGTAAAAAATTTCCATTCAAACTCCAATTAGAATGTCACTGAGATTATTAATTTTGGGAAATTTAGTCTTTTTCATATGTTGTCTTCCCATCCATGAACATGGTATATTATTCCACATGTTCATAAAATTTTATAATTTTCTTCATATAGGATTTGTGCTTTTCTTGTTAAACTTATTCCCAAGTACTTTTACTATTTATTGCTATTTTGAATTTTTTTCCCTGAATACCGTATTCTTTCTTTAGGTGATTTATAGCTGAAACAGAGAAAAACTATTGCTTTTTTGGAATTTGTGCTATATTCCACACCCTACCAAATGCTCTTATTAATGCTATTAGATTTTTCCATGAATAGATTACATTTTCTAATCATTCAGTTATGTCAACAAAAAGAGGCTTTTAAAACTCTTCTGTTCTAATGCTTATATTAAATGCTTAGTCATTTAATTTTCTTGTATTTATTAGAACTTTTGAAACAATGCTAAATAATAATGGCAATAGCTGAATTTAACTGAAATTAAAATAGAAATTTTAGTGGTTTACCATTAGGGAAAATGTTCTTGGTTTTTAGTAAATGTCTTGATTCTAATACATTTTATCTTACTGGGGATTTTTATCAGGAATGGTTGTTGAACTTTATTAAATGAAATTTCAGCATTTATTGATATGATATTTCTTTATTTTGTTGGTACAATAGATTATGTGGATAAAACTCCTGATTATGTTGATATATAGATTATATTGATATAATACCTTGCTTTCCTAAAATAAGAATTTCTTGGTCACAGTGTATTAATATTTTGATATATTGCTGAATCTTATTTGTTAATACTGTGTTAAGCATTTATACATGGAAGTCAAATTGAACAAATATGAATAAGGACATAAATGAAAATTAAAAATATATGACATAAAGAAATTTTATGGGACCCCGGAGGAAGATGGCGGAAGAGTAAGACGCGGAGATCACCTTCCTCCCCACAGATACATCAGAAATTCATCTATACGTGGAACAACTCCTACAGAACACCTACTGAACGCTGACAGAAGACCTCAGACCCCTCAAAAGGCAAGAAACTCCCCCATATACCTGGGTAGGACAAAAGAAAAAAGAATAAACAGAGACAAAAGGATAGGGACGGGACCTGCACCAGTGGGAGGGAGCCGTGAAGGAGGGAAGGTTTCTACACACTACAAGCCCCTTCGCGGGCGGAGACTGCAGGTGGCGGAGGGGGAAAGCTTCGGAGTAGCGGAGGAGAGCACAGCAACAGGGGTGTGGAGGGCAAAGCGGAGAGATTCCGCCACAGAGGATCGGTGCCCTCAGGCACTCACCAGCCCGAGAGGCTTGTCTGCTCGGCCGCCGTGGCGGGGTGGGGGGGGGGGGCTGGGAGCTGAGGCTCGGGTATCGGCTTTCAGTCAGAGCGCAGGGAGAGGACTGGGGCTGGCGGCAGGAAGAGAGCCTGAAGGGGTTAGTGCACCACGGCTAGCCCGGAGGGAGTCCGGGGAAAGGGTCTGGAGCTGCCGAAGAGGCAAGAGAGTTTTTTCCCTTTTGTTTCCTGGTGCGCGAGGAGAGGGCATTAAGAAGGCTGCTTAGGGAAGCGCCGGAGACAGGCGCGAGCCGCGGGTAAGGCGCGGACCTCGGAGACGGGCGTGGGCGGCCGCCGCCGCTGCCGCCGCCGTCGCCGCGGCCCACCGCCGCGGCCCGCCGCCGACGCCGCCGACGCCGCAGCCCGCCGCCGACGCCGCCGCGGCCCGCCGCCGCCAACGCCGCGGCCCGCCGCCGACGCCGCCGCGGCCCGCCGCCGCCAACGCCGCCGCGGCCCGCCACCGCCGCCCGCCGCCGCCGACGCCGCCGCCCGCCGACGCCGACGCCGCGGCCCGCCGCCGACGCCCGCCGCCGCGGGGCCTGTGTGCGGGCGCAGGTCGCTGTCCGCCCCGCCTTCCGGGGGGCCTGTGCACCCCGCCACTGCCGGGGTCCCGAGACCCGGGGACGGCTTTCCCGGTAAAGCGCACGGAGCGCCACGGGCTGCTGCAACGTCACGCCGGCCTCTGCCGCCGCAGGCCCGCCCCACACTGCGCGCCCCTCCCTCCCCTCGGCCTGAGTGAGCCAGAGCCCCCGAATCAGCGGCTCCTTTAAACCCGTCCTGTCTGAGCGAAGAACGGACGCCCTCCGGCGACCTACGCACAGAGGCGGGGCCGGGTCCAAGGCTGAGACCCGGGAGCTGTGAGAGCAGAGACAGGGAAATCTCTCTGTGCAGCCTCGGAGGCAGCGGATTAAAGCTCCACGGTCCATTTGATGTGCCCTGCGTCTGTGGAGTGCATGAATGGACAGCGAATCATCCCAAATTGAGGAAGTGGACTTTGAGGACAAGATTTAAGACTTTCCCCCCTTTTCCTCTTTTTACAACGAATTATTCCAAATTGAGGAGGTGGACTTGGAGAGCAAGATTTTTGATTTTTCCCCCTCCTGCTCTCTTTTTGTGAATGTGTATGTGTAATCTTCTGTGTAAGATTCTCTCTGTATAGCTTTGCTTCCACCATATGTCCCAGGGTTCTATCGGTCCGTTGTTTTTTTTTTTTTTTTTCAATAATTACTTTCTAATTTTAATAACGCTACTATATTTCATACTTTATTCTAATTTACTTTACCTGCTCTTTCTTTTTTTCCTACCTTCCCTTCCTCCCTCCCTCCCTCCGCTCCTCCTTTCCTTCTTTCTTCTTTCCTCCCTCCCTCCCTCCCACCCTTCTTCTTTCCACTTTCTTTTTCTTTCCTTCCTCCCTCCCTCCCTCCTGTCTTTCTTTCTTTCTTTCCTTCCTCCCTCCCTCCCTCCCTTCTTCCATTCACTCTTCCTTTTGCTTTCATTCCTCCCTCCCTTCCTCCTTTCTTTCCTTCTTTCTTTCCATCCTTCCTCCCTCCCTCCTTTCTTCCTTCCTTCCTTCCTTCCTTTCTTCCCTTCTTCCTTTCTTTCCCTCTCTCTTTCTTTCTTCTACTAATTCTTTCTCTCTACCTTTTCTCCCTGTTATTCTGAGCCGGGTGGATGAAAGGCTCTTGGTGCTGCAGCCAGGAGCCAGTGCTGTGCCTCTGAAGTGGGAGAGCCAACTTCAGGACACGGGTCCACAAGAGACCTCCCAGCTCCACATAATATCAAGCAGCGAAAATCTCCCAGAGATCTCCATCCCAACACCAGCACCCAGCTTCAGTCAACGACCAGCAAGCTACAGTGCTGGTCACCCTATGCAAAGCAACTAGCAAGGCAGGAACACAACCCCACCCATTAGCAGAGAGGCTACCTAAAAACATAATAAGGCAATAGGCACCCCAAAACACACCACCAGACGTGGACCTGTCCCCCAGAAAGACAAGATCGAGCCTCAACCACCAGAACACAGGCTCTAGTACCCCCCACCAGGAAGCCTACACAACCTACTGAAACAACCTTAGCCACTGGGGTCAGACACCAAAAACAACGGGAACTACGAATCTACAGCCTGCAAAAAGGAGACCCCAAACACAGTAACATAAGCAAAATGAGAAGACAGAAAAACACACAGCAGGTAAAGGAGCAAGATAAAAACCTCCCAGACCTAACAAATGAAGAGGTAATAGGCAGTCTACCTGAAAAAGAATTCAGAATAATGATAGTAAAGCTGATCCAAGATTCTATTTCCAAGATCCATAATCTTGGAAATAGAATAGACAAAATGCAAGAAACAGTTAACAAGGACCTAGAAGAACTAAAGATGAATCAAGCATCGATTAAAAACACAATAAATGAAATGAAAAATACTCTAGATGGGATCAATAGCAGAATAACTGAGGCAGAAGAACGGATAAGTGAGGTGGAAGATAAAATAGTGGAAATAACTGATGCAGAGCAAAATAAAGAAAAAAGAATGAAAAGAACAGAGGACAGTCTCAGAGACCTCTGGGACAACATTAAACGCACCAACATTCGAATTATAGGGGTTCCAGAAGAAGAAGAGAAAAAGAAAGGGACTGAGAAAATATTTGAAGAGATTATAGTTGAAAACTTCCCCAATATGGGAAAGGAAATAGTTAATCAAGTCCAGGAGGCACAGAGAGTCCCATACAGAATAAATCCAAGGAGAAATACACCAAGACACATATTAATCAAACTGTCAAAAATTAAACACAAAGAAATCATATTAAAAGCAGCAAGGCAAAAACAACAAATAACACACAAGGGAATCCCCATCAGGATAACAGCTGATCTCTCAGCAGAAACTCTACAAGCCAGAAGGGAGTGGCAGGACATAATTAAAGTGATGAAGGAGAGAAACCTGCAACCAAGATTACTCTACCCAGCAAGGATCTCATTCAGATTTGATGGAGAAATTAAAACGTTTACAGACAAGCAAAAGCTGAGAGAGTTCAGCACCACCAAACCAGCTCTACAACAAATGCTAAAGGAACTTCTCTAGGCAAGAAGCACAACAGAAGGAATATACCTACAATAACAACCCAAAGCAATTAAGGAAATGGGAATAGGAACATACATATCAATAATTACCTTAAATGTAAATGGACTAAATGCTCCCACCAAAAGACACAGAGTGGCTGAATGGATACAAAAACAAGACCCATATATATGCTGTCTACAAGAGACCCACTTCAGACCTCGAGACACATACAGATTGAAAGTAAAGGGATGGAAAAAGATATTCCATGCAAATGGAAATCAAAAGAAAGCTGGAGTAGCAATTCTCATATCAGACAAAATAGACTTTAAAATAAAGACTATTAGAAGAGACAAAGAAGGACACTACATAACGATAAAGGGATCGATCCAAGAAGAAGATATAACAATTGTAAATATTTATGCACCCAACATAGGAGCACCTCAATACATACGGCAAATACTAACAGCCATAAAAGGGGAAATCGACAGTAACACAATCATAGTAGGGGACTTTAACACCCCACTTTCACCAATGGACAGATCATCCAAAATGAAAATAAATAAGGAAACACAAGCTTTAAATGATACATTAAACAAGATGGACTTAGTTGATATTTATAGGACATTCCATCCAAAAACAACAGAATACACATTTTTCTCAAGTGCTCATGGAACATTCTCCAGGATAGATCATATCTTGGGTCACAAATCAAGCCTTGGTAAATTTAGGAAAATTGAAATTGTATCAAGTATCTTTTCCGACCACAATGCTATGAGACTAGACATCAATTATAGGAAAAGATCTGTAAAAAATACAAACACATGGAAGCTAAACAATACACTACTCAATAACGAAGTGATCACTGAAGAAATCAAAGAGGAAATTAAAAAATACCTAGAAACAAATGACAATGGAGACACGACGACCCAAAACCTATGGGACGCAGCAAAAGCAGTTCTAAGGGGGAAGTTTATAGCAATACAATCCCACCTTAAGAAACAGGAAACATTTCGAGTAAACAACCTGACCCTGCACCTAAAGCAATTAGAGAAAGAAGAACAAAAAACCCCCAAAGCTAGCAGAAGGAAAGAAATCATAAAGATCAGATCAGAAATAAATGAAAAAGAAATGAAGGAAACGATAGCAAAGATCAACCAAACTAAAAGCTGGTTCTTTGAGAAGATAAACAAAATTGACAAACCATTAGCCAGACTCATCAAGAAAAGAAGGGAGAAGACTCAAATCAATAGAATTAGAAATGAAAAAGGAGAAGTAACAACTGACACTGCAGAAATACAAAAGATCATGAGAGATTACTATAAGCAACTCTATGCCAATAAAATGGACAACCTGGAAGAAATGGACAAATTCTTAGAAATGCACAACCTGCCAAGACTGAATCAGGAAGAAATAGAAAATATGAATAGACCAATCACAAGCACTGAAATTGAAACTGTGATTAAAAATCTTCCATCAAACAAAAGCCCAGGACCAGATGGCTTCACAGGCGAATTCTATCAAACGTTTAGAGAAGAGCTAACACCTATCCTTCTCAAACTCTTCCAAACAATATCAGAGGAAGGAACACTCCCAAACTCATTCTACGAGGCCACCATCACCTTGATACCAAAACCAGGCAAGGATGTCACAAAGAAAGAAAACTACAGGCCAATATCACTGATGAACATAGATGCAAAAATCCTCAATAAAATACTAGCAAACAGAATCCAACAGCATATTAAAAGGATCATACACCATGATCAAGTGGGGTTTATTCCAGGAATGCAAGGATTCTTCAATATACGCAAATCAATCAATGTGATACACCATATTAACAAGTTGAAGGAGAAAAACCATATGATCATCTCAATAGATGCAGAGAAAGCTTTTGACAAAATTCAACACCCATTTATGATAAAAACCCTGCAGAAAGTAGGCATAGAGGGATCTTTCCTCAACATAATAAAGGCCATATATGACAAACCCACAGCCAACATTGTCCTCAATGGTGAAAAACTGAAACCATTTCCACTAAGATCAGGAACAAGACAAGGTTGCCCACTCTCACCACTCTTATTCAACATAGTTTTGGAAGTTTTAGCCACAGCAGTCAGAGAAGAAAAGGAAATAAAAGGAATCCAAATCGGAAAAGAAGAAGTAAAGCTCTCACTGTTTGCAGATGACATGATACTGTACATAGAGAATCCTAAAGATGCTACCGAAAAACTACTAGAGCTAATCAATGAATTTGGTAAAGTAGCAGGATACAAAATTAATGTACAGAAATCTCTGGCATTCCTGTACACTAATGATGAAAAATCTGAAAATGAAATCAAGAAAACACTCCCATTTACCATTGCAACAAAAAGAATAAAATATCTAGGAATAAACCTACCTAAGGAGACAAAAGACCTGTATGCAGAAAATTATAAGACACTGATGAAAGAAATTAAAGAAGATACAAATAGATGGAGAGATATACCATGCTCCTGGATTGGAAGAATCAATATTGTGAAAATGACTGTACTACCCAAAGCAATCTACAGATTCAATGCAATCCCTATCAAACTACCACTGGCATTTTTCACAGAACTAGAACAAAAAATTTCAAAATTTGTTTGGAAAAACAAAAGACCCCGAATAGCCAAAGCAATCTTGAGAACGAAAAACGGAGCTGGAGGAATCAGGCTCCCTGACTTCAGACTATACTACAAAGCTACAGTAATTAAGACAGTGTGGTACTGGCATAAAAACAGAAAGATAGATCAGTGGATCAGGATAGAAAGCCCAGAGATAAACCCATGCACATATGGCCAACTTATCTTTGATAAAGGAGGCAGGAATGTACAGTGGAGAAAGGACAGCCTCTTCAATAAGTGGTGCTGGGAAAACTGGACAAGGACATGTAAAAGTCTGAGATTAGATCATTCCCTAACACCATACACAAAAATAAGCTCAAAATGGATTAAAGACTTAAATGTAAGGCCAGAAACTATCAAACTCTTAGAGGAAAACATAGGTAGAACACTCTATGACATAAATCACAGCAAGATCCTTTTGGACCCACCTCCTAGAGAAATGGAAATAAAAACAAAGATAAACAAATGGGACCTAATGAAACTTCAAAGCTTTTGCACAGCAAAGGAAACCATAAACAAGACGAAAAGACAACTCTCAGAATGGGAGAAAATATTTGCAAATGAAGCAACTGACAAAGGATTAATCTCCAAAATTTATAAACAGCTCATGCAGCTCAATAGCAAAAAAACAAACAACCCAATCCAAAAATGGGCAGAAGACTTAAATAGGCATTTCTCCAAAGAAGATATACAGACTGCCAACAAACACATGAAAGAATGCTCAACATCATTAATCATCAGAGAAATGCAAATCAAAACTACAATGAGATATCATCTCACACCAGTCAGAATGGCCATCATCAAGAAATCTAGAAACAATAAATGCTGGAGAGGGTGTGGAGAAAAGGGAACACTCTTGCACTGCTGGTGGGAATGTGAATTGGTACAGCCACTATGGAGAACAGTATGGAGGTTCCTTAAAAAACTACAAATAGAACTACCATATGACCCAGCAATCCCACTACTAGGCATATACCCTGAGAAAACCATAATTCAAAAAGAGACATGTACCAAAATGTTCATTGCAGCTCTATTCACAATAGCCCGGAGCTGGAAACAACCTAAGTGTCCATCATCGGATGAATGGATAAAGAAGATGTGGCACATATATACAATGGAATATTACTCAGCCATAAAAAGAAACGAAACTGAGCTATTTGTAATGAGGTGGCTAGACCTAGAGTCTGTCATACAGAGTGAAGTAAGTCAGAAAGAGAAAGACAAATACCGTATGCTAACACACATATACGGAATTAAAAAAAAAAAATGGCATGAAGAACCTAGGGGTAAAACGGGAATAAAGACACAGACCTACTTGAGAATGGACTTGAGGATATGGGGAGGGGGAAGGGTAAGCTGTGACAAAGCGAAAGAGAGGCATGGACATATATACACTACCAAACGTGGGGTAGATAGATGGTGGGAAGCGGCCGCATGGCACAGGGAGATCAGCTCGGTGCTTTGTGACCGCCTGGAGGGGTGGGATGGGGAGGGTGGGAGGGAGGGAGATGCATGAGGGAAGGGATGTGGGAACAGATGTATGTGTATGACTGATTCACTTTGTTATAAAGCAGAAACTAATAAAAAATTAAAAAAAAAAAAAGAAATTTTATATTTAAAAATTTAAAATACGTTCCATAAACTCTATTAAACATATATATATGTATAGAAAGAAACTTACAACCCTCAAACATAATACACAGTTTCACAAATATAACCTTTGAATGTTTATTAAAATTGAGTGTGTACTTAGCTACAAATTCCAAAAAAGTCAGTGTTTTACAGGCTACATTTTTACTTAAACACTAATGAAATTAAAATGAAAAATTAAATGTGATTAAAAACTATCTCTATTTAAAAAAGCACACCCCCTGATAAACCTTGTATCAATTTTTAACTCAAAATTATAAAACAAAGGAATATACTTTATGCAAAAAAACTATGGGACACAGTGAAAGATAGAAAAAGTTTTATGGCTTTATGTGCTTTCATTTTTAAAGACATAAAAAAAATGTACACCATAAGAAATTAGAAAAAGCACAGATTTCCAGTATTTATACTTTGTCTCTTTTGCTTTCCAATTTCCATCTTTTTGTATTTTTGTGCTATGCTTTGAAATACATCTTCCATATGCTCTTCCAAACCACTAGTATGGGTCTCAAAAATGACTAACTTCTATTTCAGTCAGCCACTGAGTAATTTATAGGATAATTTTCTTTATCTCCCCAAAATGTTTCTTTGTGCTGTGTTTGAACTTAAGTCCCCATGCGGAGCTCTTTTAATTTCTGTTTACCTTTGCTATACTTCAGCCACTTCCCTGAGTGGAAGTTCCATCTGTTCGGACTGGCTTTTCTCCCTGCTTGTTGAGCCTGTAAGCAGTCTTCTGACTCAGAAGAGGTAGACAGGTTGAACTTGTTAGTAGAGGAAAGTGAGTTGTTCCAGGCTGCTTTTCTTTCTTTTTTCTTTTAAGAATCCTCTGCTCTGATTTGACTTAAATTCACTTTGTGTTAAGGATTTCAGTTCGTGATAATCATGGGTAAACTTACCAGCCAATTTTCACCTTTGGTGGAGGCCACAATGTCAAGGACATGTTAGAAATTAACTATGGATGCTGACAGAGTGAAGATTATGGGACATACAAATGGAATTTGGAAAAGATGGAAGATCTGTATATGTCAGATGGTAGGTAAAGCATCATGGAAAATATGGAACTTAAGAAGGCAGGTTATGGACAAGAAAAGGAATAAAGTTGATGGGTACAGATAATAATATTATAGAGAAGTTCTAGTTCTGGGCTGAAGATGTTTTCTTGATCCTGGAGGCCAAGAAAATTTCTTTAAAGTGTTTGGTTAGACATTATGAAATCAATATTTAACAGTATTAGTTGACGACTGGAGTGAAGTGAGATTGAGATCAACACTTCTTAGGAGATACAGGGGAAGACTCCAAGTTGACTAAGGATTAAAACCTGATGTCTCATGGATTCTATTATTTATATAAAATTTTTTATATTGAGAAGTTTCTATTTGATTTTACTAAGAATATTTTTACAAACCAAGATGGCATAGGAGATGAGTTCATAACAAGTCACTATAACTGTTAATAGTGGTGGCTGGAAGTGGGGCCAGAGAGTGGGGGTGGAGGGGGGGTGGATCTCATCTAGTGTGGATAAGGAAAAAAGGCACTTCTTAAGAGGTTTAAAAAAGAGCCAAAAGATGGGAATTCAAGAGTTGCCATTACATGTCCATACTACCCAAAGCAATCACAGATTTAGTGCAATCCCTATCAAAATACTCAGGACATTTTTCACGGAACTGGAACAAACAACCCTAATATCTATATGGAATCACAAAAGACCCTGAATTGCCAAAGAAGTCCTGAGAAAAAAGAACAAAGCTACCCTGGGAGCTAACCCTCCCAGACTTCAGACTATACTACAAAGCTACAGTAATCAAAACACTGTGATATTGGCACAAAAACAGACATTTAGATCAATGGAACAAAATAGAAAGCCCAGAAATAAACCCACAAATAAACCTATCTAAGGAGGCAAAAGACCTGTACGCAGAAAACTATAAAATACTGATGCAAGAAATCAAAGACAACACAAAGAGATGGAGAACTATACCATGTCTTGGATTGGAAGAATCAATACTGTGAAAATGACTATACTACCCAAAGCAATCTACAGATTCAGTGCAATCCCTATCAAATTACTAATGGCATTTTCCACAGAACCAGAACAAAAAAATTTACAATTTGTATGGAAACACAAAAGACCTCGAATAGCAAAAGCAATCTTGAGAAATAAAAATGGAGCTGGAGGAATCAGGCTCCCTGACTTCATACTATACTACAAGACTACAGTAATCGAGACAGTATGGTACTGGCACAAAAACAGAAATATAGATCAATGGAACAGAATAGAAAGCCCAGAGATAAACTCACGCACCTATGGTCAACTAATCTATGACAAAGGAGCCCAGAATATACAATGGAGCAAAGATAGCCTCTTCAATAAGTGGTTCTGGAAAAACTGGACAGCTACTTGTAAAAGAATGAAATTAGAACACTCCCTAACACCATACACAAAAATAAACTCTAAATGGATTAAAGACCTAAATGTAAGACCGGACACTATAAAACTCCTAGAGGAAAACATAAGCAGAACACTCTTTGACATAAATCACAGCAAGATCTTTTTTGACCCACCTTCTAGAGTAACGGGAGTAAAAACAAAAATAAACAAATGGGACCTAATGAAACTTAAAAGCTTTTGCACAGCAAAGGAAACCATAAATAAGACGAAAAGGCAACCCTCAGAATGGTAGAAAATATTTGCAAACGAAGCACCTGACTAAAGTTTAAAGTCCAAAATATACAGATAGCTCATGAAGCTCAATATCAAAAAACCAAACAACCCAATTAAAAAATAGGCACAAGACCTGAACAGACATTTCTCAAAGAAAACATACAGATGGCCAACAAACACATGAAAAGATGTTCAACATCACTAATTATTAGAGAAATGCAAATAAAAACTACAATGAGATATCACCTCGTACTAGTCAGAATGGCATTTATCACAAAATGTACAAACAACAAATGCTGGAGAGGGTGTGGAGAAAAGGGAACCCTCTTGCACTGTTGATGGGAATGTAAATTGATACAGCCACTATGGAGAACAATATGGAGGTTCCTTAAAAAACTAAAAATAGAACTACCATATGAGCTAGCAATACCACTACTAGGCATATACCCAGAGAAAACCATAATTCAAAACAGACATATGCACCCCAATGTTCATTGCAGCACTATTTACCATAACTAGGTCATGGAAGCAACCTAAATGCCCATCAACAGAGGAGTGGATAAAGAAGATGTGGTTATATATATGCAATGGAATATTACTCAGCCATAAAAAGGAACAAAATTGGGTCATTTGTAGAGACGTGGATGGACCTAGAGACTGTCATACAGAGTGAAGTAAGTCAGAAAGAGAAAAACAAATATCGCATATTAATGCATATATGTGGAATCTGAAAAAGTTGGTATAGATGATCTTATTTACAAAGCAGAAATAGAGACACAGACGTAGAGAACAAACGCATGGATACCAAGGGGGAAGGGGGGTGGGATGAATTGGGAGATTGGGATTGACATATACACACTATTGATACTATGTATAAAGTACATAACTAATGAGAACCTACTGTATAGCACAGGGAACTCTACTTAGTACTCTGTGGTGACCTAAATGAGAAGGAAATCCAAAAAAGAGGGGATATATGTATACATATAGTTGATTCACTTTGCTGTACAGTGTAAACTAGCACAATGGTAAGGCAGCTATCCTCCAATAAAAATTTTTTTTAAATCTATGACAAAAGAGACAAGAATATACAATGGAGAAAAGACAGTCTCTTCAACAAGTGGTACTGGGTAAACGGGACAGCCAAATGTAAAACAAATAAATTAGAACATTCCCTCACACCATATACAAAAATAAACTCAAAATGGTTTAAAGACGTAAATGTAAGACATGAAGCCATAAAACTCCTAGAAGAGAACATAAATTGTAGCAGTATGTTCTTAGATCAGTCCCCCAAGGCAAAGGAAATAAAAGCAAAAATAAACAAATGGGACCGAATTAAACTTAAAAGCCTTTGCACAGCAGATGAAACCATCAACAAAATGAAAAGGCAACCTATGGAATGGGAGAAAATATGTGCAAATGATGCAATGGGCAAGGGGTTAATACCCAAAGTGTACAAACAGCTCATACAACTTAATATCGAAAACCCAAACAATACAAGCAAAAAAAGGACAGGCGACTTGAGTAGACATTTTTCTAAAGAAGACATACAGATGGCTAACAGGCACATGAAATGATGCTCAGCATCGCTAATCAGAGAAATGCAAATCAAAACCACAGTGAGGTACATCTCACACCTGTTAGAAAGGCTGTCATCAAAAAGACCACTGATAACAAATGTTGGCAAGAATGTGGAGAAAAGGGAACCCTTGTACACTGTTGGTGGGAATGTAAATTGGTGCAGCCACTATGAAAAATAGTGTGGAGGTTCCTTAAAAAACTAAAAATAGAATTACCATATGATCCAGCAATTTCACTCCTGGGTATATATTTGAAGAAAATGGAAATGATAATTCAAAAAGATACATGCACCCCAATGTTCATAGCAGCACTATTTACAATAGCCAAGACATGGAAGCAACTCAAGTGCCTATCAATAGACAATTGGCTTAAGAAGATGTGGTATACATATACAATGGAATATTATTCAGCCATAAAAAGAATGAAATACTGCCATTTGCAGCAACATGGACCTAGAGAATATTATGATTAGTGAAATAAGACAAAGACAAATACTATATGATATCACTTATATGTGGAATCTAAAAAATAATCCAAAATTTTAAATACAAAACAGAAACAGAGTCACAGACATAGAAACTTACTTGTGGTTGCCAAAGGGGAGAGGGAAGAAGGGAGGGACAAATTACGGGTATGGTATTAACAGATGCAAACTACTGTATATAAAATAGGTAAGCAACAAGGACTTATTGTATAGCACAGAGAACTATACCAATTATCTTGTAATAACCTATAATGGAATATCATCTGCAAGAATACTGAATCACTATGCTGTACACCTGAAACTAACACAATATTGTAAAGCAACTATATACTTCAATTAAAAAAAAAGAGTTGCCATTAGAGATTTAGGAAGACCACTTATTTTTCCAGCCTTAGGTTTGGTGTTGAGCAGATTCTTTGGCTGCCAGCTACTTCTGTGAGTTCAGATTTTCATGAAGAGATGGTCTCTTTTGGAAATAAATTCCTTTTCACGCATTCTCTTCACAGAAAAAAGAGAAAAGTATGCAGGTCATAAGTCATCAAAGGATCATCTTAGTATTTGTCTTTTATCTTCTTTCATTTGAAAGGAAATTTTGATGGGCTCCTAATATGCCTATCACAAAGTATGATGGATTTAAAAGAATTAAATATGAAAATTTTATAATGTTTAAGTGATTTATGAAAACTCCCGCAAACCACTATAAGAATCTTGCTCCAAATATTTTGATAGGTGAAAAGTTGTACTAGATATTTTATTGTAAGTGGGTAATTTTGAAGACTTGGGTACAAATGTGAACATATTTATCACTTTTTTCCCCTAAATTATTTGTGCTTTTTGGCATTAAGAAATCATTTTCTACTCTCAGGTCAAAAAGATATTCTACATTTTCTTCCACATATCTTTACAGTTTTTCACATTTAGATCTTTGATCCACTTGAAATTTATTTTTGTATTTTTCTTGTAGAATGAAGTAGGGGTCTAATTTTATTTTCCCCCTGACACAATTTATTGTAGGATATATGTAGGATATATCTCTTTTTCCAATGATTCAGATATATATCAACCATACAATCCATTCCTCTAGATGAATGGGTCCATTTTCTGGGCTCTGTATTCTGTTCCATTGGCTCATTTCCTACTTCTATGCCAATACCACATCATCCAAATGACTATAACTTTATACTATCTTGGTCTTTTGTCGGATAAAACCCTCATTTCTTTGTCTTTGTTATAAGACCCTCAAGTTCTTTGTCTTCAAAATTGTCTTGTGTGTTTTATTTATAAACTATTGCCATATCTTCTACTTTTTTTTCTCCTAGGATATTAAGGGACAGTTGTTCTGTCATTATTGAAGCAAGCTGACCTAAATTGTTTGAAACCACCACTCATCACTTTTTTAAACTCTTTAACATTTTTTATCTGTAAATGGGAAAAATGAGTACCACCCTCAGAGTGATGGATGACAATGCATTTAAAGTTTCTCAACCTTTTGAAACATCAGTTCCCGAATCTGTCATAATACATTGTTTATTAAGATTAAACAAGCGAATATATCAGTGTAACACAGTACCAGCACATAAATAGATGCTACTTTTTAAAAGTCATGCACCAAAGCTTCAGGGTGGGAAAACTAAAGGCATGTGTAAGGGTTGTGTGTAGGTAACATAATATGGCAAAGAATGTTGATGCAGAAAAGTGGAAAGAGATGAATTAGAAAGGAAGATAGGGTCAGATAACAAAAAGTATGCAAAGCTAGGGAGTTTAAAGAAGAGAACAAATTTTAGTAAATATTTGGCATTTGCTTGACATACACTACTCATTTATTCCTCTGCTCACCCTGGAGAGGTAATGATGATTATACCCATTGTACTTATGACATCAAGCAACTTACTCAAGTCATTCAGATAAGTGTGAGGCAGCTGGAATCCTTAATCGGAGACATAGTCCCCACATGCCACTGCCAGCCAGCTCAGAGCTGTCCAAACTGCAAGCTCAGGTGGCTCCAGCCAATCAACAACTCTCATAGGCCTTGCTTTTCTAATGTGGGAGAGAAATGATGGTCTTTTGGCTTTGAAAGTCCTACTTACCCTACTCCAACTGCCTTGCAGGGGCCCGGCTCTGCCTGGGCTGCATCCAACTCTCTGCTTGGCAGAACTTCCCCTCAGAGCCTGACTTTGGTCTCTCATCTTTATTATTTTTCTTTAACAATAATATTCTTTAAAAGGAAGTGAAATTCACTTTTCTCCCTTCCTCCTCATTCCTATATCCTTTCTCAGTTGCCTTTGAAGCTGGGTTTTTTTCAACTGCTATAAAAATCAAGTTTGAACATTACAAAAATTCTATTTCAGAAAGTGACAATAATAAAAGTGATGTAAAATCTACTAAACAGGTCTTTGAAAGGTTACATGCTTTTACTCACATCCAGACTTAAATTTAAGGGAAAAGCATTACGAGAATTATGGAGTCCTTACATAATTATAAAAGTTTTAAATCACAAGGAGGACTGTGATTTGCTCTCCACAGCTCCCTTCAGGATTAAAGGACTTATCAGATCAGCTACTGAGAGTGTCACCTGAATATAGCCCTCAGCTGTCAGTCTTCTAGAGAGATTGGAGACTCCTCAACCAAGTTTACAACCTCTTCCTAGGGCAGATCAAAACAGATGACTGATAGACCAACGTGGGACACTCTGAAGGGTCAATTCATCTTCAGAATTCCTCATATGGTCACCTGAGACATTCCATTGAGACAACATTACATCTTCACTTCTCTCTCTGGCCAATCCTGCTTTCATCCCTTCCCTTCCACAGGTGTTGAATGCCAGAGTACTCCCTAATAAACCTCCTAAGTGCTAATTTCTGCTTCAGAATTGGCTTCTTGGGAAACCCAACCTGTGACAGATGGTACCAGAGTGGCCCAAGAGAGAAAATGTGAGGATGTGATTTTGAGGCTATTTCAGCTGGTCCTGGAGACTCCAAAACTGATGGCTGTTGAAGCACAAATAGCCCCTGGAATATGACGGCAAACAGTGCAATTCTTAGAACTTCCCCTAGAGGTAAATTGGAATGGTATATCACTGGAAGAAAATGCATCAGTTCAAGAGATGTTTCCAGCATTTGAGAAATGTGGGAAAATAGTAACTATAAGGAAAATGGAATTGGATGTACATTGTTACCCTCAACGGATGCTGTGAAAGAAAATAACAAAAAGCTGAGAACATTTAATTGGCAATTAAAAGCTAAGTGTGAAACAGATGCTCTCCTCCGTAGCCTATAAAGCAGTGCTTAAAGTGGAAGAGCAGAGAAAACGCCACCCAGCCGTGACAATAGTAGAGCTCCAAAATGGGTTAGGTGCCCAGCCAAAGCAGATCTGCTACGGTAGGACCTTGAAACAAGAGGCAGGGTGATGGTTAAAAATTTTGTGGACCCAAGTGTTCTAATGAGTGGCAAGGTTAGAGAAATAGCTACACAATGCTGACCCATGGAGAGTTTTCTTCTTTTTAACATCTTTATTGGAGTATAATTGCTTTAAAATGGTGTGTTAGTTTCTGCTGTATAACAAACTGAATCAGCTATACATATACATATATCCCCATATGTCCTCCCTCTTACATCTCCCTCCCACCTTCCCTATCCCACCCCTCTAGATGGACACAAAGCACCGAGCTGATCACTCTGTGCTAAGTGGCTGCTTCCCACTAGCTATCTATTTTACATTTGGTAGTGTATATATGTCCATGCCACTCTCTCATTTCGTCCCAGCTTACCCTGCCACCTCCTCGTGTCCTCAAGTCCATTCTCTATGTCTGCGTCTTTATTCCTGTCCTGCCCCTAGGTTCTTCAGAACCATTTTTTTTCGTAGATTCCATATATATGTGTTAACATATGGTATTTGTTTTTCTCTTTCTGACTTACTTCACTCTGTATGACAGTCTCTAGGTCCATCCACCTCACTGCAAATAACTCAATTTCATTTCTTTTTATGGCTGAGTAATATTCCATTGTATATATGTGCCACATCTTCTTTATCCATTCATCTGTTGATGGACACTTAGGTTGCTTCCATGTCCTGACTATTGTAAGTAGAGCTGCAATGAACATTGTGGTATATGTCTCTTTTTGAATTATGGTTTTCTCAGGGTATATGCCCAGTAGTGGGATTGCTGGGTCGTATGGTAGTTCTATTTTTAGTTTTTTAAGGAACCTCCATACTGTTCTCCATAGTGGCTGTATCAATTTACATTCCCAGCAACAGTGCAAGAGGGTCCCCTTTTCTCTACACCCTCTCCAGCATTTATTATTTGTAGATTTTTTAATGATGGCCATTCTGACCAGTGTGAGGTGATACCTCTTTGTACTTTTGACTTGCATTTCTCTAATGATTAGTGATGTTGAGCATCCTTTCATGTGTTTGTTGGCAATCTGTGTATCCTCTCTGGAGAAATATCTATTTAGGTCTTCTGCCCATTTTTGGATTGGGTTGTTTGTTTTTTTTGATATTGAGCTGCATGAGCTGCTTCTATATTTTGGAGATTAATCCTCTGTCAGTTGCTTCATTTGCAAATATTTTCTCCCATTTTAAGGGCTGTCTTTTTGTCTTGTTTATGGTTTCCTTTGCTGTGCAAAAGCTTTTAAGTTTCATTAGGTCCCATCTGTTTATTTTTGGTTTTATTTCCATTTCTGTAGGAGGTGGGGCAAAAAGGATCTTGCTGTGATTTATGTCATGGAGTGTTCTGCCTATGTTTTCCTCTAAGAGTTTTATAGTGTCTGGCCATACATTTAGGTCTTTTAATCCATTTTGAGTTTATGTTTGTGTATGGTGTTAGGGAGTGTTCTAATTTCATTCTTTTACATGTAGCTGTCCAGTTTTCCCAGAACCACTTATGGAAGAGGCTGTCTTTTCTCCATTGTATATTCTTGCCTCCTTTATCAATAATAAGGTGACAATATGTGTGTGGGTTTATCTCTGTGCTTTCTATCCTGTTCCATTGATCTATATTTCTGTTTTTGTGCCAGTACCGTACTGTCTTGATTACTGTAGCTTTGTAGTATAGTCTGAAGTCCAGGAGCCTGATTCTTCCAGCTCTGTTTTTCTTTCTCAAGATTGCTTTGGCTATTCGGGGTCTTTTGTGTTTCCATACAAATTGTGAAATTTTTTATTCTAGTTCTGTGAAAAACGCCATTGGTAATTTGATAGGGATTGCATTGAATCTGTAAATTGCTTTGGGCAGTATAGTCATTTTCACAATGTTGATTCTTCCAATCCAAGAACATGGTATATCTCTCCATCTGTTTGTATCATCTTTAATTTCTTTCATCAGTGTCCTATAGTTTTTGGCATACAGGTCTTTTGTCTCCTTAGGTAGGTTTATTCCTAGGTCTTTTATTCTTTTTGTTGAAATGGTAAATGGGAGTATTTTCTTAATTTCTCTTTCAGATTTTTCATCATTAATGTATAAGGATGCAAGAGATTTCTGTGCATTAATTTTGTATCCTGATACTTCACCAAAATCATTGATTAGCTCTAGTAGTTTCTGATAGCATCTTTAGGATTCTCTATGTATAGTATCATGTCATCTGCAAACAGTGACAGTTTTACTTCTTCTTTTCCAGTTTGTATTCCTTTTATTTCTTTTTCTTCTCTGATTGCTGTGGCTAAAACTTCCAAAACTTTGTTGAATAACAGTGGTGAGAGTTGGCAAACTTGTCTTGTTCCTGATCTTAGTGGAAATGGTTTCATTGAGAATGATGAGAACAATGTTGGCTGTGGGTTTATCATATATGGCCTTTATTATGTTGAGATATGTTCCCTCTATGCCTACTTTCTGGAGGGTTTTTATCATAAATGGGTGTTGAATTTGTCAGATGCTTTTTCTGCATCTATTGAGATGATCATATGGTTTTTCCTCCTTCAATTTGTTAATATGGTTTATCACATTGATTGATTTCCATATATTGAAGAATCCTTGTCTTCCTGGGATAAACACCAGTTGATCATGGTGTATGATCCCTTTAATGTGCTGTTGGATTCTGTTTGCTAGTATTTTGTTGAGGATTTTTGCATCTGTGTTTATCAGTGATATTGGCCTGTAGTTTTCTTTCTTTGTGACATCTTTGTCTGGTTTTGATATCAGGGTGATAGTGACCTCATAGAATGAGTTTGGGAGTGTTCCTCCCTCTGCTATATTTTGTAAGAGCTTGAGAAACATAGGTGTTAGCTCTTCTCTAAATGTTTGATAGAATTCGCCTGTGAAGCCATCTGGTCCTGGGCTTTTGTTTGTTGGAAGATTTTTAATCACAGTCTCAATTTCATTGCTTGTGTTTGGTCTGTTTATATTTTCTATTTCTTCCTGGTTCAGTCTTGGAAGGTTGTGCATATCTAAGAATTTGTCCATTTCTTCCACTTTGTCCATTTTATTGGCATATGGTTGCTTGTAGTAATCTCTCATGATCCTTTGTATTTCTGCAGTGTCAGTTGTTACTTCTCCTTTTTCATTTCTAATTCTGTTGATTTGAGTCTTCTCCCTTTTTTTCTTGATGAATCTGGCTTATGGTTTGTCAATTTTGTTTATCTTCTCAAAGAACCAGCTTTTAGTTTTATTGATCTTTGCTATTGTTTCCTTCATTTCTTTTTCATTTATTTGTAATCTGATCTTTATGATATCTTTCCTTCTGCTAACTTTGGGATATTTTTGTTCTTCTTTCTCTAATTGCTTTAGGTGTAAGGTTAGGTTGTTTATTTGAGGTGTTTCTTGTTTCATGAGGTAAGATTGTGTTGCTATAAACTTCCCTCTTAGAACTGCTTTTGCTGCATCCCATAGGTTTTGGGTCGTCGTGTTTTCATTGTGAGTTGTTTCTAGGTATTTTTGGATTTCCTGTTTGATTTCTTCAGTGATCTCTTGTTTATTTAGTAGTGTATTATTTAGCCTCCATGGGTTTGTATTTTTTACAGATTTTTTCCTGTAATTGATATCTATTCTCATAGTGTTGTGATCAGAAAAGATTCTTGATAGGGTTTCAATTTTCTTAAATTTACCAAGGCTTGATTTGTCACCCAAGATATGATCTGTCCTGGGGAATGTTCCATGAGCACTTGAAAAGAAAATGTAATCTGCTGTTTTTGGATGGTATGTCTTATAAATATCAATTAAGTCCATCTTGTTTAATGTATCTTTTAAAGCTTGTGTTTCCTTATTTATTTTCATTTTGGATGATCTGTCCATTGGTGAAAGTGTGGTGTTAAAGTCCCCTACTATGATTGTGTTGCTGTTGATTTCCCCTTTTATGGCTGTTAACATTTGCCTTATGTATTGAGGTGCTCCGATGTTGGGTGCATAAATATTTACCATTGTTATATATTCTTCTTAGATTGTCCCTTGATCATTATTTTGTGTCCTTCTTTGTCTGTAGTAATAGTCTTTATTTTAAAGTCTATTTTGTCTGATATGAGAATTGCTACTCCAGCTTTCTTTTGATTTTCATTTACATGGAATATCATTTTCCATCCCTTCACTTTCATTCTGTATGTATCCCTAGGTCTGAAGTCGGTCTCTTGTAGACAGCACATGTACTTGTCTTGTTTTTGTATCCATTCAGCTAGTCTGTGTCTTTTGGTTGGAGCATTTAATCCATTTATATTTAAGGTAGTTATTGATATGTATGTTCCTATTACCACTTTTCTAATTGTTTTGGGTTTGCTATTGTAAGTCTTCTCCTTCTCTTGTTTTTCCTGCCTAAAGGAGTTCCTTTAGAATTTGTTGTATAGCTGGTTTGGTGTTGCTGAATTCTCTTAGCTCTTGCTTGTCTGTAAAAGTTTTAATTTCTCCGTTGAATCTGAATGAGATCCTTGCTGGGTTGAGTAATCTTGGTTGTAGGTTTTTCCCTTTCATCACTTTAAATATGCCCTGCCACTCCCTTCTGGCTAGCAGAGTTTCTGCTGAAAGATCAGCTGTTAACCTTATGGAGGTTCCCTTGTATGTTAATTGTTGTTTTTCCCTGGCTGTGTTTAATAGTTTTTCTTTGTGTTTAATTTTTGATAGTTTGATTAATATGTGTCTTGGCATGTTTCTCCTTGGATTTATGCTGTATGGGACTCTCTGCACTTCCTGGACTTGATTTATTATTTCCTTACCCATATTATGGAAGTTTTCAGCAATAATCTCTTCAAATATTTTCTTAGTCCCTTTTTATTCTCTTCTTCTTCTGGGACCCCTGTAATTCGAATATTAGTGCATTTAATGTTGTCTCAGAAGTCTCTGAGAATGTCCCCAATTCTTTTCATTCTTTTTAAGTTATTCTGCTCTATGGTAGTTATTTCCACTCTTTTATCTTCCGGGTTACTTACCCGTTCTTCTGCCTCAGTTATTCTGCTATTGATTCCTTCTAGAGAATTTTTTATTTCATTTATTGTGTTCATCATTGTTTGTTTGCTCTTTCATTCCTCTAGGTCGTTGTTAAACGTTTCTGTATTTTGTCCATTCTATTTACAAGATTTTGGATCATCTTTACTATCATTACTCTGAATTCTTTTTCAGGTAGACTGCCTCTTTCCTCTTCATTTATTTGGTCTGTTGGGTTTTTACCTTGCTCCTTCATCTGCTGTGTGTTTCTCTGTCCTCTCATTTTGCTTAACTTACTATGTTTGGGGTCTCCATTTTGCAGGCTGCTCTGCTGGGCAGGACCATGTCTGGTATTGTGTTTTTGGGTGTCTGCGAACTTATTATGATTTTCGGCAGCCTCTCTGCTAATGGGTGGGTTTGTGTTCCTGTCTTGCTAGTTGTTTGGCATAGGGTGTCTAGCACTGTAGCTTGCTGGTCATTGAGTGGAGCTGGGTCTTAGCGTTGAGATGGAGATCTCTGGGAGAGCTTTTGCCATTTGACATTACATGGGGCCAGGAGGTCTCTGGTGGACCAATGTCCTGAACTCAGCTCTCCCACCTCAGAGGCTCAGGCCTGACACTCAGCCAGAACACCAAGACCCTGTTCAGCCACATGGCTCAGAAGAAAAGGGAGAAAAAGAAAGAAAAAAAGAAAGAAAAAATAAATTAATAACTTTATTTTATTTTATTTAAATAGAAAAAAATTATTAAAAATAGAAAAATAAAAAAGTAATAAATAATAAGAGAGCAAGAAAGAAGAGAGCAACCAAACTAAAAAACAAATCCACCAATGATAACAAGCACTAAAATCTATACTACAAAAAACAAAAACAAAATGGACAGTAAGAGCCCTGGGACAAATGGCAAAAGTAAAGCTATACAGACCAAATCACACAAAGAATCATACACATACACACTCACAAAAAGAGAAAAAGAAAAAAAATATATATATATATATATAAAAGTAAAAAAGAAAGAGATCAACCAAATCAATAAACAAATCTACCAATGATTATAAGCTGTAAATACTAAACTAAGATAAGCATAAAACCAGAAACAAATTAGATGCAGAAAGCAAACCCCATTTCTACAGTTGCTCCTAAAGTCCACCACCTCAATTTTGGGATGATTCGTTGTCTATTCAGGTATTCCACAGATACAGGGTACATCAAGTTGATTGTGGAGATTTAATCCACTGCTCCTGTGGCTGCTGGGAGAGATTTCCCTTTCTCTTCTTTGTTTGCACAGCTCCTGGGGTTCAGCTTTGGATTTGGCCCTGCCTCTGCGTGTAGGTCACCTGAGGGCATCTGTTCTTCGCTCAGACAGGACGGGGTTAAAGTAGCAGTTGATTAGGGGGCTCTGGCTCACTCAGGCCGGGGGGAGGGAGGGGTACGGCATGCGGGACGAGGCTGCAGCGGCAGAGGCCGGGTGACATTACAACAGCCTGAGGCACACCGTGTGTTCTCCCTGGGAAGTTGTCCCTGGATCACGGGACCCTGGCAGTGGTGGGCTGCACAGGCTCCTGCGAGGGGAGGTGTGCATAGTGACCTGTGCTTGCACACAGGCTTCTTGGTGGCGGCAGCAACAGCCTTAGCGTCTCATGTCCATCTCTGGGGTCCATGCTAATAGCTGGGGCTCCCACCTGTCTCTGGAGCTCGTTTAGGCAGTGCTCTGAATCCCTTCTCCTCGTGCACCCTGAAACAACTGTCTCTTGCCTATTCGGCAGGTCCAGACTTTTTCCCGGACTCCCTCCCAGCTAGTGGTGATGCACTAGCCCCGCTCAGGCTGTGTTCATGCAGCTAACCCCAGTCCTCTCCCTGGGATCCGACCTCTGAAGCCCGAGCCTCAGCTCCCAGCCCCAGTCCGCCCCAGCGGGTGAGCAGAGAAGCCTCTCGGGCTGGTGAGTGCTGTCGGCGCCGATCCTCTGTGCGGGAATCTCTCCACTTTGCCCTCTGCACCCCTGTTGCTGTGCTCTCCTCCGCTACTCCGAAGCTTCCCCCCTCCTCCACCCGCAGTCTCCGCCCGCCAAGGGCTTCTAGTGTGTGGAAACCTTTCCTCCTTCACAGCTCCCTCCCACTGGTACAGGTCCCGTCCCTATTCTTTTGTCTGTTTTTTCTTTTTTCTTTTGCCCTACCCAGGTACGTGGGGAGTTCCTTGCCTTTTGGGAGGTCTGAGGTCTTCCGCCAGCGTTCAGTAGGTGTTCTGTAGGAGTTGTTCCACATGTACCTGTATTTCTGATGTATGTGTGGGGAGGAAGGTGATGTCCACGTCTTACTCCTCTGCCATCTTGAAGGCGCCCCCCCATGAAGAGTTTTGGAGATAGTTAATGGAAGATGGTGCCCTGAAAGCCTATTTTTTTTGTGTGTAGAGAAAGGTTTATTTCAAGGACTAAGCAAGGAGAATGGGGCAGGGTGCAAGTGTGAGGTGAGGATGGTGAGGTGCCGGGAAGTGAGCTGAGGTAGGGGGGTGGCTTATCCTCAAAAGATCTGAACTCCGAGAAAAGGCATCTTCTTAAAGACAAAACTACTAGTCAGTGACCATGCCTTTCATTCCATTCAGAGCAGAAAAACCGTATTCTCCATTTTTCTTCAGTAGAGCAGTCAGCACATACGGCATCACTTTTTTCCTCTTTGGCAGCCCTAAAAGAACGCTCCTTTAGAAAATACTTTCTGAAGTGCTGTCTAGAGGTTTATTTTAGATGTGACCATCTGTTTGAGGTGCAAAGGTTATTTTAAAAGGAGCTCTTTCATTTGTCTTTGTGGGAGGAAGTTTGCCCCAGTCAAAATGACATCACGTTAGTGGGGCACCTGTGAAACTATGCGGGAGTTGGCTCAAGTACAAAAGACTGTTTTCCTTTTCCTTTCCTATGGTAGTTAACTTGATTTCTTCTCTCCATAAATTCTTTAATTGGTTTAATAAAATACAGTGAGTGCCCTTTTCTAGTAGTTCCAGTGTGAAGATTTATGTAGTGAAGTTTAAGTAACCGAAACATTGCATTTTGTGCAAAAAAGAAAACTTAAAGGTTTCAGAACAGCTAGAAAATACTTAAAAGAAGAATTTTAAAGCAGTAGGGCTTTCTTTGATAATAATTCTCACGTTCACATTAGTTGGTCTTAAATAAAACCTCCCCTGACATTCTGTAGGCAATAAAGAAGGCATAATCCTTCTTATTTTTATTTCTGTAGCATGTGAAGTTTTACTAGTGGGAGGGTTAAGCTAATGTTTTAAAGGACAGAAACAAGAGAAGAGATTTAATATTAACTGTTGCTGTGCCTAAGGCTAACCAGACAGCTGGGGATTGCCCCAAATTGATGTAAGGTTGTAGCATTTTCCAGGAAAGGCTTAATTTTTCTTTTGAGAGAGGACCTTATGTTACGATAAAAGTAGCACAGGAGTTCAGAATTTCAGATCACCTACAGATTCATCACTGACCCTTCAAATGACTTCACGTGCTTCTGTTATTGTTAAGAGGTAAAATTTCCTAGGTGAAGGGGCACAGAGAGGAAGCAGTATAAGCAGAGCCTGGTGAGGATTACTGTGGTTGAGAGCTGCCTATAGGAACTGTGGTCCAGTGGGGCAGAGCTGCTGCAAGGATCATGGCACTGAAGTAGAAAGTGTTGGGGAAGAAATATCCTAACCTGACACCTCTCTCCACTTACTGTCTGAAATCCCAGAAGCCGGAAGGCAAGGGAGCCTGGGTGATGCCATTATGGTGGTCACATAACAGTGCAGAAAATGGCTATTGGAAGTGGGTGGTCATATTTCCTTGTTTCTTTTCACCCTGTGTATTAGTTGTCCACTGCTGACAAAACAAGTTACCACAAACTTAGTGGCTTAGAACAACATAAATGTACTATCTTATAGTTCATGAGGTCCAAACTCTGAAATACGTCTCACAGGGCTAAAATCACAGTGAGTCTGTGTTCCTTAAAGAGGTTCTAGGGGAGAATCCATTTCTAACTCTTTTCCAGCTTCTAGAGGCTGCCTGTATTCCTTGACTCATTATCCCTTCCTCCATCTTCTAAGCCAGCAAAATCTGGCTGAATTCTTCTCACATTCCATATGTCTTGCTCTGCCTTTTCTGCCTCCCTCTTCTACTTACACCTCTTGGGTTTACATTGGATCCACCTGGATAGTCCAGGCTACTTTCCCCATTGCAAGGTCATTGGATTAACAAACTTAATTCTCCTTTGCCTTGTAACCTAACATGTTCACAGGTTCTGGGGATTAGGTCATGGACATCTTTGGAGGGGTCATTATTCGCCTATCACACATTGTTAGTTTAAAGAAGTTACCTAGTGGAATTCCTTGGCAGTCCAATGGCTAGGATTCTGTGCTCCCGCTACCAGGGGCCTGGGTTTGATCCCTGGGATCGTTGGTGGGGGAGCTAAGATCCAGCAAGTCACAGGGCTTGGCCTTAAAAAAAAAAGAGAGAGAGAACAAAGAAGTTGCTTAGGAATATTAGGACTCTGCTTTTGCCTCACAGTGTAGCAGATAAAGTAATGACCGATGGTCCATCTAAGTATACGTTCAGGATTCTCATGTGCATTCTCTCCTGGTATTTGTCACTGAATGAAGCATGAAGATGTCACTAGTGGAATATATACTGTCACAGATCTACAAGGATCCCATTTGAACACAGTTTTGAATTAAAGATCTTATCAGTGCTTCCCTTATTGGAACTCTTCATGATATTTCAGGATGTTTTAGGTTCTGGCTTTGGCAAAAGATCACATTTTAGGGCAATTATCGTCAACAGGTATTCAGTAAAGTCTGAGGGAAGGCAAGCCTATAGAGTGGGTCATGCATCTTTCTCAGGTGAGGGAGGAAAATGTACCATAGCCACTTCATATTATTGTTGGTGCTTTCAGGGATTTACAGCTACTTTACAAATTAGATTCATTTGAGGACCAAAGAAAATGCCTATTTTCTTCTATTATCTGTATCACAGCTAACCTAACTCAATTTAATTATACACAATTCTTAAGTTCTTTTTGGTAGATGATGGTAGCCAGCAATGGGTGCAGGTTAGCTATGCCTCTAAAACTTTGCTAACAGGTTATAGTCAAAGCAAGACTACAACTAGGTTTTGTCACACATAACAGATATTTATTAAGTCAACGTTCATTAACAAGCTGACACAAACCATTTTATAAACCTTTTCTAAAGGCTTGATAAATTTCCAGGTCCATGTTCTTTTAAGTGCCCTGACCAAAACCACACAGCACAGTGGCTACAACAGCATTCCAGAGGCAGCATTCTTAGCACTACCATCAGTCAGCCAGAAATCCCCCTAAGAAAATGTTTGGATGTAAGACTGTTTAGAGGTCAAGCACCAGGGTCCATCCCTAAAGGTAGAGACCATAGGCTAGTGCTCAATTCTTATATCCTGTTTTAAACTGTTTTAGCCAATTGATATATCTTGAATAACTTTGCTTTCACCAAGGAAAGCCCATTTCTAATATTCATTATGCTAGAAAATAGGCCACTTTTTCAACCAGGTGATATTTGTTTTCAACATTTGCTATGTTAATTATCAACTCCTGAGGTGTTGAAGGAGCTTAGATTAGCTGATGAAGCTCTTGTGATAGCTGCCTCTGAAGTTAGGCCTTTTCGTGTTTTCCTAACTGACCACTCCTGGACTGTTCCTCTTCCATTAGAGCAACTGACTGCTTCAGAATGAAGCTCAACTGACTGATACATGTATAATATCACACTGCTTATGTTGAAGTAGTTGAAACTTTATGATAGGCATCATAGAAATCAGTAGTGAGGCTTTTAAAGCCCACTAAAGAAAATTGCAGAGTTGACTTATTTGTTGATCAAGAGAAAATAATTTGTGGCCTGTGAAGTTGAGTTTTCTGGGCTAATGTAGGTTTACTATACTGTAAATATGTTCTGCATTCAGTTGACACTAACCAGTATTCACTTAACTTCAATACTGGGCATAGCTCTTTAGGTATATCTTCAATGGAGAAATCATCTCAAACCTGTGATTAAATCAGTGTTGGGAGTTTTAAGGGTACCCTATAAAGAATATCCTTTGAACAAACAGAATTAAGACAAAAGAGGAAGGCAGATAAAGGTAAGAGTATGGCCAACACATGATACAAAGAACAGTGGTTAGATCATGGACTTCAGATCATATGGGCTGCATTTGAATCCCAGGTCTGCCACTTCCTGAAGGTGTCACCTAGGGAAAGTTGCTTCCACTATCTATGTCTCATATTCTTAAACGTAAAATGGGGATAATAAGAGTATACCTGCCATAAAAGGTTGCTGTGAGGATTAAATACTTAAGAAAGTGCTGAGGGAAGAAAAAAGTGCCTGGTACATGGTAAGAAGTATGTAAGTATTAGCTATTATTATTGTTGGAAAATGGGGCTACTGTTACCAATCTCTAGAATTAAGAATATTTTACCCCCGTCTCCTGCAAGTCATGGCAGGCCTGGATCAGGCAGGCCTCACCCATAGAGAATCTACTCAGTTAAAACTTGCAGCAGAGAGGCTAGGAGGAGAATTCCCCCTCACAGCAGGCAGCTGGCCTCCAAGAAGAAAACAGAAAGTAGCTGAGCTGGGCGTGACCTGTTTACTCTTCTCGAATTTACAGATCAGATGAGTTGATCTACCTTCTCTGAGATGAAGTAAATGCACAGAGAGCGGCCAGGAGTATTTAGGAAAAACACCCCCCTCACAGAAAACAGGAGTAGAGAAAAGACATTCCTCACAATTGGCCTTTCTCATAGGACACTGTGAGGACCCTTCCAAATGACAGCAACAAAAAGCCAATTTTAGGGCCTCCCTGGTGGCGCAGTGGTTGAGAGTCCGCCTGCCGGTGCAGGGGATGCGGGTTCGTGCCCCGGTCTGGGAGGATCCCACATGCCGCGGAGCGGCTGGGCCCGTGAGCCATGGCCGCTGAGCCTGCGCGTCCGGAGCCTGTGCTCCGCAACGGGAGAGGCCACAACAGTGGGAGGCCCGCGTACCGCAAAAAAAAAAAAAAAAAAAAGCCAATTTTAGCATAAGTATAAAATGACATTTTAAACTCACATTACTGAAATGAATTAAGTGGAATGGCCTCACGCATGAAAGGTACAGATGGTTAAAAATGACAACTTTCTGCCTCTGTCCATCTCTCATCTCTACTTGACTCTGTTCAGGTTCATGTTGTCTCACTGCATATAGATTTCCTTCATGTGGCAGAGAGGAAGACCACTACCAGTTCCCCCTCATGCTCTTCCAACTCTGTGACACAAAAGTCAAGGCCTCCTCTCTTTTACATTCAAACTGAAAACCCTGAGGAGATGCCCACCTCTGAACTAGCTCCTTGGCTCAAGGGATGGTCTGGTTGGGCCACCTCCTGTCCTTTGTGGTTAGTCAATTGGGTTTTATGCTTGTTAGTTCAAAAACAATCACATTAGAAGGGAAGGCCCCTCAACTTTTTCCTTGGTTCCTGAGGGGATCCTGGCCTATTTGCTTGCATAGTGACTGACATGATATTGAATGAATGAATTTCACAATCTTTCAGATTGTGAGATTGAGAATCTCACTAGTTTTTCTATTTTAGACTATTCTTTATCTTCCTAGCCTTTAAAATGTGTTTTAAAACCTATTTTTCTGGGCTTCCATGTGGTTGAGAGTGGTTCCAGTGGTTGAGAGTCCGCCTGCCGATGCAGGGGACACGGGTTTGTGCCCCGGTCCGGGAAGATCCCACATGCCGTGGAGCGGCTGGGCCGGTGAGCCATGGCCGCTGGGCCTGCGCGTCCGGAGCCTGTGCTCCGCAACGGGAGAGGCCACAACAGTGAGAGGCCCGCATACCACAAAAAAAAAAAAAAGAAAAAAAATGTATTTTTCTGAGTCCTTAATAAATAATCATAATTATATCTTTTAGGGGATTTGTAGAGATAAAAAATAAGCTGTTTCTGATATGGCTTACAGCAACCAATTAGTTAGGAGCATCATTGGGTTGCAGGAAATCTCTTAAATCAAGGGAGCTATCTGGCCAGATAAAAAGCCAGAAGAGCCCATGTAGTTTAGAAATAATGGAATGAATGTACCAGTCTAAACATTAGCAATTAAATGGAGACTGTTAAATCAGCTATTCAGGCTATAAGTCTCTAAGAGAGACTTATAAAATGAAATGTATCTATTTTTCATGGACGTTTGAACTCGTTCATACTCCAGTTCCACCAGCTTCTCTGTGTATTCCTTGCTCAATTAGAGTTTTTTGTGGCATGGGATAAAATAATGTTCAGCCTAGTGTTTGGTAATCAATAGACTATAATGCTTAATTTAAATCCTTCCTTACAAATTCAGAGGAAAGATTTTCACTTTTTGATTTGGATACAAGAACAGAGCCAGGGATTAAGAATTGCAGGGCAGGGGGTTTACTTGGGAATGCCATCCTAGGGAGCAGGGGTGCAGGGAAGGACGAGTGAAGCAACAAAGAAGAACATTTTTAACGAAGTTGGACACTGCTGCAGGTGGCTCTCGCTTCTAGGGACCCTTACAAAACATGTCTAGGAGCCCATTCTCCACTGACCAAGGCTGGCCCCAGGGGCATTAATTTTCTCTCACTTCTGATGTGCACATGCATGAGTTTCCAGTAAGGTTTTCTTGGGTAGCCCACCTTGGGCTGTCAGAAATCCCAGGCAGGAAGGAGAGGAAGGGTGGATCAGGAGGCCTTTGAAGTGTTCAAGTGGTGTGTGATGCACTGGCTGTCTACTGCTGTACACTCTTCTAACAGCCTATCTCCTGACATTAACCATATCTCATTCCCTCACATACAATCATGTGTTTGCCAGGAAGCATCATCTTGGGGAGGGCACTATGCCTGGATCTGGTTCTCAGAACTTCTTTGAAGGCCCCTCTCTGGGATTTCCAGAATCTATTTAGGGCTATCAATTTGGTTTGTCTCTTCTAGTCTATAGCATCTATGATAGTTAATTTTATGTGTCAATATCTCTGGGTCACGGTGCCCAGATATTTGATCAGACATTATTCTAGATGTTTCTGTGAGGATGTCTTTGGATGAGATTTGCATTTAAATCAGTGGGATGTGAGTAAAGCAGGTTGCCCTCCACAGTGTGGGTGGGCGTCATCCACCCAGTTAGATACCTGAATAGAACAAGAGGGAATTCTCCAGCAGTTTGTCCACAGATTTCATCTGCACATTCTGCCGTTCCTTTTCTATAGCAGACTGATTTTGGACTCAAACTGCAACTCTTTCCTAAGCCTCCAGCCTGCCAGCCTTCTCCATCAGATTTTAGACTCGCTAAGCCTCTACAATTGCATGAGCCAATTCTTTAAAGTAAACCTTTCTTTGTATATATACATCCTATTGGTTCTGTTTCTCTGGAAAGCCCTACTTATACAGTAGTTATCACAGCTTCAGAGAGAAAAAGGAAGGGTTTTTTACAGGGCTTAGTGGATGGGGTTCTTAAAGTAATTGAATGGCCTGTTACCTAGAGGTCTTTGTTAATATCTGAAAATTAGTGGTGGAAAAATGCTGCTTAAAATAACCCATTTCATACAGAACCAAAATTTCATAGGAAAGTGAGAAAAAAAGCTTCATTGGGATTCACCTTAAAGAAAGCTCATCTATGTCCATGCCACTCTCTCACTTCGTCCCAGTTTACCCTTCCCCCTCCCCGTGTCCTCAAGTCCATTTTCTACATCTGCGTCTTTATTCCTGGTATGGACATATATACACTACCAAATGTAAAATAGATAGCTAGTGGGAAGCAGCTGCATAGCACAGGGAGATCAGCTCGGTGCTTTGTGAGCACCTAGAGGGGTGGGATAGGGAAGGTGGGAGGGAGACACAAGAGGGAGGAGATATGGGGATATATATATATATATATATAGCTGATTCACTTTGTTATAAAGCAGAAACTAACACACCATTGTAAAGCAATTATATTCCAATAAAGATTAAAAAAAAAAACTCATCTAAAGTTGTAAAAATCAGTCAGTTTTAATTATGTCAAATGAAATTTAGGTGTAATTGCAATTATGTACTATTAGGTCAAAAGGTATATTGTGTTGAATATTTTGCATATGATTAAATTTGTAACAAAAATATGACGCACTTTATGTTGACTTTGGCAGCACAATGACTAGTTCAGACATTTTGGCAAAGAAACCTTTTGACCCCTTCATCAATTTTCTCAAGAGCCTCTTGGTATTTTGATAGTCATTCTCTTGAAAGCTGGTGTTGCCTTAACTCGTGTTGATTTTTTTCTTCTTCAATTGCTCACCAGGTAAGCAGATTCTCATTTGTCAATGTCTTATGTAATACGTGAATGTTTCTCTAAAATCCCCTTCTATGGCTTCATCCAATTTTATGTCTTTCAGTAGATTTGCAGTTTCACTTGGAGAGCGGTTCATCATACTTGCATTGTACTCTTGGCTGTTGCACACATTGGCAGTTAAAGACTCTCCAAGAAGGACTCAGGCATGATGGGTTGAGATAGAAGCTGATGGTTAAACAGGGATGATGATGGTAGAAATAAATGGGGTGGTGCTGGTTCATCAGTGGTCAGTTCCTTAGTGCTATGACCAATTTTGTTCCCCTCTAGAGCAAGTTACAACCTGTAATTGCAGGGACTCCAAACAGGGAAAATAACAAGGAGTCCTTTTATCTCAAGACCGCTAGAGGAAGCTGGGTCTATGTCTCCAGGGCTCCCCAAGATTGGCTGAAGCCCAATTCCAAATCACATGGCCCAGGTTGCTGACCCCTGCTTCAGCTGTTAGACCATAGATCCCACTCTGCATTAGTTCGCAGTAGCTTGACTGTATTTCAGACTTTAAAGACATGTCAGAAACAGATGAGTCATGTTTCTTTTGGAACAGATACCAAATTCTGCTATTTTATCTTGGATTTCCGTAGAGACTCCTTCAGACAGGGCCTATGTACTTGGTAATGTTTATTGAGCAAGTTGATAGAGTTGATGAACTCAAGCTGCCACTTTAGACAGTTTCTGATTTTCTTTGTCTGCATGGAGGCAAGGTGACTTTCATCTAGAGCACATACACACAGTTTGCAGGAGCTTGAAGCCTGAAACTTCAGCAGATTGGTTATTTCAGCAAATAGCTTTGAGAACCTGAGCTAGTATGTCCAGTGACAAGATGCGAGAAAAACGTATGCTGACTGTTTTTGGTTGGGGGTCAGGTTCAGTACTGTAAGGAAGTAACCAGGCACTTTGCCCAGAGGTCTGTCTGGACAAAATTACCTGTGTATTTGGCCTTAGGTATGGTATAGTGATTAAGTGTGTGGCTTCAGAGTCACAGGGCTGGGTTTGGACACTGGATCCTCTGCTTAGACATTTTATGATCTCAGTCTAGTCCTGTTATTGCTCAAGTCCTCAGTTCCCATGTATGTAACTAAAAACATTAATGGCACTTGACTCCTTAGGTTACTGTAAGGATTATAAAAGATGATACTTGTAAAGGGATTACACCAGATGTTCCCAAACTTTCTCAGCTCATGGCGCCCTCAGGGTCTCAGTCATTTTTCACGGGGTTCTCAAGCCAAAAGAAATACCTAATGGCACAGTGAGGATGCACAGGTGTAATTCAGGTATGACTCATGATGGAAATATGGGAGCTGAATCTTTCATTTATTAAGTAGTTAGGGCCACATATTTTAATACATATTTATGTCCTAACAGTTTAGTGGATACTTGAAAAGATAATACATATACATTGAAAGATTAAACATATGTTTCATTCTTAACCAGAGTGTTTTACCCATGTGATTATGTGTTTGTTGGACACTGTTAAATTTCTCAAACTTTGAAATCAGATTGGATGTTGCCACTCTCATTTCCTGTTCTACATTGATTTTCCTGCAGTACTTGCTTTTTATCACAGTGCCTGTGGAAAACCCAGCTTCACAAAGATTTAATGTCATCAAAAGGAATGTAGTGTGATCTGATGTTGAGGGTGAATTACGTCAGGTTAGTAGGTCATGCAGTGTTCTGTAAGTGGAGAGGATCATGGTTTTCCTTGTAATGCAGAATAGCTCCCAGAGCTCCTTTGCGTTCACTGTGCTGCCCTGAGGCAGGATACCATTTGACAAGCTTGGGATGACACTCTCTGGCACTTTGATCCCTTATTAATTGGTATCCTGAAGCCCAGCTTTCCTATTCTGTTTGCACATATCCTTAAAAGCTCTTCCAGGTGACTTATACATGTAACATGCTTTGTTGGGGAGGAATGACACTTGAACAAGCACAGTGACAGAGTATGTTATCTGATGAAATCATCATCACTCAGTATCATCTGGAAGAGCAGTTGGGTAGCTACTTTGCACAACACCATTCTGGATTTTCATTGTAGGTGTAGGGCACTCCTGAGAACACAATATGAGTGATGTTCCTTAGAGCTTCGCAAAACGGAAACCCTAGAGTATAGGGTGACAGGCATCGTGCTAAATACTTCCTATGGATTATCTCATTTAATCCTTAAGAAAACCTTCAGTAAGCTTTTAGGAGAGGCAGTATGCCTTAATAATAAAGTTGTTTCTGGAAATAAAAGGTTGGTGTCAAAATCTTGGCTCTGGGTGGGATAGGGAGGGTGGGAGGGAGGGAGACCCAAGATGGAAGAGATATGGGGATATATGTATATGTATAACTGATTCACTTTGTTGTAAAGCAGAAACTAACACACCATTGTAAAGCAATTATACTCCAATAAAGATGTTAAAAAAAAAAAATCTTGGCTCTGTTGCTTACCCATAGTGTGATCTTGGTAAAGTTGCTTAATCTCAGTGCCTTAGTTTCTTCATCTACAAAATGAAGTTAATAATAGTCACCTACCTCACTGAATTTATTATGAGAATAAACTAATTTGTGTAAAGTCCTTTGAATAGTGCCTGACAGCTGATAAATATTAACTTTTACTGTAAGTACTATTATTATCTCTATTTTACATATTACTATTTATAATAGAAAATTGAGGCTTTAGAGATCTTAAAAAGCTTGCCTAAGTTTATATAGCTAGTAAGCAGTGATGAGAGGGTTTGTCTTTCTCCAGTTACAGTGCTCTGGGGGAAAACAAAACTGTCTCCCATTTGAGAGGGCCAAATGTCACCTAATCTACAAGAAAACTTAAAAATCTCAGGTCACTGATATACCCTTATAATTTAAACTCTTATAATTTATAAAATGTATGACCCATTTCCAAGTTTGTTACCTGCTCGTGTACACAGAGCTCTCTAATTTTGCCAATCTATGGCTCAATAGTAAATCAGTGCAACAGACTATGTTGTAACATTTTTCCATTAACATCTTATTTCATTACTTAAGGAAAATCCAGTGTCTTGTCTTGCACTTTACTCTCATGCAGCAAGACTCTATTTTCTGAAAGCCAGAAAATAAACTATGGTGTGTGCATGTCCAGCTTGTCTGTTTCCACCCATGCCTTCATCCCTTAATGAATGACAAGGAATGATATCATCTTTTACAAAACCTCTTAACCACATAACTCTACTGAAAAAATGGTAACAGAATGTCCGACTTTTGGCTGGGAGGAAGGAGAGAGAAATATTCAAAGCCTGGGCCCTTTGGAGAATACCATGGCATGGATGCCACAGGTTGTCAGGACTCTGCAGAAAGGCCTGGGGACCTGTGCTCAGAGCAGGACAGTAGGCCAGGGGAGTGAAGAAGGAGGAAGGACAGGAGAGAAGGGGAGGAAATGGGGGACATTCTGTTTCATAATTAACTTTGTCCAGTATTGCAGGCAGCCACCTGAAG